>NC_051176.1:198116148-198716148 GCF_013339695.2 Rhipicephalus sanguineus | reverse complement strand
GGATGGGCGCTCTTTAAGATCATATCATAACCATTCATAATGCTAATACAGCGCCACACGAGGCCGATGCACGAAACCATTAAATTCGGATAACATCTTAGGGATGAAGTGTCCGTCAAATCACCGACTCGAGTAATTTCTGCAGCTTGCCTTCATTTATTGACGGAGTGTCGATGCGCAGGCGTACATACGTACTTAACGAACAGAATGTGGGGTCTGCGCACTCAGGGAAAATGTGTGTGCGATGTAGCTTAAAAAAAAGCGCCCGAGTTGTAATCGGTGCGTCACCATATGGCGCAGTTTCGCTTGACATTTCGAGGGTTGTTCCTCAGTCGCAACTTCGTCCTCCCCTGTCGCCTTCTTTGTCGGCGCTCTTGTGCATCGCGTAGTGCGACTTCCATGGTTCTCAGCAAGCGAGGAACTCGCTTCACCGGATCACCTGAGCACACTCGGCGTTGCCTGTACAACTGCTTCACATATAAGATTAAACAATCGAACTACTCAACGTGCACAACATTTAATACTCGGGAAGACTTAGAACACATCCCGTGTGATTGTTCCTGATATTACCCAGAGCACAGATTCTGAAGACAGCACTACATTTGCAACGCGGCTTGAGCTTGGAGCTGCGGCACCTCCTCGGCCCGTGGCAAAGCGCCGGCTGTGCGATGCGCAACACAGAAGCGCTGCTGTCTAGAGCGCGCGCGCGCGCGTGTGTGTGTGTGTGTGTGTGTGTGTGTGTGTGTGTGTGTGTGTGTGTGTGTGTGTGTGTGTGTGTGTGTGTGTGTGTGTGTGTGTAACACGTTATTTTTTTCGGTAATTTAGTAGCGTATAATCGTTACAATTTCTTAACTGTAACGGGTAACGTACTTACGTTAACATTTTTCCGTGAGGTGCCACGTTCCTCGTTACTACCTATTCCAATTATTCCGGAAGTCTTACACACAACTCCCTCGTCTCGTAGGCGTCACATTCCCAGAGCTATCCTTATGTCGCAGCGGCGGGTCTATCCATCTAAGAAACTTTGAATACAATATCGCAACAAACCACACGGGAAACACAAGGTGATATCATCATCTTGTTAAATCTAAAGACCGCACGCTGTATGCTCAGCATGGGTCATTTGTCCTCGCACGCAAGTGCCGAGCTGGTATCGTCGATACCCCTTCGCAAACTCGTCCTGCCGTCGCTCTGCCGCTACTTTCTTCACTTCTGAAATCGATGATCCGCATCACACTAGTTTTTTACACGCAGTTGTTTTATAGTAAGGTTCATCGAACACTGCTATTTCGCTCATAGAAATGACTTCATGAAAACGGAACGCCAATAAGAAACAAAGAAATATAGTCGGAAAGAAAAATTCGTCGTGAGCGCCTTATTGAGAAATAAAACGTCTGACACCTGCGTCATGCAGCAGAGGAGGCCGGACGGGTTAACCATTAGGCCACGACCGCGTTATTAGGCCATCAAGCCAGCGCCCGAGCGCCAGCGTATTTATTTCGTTTTTCCACGCCCTTAATAGAGCGCAGCAGTCTAGGAGCGGTGCCTCGAAGTACGGCATCATGACACAAATGTGCGCCGGCGGTTAGCGCTGTAGAAGCGTCTCAGCGCGGCGGAGGCATGTTTTCTAGTAACGACGCACTTTGGCCACATGGATTCTCTTCCGCGTCATATAAGCCTATGACGCCTGGTTGGCTCTAGTTCAGTTTGGTTGGTCTAGTTCACGACCTTCGCTTCACGTAGCCCGTGATCCCTGCTACGTGACGTCATCTGGCAAAAAAACAAAAGAAGAATGTTCCCCTCGCCGCCCTGCGTATGAGTTGCGCTGGCTGACACTTCCGGGATCACGCGTACAGAAATACTCAATAAAGTGGACGCGTTACCGACCGCCGTCGTATACAGTTCGATTGTTAGAGAATCGGACGAGTAACTTGAAGGTTGTATGTTCGGTCCCCATCGACTGCGAGTTGTTTCTTCCTCTAGTTTAATTCCTTCCAATTCATGTCAGAATTACTACACTACAATTAAAAACTATGAAAAATGTTCCCTGTGATTTTGTGGGCTTCATGGCCTATTGGCTTCATTAGGTTGTCTCACAAAGAAACGGGACCCTCGATCACTTTCCATTTTTCATTCATCAAGGACAGCACAACGCACACGCGCGTACCGGACGCACACTACAAACTGCGCCTTTTGCATTTGTGAAGCTGAGCGCGTGGCAAATTACCGGCACGCCACAGACACTTCTGATTAGGGCTAGAATGTTCGTACCATGAGCGAAGCCGCTCACCAGCGGTATGCAGCGCGCCAAACGAAGCTGCAAAATGGCCCTCGACACCTAAATAGTGCGCCTTTCGTGTGCATTTCTTGGCGACGAATTCGCGAAGCGTTTTACAAACAAACACTTCATAATTGTTGGGGTTTTACGTCCCAAAACCATGATATGATCATGAGAGACACTGTGTAGGGGGGGGGGGGGGGTTCCGAAAATTTGGACCACCTGGGGTTCTTTAAGGCGCAGCTAAATCTAATTACACGGGTGTTCTTTGCAATTTGCCCCCATCGAAATGCCGCCGCCGTGGCCAGGAATCGAACCCGCGCCCTCGACCGTAGCAGCGCGACACACTACGTGCTAAGCTACAACAGCGGTTTATGGACAACCACTTTGGCTTCGCTTGTACGGTTTCCCAATTGCGGCATTTACCATCCGCAGCATCCAGCTCTTATACATCCAGCTATAACGTAAAAGTGAACGAATCTCCGTGAAGGGCTGCCATGCAGGTCACACATACTGTGCACACTGTATATCTTAAAGTAAAAAAAAAACAGCTGCAACTACTTCTATGAATAGACGCTTCACTTTGGTGTTGCTTCCGCTTCCGGTCAGGAAGCGGAAGCAACACTTTTTTTTTCATAACGGAAGAATAACCATAGTTATTTTAACACGAAAGTGTTTTAGCCGGGGTCCACGAAGACTTCAGTGATGTACTTCCGTCTGGGATATGACGTTGATAAAATGGACGCTAACGGATGAGAAAGAAAAAAAAAACTATAAGAACCGCGGGGAAGCGCCTGCCGCTCTACTGACTAGTGACGTCGAGTAATGCGGCATGACACTTACTAGCGCCGATAGAGAACGATTCGGCGACGACGCAGTCAAAGCATGGCCTCGTGGGCCATGGTCCTCGGAGGCCATGGTTAAAGCGTCTCGATACCAGCCAAAAACGCTGGCCGCGCTAGAACGAGGGAGTCGCCCTGGACTCAGTTACGTTCCTTGCCTTTCGCTTCGTGTTAGCGTGTGACGGCTCGTCGTCAAAGTAGTGCAGCTCCCACATACAGCAACGGTGTTTCCCCGCCGCCGACTGCTTCGATTGCGATAGCACCGACTCATAAAACTGCTGCAATAAGCGCTCCAGAAAGGCAAAGATGTCGACGGGCGAATGTCGCGCCTTGCTGGAGCGAGACAGAGGCCACCGGGAGGTGGAACGCCTGCGCGCGTTCGCGGCGCAAGCTACGAACCTCTGCCTCCCGTGTTGCTGAAGTGCAGTGTGGGTAGTGATAGCGATGCATGAGCACAGGCGTACGTTACCCTATTACTCGGGAGCGCACACCGTGCCGTTTCTCTTCTTAATTGGCGACGCTTTGAAGAAGTGTATATCGAGTACCAGTGCTTATTATGTGCTTGTTGATGTCATATTTGCACGGGGTTCACGATACGCAGCGTCCAGGTGTACGTTAACAACTTCTTTTACCGCAACGGTTAAGTCATGATCATGGGCGTTAGACGTCGCGATGGAGATATGCCACTGTGCGTAAACGTGGGTGCATCCACGTGAAACGATCCTATAGCTGCCAAACACCAATAGATATTGTACAGGCTCTCTTTTATCGCTACACAATAAGCACTACTTCTGTGAAGACCCGTTTCACTTTCGGGTTATACTGATTCCTATGACGGAGGGATCAGCGATGTTTTTTTTAATGCGAAAGTGTTTTATGCCGGGGTCCACCAAGTACATCCGTCACGGATATGACGTTGATAAAATGGACGCCAACGGGTGAGAAAGAAAAAAACCAAGAAAAATATACCCCGCTGGGAATCGAACCCACGACGTTGCGGCCGCGACGGCAAGCGCCCGACGCGCTACCGAGTAAGCTAACTCGGGAGATGCTAGACACGGCGCGAACGCGCCTTATATCTTTCACACATTCTCTTTCACGGCGGGCGGAGCGGGGCGGTGCCGCCGTCTGTGAGGTGTGAAAAGAAGTAATGCTTCACGATCGACACTTACTAGCGCTTCCTCCGAGATTGCACGCGATATCGGAGGTAATGGTTAAAGCGTCTCGATACCAGAGAGGTAGACTGGCCGCGCTTGCGTCGCCGAGGCACCCTTGACGCAGTTACGTTCTTTGCCTTTGTATTCGTGTTAGCGTGCGTCGGCTCATCGGAGTAGTGCAGCTTCCACGTGCACCAACGGGATTTCTCCGCGGCCGACTGCTTCAATTGCGAGAGCACCGACTAACAAAACGGCTGCAATATGCGTTGCAGAAAGGACGCGATTTCGACGGGCGAATGTCGTGCCTTGGTGGAGCGAGAGCCGCGCCTGCGAGACAGAGGCCAGCGGGACGCACGCGTTTGCGGCTCAGGCTACGAACCTCTACCTCCCGTGTTGCTGAAGCGCAGTGTGTGTTATGTATGCATGAGCACAGGCGTCGGCTACCCATTACTAGAAAGCGCACACCGTGCCGTTTCTCTCCTTAATTGACGACGCTTTGAAGAAGCGCATACCGGGTACCAGTGTTGATCATGAGCTTGTTGATATCATCTTTACGCGGGATTCACGATTCGCTGCGTCCAAATATTACATCGTCAGCTACCAGAACGGTTTAATAATGATCATGGGCGTTAGTCGTCGCGATAGAGACATGCTGTCAACATGGGTGCATCCACGTCAAACTGTGCTATAGCTGCCAAACACGAATAGGCATTGTACAAGCTCTCATACATCACTACACAATAAGCACTACTTCTGTGAAGACCCGTTTCACTTTCGGGTTATACTGATTCCTATGACGGAGGGATCAGCGATGTTTTTTTTGTTATTATTTTTTATCAAGCCTTGTACTCTGGGCGTGAGAATAGAAATGAATTGTACGAGAAGAAATTGTCAGTGTCACTTTCTCAATTGCTACGCTGCGCTACATTCGCTCGCCCACTTCGCGAGGCGACTGTAGCTGTAAACGCGTTGCAACTATAGTCGCAACACTTTAAGTATAATGCGCCGCACTCCCGTACGCGCTTGGTGATATACAGTTCCAGTGTTGCAGGCCCACTGGCGTGAGCTAGCGTGAGCGGGGCATGCTTGCTTGGGCGCTACGTTGGTCGTGCTTGCAGCCCCTATAGACTGACCGCCGGGCACATAGCGGGGCCGCTCTCTAGCCGGTGCACCTCCTGACTTCAGGAGGTTCCCTGCGGGTCCTCCGTTTCTCAGGGCCACTCGTGGCTCCCAAGCAGTTGGGCGATGCGGGCCACGCGCCGGCGCCATTTGTCCGCGCCAACAAATGGTTTCGCCAAAGTGATGGATGCGGCCGAGTGCGTCTCTCCACGAGCTTGAGCGCATGTGTCCCCTGCGCTGGACGCAGACAGGCTCGGCCGCGTTCAGCCCTCTTGTCGATGTGCTGATTAAACTTGATCCCTGTCTCTAAGTTTGCTTTTCTTTTTTTCCTTTCTCCGTAGAGCGCGGAACCCGACGAAGGAGTAGTTGAAGAATACTCGAATACATCTTCCTTTTCTTTTTGCGATGCAAGACAGGGAAGCATACGTGCGTGTCCGCCTTAATGCGCCTGGCAAACCGGGTTTAGTCTATCGTCATCTCGGCTGAGCCTTGCAATGGCATGCTGCTCCATTTCACGGCATCCAGGACACAAGGACGGTGGAGCTGTGGGGCTCCCTGGATTCTGCACATGGTGACTGCAGCAAAGTCAATAAGCTAGGAAACCCTGAAAGACGTTAAGAAAACACTTTGCGGCTCCATCTTTTCCTCCGGTCGAAAATTGGCTTTGAACGCGTGCGGAAAACCTGCACGGCTATTAAAACCATGATAATGCAACGTCGCGTTGCTTATTTACCATGAAAGTCGGGACAACAAGAGAAGCGTACACTCAGACGTCTGTGCGTTATCAATTCTCCTTTACATATAAAAAACAATTTCAGCACGGACAAAGTTTGGGATTACAAAAAAGAAAGAAAAACAAAAAAGAAACTTAGGCCGCTGTACAAAACTTCAAGCTCGCTTAAGAATTTAATTCCTTGTGAAAGCCACAATCTGGCACTCTTGCCGGCGCAAAGAGCTTCGGCGCGCCTAACTTAGATAATTATATTAAGAGTGTTATCTTTCACAAGTCCGATGATTCACTTAGAACGAGGCTTAAAGAAAGGATACAGCTTGGAAACAGGCCCACTCCGGGATATGGCTGCAAGCTTTATGTAGCGCCCCAGACGCAGCATAGGTTTTAAGTTATGCGTCGCAGCGGGCTTACTGTATGTATCGCAGACTTTTGTGTTTTAGTTAAAGGGTGACTCGTATGTGTTGCAGAGCAATGTCGGCTTTTATTCAGGCGGGCCGCATAGCCTGCAGCCTTAGCAATCTACTAAGAAAGTGTTGTTACATAGCTTTTACTTCTTCGCGAATAAATGGTAATTCATCCTGACTAATTTCGGAGCGGAACAAACAGTGCAACGACGGGACTCAGAAAAGACGAAAGGCACAACCATTATTTACTGCTATTATTATTATTATTATTATTATTATTATTATTATTATTATTATTATTATTATTATTATTATTATTATTATTATTATTATTAAACAAATGCTTCTAATTATCGCCCGATTTCTCTACTATGTGCCACATCAAAGATCTTCGAGCTGGCTCTTCACAACATATTGTCTTTTAGTGTGAAAAAATTGATTCCAAATCAACATGGTTTTCTTGCTGACCGCTCAACTGCCACAAATCTTGCTAGTTTCATGACGCAGATCTCCACTCCTATTTCTCAGAGAGTACAGGTTGACGTAATCTACTGTGACCTGAGCAAGGCTTTTGACGTAGTCAGCCACACCCTGATTCGGGTTACACTTACGCACTTTGATGTTGACTTGTCGGTTGTGAATCTCCTGCACAGCTATCTGCTCAATACATCTTGTTTTGTTGCCGTAAATGGCCAAACCTCTTCTTTGTATAAAGTGACTAGTGGGGTCCCTCAAGGGTCGGTATTAGGCCCACTCCTATTTTTAATTTATGTTAATGATGTTTCTTTTGCCATTCGTAATTCTTCTTTCCTCTTGTATGCCGATGACATCAAGATATTTAAGGAAATTCATTCAGTTAACGACTGTCGCTTGCTGCAGCCAGATTTGTGTTCTTTTTTCTGAATGGTGCAACGGCAATAACCTTTCTCTGAATACCTCAAAGACAAAATTCATGTCTATCACTCGCAAGACATCTAGCGTGTCATTTCAATACTCTGTCAATTCTGTGTCGTTATGCAAGGTTTAAGAGATCAGTGATATAGGTGTTGTTGTTGATAGCACGTTAAATTTTTCTGCTCACGTTAAGCGGGCTGCTATGCGGGGCCTTCGTTCTCTCGGATGTGTTTGCAGAATACCTTGAGAATTCAGGTCTCTATAGCCCTCCAGAAATTGTACACCGCAATATGTCTTCTAGAACTTGAGCATGCGTCCGGGATATGAAATGGCATTGCTAAATCACCATTGAACGAGTCCAGAAAAAATTCCTCAGCATATATGACCATCGCTTTGGTAGAAATCACTGTGGATCTCGTTCAAATGCTGCTGGATTATTATCATTGCCATCACTTCACTGCCGACGAAATTGTTCTGATCTGTTATTTCTTTACAAGCTAGTTCATAATAACATATCCTGCCCTGTACTTCTTGATAGTGTTAATTTTCGAATTCGCGTCAGTTAACTAGAGAGAATAGACCGTTTTATGTACCCGCCTGCTTCTTCCAACACTCTACCGTTCACAGAATACAATGTCTCTATAATGTTAATTTTCTTGATCTTGACGTTTTTCATAGTCCACAGTCTTTGTTTTTATCCGAGCTTTGCACTGTTTTCACATAGTATGGCACAATGTACAAAATCTTCCCTTCTCCGTCTTTCAGCATAGTTGTATATATGCAATCAAATTTTTCATTCACCTTCAATATTTCTCGTGTTGTCTTATTTTACTCCTCCCCTTTTGTGTTGATTTCTCTTTGTCTACGCGTTCTTGCTCTTAATATTTCTGAAGGCTGTCTGTACTGTATTGTTTATTAAATGCGAAGCATTTCTTAGCGAACCTCAGGCACTTTGACCGTTTCTATCTATCTATCTATCTAGCTATCTATCTATCTATCTATCTATCTATCTATCTATCTATCTATCTATCTATCTATCTATCTATCTAGCCGCCTACGTCTGGGCGCTCTCCAGGTCGTCTCCATAACTTGTAGTACACCAAAATTTGCATAGCAGGGGATCGGTGTATGACGAACACGATCCGCTGGTCATAACACGAATAACACAAAATACCTGTCGCGTACGTCATGAAACCCTTTCTCTCAGTCACGTGTGGCACATACCCGCACACCAGAGTTCATGTTTCGCGGGTATGTGCCACAGGTGATACAGAGTCTCAGCCAACAGAGTAAACGCGAACACACGCACATTGACACGCAAGGAAAGTGATAATTATAATTGTTGGGGTTTCATGTCCCAAAACCACGATATGATTATGCGGGACGCCGTAGGAAAGGGCTCCGGAAATTGTGACCATCTGGTATTCTTTAACGTGTACCGAGATCGCACAGTAGAAGGGCATTTAGCATTTTGCTTCCATCGAAATTCGACCGCCGCGGCCGGGATCGAACCCGCGACCTTTGGATTAGCAGCCGAGCACCGCAACCGCTACACCACCGCGGCGGCTGCAAGGAAAGTCAGGAAGCAGAAGACAGAATAGCCCTGGAAGACGCTCAGCTACCATCCACTCGTCCACGTGGTCTGCAACGTCGGCCACGTGGATTACGCAATAACCGGGATCAACGCTTCCTACAATAAATCTGCCGAAAGAACCAGGCCTCTCATTATTACCGGTGACTACAACATTGCTTTATCAAGACCCAACAACTCCTGGTCGTTATACTGCGTGAAAGACGGCTTGGATTTGGACAGGACATCAAAAGATCTCGCTGCCACGTCCAGGACAGGAGGCGCCATAGATCATTTCCTCGTACGTGAGACCTGCCAAATTTTTTCCATGAGCTGTACTATACCTCGCACTTCACTGCACTTAGACTCCTCGTAGCAGCGATTATGAACAGATCCGAATAACAAGTCCGGCCCAGCTGCTGGGGCTCACTGATCACGGTCATGATGACCTTGTTTAAGAACTGTCAAGAACCCCTTCCACACATGCACATGGGGTCGTTCGTGCGTGAGGGCGTTCGTTCTCCGTGCGCGCGCGCGTTCTCCTTCCATAACGGACAAGTATAAGCATAACAACTGTAACAACTGCAACTGTGACTGTAACGCACGTGCAGTGCGCCTGCGCGTGCCGCTCGGCTGTGTATATATCTAGGGAAACTTTCCTGAATGAAGCTTAGTTGCGAGTAACGCCTCTCCTACGCATCTGTGTTCATTCTTTGGCTTGTTCGGGTTCGCGCTATCCAGTATTGAAGAATATAAGCAGTAAATATCAGCTTACCGCGTCTGGTGTTGGTAACACCCATGTTGCTGTTGCCATCGTTACGCAACTGTAAAGAGGTTACATAATACATACGCAACTCTTCAACACATGAGTGTACGTATACCACTGCCACATTTCTCTAGCGTCATTCTGTAACGTTCCGCTCATTGTGAAAAATTACGCTACAGTCACCATCCCACGCATGCTTCGCATAACATCGATTCCCACGGTACGTGGGATCTGCCGAATTTTTTTATTGTTTTATTTTTGAGTGCGCCTGCACAAGGACGTTACGGTTGTTCCTGGGCACATTAAATAAATAATTGATTGATTGATTGATTGATTGATTGATTGATTGATTGATTGATTGATTGATTGATTGATTGATTGATTATTTGGTTTGGATACATATAAAACACGAAGACTCAAAGGAAATAGGCAGGTAACAGGCTGACAACTGCCACCTAGGAGGAGGAGGAGGAGGAGGAGGAGGAGGAGGAAGGAAATGAATGAAAGGCAGGGAGGTCAACCAGACGCGCGTCCGGTTTGCTACCCTGCACTGGGGAGAAGGGATTAAAAGAAAGAGGGAAGAAAGCACTGTGAGGGTACATGTGCGCCGGTCCATTACACTCCTACAAGCGGTCGCTTAACTCGGTCGATTTTAAAAATAGTAGCAATGCTTGCGTCGCTTTGCCGGCCTGCGACGCGTAGGGCCACGATCTGAGCATATTCTCTTCGGAAAACGGTCTGTCATCTAGCTTGTTCAGCGCATTGCGCAGAACGTTTTATTCGTTCACAAAATGTTCACAGAAACACAGTAGATGTTCTATCGTTTCGCCACCATTGCACGACTCGCATCTGGAGGTGTCTGCCATTCCTATGCGAAAAGAATACGCCTTCATGAAAGCTACTCCTAACCACAGACGGCAAAGTTGCATCATGGCGGGAGAGGGGAGATGGAAATTGGAGCTTCCTCGACGTGTCTAGTTTATGTAGGGGACGGTTCCAGACACTGGGGTCGCTCAACCAAGTTTGCGACATTGTGCCAGCGAAAGAGCGAAGGCCCCTTGCAGCGTCTGTCTTCGACAAGGGTATTGGGGCTGTCTGGGTATCCTCGTGGGCGGATCGGGCAGCATCATCAGCGAGGTTGCTACCCACAATGCCGCAATGTCCCGGCAGCCATTGGAGCACAATGTCATGTCCCCACCTAAAGGGGCACAACGCCTGCCTGCTGCTTCGGGAAGGGGAACATAGTGGCAAGAAAGACAGAAGGAAAGAAAGAGGAAAGAAAAGAGGAAAGAAAAAAAAACACAGACGTAAATACAAATAAGTATTCACATGATAAAATTTCTATAAACGCGAGGCCAAATCGGTATTTTTAAGAAAGTTAGTAGAGCTTGATGGGCCTGGTAAGGCCGAGCAGTACATCCTCCCGGGAACAGGCATTGATCAAGGTTCGTACACTTAAGACCAATAAGTCTACATTCCTTGATGAACAGTGCTCGCTGCATAACGAATGCGGGACACTAAAAAATTGTGTTCTAGTGTCTCACAGGAGCCACACGACGTACATAGACTGTCCAACCGTCCTTGACGGTATAATCGCTCACGCACTAGTACAGAGCCAACTATTAGCTTATATAAGAGTCCTGTGTCACGACAAGGCAATCCACGACCACGAATACGGAAACGTATATCGGAAAAATGAGCTGCACAGAGAAAAAAATCCGGCAGATCCCACGCACCGTGGGAATCGATGTAATACGAAGCAGCTAGCAAATAGCTGCCTATATATAGCCTTGTTTGTCTTTGAGGCAAATGAAGTGATTCATGTCATGACATCTAGTTCACTATATAGCATGTTTGTCATACGTGCATGCATGTACACTCTGGCATATACCATGTCAATGAAACGTATATTCTGGTATATACAATGTAAGTTGTAAGTTATCTTCGTCACGCACTCACGTTATGCCATACTAATTTAGCTATATATCCAGCTAACAAAACGGCCGAAAGTGCACTGAAAAAGTGTAATGTAAATAATGCCGTACATGGCATGCTTGCCATGATTTCTGTGTTAGGACCTGTTATTTACGTTCGCCATACAGTCACGTTGCACCATACCAATTTTGCTGTATAAAAAGCTAGCGAACCGGCTGCGAGTGCGCCATGAGCGTGGCATGTAAATCACACCGTACATGAAATTCATGTCATGACTTTCGTTGACACCTGTAATTTATGTTCGTCATACAGTCACGTCCACAATACCAGTTTTGATGTATATCAAGTTAGAGAAACGGCTGCGAGTCCACCATGAGCGTGGGATGTAAGTCATGCCGTACATGACAAGCATATCATGATTGTCATATTGCCACCTGTCATTTACGTTCGTCATGCAAGCACGTGGCGAGATACCAATGTTGTATATCATACTAGCGAAATGGCCGTGAGCGCACCATGAGCGTGGCATGTAAGTCGTACTATACATGACATTCATGTCATGATTTCATGTTACCACTTGTCATTTATGTTCGTCATATATCACGTCACGCCATACCTGCTTTGGTGTATATCAAGCTAGCGACCCTGCCACGAGCGCACCATGAGCGTGGCATGTAAGTCATGACGTACATGACATGCATGTCATGATTTGCATGTCAGGACCTGTCATTTATGGCCGTCATACAGTCACGCCTCACAATAGGTGTATATCAAGCTGGCGCACTGACCGCAAGCACACAATGAACGTGGCATGTAAGTCATGCCGTACGTGACATGCATATCATCATTTTCATGTTACCACCTGTCATATAATTTCGTCATACAGAAATGTCTCATCATACCAATATTGGTATATATCCATTAAATTAAACGGCCGCCAGCGCCCCGAGACCATGTCATGTAAATCATGCTGTACGTGACATCCGTATCATGATTTGCACGTTGGGACCTGTCACTTATGTTCGTCATACACTCTTGTCACACCATAGCAGTTGTGGCATATATGAAGTGAACGAAGCGACCGCAAGAGGACCAAGACTTGGCATGTAAATCTTGCCGTTCTTGACATGCATATCATGAGTATCATGTTATGACCTGTCATTTATGCTCGTCATACAGTCATGTTATGCCACGCCAATTTTGGAATACATCCCATTAACGAAACGGCCAGGAGAGCACAAAGTCGTAGGCGGCTAGATAGATGGATACGGTCAAACTCGCAGAACTTTGCCAATGCTCCGCATTTAAAGAAAAGCGTTCTGGAACAAGCCACTGCTGTCCGCGGGCCCTCGTACGTTTGGTAGGTAGCGTAATTCGCAATGTAGCAAAGATGCAGTGGGCACACCGACACATGAGTCACCTCGTTAGTGTATTTCGTACGCATCACAAATATTTTGAGCTCGTTGCTCGCGGTTTCGTCCTATGATCGTGCATCCATAGGTCGGCAAAAAATTTGGAGCTCACTCAGACTCACTCATGAAATATATTTTGCTCTTCGGGCTCACTCGGACTCAGACTCACGAAACTTTTCCTCTTCAAAATTGGCTAGCGCGAAAATCGACACGGACTAAGAAGGAACACTGATGTACAGGACAGCGCCTGTCCTGTACATCAGTGTTCCTTCTTAGTCCGTGTCGATTTTCGCGCTAGCCAATTTTGAAGATTATGAACCAACTAGCCCAACAACGTATACTCTTAAACTTTTCCTCAGCCGGACTCACTCAGACTGATACTCATGGTTCGATCTGAGTCTGAGTGAGCCTACTCATGAGTCCGATAGCGTATAATTAGATTTTCCACGATGGTGTCAAAGTTCTTTAGCACCAATATCGCGCAGAATTGGTGCTCTGCTTGGCGCCTTTTGATCTCGTACCTTCAAATGTGAGTTATCAGTGATTGCAATCCAGTAAGGACATTTTTATTAAAAGAGATGACTCACACGAGATATTTTATGAAGAACTTTCCGTGAAAGAGTTTGAGTGTGGATGTCAAGGCACCTCCTCCCCCCGCCCCCCCTCCCTTCGTAACTCGTGCATCTGATCAACAAATACTGAGCTGGCGAGCGGACGCTAGTGCGTCGAAGTATGTGTGAGTAGACGTAAGTATAAATGTGAGCCGATATAAGGCTGATAGTAATGCTGAAGATGAGTAGATAGGACCATAGGTTGGCAATAAAAGGTGGAGCTCACTCAGACTCACTCAAGAAATATATTTTGCGTTTAGGGCTCACTCGGACTCAGACTCACCAAAATGTTCCTCAACCGAACTCACTCGGACTCAGAATCACTAAAATTTTTCTCAACCAGACTCACTCGGACTCACTCACCAAACTATTATTTCCCCGGACTCACTCAGACTCAGACTCACGACTCGATCTGAGTCTGAGTGAGCCTGAGTGAGTCGGCTCATGAGTCAATTTGCCGACCTATGCGTGCATCTAAGAAAAGGTTCGTGATCGCGTTTCTTTTTTTTTTTTTCTTGCAATGATCTGCCAAAAGTCTTGCAACTTAGCCTCTAAAGTATTAGGCATGTTCACGAACACAATCATTAACACAACAGCCTGTTTGCGCAATGTAACAACACCAGCATGAAAATTGTGTCTTATAAACAACGGCACCCGTGCACTGTATAAATCTTCGCTCGTGTTTGTTTTTTATATAAGCTATTATATATTTTATTATAAGCTATTACGGGCACAGAACACTACTTTGACTCCTATTTTCCCTACAAACTGTTTCAACCGGTGGGATACCACATGCACGAATGGAATAACTGCTGTACAAGAGCGGGCGTTGTCCTGACCACTTCGATCGTTCCTGTCATCGTTATTGTTCTATCTCGTGGTATCTAATAGCCATTCTGCTATGGAAGTCAGCAATGGAAGTGGACGACCGGCTTGCTGCAGCCGTTGTATTTGGCTTAGGAAACTACTTGCCATCTTATGTTCACATGAACGGCTTAGTGCTTCTCTATAGTCAGGTTTGGGCGTTGCTGCGTTTTACGAGTTTACATTGTGCTGACGTATAGGCTAGTGGACATTTGCGTGAGTGGTTCGTTTGTTTTACCCGAGCACATTTTCCCGCTTTGTCCGCACCAGCCCAGTTCAGTGCTTTCCTGCAGTTCGTGACTACTTTAATACGTATAGGTCACGTTTGTGGAACGGAGCGGTAATTTTGTTGTAGCCCGGCTGTTTTTCGCACCGCGGCAAGTATTGTGAAGTTATTTTTTTTTCTACTTAGGAATGAGGGGAGTTGTGACTAGAGAATTGAGTCAGGGTCCATAATGACAAGTCTAAAGAGGGTGAGCTAAAATGATTTCAAATGCGTCACTTTTGTTTCTCATGGTTCTATCCCATCATAATTATGAAGGTTAGTACTCAGAAAACTCTTTTCGGGAGCCTAGTCCGCTACTGTCCAAAGTCGTGGCGACGGCCTTGTTATCATGCTTGTCGCTGTTGCCTATTATGGACACTAGGACATTGGACATTAAATAAACGCTCATGAACCAGAAATATTTTGCGCACAAGGGTCCAGGAGCCTATTTCCTATTCTAATTGCAGTTACATAGTAACTATAGTAATTATAGTTAATTAGAGTAATAGTTACAGCGCGGGCAGTACAGAGTATAGATTCATTGCCGCCACCTATACAACCGTAATACTTAAAACACTGCGCATCAGCTCAGCACCTAGATTTCAGAGATCTTGCCGACAGTGTTGTTAGCGCGGTTGTAAAGATGTATCAAGCTTACGTTAAGTAAATCATTAAAAGGAAACCAGCTAACAAACTAGGTGAAATGCGCTAATTGTGTCTACGCTATATTCCACGAGAGGCGACGGAATCCAGATTACTATTAAAAAAAAGAATGTTAGGCTGAAATATTGATGTCATTGAGTCAATGGACTCTGGGACCTATATGTCCAGAAGAGTTTCTGTGTGTCTCAGAAACTGGCCTTTTTGCAAACTCTTTAATATTAACGCCACCACGACAGAGAACAGAATGTGAATAATTAAAGAAAAATACCGGTAACGGCTCACTCGTTTCGTGCTTGTCTGCGTTCTTTCAGCATAAGCCTCAGGCACCGGTCCATCGTTTATTTCACTGCGAACGTCACACAGTTGTCGACAAGGGCTTGGGTGCTCAAGGCATACGCTAACGCAAAACGATATATTATTCACACGTTTATCGCAGTAACACCAAAGCAGAGGTGTACACCCAACATTTATCTGTGAACGGCCTTCGAGAGCGCACTCTTTGCCAGTGCACACAACAGGAAATCGCGTTACACCTCTCCCAATCATGCTTCAGCGTCGTTATTTGCCTTGATTGCCAACAATATTAATGAACTGTTTTTTTTTCCTCGTGGTATGTTATTCGTCCATATAAACTGAAAAATAGGGACGGCAGGCTTGCTGCTGGTATGAATGCCGCAGGTTAATTGAACAGAAAAAAAAGAAAGAAAACAGGAGGCGAGCAAGTGCGAGGCTTCCAGCCGCACTAGTGTGACTGAGTGCCTGTCCCTGGCAACCACATTAAACGTGGCCGGTGCACAGATGGCCACATGAGAGGAAGTTTCTGCGGAGCTGTAACCTTCGCGCATCTCCACATCTGCCCAGAAGTTGCAGAAGCGACCAGCGCGCTGGTGCGTCCAGACCATTGCGGTCAGCGATGGTAACACTGTACACTCATCCCACTTACGAGCTCAGTTTTTGTGGAGCCGCGCGTGTGGGCGTGCGCCTCGCTGCTCCCTGTCTAGCGCGCCTCCAAGAAGGGGCAGAGAAGCGAGAGGGTGAAGGCAACCGTCGCTGAAGTCTGGACGAAATAGCCTGGCGCGGGAGACGCTGTGGGCAGCGAGAGGAAGAAGGCAGGATGGCGAAGGGGGGCGTAAACGGAAGGACGAGGACGACGCGGCGGGCCTGATAAAAAATTTAGAACTGGTCGTCCAACCCGGGGCTGCACAGCACAGCGCGCGCGATGGGCGTAGGACCCGTATTCGACACTCCAGATTAGCTTGAGAGGAGCTTCGCTGTAAGTACGCAATTAGCGTCCTGCCATTTGCAGGCGCGCGGAAGCTCTTCGTTCGTCCACCTTTATTCATGGGACGACGCGGCGCCGACGAGTCGTCGCAGCACGAGTGTTTTCGCTGAGCTCGGGATTTTGGGCGTAATGCGCGCCGTTACCGAGAGACAGCCACGACGCCGCATCGCACAGGTGGCGCGCCTGCGTGAGAGGGACGCGTTGTGAAATTTGCATCGTTCCCGAGCGTTTTACGACGCTGCGCCGCGCCGGGCAACAGGCTCGGGATTAGTGAGTGCGGCTGCGTTCCGAGCGCTTGCATTACAGAACTGATCGGGTTTTTTTTCGTCTTTTTTTTGTTTTACTCTTTTATGAACAATTCATGAACGCGCGGCCGCAACGGCGCAAGTTTTTTCTCCTGGCCTCTCGACCGTAAGAGCGATCAATTATTTTGAGCGCTGAAAACGTCCGCGAACTTGTACGTCCTGTCACATTATTTAACAGTGATTGAGTCGACGCAAAGGAGCGCCGGCAAGTTAAGCACAGCGTAGCTGTTGCGGAGCGAGGCCACACACTCGCAGTTTTATTTGGGTCTGACTGCATAATGAGTCACTACGCTATGCATTTTAAATACATGAATAAGAAACGACTTACGGCAGCCGCGGCTGACGTTAAAGACTTGTCGTTTAACTTCCAGAAATACGTTAAATCTTTAAGCACGCGTGGCACTAGCCGTTAGATCTAACACACATTTTTTAAAGTGGCGTACCGTTGGGGATTACACAAGCATTCATTACTCAAGTATGATACACTTTTAACAGAAAGGATGTCCAGCACTATGAGCGCTTACAAGACAGCAAGCGAAGGCAGCAAGTGAAGTAAATAAGAATTTCAGTGTGTTTTCTTTGTTTTTGTTTTCTGTGTTTCACTGTTTTGTCTTTGTTTTACATAGACATATGAAAAAAATCCGTAAACAGTGGGTCGGTGCTCGAGCCGATGTTTCCACAAGCGGACTTGTCTTCTTCAGGGCTGGAACTGGCTGAAAAACTAAGGCAGAAACTGGCTGAAAACCCTTTCAAGGCTGAAAAACCAGTTCCAGCCTTGAAGAAGACAAGTCCACTTGTCGAAACGTCCGCTCGAGCACCCACCCACTGTTTACGGATTTTTTTTTTTCATATGTCTATGTACGATAAGCATGAAAAACAAAGAAAACACAGTGAAAGGGGGACGGCCGTTCTCATATTCGTAGCGGTCTTACAGCTCCATGTAAAGCATATAGGCTGAATATTGCAGTGAAAGTTTCAGGAAACAATTTAGTCACAATAGATTGATCGTGCTGCTAAACTTGAGACGTAAATAATAAAGAGGATTTTTCGAGAGTCATTAGTTCATAAACCTGTATTATACTGAAATGTCCAGCAGACATCGTACCCCTTGGTAGTCATGCTGCAAAAGTGATTCCGATTTTCTTTTCTTCAGCCTACGCGTGCGCATCATGCCGCGTCCTAGATTTGGCACAGCGAGGCAACACACTGCGTTCAAATTCTTATGATAGCACTCAAGGTGCCCCATAGCGCAGACAAAGTGATGACTAAAAGCCCTGTAGTGATGTAGTCTGTCCAGAGAAACGATCTTTGTCGGATTCCCCACTAATGCGTATCCGCTTCTCTCGACTTTAGTGTGAACTGTTTGCCAAAGCAGGACTTTGTTTCGCACTATTTGCAATGCCTATTAGAATAAAACGGTCTGAAATATTGTCTTTCTGAAATCAACTGAAGAGCAAATAATCGTAGTTAGAAGACAACCTACAGTTTACTTCACAAGGAAATGCGGTTTTTCTAGAAGTCACATCCACATGACCAACACAACAATATGATGATTCTGTGTTCTGTAAAAAGCAACGATATTTTTGTCCGCACTCTCCTACTAGAATGACACCCGAACTCGCAATATTTTCGCCTTCTCTACGGCCGCGAAGTTCAGACGATGTTAGACGCTATGCTTCCTTGTGAAGACGCCGATCAGTTAACGACTGACGCCGAAGAACTTGCAGAGCGTGCCGAGGAAGCTCGCCAGCTCGCACGGCTGCACATCGGTCTGCAGCAACAGGCAGATGCACGGCGCTATAACATCCGCCACAGAGACGTGTCCTACAGTCCAGGAGACCAAGTATGGGTGTGGACCCCTGTTCGTCGACGCGGCCTCTCCGAAAAGTTGCTAAGCCGCTACTTCGGTCCCTATAAAGTGCTACGCCGCGTGAGTGACGTAAACTATGAAGTGGTTCCGGACACTGCGTCGTCAACACGAACACAACGAGGACAACCGAGCTCCGACATAGTTCATGTCGTACGCATGAAGCCATATTTTGCGCGTTCGTAATTTCTCCTACCACTCCTTTGTTTGTTTTCTTTTATTTGTGTTGATGACATCGCCTCATCGTTCATTGACTGTGCGCGCTTGACATTTCACCATTATTGTACTTTCGCGTTGTCTAAGCTACTTCAATTCATTTTTTTTTCTTTCTTTACGCCTACCCTGGAGCATCGCGGCCATGCCTTTTTTTTTCGCGGAGGGGGGAATAATGCCACCTGTAGTAGTGGGTGAAATGCATGGGCGGAGGCACAGGTCACGAAAGAAAGAAGTGCGCGCGCTATCTCTCGGGAGAGCGAGCTTAACGGACGCGTTTACCAAGAGCCCTGCTGCTCTGCGACCAATAAACCTCGCCTGGACCTCTGAAGCGACGTGACAATATGCTGCACTTGATTGCCTGTGATATTTGCCCGCTCAGCTTTCTCGGCGCAGCAGAAGTAGTAGCTCTCTTAAAGTCAAGCTATCCGGCCCCCAAAATTATAGTCTCGCACATTTTAAAACATCGCGCTGAACTTCTTCAGGCGGAATTGGCAACGCAATCGTATCGTTCCTTTTTCCGGAACTACAATATGTCTATATATATATATATATATATATATATATATATATATATATATATATATATATATATATATATATATATATATATATATATATATATATATATATATATATATATATATACATATATATATATATATATATATATATATATATATATCTGTGTGTGTGTGTGTGTGTGTTTGTGTGTGTGTGTGTGTGTAAGGCCTAGGGTGGGTGGTTATTTTATTAACGTGGACGCTTCTGTTTCCCTGGAAAGCAGTCTATAACGTGAGTTTTTATATACTAACAAATTTACGTGAGAAACATCAAATTATAGGCGTAAGTAAAACGCAACTACCGTTTATTCAGCAAGAGAAAAGAACCACATAAATAGAGGAGAAACGATGGCTTCCATTGATGATTTCAACGCTGATATGGTGTCCAAGATACTCAACGCATTAGCTTTTCAAGCGCGTGTTCAGAATATCCCTCTCGCTCAGATTGGACAATAACTGCCTAAAATCGGACGTAAACAGCGCTGTTCATGCGTGCCTTTCTCATTTTCTTCTTGTATCCACTTATGCGCTGCTTCTGTCGCAGGTATAATAATAAGAGAAAAATGTATTTTTTTTCCAGTTTTGTCTTTGAAATGGTCGCTTATAGCCCGAACTGTGAGTTCCTATATTAAAGGGGCAGAGGTACACGGCTACTAGGTGATCTCTGAAAATTGCGCTAATATTTTTAACTAGACATGATTAAAACTGCTTCTTTAGCAGTTAAATAATTTGTGCGCCGAAGCGTGAGCCATATAGCGTAAAACTATTCATTCCTGTCTCCATTCCATTCTGCGCCTGACGCCAAGTTTACGCCACTGCCGCATGGGACCTAGCAGCCTTTTCTGAAGAGCCCAATCAAATGTTCCTACTGTTTGCAAAAAATTCCTTTTCCTTGAACACGAACAGCATTGCTTATTCTGACACTGTTTCTATCTCCCCGTCTGACATGAGTCGATAAGCGCACAGAAGTGTAGAAGGTTTTAGGTGAGCGAAGCTTCCAGAGCTCAAACGGAAAAACCACATCCGTCGTCCACTAGTCCGCTTCCCCTTGCTTATCTGGTGGCGGCTTGCAACGAGGCATTAAAGAGAATACATCTTCAGCAAAGAAGAATTTGCCGAGTCATGTACTATGCGCATTGAAACGGCTGGACATCGTTGTACATACGACACAATATAACTATCATGCGCAAGTAAATCCATTCGCGCCAGCAGCTAAGAGTAGCCGGTACGTGCATCATCGGTGGGCAGCCATCTACTAAGTAAGGTAAAAAGTTGGGCGAGTTGATACTTGTTCATGATGACTCAGGGGCGCGAGAAAACGGCACACAAAGAAAAGAAGTACACGGGACGACGCGCTACTAGCAACTGGAATATTTTTATTCAGGAAAGACATATTTATACCGCAGTGAAATCAAATCTAACCCAACGAGTCGACGAAAAAAATATAAAACCATATGCCCGGCATACCTACGTGAAGTAGCGTTGTAGATAGGCTATCTCCCCTTCCTGCACACTGATAGAGGGGTGACTGATGCAATCCCACCCCTCCCTCTGGATAAAGAGGGCTTCTATAATCTCCCTCTCCGCGGAGCCTCTGTGCCTGTAGATTACAGTTGTCTGCTCAAATGTAGGCTTGCAGCTACCCTGATCGCACCCTCTGCAATGCATCGCCAGATGCGTGAACAGCCTTCCTATTAAGGAACTGCCGTGCTCTCGCAAACGCACGTTGAGGCATCTACGAGTTTGCCCGATGTATGCCTTGCCGCACGACAGTGGTATTCTATACTATACAACACCACGTGCGCAAGGTACGAACTGCCCTACGTGCTTAACGGCACAACCTCTTTTTTCACACTGCTTTTGCCTACCTATCTTCCCAACGGCTGAGCAGATGCGGCCCACCTTGTTTTCTGCGGAGAACACGAGATCCACCCCATACCTGGAAGCCACTCTCTTAAGGCCGTGCGAGTGCCAGTGGACATACGGAATTTTCGACACTCTTTTTCTTTCCTGCGGTACATTCTTGGAACTGTCCCAGGCCGTTGCTTAATGGACTTTTTTATTTTTTCGCAAGTGGCAGCTATGACATTATCAGGAAACGCGGCGTCTCTTAATCTTTCCACCTGCGCGAAAAAACTTGCCTCCATAAGATGTGGGCATGACCTGTCCAACGCCGATCTTAGGCAAGTCAGCGCAATGCCGTTTTTTACCAGGCGAGAGTGCCCAGAGCTGTAATCAAGAAGCGGCTTCGCGGTCCTAGGGGAAAACATCCAACACACGTGTTTTTGTTGGAATGACAGCCGCAAATCCAGAAAACGCAGCGTTCCATTCTTCGGCATTTCACACGTGAAAGTCAAGCCCCGCCCCTTGTTACCAAACACACGTAGCACTTCATCAACCCTGCAATCAAAGCTGGCTGAGAGTGGCTTCCAGGTATGGGGTGGATCTCGTGTTCTCCGCAGAAAACAAGGTGGGCCGCATCTGCTCAGCCGTTGGGAAGAAGATAGGTAGGCAAAAGTAGTGTGAAAAAAGAGGTTGTGCCATTAAGCACGTAGGGCAGTTCGTACCTTGCGCACGTGGTGTTGTATATAGAATACCACTGTCGTGCGGCAAGGCATACATCGGGCAAACTGGTAGATGCCTCAACGTGCGTTTGCGAGAGCACAGCAGTTCCTTAATAGGAAGGCTGTTCACACATCTGGCGATGCATTCCAGAGGGTGCGATCAGGGTAGCTGCAAGCCTACATTTGAGCAGACAACTGTAATCTACAGGCACAGAGGCTCCGCGGAGAGGGAGATTTTAGAAGCCCTCTTTATCCAGAGGGAGGGGTGGGATTGCATCAGTCACCCCTCTATCAGTCTGCAGGAAGGGGAGATAGCCTATCTACAACGCTACTTCACGTAGGTATGCCGGGCATATGGTTTTATATTTTTTTGGTCGACTCGTTGGGCTAGATTTCATTTCACTGCGGTATAAATATGTCTTTCCTGAATAAAAATATTCCAGTTGCTAGTAGCGCGTCGTCCCGTGTACTTCTTTTCGTTGTGTGCCGTTTTCTCGCGCCCCTCAGTCATCATGAGCCATCTACTATTCCGCTCGGAACGGGGCACTGTCCGGCTTTACCTGGAAAGGTTGGATTTCGTTCGGCATATTAACGTGATGGCATTAAAGAGTCCGCGTCACGGAAATTCCGGTGTCGGTGTCGGATCGTTGGTTGCGAGTGCAAAATTGCGGTTGTCCGTGAGCGAAAAATCGCAGTTGAAGCAAATAATAAACATTCTGATATTTGAGCGCTAATTCTGCGGTTAATGTAGCAGTAATGTAGTTCTTTTGTAGGTCTTGGCGTAGTTCTAAGTCCCACGCTAAATCCTGCGCTAATATTGTTCTCGTGTAGGTCTTGGTGTAGTTGAGAATCTTACGTTTAATGCACCTCCACTTCCGTGAAACCTGAGCAAGTGTGTAGCACGGACAAACCAGCGATTCCCTTGGCAATCGCGCGCATGCCACCACCTCGGCAATCGCACGCTTGCCGAGGAGGTGGCGCCCTCACTTGCACGGCGCGGGTATCATCCGGATGTATCAGACGCGTTTTTCGCGATTTTATCTAAATTATTGTGATTAATTCTTGGTTATTTCTGTAGTTTAAATTATTTTAGACCTTGTCAGTTTATTCTGCACTGATTTTGAGCATTTTTATCATCCTTGTTCTCGGCCTGTATTGACCACTGCGTGACCATATGACATGAGACAGTGGATGAACGACAAGCCGGGCCCCTAAAGCTCCAAGAACATAAAATCAGAAATAATAAAATCGGGCATTCGAGCCGGAATCGAACCCAGGCATTTTGCGTGACACGGAAGCGTTCTAGCGCAGAGCCAAACGTGCGCTTGAAAGTATTTGGAAAAAAAAGATATACAGGCGTCAGTTAGTGCGAAGAGTCGCGGTAAGATATGTAATGTTGAGTGGCAGAAGCCTAGAATTGAACCACGCGTCACGCCATGTGAATCGCGCAACGAGTGGGCGGCTTAAAAGCTCACCCATTACAAAGCGCTCAGACGTAATTGATCATTACCATCCCGTACAGCATCGACATCGTGTGGAGCTGCGTAATTGTGTGTATTGCTTTACGGACGCGTATCGGTTACTTCGCTAATTCACAAAATGATGAAATATGGCATAGTGGGCACTTCTGAACTGTACTTGCGGTACGTACCCTAGGATGGTTCACAATGGTCAATATTACGCGCACGGACGTTCCTTTCCTCGCGGCCCGGTTGAGGATTCCACAGAGAAACGAAACATGGCAGGCGAATGAGAATACAAGTTTTTAATGCGCTGTTTAGTGCGCGTGCGTCATTTTGAGGCGTCTCGTGGCGTCTCGCGGCAAGCGAACGAGTGTAGCGCAGACCCAAAGTTTCTGAGCAATAGCGAAAGCCTAATGACAAGAAAGATGCGGTGTCGGAAATAATTTATAACCTCACGTTTAACCTAATCGTTTACAAGGAGCCAATATGCGATGGAACGTTTTCGTAGCTTTCGTTCTATTATGTGACACGCAAGCGTTGTGGGCACGATCTAGAAGAAAGATTTCAACAACGCGTCGAGCCGTTATGCCAGATAAGGAATAAAAACTTCACGAACCATTCCACTCCGTGAAGGTGGACGACCAGCGAAGCTGTGTAGCACGCGCCAAAGAGGTGATCAAAGGTAGAGAAAGTTGCTTTTCCATATAGCGCATGCTCCTTTAAAGTTTTACATTTCAGCAGCATGCGTCATTTTGTGGCGATATGCTTTATTTTGTCAGGCTAGCCGCATGCGCTTGGCTTTTTGTGCACAATCTTGAGTAGGCATTTGAGCAGCATGCGTCTTTTTGCCAAATTCTCCGCTTCGCGACATTTTAGTGCACCATTGATGAGTAGTGAGGTTTGCCCGATTTCTGTGGCACATACCTGCCCTAGGGGTTTTCTGTTCACATGGTTACTGTTTCTGGAGATATGACGGGACTAGTTACATACAGCTTCGCTGGAAAACGCAATTCCACCTGTATGTCCCAGCTGTTGCATAACGCCTGTAGATGGTACTTCGCCTCAAGGTGAGACCTATTGAGGGAAAGGTATCTTGTGGGAGGCAATGTGCTCAAAGGGAGAGGAAAATTGTCTAAAATTATGGAACCACAATGACAATAAGCATTTTCTGAAAATATTTTCGCCTTTACACATAACATAGGCAACGATAAAAGTACGTGAACTTATTATCTTTCTCAGTCATCTCATTAGACATGCCGCTCTTATACATTATTCCGAGCAAAGAGGTAGCCTAGTCCAAAAACTCTTGCAATGGTGATAAACGGATCACCATTTCCGGAAACCTTTGTAGCGCTGTTTCAAGAACCGATGAGTTGAGTTCTCAAGTTTGAAATAAGAGATGGAAGATATGATTGTGTAATCATCGTTAAGCAGTGCTACGGTAACTAGGTACGCAGACCTGGAATAATGGGCTGCCCATTAAACAACAACCAATATCTATCTATCTATCTATCTATCTATCTATCTATCTATCTATCTATCTATCTATCTATCTATCTATCTATCTATCTATCTATCTATCTATCTATCTATCTATCTATCTATCTATCTATCTATCTATCTATCTATCTATCTATCTATCTATCTATCTATCTATCTATCTATCTATCTATCTATCTATCTATCTATCTATCTATGAACACGCGAGTTTAGCGATCACCGAACATTTTCTTCATTTTTAGAGCCCCAGAGGTGAGTAGGGGGGCTTGCCCAATTTCTGTGGCACAAACCCGTTAGGAGCAGCGGACGCTCCGTACAGATTTTCCACTGACCTCGACCTTAAACAGCTCCGCTGTTAGAAAACTGTAGGTAGATATTAAAAAATTGGGGGACGCTTAAGCTTCGTCTTTAAGAGTTAAACGCGATAGCGATATCCGGCCCTATCCTCATCGTGCTGTGTTTCGCTTGTCATTATGTTCAGTCGCCCGGTCTCTCTCTCTCTCTCTCTCTCTCTCTCTCTCTCTCTCTCTCTCACACACACACACACACACACACACTCCACATACCTATAGTAAAGGTAAATAATGGTTTCCGCCTTCTTCAACAACACTTTTATGACAACAGTTTAACCACTATGTGTGTGTAAGAGAATGCGCGCACTAATGTGTATGCCCTTTGCAATGGGTGGCGTGCATTAAACCAGCAGCAATTACGTGCGTGATACTTTTTCGAAGTTGTGATGCACCCACTACGTGTTCGTAAGGGAATACGCGCAGTAATGTGTGTGACTTTTGTAATGAGTGGCCGGCTTTAAACCACCAAATCGTTATGCACTTCACATGGTGTGACGCCCGATGGCAATATACGCTTGTACCCCGTTTTACTGTGATATTACGTCTCGTACTGCGACGCCTGTACACAGGACGCGTATGTATGTGAAGCATTAAAGTTAATTTCAGTGCAGTCCCAAGCAATGGAGTGGCTCTGTAGTAGAACGCCTGCTTGACTCGCAGACGGCCTGGGTTCGATTCTCACTCGAACCGAAGATTTTTTTATTATTTATTTTATACAAGATGATTTTTCGCTCACAACCAATGACGCCGACGCCGACACCGACACCGGAATTTCTGCGGAACGAGCTCTTTAACGTTGTCGCGTTAAAAGATAACTGCTTTGAAAGCAAAGTCAATACTACTTACGAAAGGGCAGATGGACAACAATAAAAACTGTTACATTATGACATAAAGTAAATAAACATTCTGATCGTGCAATGCTTCGTCGGATTTGTTTGTGTGTGCATCAGTAGTTGTAGCTAGTTTCTTTACCACTATATTTCTCTAGTTTCTGTGCTTCGAGCTGATTTTCGCACAAATCATGGAGGACGAGGCGAGCAGGCAATCTGCAACACAGATAACTTCAAACTAGCTCGTGAGCCAAATGTGTGGGATCATGCCGGCGAACTCCACATCCGCCTGCGGTTGTTTCGGAGGAGCCAAGCACGTAGCCCAACAATGGTCGGCGGGTGCACCTCTTCATCAGCAGTGGTCGAGTCTGAGGCTCGCACTCACCACAGGGGCGCCGGATGCACCGCCGCTCCCGCCGACGTGGTTCTCGATTGCGCCAGCACAGTTAGTCGAGGGCAGCCGCTTTTGACTCCTAGCGATGCGGTTAGTGGCGCCACTGCGCGTGTCTCTCAGTGCGCGCCGCGCACGCTTGCAGCCCACCCGAAACAGCAGACGCATCCGAAGCAACAGCCGCTTATACTCCGAAGCGCCCTGGTGGCGCTTCTTAATGGCCTTCGTGCGCGCCGTGTCGCGTCTTCTCCGGCCGTCTCTGGGGGCCTTGTAACTGGCCGCCTCCCGGCCGCCGATCTCCTCTGGCCGCCCCCTCGGGCTCAGATGCCGTGGGCGGAGGAAGGGAGGAAAGTGCTTGTGAGCCTCTGCAAGCAACTTGCATCCGCGGAGTGGGAGCGCATCATCCATCACGCCTTCGTGGACACCGGCGACACTGCATCGCGCTGCTCTTGGCTATAAGCAAAAGTGGACTAGTGCCCGGTGGGAAGGGAAAACCGCGCTGCCGGATCGAGCTTTTCTTGCCGTTGTTTCGCCTGTTTTCTTGCTGCTCCAGGTACGGGCTTTGTGCACGTCGGGCTCTCGCTTCGCACATCAACGTTTCTGCGTGGTTTTCTTTTTATATTCGTTTTACCTTGTGAGTACCGTCTATCCTCTCCGGTCTATCCACTCTCCTGTCTCGGCGGTTCTCCATCTCTGCTCAGTATTGCGTCCTCTCGCATTTCTACCT
The DNA here is from genome assembly GCF_013339695.2 of Rhipicephalus sanguineus. Classification (NCBI taxonomy): domain Eukaryota; kingdom Metazoa; phylum Arthropoda; class Arachnida; order Ixodida; family Ixodidae; genus Rhipicephalus; species Rhipicephalus sanguineus. Next base: position 198,688,577 of record NC_051176.1, on the reverse strand, counting down.
TTGGCACTGACCAAACTTGAAAGATGAGAGCCCGCTGTCGCGGCAAGTTCTTGGGGCTCGCTTGAGGATAAGGATGGCCATCATTGGGAACAAAGTTTCTCGACACGCGCTTGCGCTGAGAGCATGGTCCGCAGGTAATCGTGGAATGATTACACCGATGCATAGTAAATATGTTGCTTAGTTCGTCCTTATTTCTTTCAACAGGGCGCCGAGACAACAACGTATCACTTTTCTTTCCTATATTTTACTGCCGTTTCTGCTCTTGCCTCATCAATAAGGCTACGTCGATACTCCCGGACCACCGTTTAGCGCGTATTTGAAAGCGTCCTCTTCATTCACGAGCATAGGTGCTAAAGCGCGCTTTGATAATCTTGAAATATATTTTAGTAGCTTGGTCATAAAATCCCGAGAGATACTGGCTGAACTACTATAATGTTTAAAATGACTGCCAGTCAGGCGTGTTTGTATACGTTCATGGTGGTAAAGCGCTACTAAGAACGCCTTAGCATCATGCATAGAATGTTTAATTTGTTCAATTTGAAGAATTGTTGATAAAGGTTGAAGAAAAATGCCAGAACCATCTTCTTTATTTCATCGAACGTTTTATCGCGAGTACCTTATCAGACACAACATAAGGTGCACCATAAGTTTATGCTCAGAGTTGTGGCGGCCCAATTTTATTTGGCTAATAAACAGAAAAGAAATCTTTTGAGTGCCCCATGTAACGTGTTTGCAGAATCTTACACAGTAATCAAATTCGTCAGCTAACCCCATGCCTAACAGGTGGCTTAACAAAACGCGTTGCGGGGCTAGTTGGTGATACATTCTTAGTGTGATGAAGACAAAAAGATAACTTGCCGCTGGCAGGGACCGAACCTGCGCAGGTTCGGTCCCTGCCGGCGGCAAGTTATCTTTTCATCCACTTTACTTTCTTCACATTTATATCCCAATTATTACAAATAACACCCCTACACTTTCCTTGGCATTATTGTCTGTTAGTTCTCATTAATAATAAGTGTTGGGGTTTAACTTCTCAAAACCACGACATGATTATGAGGGGCGCCGTAGTGGAGGGCTGCGCAAATTTCGATTGCCGGGGATTCTTTTAAGTGCACCCAAACCTACGCACTGCACACGGGCCTCAAGCATTTCCGCAGCCATCGATCTATCATTTGTTTTCTATCCTTTGCTTTTGAGCGGAGTGAAAGACAACTCATTTATGTGTCGGGCATTGCGTTCATGTTAGCTCATGAAAAACTCCTTGACCAAAAGTAGAGCGAGTGATTTATTTGGAGAAAACTGCAAATCTTGGCAAGCGTGGCACCTATGGCTTCTCCACAAATAATAAAGTGTCCAGTTATCAAAGATAAGATAAGATGAGGGATATATGAAAATGTTCCAGCTGTAAAGCTTATCCCCTATTTTCCGCAACTAAGTGCGCATCAATAGAAAATAAAAAATAATATATACACACGGGCATAACTAAGTTTGAATGCAAAGTTAGGACATCGGCTGGAATAAAGGAGGTTATTCTTTCGTATAAATTTGGCCCCATTCTATTGTATGTGCTGCAGCTGGCTGCAACATAAGCTTTGTTATCCATCCTCGCCGTTTCCGCGTGACGCATACAGGCAGGAAGGACCAGTGGGTCTTGCATAACGGTTGAGGGGAGTTTTCGCTAAAAAAGACGCACACACAGGTAAAAGGTACGAGCACATTCGCCTCGTCGTTTTTTTAAGCCCTAAGACTTATCGCACATCCTCTTGTGCATGTAATCTGAAGTATAGTAACGACGTTTACAAGCCCATCGAGCACTAGGCACACACATACCAGGGCCTTCTGCGCACTTTTGCAGCCACCCAATTGTTTAACACTTGCGTGTATACGTACTTTGCCCCTTGGTAGGTTATATAGGCGTAGGGGGGGGGCAAACAGAAGCAGCGTAACCCGCTCTTGTTCCGCGTGCCTCACCTATAATCCCACGGCTAAGAGCCGATCGGGCGCACGTGCTTTCTTTGCTCCTGCACCTATAGAGCTCGGTGTTGGTATTCGCAATGCTTTACTGCACGCTTAGTCCTTATCCAGCGGCACTTTTAGGGGCGTTTTTCTTATTTCTTTTGCTTTTTTCCTTCGAGACTCGCCTCTGTATCAACGGTAAATGAGCTCCGATTTCTTCTCTCTTTCGCGGTGGCGCAGGCTAGCGGCCGTGCTTGCAGAAACCATCACCGCCCAGCCGGGGCGACGGCAAATCCGGGAAGATCCCGGTAACGAGCCGATGTCTTATGCAGGCCGGCTCTGTGCGCGCATAGCGGAGCGGAAGAGGCGCGGCGGCACGTCCTTTGCCGAGGATTAAGGGAGCCCGCCAGACTCGGACTTGCCCTCCTTTCTTTCTGCGTCCGGCCTGATCGTCGCCCCACAAGTCCCGTCCGGCCGATCCTTTTCCCTACGCTGTCGGCCTCTTTCCGCGCCCCAAAGTGCCTCTATTATCTGAGGCTCTGTGCTCGCGTTTGTGCGCCACTGCTTTCCGCGGGGCCCGCTTATCTTCACTGGCGCCTGGCATTTGCGAGGACCCGCGGCGGGCGCATATATGAGCGTTCGTACACGCTAATAGGCGGCACCCGTCGTGCAAGCTGTATGCGAGAAGAAAGTGGCACGAACGGCCGCGGTGCTCCTGAAGGCCTCGTTACGCGTGCCCAAACATTTGCTTCGCCGTCGTGCGACAGCGGGCGCGCCCAATTAACGTTACAAAGCGAGTGCTGGGGGAAAAAAAGTTGCCTTGTTACAGGCTGCAGCCGCCGCTATGCGCGGCAACTACGGTAAGCAAATCTGTCACGCAGTAGCTTGAGTCACCTGGCTCTGATTGAAAAGTTGACAGTTAAAGTGTAACTGGGTAAAAATAAAAAGTGTTTGCCGTTTTGAAATCACATTGTGTGTACCCCGGCAATGCTGCTTTTGTCTAAAATGCCGTTTCTGATGAGGAAAGAAGACGGTGTTGTCGCTTCTGTAGTTGTATATCGATAAATTTCTCGACAGGCAGTTGCTTTTAAGCTCTGGAACTAACTACGCTATTTTAAATGTGCGCGACTATTCATTGTTTAAAGGATTTTGAGCGCTCGTGGTCTTGTTTTACACAGAGGCAGTGAACTTATTATTTTAGGAGCTGTGGAAGAAAAAAAAGAGTTAGAAGAAATTCCACCTCTATTATCGTTGTTTCGTGTATCTCTCCGGCCTTAAGCGCATAGGCGTGCGCACAGGGGAGGCAAGGGGGCGCAAAATCTGATCCATACATTGACCCCCCTAGTCACCTAAGAGGAGGGGGCGGGCGCAAAATCTGCCTCGTAAATTGACTTAGAGGGGGGGGGGCGCTGCGATGAACCTTCACCACCCCCCCCCCCTGATGGGGAACCCTGCGCACGCCTATGTTTAAGCGTATACTTTTGTTTAGCGTAAAGGCTTTTTGTTTTGGAGTGTTGGAGTTCTAAAGTCAACTTCTTAACTGTATCTAAACTATGCTTTCGCCAATTGCTTCTACTAAGCTGGCAACTTCATTCGTTCTTTTTTTTTCTTCACTTACTTCGTGAATGTAGCGAAGTAAAGGCTGTTGAAGCAATATGAATGTGAACCGCAAATGTGTTCAATTATTTGCGCCAAAAAGGAGAGGGGGAACTTGTTATATCGCGCAAACTATCGATCAAGAACTTGCAATTTGCCTCAAATGCGTTTAGGTAAATAAACGCAAAGAGGAAGCAGGTCGCGTGGGAAGTTCGTTCAAAATACTACAGCAATCATGCCTAATACTCTAAGTAAATCATAGGATATGTTTCGCCTAGTAATATCGCGCCGCTTACACGCAGTTTCGCTGCAATAGCAACACATGTGACCATCGTAGAAAACGTAATTAGAATATGCCGACCATCGTCATATAAAGATCCTACGAGTTGTAGATAGTATGACGTAGAAAGTGGGTGTTTCGCCGGTGGCAGCGCATACTACAGCATAGTATAACTTTTCGCTTTTACAAGCGTAGGGAGGTCATGACGCTCATGTATGAGATGTGAAGAATATTCTGAAACTATTAACAAAGCAACGGTTAATCTCAGAGTCTACTGCGAACATTATGAAAAGATTCGTTGTTGTTCTTCTCATATGCAAAATCTGTTTGCATGCCTTTAATGAAATCAAAAATGTGAGAGTTTCTCCGACCGCTTAATTTTTATGTCAATCATAATGACGATTATTCTGCGTTATAGTCAACAGTTTGAGTGCGCATTGATAACGTGTTTGTGTATTAGTTGGACATTGACTGTATAGTAATCATAACGACTTTGTAGTGTCGTCATACACTCTTATTTTTTTTATTATTTCATACCATTGTCATTTTACAAGTACAGGGTAGCCAGCTGGAGATCTCATCTGATCTTTCCTTAGCCTTTCTCCGTCTCTCTCTAAATAAATACCTTGTAAGCTTGCCACATTCAGCGTCACATGCAGCGTCACAACGTCCACTGCAAGGGGAATGCCTTCTCCAGCTGCCCCGCCAGCAGATATGCGACAACGGTTTTTCTTTTTCTACAAGTGTCGCCTTCATTTTTTCTTCTCGGCTACGCATTAAAGGCTGCGCGCTTGCAAAAGCTTCTTCTTTTGTACTTACTACATTCCGTCTTGAGAGTGCGTGCGCACGCAGGTATCAGCAGTATAAATATCCAAATAAAAGGGCTCAACGAGAATGTTCTTTCGGCTCTAGATTTACGGCGGGCTCTATATTTCTCTATCCGCACGCCGCACTCGTTGACGAAGAGAGGGAGAGAGGGAAAAAAAAAAGACACCAAGAGGTCAACGAAATAGCATCTGGGGACATCGCTTCATCAAAACCTCTTTAGACGGCACTGGTTGGAAAGAACGCGTCGGCGCCGACTTCCGTTTCCGCTGGGCCGTCGCCATCCCAAGCACAAGAACGTAAACACATCCATGCCGAGGCTTGGGTGGACGAATGTGCGCGCCATAACGCACCACAAGCCCTCCTCGTAATCTTTCCGACTGACCGAATGACCCCCTTGCCTCACGTCCATACGGAGCGGCGCTATCCATTGCCATCTATCCCGAGTAAAAGAGAGGGAGATAAAAAAAGGAAATTTCCACAGCTGTTTCTGCCGGCGGTGCTCGCTTGCTGTTGCTGCTTGATTACTCACGCCGCACTGCGTGTTCCTCTCTTTTCTCTTACGCGCGCCAGCTTTGCCGCTGCTCATGAAACGTCGCTGCGGCCCACTTTTCTTCAGGCCCTCCTTGTTTTCGTTTGACTCTCTGCTTGGATCACGGTGGGTCCGTTACTCTTGTTGCTTCTTGCGGGGCAGTCTTTTGTCGAGTCGTGCTTAGGAGAAGAAAAAGCAGGACTGGCAAAAGTGTGAGCGACCATGAGGAGGCGTTCTGGCGAGAGGAATACGCGAAGGGTGAGGAAGTGGGGTAAAGCATGAACGTGATAAGCTGCCGTTGTGGGGTCGGACGATTATGAAGCGTTCGTCTGTTGATGCTTGCTTTCGTGCTCGGTTGTGTTCCCTTTAACAGCCACTTATCAAAACACTCGAGAGAAGCGAAGGGTGTTCGCAGCACCCGCGGTAACATGGACATTGAAGGAAAAGGCCGAAGACGGTGAAAATAAAGCCAGCGACAATGGCGCATATATTGTGTATACAGTACAAAACGCAAAAAAAACGCGCAAAAATATACACGCTGGAAGCTGTCGAATGTCCGCGTAAAAACAATCCTTTTACTCTGCGTTTGTTCCGCTTATGCGTGTGCGAGCGAAGGCGCGTGTGTGCGCACGCGCTGTATGCGTTGTATCCACACCCTCCGCGGTTATGTAAAGCACCTGCGTTTTCCAGCATTCTTTCATATGCAAGTGTGTTTCTCGGACTCTGGCATAGCGCCGTCTCGTTTATGCCGTGCTTGTGAAACGGAGTCAAAGGCGCGGAGGAGTGAGCCGGCGCAGGTTGCGTATGCAGGCGAAGCGGAATGCGCGCGAGCCTCGCGTAGGCGGGAATGCGAAGTGACGCAGCGTCAGCGCCACTCGCGAAAGCGGTATAAGCGGACGCAAAACAATAAGGGCTGTCACCGAAACAATTTGGATACCAGACCAGGAAACGGCGTTCGTGTTACATATTGCTTCTTTTCTTTTCCTGTCTCTTTACTTTTCCTAATGTTCTCTGCTTGTTGTTTACAGCATGCAATCGCGCTCACCCCATACACAGCAGAGAACAAAGCAACATTTTTCCTTTGCTACGAGTGCTTTTCTGAACTCCGCGTCATTCGAATACCGTCTCTCGTGGTGTTCGGTATTGTTTCGTCTTTTATTTACTTATTTCTATTGCCCGTGGTGAATATTAAAAACAGTAGAGACGGAAAGCAGTCCATGGTTTCTGAGAAGTGGTTTCGCCATTCTTTTTCTCTTCTCCCAGCCAGTCTGCTTGCGAATGATTAGTGAATCGCAAACAAGATTTCTCATTCGGAACTGTGATTGATGAAGGTGTTTCTTCCTTCTTTGTCCCACTGCTATCCCCCTTTCTTTTTTTTTTCTTTTTCATGCTGCTTTGGCTCGAATTATCCGAACAATTCGTCGTGTTTTTGCGCTTCGATTCTTCTTTCTCGACTCCATGTCTCGTGTTGCTGCTCTTAATTTAGGGCCGTTAATCGCTGCGAATTAATAAACGATTCGGTAACAAAAGCTTGTTACGGTCGGGTGCCTGAATTCGGCGTGTGTGAAAGACTGTTTATCAATGTTCCACTTCCTAATTGCTTCATGGCCTCTTGTTTCGCGGCTTACACGGCTCCCATTTTGCGCGCACGTATTGCGTTTTTGCTGCGAAGCCGTCACTGCTGTCTACTCCATATGCCCATGAAAATTCATATAAAGAGAGAGCCATTCAAACTAGCGCAATTCAATTTATAGGGGATGTCGAGCGTGTCAAGAATAGTGTGTGCACTGAATAAGTGTTGAGCTAATTAGGGTAGCCGTGGGAAATTACTAAAGTTGCGTTGATTTCCCCTTGAACGTGTCGGCAAGTGTCGTTTCCGAAAGACGGGCGTAGTAATAATGAAGCTTCGCGGAAGCAGATGCCGAGTAAATTTTTTTTTCAGAACTCCACGCAGGATCTCCTTTGGGAGTTGTCTCAGTGATGCGTAAGCGTAGAGGTTTACTGTAGGAAACACGATAGTTGCGGCTTGACACGGTGTTGACGGACGGCATCGGCACAGGCGACTTCCATCTTCTTTCCAGCGCTCGTCAGTGTCTAGAATTGCTTCACGGAAGGCGCAATCCGCTATAACACCGGAACGCGTGTTTGGCATTAAATTTTCGCGAAGTCGGATTTTTCTCGATGGATACTATTCTCCATGTCGGCTTTACATCTTGACCTAGAGACAGCTTTTTATTCCGCCACCAACACCACGGAATATTTCAATGACGCTTTCATAAGAAAAATTCGGGAGCCCTTTCCCTATCGCCAAAACGGGGCACGCGAAGTTTGGAGTGTGCATGCCTGTCCATCCCCGGTGGAAGCGAAACGGCTCTGATTGGATGCGAACGTGACGTGAGAGCGCGCCTACGCAGTGGGCATCGTGCCTAATGACTCACGCAAAGCGGTTCATGTCCGGGCAACGTGAAATGACAGGTGACCTCGATAAAAGGTCATATTGCCATATCAGAAACGGCTGATCAACTACGAGCCCACATCGAGAGAGCATATATTATCGGACAACGGCACGTAAAAATAGTGATGTCACCTGCGAACCTTCGATCGAGGGCCGCATTTCGGCACCCGGCCCGTTTTTTTCGCCTACGACAACGCCGCCACCAAAATCTGGAACAAGCTTTCGCTTGAAAAGTGCTCTCATTTTACATTTGCATTGTACTGCCTACCAGGAAAGCGCATTCATGCAGTTCACATTCTGCAAGCGTGGGCGTGCAGCCCAGTGGTAAAGACACTCGCCTTCTGAGCGTGGGCTGTTCTAAACCCACCACCGTCAAGAGAACTTATTTTGTTTCACACACTTATACCTTAAGGTGATTCGTCTCACGTGACAAGGGGACGAATGAGTGGACAGTTTTCTCGTTGAGTCGGCATAAATATACTTACTAATTTAAAAATTCTAGGACGTTCGTAAATTTGAAATGACTCCTGTTCTCGCCGATGTTTTCCGCTTTCAAATTAATGGTCAGATAAAAACTAAATTTGGCAGAAATGAAAGGCGTGTTTTAAAAAAAAGATTGACAGAAAAGTCTTGGTTGTAGATGTGAAACAGCGCTGTAGGAGAGAGAGAGAGAATAAGAATAAAAGAAAGGCGGGGAGGTTAACCAGGGCTGAGCCCAGTAGGCTACCCTGCACTGGGGAATGGGGGAAGGAAAGTTGGAGAGGAGGAGGAGAGAAAAGTCACTCTTTCAGCCGACGTAAGAGTTCCGCGTTTGACATCACAAACGGCGAATCAGTCCGGTATTCTTGAGAAAACGCAACAGCGCTTTCGTTGCCTTTCGGAACTGTGATGGGCAGCCCCATGGTCCCAATATTTTCGCGACAGTGAAAGCGCTTCCGTCCATTTGATTTAGTGCAGTGCTGAGGTGAAGCCTCTCGTTTGCGTATGTCGGGCAGTAACACAAAAGGTGCTCAATAGTTTCCTCAACGGCACAGTCGTTGCACTCGGCGTTGTCGGCCATCTCTACCTTAAATGAGTAGGCGTTGTAGGACATTTGGAACTTGCATCGGGAACATTAAAAATGATATTTCGAGGAGCAGAACAAGTTTTACACTTTGGTGTGAGCCAAAGTTTTAGGATCTACATCCACATCTTCTGCAAGCAGTTGTTTCTGTGAACTAGGCTACATACCGTAATCGCGGCATCGAAACAAAATGTGTACCTTCATATGATTTGCTATAGCTACTGCAGATAAACAGCGCGAAAAGCACGGCTAATGAAAAGCAAGCACACTGCAGGACAAGCGCTGTCCTGTGTGTTTGCTTTTCATTGGCCGTGCTTTTCCGCGGTGTTAATCTTCAGTATGAATAACCAACCAGCCCAGTCAACTACACTGCTATAGCAATTTCGTCGGTGCCAGAGACAGAAAGTGTATACGGTGAATTTAATGAAATCTTTCTACAAGTCTGAAACACTGACTGACCCAACAGGTATTAACATTTCAAGTAAAACTATTGAATACATGAGCAAGCTAGCGCATAATTTCAGATTTCGGAAGCGGGCACTTGATTTCAATCACCATTGCTTCATTTAATGCACATTTTTATGCGACTGGGCCTGTCACCGTCTTCCCCGATCTGAAGAAACAATACACGATGTCGCTTACGCATTAGCGGTGCATTCACTAATGCACTCTCGCTGATAGAGTGATTGCAACGACCGATAATGCCGAACGCAAAGTCTGGCGTGGCGCAACGACTACTCAACACCTTCAGTGCCTTTCTTATGAAAGCTGAAGCCCGCCGTCTCTGACACTACGAACAAGTTACATGGAAGCCTTTTCTATAGTCTAGTGATTTATACTGGGATGATCGAAAATATACACATAACGTTACGCCTATGACCTGCAGCTCACCCGTATGGTTAAGAATTCTTCAGCGCTTTACGTGAAGTGTCCTATCAGAAGCCTACCGGAATGAGTCGCTTGCGAGTGTTGGTTGAAATGAATATATGGTGATAAAAGAGATGGTCATTAAACATTACAAGGTGTTGTTCATTGCATCTTACAGGTTGTTATTTTGTTGGTGTGCTATAATTACTATCGGATTCTGACATCGTACGCGAGCAACTGTGAAGTAAATTACGCTGGTTGAGTTTTTCTTGCTTTAATTAGCTGCCACACGGAACGTTTTCCCGCGCTTTTCGTACACGTATACTGGTCTCTCGCACGCGCCGTCTTTAACCATCCATGTACGCAATATGCAGGTGACCAATGTTCAATAGAATGAACTTTACTGCGTGCCATCCTTCCGGCGTTTGCATTATGTGCCGCGGCCGAGGGAAACAGCTTGCGGGAGGAAGAATGCAGGAACCTCAAAACAGGCGGCGAGCATTGGGGAACAGCTTTTACTCGAGATAGCATCCTCGTTGCAATGTCAGTGCTGATAGGGAAAAGCGCCGAGAGAGTTGTTTTTTTTGTTTCCTTTTTCTTTGTCTTCCTCGACCGAACAGGGCACAACAAAAATGGAGCGAAAAGGGAAACGTGCCGCCAGGCACGAGCGAAGAACCCGGAGCAACGACTCGGTAACTGGTCACCTCTTTGCATTGACGTTATACGCGTTCGCCTCACACGCAGAACGGCGCCGTTGCTGCTGTCATTGTTCCGAAAACGAGTGCATTTCGCGCGCGCGATTGGCGCTAGGTGAATATTTTTTTGCGAACAAAGAGGGAGGCGCGGACGCCCAACGTGGCTGTCAGGAGCAATCTTTGCGGATAGCGCACGCGCCCCCTTTCAAGGGGAGGCGAGGGGGCGGACCCCCCGTGACGGGCTGTCTTCCGGTAGCGTCGCCCACGCCGCAGGGCCGCGTGCCGTCGACCGGGACCCGCGTGCATTATCGGCGATGTGATTAGTGCGGCTTGGGACGATTTTGAGGCGGCGGCAGTTTTGCCCAGCCCCGGAAACGTCATTAGCAGTTCCCATTAGAGCAGGAACGGCGTCCGCTGGATTAGCCAGAGCTATCCCGTCTCCCGAGGAAAGAGAAGCGCACAACGGGACGAAGAAAAGCGAGAAGGCAAGAAGGCTTCCGGCCAACTTCCTGCCACTCGGTGTGCATGTCGATGTGAATGCGCACCGCAGGCACGCGCGCTCTACGCTGTCCCACTGTCTAACGCGAGTTGCCTGCGCGTACGATTCTCTCACGTTATGAAAGACGAATAGAGCGAAAGACGTTAGCTCCCTGTCGATTTACAAAATGCGCACCGGTGAGGTGCGTCCCCCTTTGTTTTATCGAATAATCAATAGCGCTTCCCTGTGCGCTTTCCCCACCCGTCATGTGTGGGGAAAAGAACTTTTCGCTGTCGCCTGCGTGTCGCCGCATTGGCGCACGGGCTCGGCTTAGTGTCGCCAAGCTAGCGTTAAATACTTTTCACATCATCATCATCTTCCTTGCAATTAGGACCGAAGGAGTTACCCTAACAATCTACAAATACCTCGTCCATGCTGAAGCTTATTCCGTCTTATGCTTGCATAATTCCAAATTTCCTCACACCATGCACCTACTTCACTACCGTCATCGACTGCGCTTCCGTGCCCTTGCCGTCAGTTCTGTCGCTCAATTAAACCCGTGGTGATCTGCCCTGCCCATTGCATGACCTCCTCAAAAAGGAAAATATTCCAATAACATGAGCTTGGGATAGCGTTAAGCTGTTTGTAAGGTTCGCATTCTTCGCGTCATTTTCCGCAAATCTTTGTTTCAGTGGTCAGGAGGAAAACGAGAGAGAGGAAAGACAGGAATGTTAACCAGTTTGGCATAACCGGTGTGGTCAGGGTGGCTATATTCCTATACGACGTAAAACAGCTCATGGAAGATAATCGTTGTTTAAGTTGGCTCTCCAGTGTATCACACACTCGTAATAACGTCTAGTCTCCTGAATGATTCAGTATTAAGTAGTGGGTACATAAAACTTTTTTAACGAAATTCATGGACACTAGCGGACACTGCTACCAACTTAAGCTCACGCCTAGCGTTAGTGGAGTTTGTTATCTCGGCGATTGCGAGCAGGTTTGGTCGGTTGGTTGGTTTATGGAGCTTAACGTCCAAAAGCGAATAAGGCTATGAGAGTCGCGGTAGGGGAGGGCTGCGGATAATTTTCACCTCCTGGAGTTCTTTAACGTGCACTGAAATCGCACAGTACATTGACCTCTAGCATTTAGCCTCCGTCGAAACGTGACAGCCGGGGCCGGGATCGATCCCGCGTCTTTCGGGTCAGCAGACGAGCCCTGTAACCACTAGGCCACCACGGCTGTTGCGAGAAGGATTGTTTATTTGTTTATTAGTACTTTTAATTTTAGAAAGGTCAATATAGGAACGGAAATACAGTCACTACATAAAATACAATCAAGACTCGCACACGCAGCAATGAAGATGAAGGTAGTAATAGTAAAGACAATGCTTATTTCATACATATTTACAGTATTAATGAGCCGAACGCAATGGAACTCGTCGCGACCACTGCGTGGCGTTAAACATTGGTGGATGAAATCGCCGCAAAGACCCGACCTGTAGTTACCTACGTCGGTTGTGATGCCGCATTTATAAATAGATACTATTTTGGCCTGTTTTCAAGCTCTAGAAGACGCTTATTTGCTAATGGGTGAATGAAAAATGATCGATAAATGGTTTAGGTACCAACTCAGGGTGCCAGTATAAGAGCTCATTAGTAAGGCTATCTGTATCGATACTTTGCTTAATTTTAATACGAAACGAAATGTTTAGGATGCCAGTGTATTTCATCACGATATCGTCAGCAAAAAGGACGCTCAGAAGAAACATGCAAGTTCGGTACCGTTCCGTCCTCACGAGTGAATACAGGAAAGAAAAATGAATTGAAATATTCTATGCACTCCTCCGTAGCTTTCCGATTAAGTGAATAGTGAGATTTAGGTAATGGGTTAACAGATCACCAGAAAAAACCAGATGTAGCCGAACAAAACTTGCGCAATGTCATGTTGTATAACTTGTGTCTTTCATACCCGACGAGACAAATGCGTTCCTCATTTCGCGTAGGGTGTTCGACATATCCGGGCTGAAGTTTTGGGAACTTGTCTTGCTGCAGATCTGGATTCTTCGTTTCACATAGTATTTCTCTATTAATCCATGGATGGATTTTTTTCTGCTCTCTTTTCTTCTTTGACTTGCGAATAAAATATTCAATGCAGTGGGACACCACAGGAGAAGTATTCCCAGAAACTCTCCGCACTACCCTCTGATTCCAATATTGTAGTAAACACATCAACCGAATGTTGAAAACAGTCCAATATCCTAAAATCCTCCTCGTCATGAAAATTCAACATCTGCTTCGTTAATTCCTTATAAAAAGAGGGTGGAGATAGGTTAAGAGAAAGAATAAACGTTATATGATCAGCTAAACTTTCAACAGCTTTGCATTTATTTATATAGCCAGTTAAGGAATTATGAACAACGATAAGATATAGAATTACAGATATTGCTGCCCATATTGGGCGTAGGATCATTTATAACTTGTGCTAGGTTATAACGCAATAGTAATTGTAAGAAATGCTCAGTGAGTGCCACATATGTTTCATCAGGCAAATAGGAATTCCAGTGAAGACCTTAAAGCTTAAAATATCCCCCAAAAACAACATTATTACCCTGTTTAAATTTTGAATCCATGAAGTTACGAAGATGGGGGTCTGTTTTGTCATCGTACTAGAGCCCCTGCACACGCCCGCGGTAAAGGCACTGCGATTGCTTAAGGCTTTCTTGATCGAAACTGTTTCGATCTCACTTGGGACTGCTACAGGTAGTGAACGCTATATTTTCCTAAATTAGGGTAGCGAGGCCTACGCTATACTCCGGGGGAGTAACGTCTACGTCAGGAATGCTGCTACTTAGCCGTCTCTCCATAATTACAATAAGCTACTCCTTCCCTAGACCGTGGTAGTAAACCGGGCACAATTTGGTTACCATTTGGGTCATTCCATGCCAAACGTCACAGCCCTTTTGGGGCACCATATGAAATGTATTCGAAAAAAAAATAATGATGATTTATTGCACTGAAAACATTAATTTGCTAGAATATTTCGGAGAGCGAAAAAATTTTTTTTGTCACGTGGGTGCCTTCCGAATTTTCCAGAATGTCATCTGTGTGTTGTTTGTAAGAAAATTTATTCTGAGCGTATCGCTTCTTGTTTCAATACAAAATTGGGCTTACATATTAAGCAAATGTGTTTGCGTAAGCTGTTTAAAGCTCAATAATATTAGTGCAATTTTTCTGCATATACGCCTCCAGGAATTGCGACAATCTATATTTTTAGCAGTGCTTCATGTATTTTTGTTCTCTCCTTTCGCAGGTAAGACACGACAGTACCTTGCTGAGCGGCTCCATTCTTCGATGAACCCTGTATTGTCATGGTATGTAGCTGTACTAGAAGCTTCCAGTTGTTGCGCACAAAATAACTTCTGTCTGATTTAGGTCATGGCTAAACAATTAAATACAAGCATAAACAATAACGTCAAAGCAATAAAACCCTTCAATGTTGTGGCTTCAGAACATTGTTTTGCTGTCAAAACTAGTCAAGAACATGGCTGCGAGACTCTACCACAGAAGGAGTCTATTACACTAAACAATTTAAGAGTAGTCTTCTGCTTATATGATTAAATTTAAGGCGATATTTAAGACGATAATTAAGTTCAGTTGCCTACTTCAGACCGGAACTTTAAAAACTTTTGCTGTCAGTGCAAATATTTCATCTGTTACGCCGAAGCGGTGTAGCTATTTGTTTTACATTGTTCTGTAGAGTTTCAGCGCTGTGAATGCAACTATGGGTGAGAATGTATATTCAACAGCGTATTTATTGAATTAGGCGTTAGTAAGGCATACTGCTGTTTATGAAACTGAAGGTGAAATATTAACATGAGCAACTAAATATTTTTTTATGACTTTCAATACAATACAAAGACAGGAAAGCTACAACGGGGACCTGGCGCTGTTGTAATGCGCTCACGCATTACAAAAAATAAGCGTATTTTTATGCCCAGAAGAAATGGCAAATGTAATACAAAATCGTCTGAAGCGTCAAGGCGGCAACGACATAGTTGTGTGCAAAATTAGCAGTTAGCTTAGCTACCACTTGGTTAATGATGGATGAGGTTTACACATGGTTTGAATTCTTTCTATAGAGGGGGTGAGACAACAAAATTTGCATGTGAACTTAGAAGCATTATGTTGCTCACGCGTTATTCCAAATGAACTGGAATAACACATTTCGAGCTAAGTGTTTTATCATAATAAGGAAAAAACAGCGCATGCTTTACGTGGGTGGACAGAAGGAACACGCAGCGCCTGTGCCTCGTGTTCCTTCTGTCCATGCTCGTAAAGTGTGCGCTGTTTTTGCGTTATTCCAAAGCCGTTCAATCTCTGACAAAAAGGCTATAAAGGAATTTCGTAAGAGAACCGAAACTCCAGCGTGACAAAAGAGTCACCAGCTTATCGTTCTTGCAGTATCAAATATCCCTTTCCTGTTCATGGCCTCTCGTTAATTGTTGAGCCGCTACCCCGCGGAGCTGCAGAGAATAAGGTCTCTTCCTTGCTACAGTCACATTCTCTCTCTGTCTCTCTCTCTTTTTGCTGTACTGAACTTGTAAAAGGGGTACAAAACAAAACAAGAGGTTCGTGTTTTGAAGCAGCAAGCTTTACTCAGTTAAAGCTTTCTACTTCAAAGCACCCTTAAGGAACTCCGATCCGGCTGGTCACAAACAAACACACAAACAAAACAAACAAAAACGAAGAGAGAGGTAATAAGGTTTGCAGTTTCTGTACGACCCTCAACGATTGCCTCTTTCCGAGTGGGTGTGCTTCTCGTTGCGACCAGGCTCATCGTCCCCTGCTAACGTTCCTTCACGAAAGCGACTTGGCCTCGCGTTTGTACATATTTTTTCTGTGTTTTGTCTCGTATTCTTTACTTTCTGTCTGTGTTTCCCGTCAGTTGGTCTTTCCTCTTTATTTTCTTCTATCTTTATTTCCTTTATTTATTCCATCCTCCCTAAAGAGTAAGCAGGCGTTTTGCCCCTCTCCGTGGCGGTTGCCAGCCAGCTGGCTCCATATTTCCCTCTTTGTTCTCTGTATTTGAGTTCATGTGTTTTATTGGCATGTCGGATGATATTAATAACCTGTGACAAAATCTTCTACGTTCCGACTGAAACTCCGCAGCGCTGAGTGGCTTAAGGTGCATGATCTTCTTACCTTAGCATTGAAAGAGAGCACGGAATTTGTTCCTGAAAGCGAGAAGCTAATTTTCTGTGTATTGAAAACCGTGTTTCGAAACAAAACTGTAAACCGAGTGCGAAATATCCCTTGCACGAAGCTACAAAGCACACATTCTGGACATTTGGCAGTAGCTGTGAATCTTCCAAAGGCAGATGAAAGTCTTTATTAATGACAGCGGAATTGCCAAGAAAAAGAAGATTGATGGTGCCATACTTTCTTTGTACGAAAGGTGAATATTTAACTAAACAGTGCAGGAAAATGCCTAAACAATCAACGCACTCCTCTTTGCCCGCTTGCAGCTCTTCCAGGCCTCCTCTTTATATTTTTGTCCCATCATTCTTTTCCTCAAGCGCAGGGTAGAAAACCGGACATGAGTATGGGTGAACTCTTTAAAAAGATAACGGTAAACGTAGGAATAGAAGGGGTCGTATGGAACTCACAAAGGATGAAAAAAGAAAAAAACACTTTTCAGTTAAATTTATATGCTGCGCACATCGCTTCTACTATAGAGTGCACTAGTAAGCCGGCTGATCATCCTGTTATTCTTTCTCATTAAAATCCATAATAATAGTTGGTGGGGTTTAATGTCCAAAACCACGATAGGATTATGAGGGACGCCGTAGAGGAGGGCTCCAGAAATTTCGATCACGTGGGGTTCTTTAACATGCACCTAAATCTAAGTACATGGGCCTCAAGCATTTTCGCCTCCATCGAAAATACGGCCGCCGCGGCCGCGATTCCATCCCGCGACCTTTGGGTCAGCAGTCGAGCACGGTAACCACTACACCACCGTGGCGGGGAGTAAAATTCACGTGCGCGACTTTTGAGTAAGCGAATGTAGTGCGGTCTCATGACACGGCGTCGAACTTTGAAAGCTCGTATTTTGGGGACAGATTAAGGAGAGCATTGTGTCTGTTTGGCACGATAAATTCGATGTTTGAAAGGTCAGTATAGAATGAAGCAGGAATGATCAGCACTCGTGAAAGCTAACGCGCGCTTGGACTAGTATAAGTCGATGTCATTCACAGATTAGGTGACCAGTATGCTAACTCCACCTTCGTTCTACAATGTCTTAACTTGACACTTTCATGGACTTCCAACTAAAGAAATATCTCGGTCGTAAGAGAGACTAATTCTGAATGCTCTTTCGAAGCGAAGGTAATCTGTCTAGGACTTTCTTATTGTTGTCATGTCATGAGAGCTACCAGTTCAATGCAGCGGAAGTTAATGCTAGCCACAGAGGAAAGTAAGAGAGGACGAGCCCGGCCACGCACAATATAGTTAAATGATATGCCTGAGGGCGCAGGGAAACCTCCAAATGTGCTTAAAGAGCATGTATAGGTCTCACTGGCGCTCCTATAATCACAGTGTCACCAGGAGTCTCCAACGACTCGACAGTACTTAACAACGAAAACAAATTTCTCAGAACAGGCTTCAGGCGTTGATGGTAAACTGTTAGGTTGCTGACAAGCTCAATGCATAGATTGTCAGGAAATGTGTACGGTGTTCGAACTAATCGGCTAACCAAGTGATTTTAAAGGGGCCCTGCAACACTATTTCAGCATGGTCAGAAAGCGCTGCCGATCGGTAGTCGAGGCTCCCGAGAACACTCGAGCTAGACATTATAGCGCAGCACGCGGTCTGGGGTTTACAATAGATTCTCAAAGTCAGCTAAAAATCGCTTCCTCTTCTCTCGACAAAAATGATGCTTACTGCGTCACTGACGCAGGTTCCACGCCACTGGCTCATTTGAACATGGCGCGCTCGGTAGTCACTGCGGCCGCCGCGGGAGGCCGTCACTTGCCCGCGCACACGCGCTCGATCGCACTGAAAGTACGCTGTGCGTTCGAAGAAAAAAAAAAGAAAAATGCCCAAGGTCACGAGGCGCGCGTAGCGTATCTTCTGGTCGATTTGTGAGGAAATAAGCTCCTCTATTGAAGCCATTCCATGGCTACTTGAAAAAGTGTTGCAGGGCCCATTTAACAGCGAAGCTCTTTCAGGTCGGCGTAAAGTGTCTGTCGTGACCAAAAAACGTCGCCTCGCGTTGCCTAGCAACCAGCCGCGCCGCAGCTGGAAAACCTCTGCCATAATCTCGTCAACCCATGCATGCACAAAATAGCAGCAGTTGCCCCTAAGCCACACCCACTGAGGGAGACATTGCGTGCGCCTCACATCACGTCGTCTACCAGATACCGCGCCACCTGACCAAGCCGCGCATGCGCAGTAGCTAAGCCACGCCCACCGACGGAGACATCGCGCGCAACGTCCGCTCTGCAGTGCATAGCCTATGCACGGTTGAGGCATGCACCTATAACCGAAGCAAGGCTAGCAATTGAGAAGGCGAGGCGCACCTCGCATCGCGTTACCTAGCTATCATGGCCACGTCAAAGCTTTGCGCGCAGATATATAAAAGGCTGTGCCCGATCGTGCTCAGGCAGTCATGGGGCGTCCTAAGAAAGTGCGTACTCCCAAGGAGGAAGCCGCACATCTTGAAGCTATAGGTCTCGGTCGACGGGAACGGCAACGGCAGCGACGGGCCGATTCAGCCTACTTGGCCGGGGGAAGAGCCGCGAAGAGGCGGCGACGAGCCGATCCTCACTACGCTCGACGAGAAAATTCCAGGGAGGCGGCGAGAAAGCCATTGCTCCGCGAAGACCCCGACGTGATGGAAGCCGAGTACGAGCGGCGACGGGCCCGTGCTTCACTGTATGAAGCTTTGCGCGACTTAGTGAAAACTTCCCTCATTTTTTAAAATTAATATTATTAACACAAAAGTGTTTTATGCCGAGGTTCACCAGGACTTTAGTGACGTATTTCCGTCACGGATATGACGTTGATAAAATGGGTGCTAACGAACGAGAAAGAAAAAAATGTCGCCCACATCTTCCCACGGGGGGAACTCGAGTAAATGCGTCGCAGAGTGGTGGGGGTATCGCGTGAATGTTGCGTAATTGGGTTTCGCGGAAGCGTCGCGCTGCCCGAGTGATGGATCCGCTGCCCGACGTTCACGAACGGTTGCTGCTTCTCGAGCACGACGTTCAGGATCCACAGCCCGCCGTTGCCGTTTCGCAGCTGCTTCTCGTTCCCCGAGTGAAGGATCCGCAGCCCATCGTTGCCGTCTCGCAGCAGCTTCTCGTGCACGAAGTTCCGGGTCCGCAGCCCGATTCAAACGCTTGCGTTCAGCGTCGTATGCTCGTCTCTTCGCAGCCTTGTCTTCTGCGTTGCTTGCTGTTGTTGACGCCGACGACGGTGAGGGTGGGGTAACGTTGCCTTCAACGAGTGGTGGGACGCTGATTGAAGGTATACTGTTGCTTCCATGGCATCTACTCGAGTCACGCAAAGCGTCAAGTCAAGCGAAAGCCAAGTAAAGACGCCCTTGACTGAATTCCGAACGCGCGCTCCGCCGCTTATATACAAACCGCCCGCGTTCGATCGAGAGGAGGGAGGGAGGGAGAGAGGGAGAGGAGAGGCCTGCTGCCGGCACGAGACGAGCCGATCATGCGAGGGAGGGAGAGGAGAGGCTTGCTGCCGGCACGAGACGAGCCGAGCATGCGCAGTGGAGGTGTGGACGGCGGCCGACGCCGCAGGTGCGACTAAGAAATGCTCCGCATCTAAAAAACTACCGCCGCCGGGAATCTAACGACGACCTATCGGTCCGCGACGATAGGCGCCTGGCGCTCTGCCGACTAATCTACCGAGGCACATGCGCGACACCCCACAAACGCGCGTTATTATATCTCTCACACATTCTCTCTCGCGCGGTGCTCTCTGTTGGTGGGGCTAGGCGGGGCGGTGACGCCGTCTGTGAGGGGTAAAGTGAAGTAACGAGTCATGACACTTACTAGCGCTGATAGGAAACGATTCGGCGACGACGCAGTTAAAGCATGACCTCCGAGATTGCGCGCAATCTCCGAGGTCATGGTTAAAGCGTCTCACACCAGCGAGGAACACTGGCCGCGCTGGCATCGGGGAGTCGCCCTACGCAGTTACGTTCTTTGCCTTGCGCTTTGTGTTTGCGTGTGATGGCTTGGTGTCGGAGTAACGCAGCTTACACAGTCACCATTATGTTTCTCCGCCGCCGACTGCTTCGAGTGCGATAGCAGGGACTAATGAAACTGCTGCAATAAGCGCTGCAGAAAGGCAACGAAGTCGACTGGTGAATGTCGTGCCTTGGTGGAGCGATACAGAGGCCAGCGGGACGTGGAACGCCTGCGCGCGTTCGCGGTTCAAGCTAAGAATCTCGGCCTTTCGTTTTACCGAAACGCAGTGTGGTGTGTGGTAGTGTATGCATGAGCACAGGCGTCGGTTACCCTATTACTCGGAAGCGCACACCATGCCGTTTTTCTGTGTAACTGACGATGCTTTAAAGAAGTGCATATCGACTACTAGTGTTTGTTATGTTTTGTTGATGTCATCCTTGCGCGGTATTCGCGATACGTTGTGTCCGGGTATACATTAACTTCAGCTACCACAACAGTTAAATGATCATGGGCTTTAGTCGTCGCGATGGAGATATGCCACTAGGCGTCAACGCGGCGTGAAACGGTGTTATAGCTGCCAAACACCAATAGACATTGTACAAGCTCTCATGTATCACTACACAATAAGCGCTACTTCTGTGAAGAGACGTTTCACTTTCGTGCTATACCGACTCCTATGACGGAGGAATCAGCCTCTTTTTTTTTTCTTGCTATCGGCCAAGTAGTCATTGCGTGATAATTACGTTCGTGGCGAAGGGCTCAGACGACGGAACAAGTTGCATATCTCGTATATGGTGATTTCGAACTAAAATGACGCTGTGGTGTCGTCTTTGCCTTAGCCTCCGTTTTGCGTGCGCGCTTTTTTCTTTCAGTAATGATGCACCAAGCTATCATAATTTGCTATCATAATTTACTATAAACCAGCTTTCATAATTTATTGCTTTCCCTCCAAAGCTACCTCTAGGGCCAGTAAGTGCGGCTGTCATCCAGTGCTCTTCAGTACCTGTAACTGTGTGTTCAGTCATTTTCACGCCATTTATGCATAAGCTTATTATCTTTGTTCTGCTTTTATTTCACTCGTATAAGTGGTTGTGTCGCGCGCGCAAGAGCGTACTTTTCAATATCTTTTTTAAATTACGAATGTAAGCACATTATGTAGTCTCTAGAGACCGCACGACATAACAGGACCGACAGCCCTACAGCACAGAAAGTGCAGTAGTCAAGCGCGGTTAAACCAAGCTTGTCGAGCAATAGCAACAACTCCCGCGGAAAGCATGCCGCGGCGATGTCCCGCGCGGAGGCATGAAAAATGTACCTCGTAGATGTTCCGAGTTATTAACTATAGCAGATAGCATAGGTTTTGTCGTTACTTGACTTTCTTCGCTGGTAATATGTCTAAATTCGATCACGATTATCTGGAATACGATCTTACCAAGTGTTGTACATAGCGTAGGAACTTTCCTGTTAATGCGGCGCCAGTTTTGTTACGTACGAGAATAATTTCGCGCAGTCGAAGACATTACCGCTAAAGACCGGCATGGTGGACCTGTACCTAGTTGCAACTACGTTGCGCGCTTGTGGGATGTAGGCGCAGAAAGCGTCTATTTGCTAAGAACGAATTTGTAATCTTATCCTGTGTCAGTGCTTCCTCTTTGTTTAGCAATCGATGAGTACAGCGAGCAACAAAAAAATAATAATAAAATGACAGACGGAAAGAGAAAGAGTTCGCAACTCTCACAAGGGTTGAGGCTCCGGTATTTTTCTGCAACATCCCTGCTGTTTTGTTTTTGTTTTCGTTTGCCTCGCAGACAAATGAGCCTACTTTCACGGAAGCAGGAGTGCTTAATGATTTGGCAAAAAAGGAACCCTGAGAAAATTCGAGGTTGTAGATGAGAAGAGGAAAGAAAGATGGGTTACGTCCCGGCGGGGCGCAACGACGAATGAAGGCCGTTGTTCCAGTTGACAAGAAAACAAATCTCGCAATGACACTGCTATTATCATTTTCTGTACTCGTCATCGGCTTCTGTCGTAGATGGCGGTCTTGTTTGCAGTTGACGCTTTGAGCGCGGCGCGCGAGTTTGTCGCGTATACGGCGCTTAATGCGCGCGCTGTAGGAGCTGTGAATGTAACACACACGGCGTGAAGAGAGAACGAGGCTAGCGGAGCGAGCAACGACGGCAAGAAAAGAAAGAAATGTGGAGGACGGTACATTGAAAGCTGAGGAGATCGCTTTCGAGACATAACGGAACGGGGCGGCCACTTTTTCTACCCCCGCCATTTTTCTTCTTCTTTTTTTTTCTCTTCCGACTCGGCTCACTCGTAAGACTCCGTCCCGCCAATTTCGCTCAAATCGGAGCGATTCCTCACAATCGTTCTTCAATCTCGGCGATTACACGAGAGGCAAGCCTGGTTCCCGGCCCTTCTCTCTCGAAACCGGAAAAGACAAAGAGGAGGCCTCAAATTGAGAGGCGAAAGAGAAGGGGTGAACGACGTTGCGATGAACGGCACATGGGAGAATATCAGAGGAAAACAAAGAGAGACAATGTGAACGAAGAAAGGACCAAAACCAGTGCAACAACTAATTCCAAGAAGATCTCTACGGGAGTCGCCATTTCTTGTCCTTCGCAGAGCGAGAAAGAAAAAGAAAAGATGGAGGGTGGGGGAGAATATCTCGTCTTTAATTCGTTTTGTTTCCTCCGCACGTGCCTTCTTTCGTTTCATTGCGATCATTTTTTTTTCACGTTCTTTGGGGCCCAGCCTGCGCACTCGTCTTTGTTCGCTTCCCGCCGCCGTCTCGCACTCTGTGCCTTTGTGTTATGAGCGCCAGCGGAGCTCCATTCCCTTTGTTTTATTGCCTGGCCGCGAGCGCTGCACGGTCGGTCAGAGCAGAGCTGGATGCTGGGGCGTGCGATGGGCTTTGTAGGAGCGTTAGCGCAGAGGAACTGTTAAGCTCTAATGGACGCATGGGCCATCAAAGCCCCGTTTGAACCTTGAAAACTCTCCTCGACTCCACCGGGGAAACCTGACAAGCTCTAAACGCCCTACTGCCGCCGGCTCCGTGTTGTACGTTTCAGACAAACGAGCCAAACGGCAAGTTTGGTGCTGTCGTCTCTTTTGTACTTTTATTTTTTTCGACCTTTCTCTCTTCTCGTACTCTCTGTATTTGTCGTATTTCTCTTGTAGATGGGGGGGAGGGGGGGAGAGTGAGAAGAGGTAAAGGAGGATAAAAGTGATTTTGAAGGCGGCATTTTTCACGTTGCTGCTGTTTTGCGCCACTTTTTTTTTTTCTCCCTACCCCTTCTCTCTTTCTCACCAATTTTTCGATGACATTACTCTGGTCGGTGACACTGACACTCGCCTCTCCTAATTCGGAGGAGCAGAGTCACGACCGTAATGTTTGTCTGACGCTGAACGCTTCTTTCTACTCGCCCAGGGCGGCGCTCATTTTGCGATGTTTATTTGTACTTATTCGGAATACTAAAGTTCATCTTTAGCTTTCGGAGACGACGAGGAACACGCGGTGGCATAATAAGCTGCAATAAGCTTATTTAGCAGGGTGAAGTAATTTCAAACTGAAGTCAAGGTCTTTCTTCCTAAAACAGTTTCCACCCTTGCATGATATTCAAGGTTAAAAAGACGGTAAAGAGAATCATCGAATCAGTTTCAACTGATACATTAGTATTTAAAAATTCTATTGTTGCTCGTTTGGTGATAACAGGTTTATTATCAGAAGACAAGATGAGGGTCAAAGTTTAATTTTATTAGTTTCATGACGCTTAATAAAAAATTGCGGTACTTGTCGTGTTCAATGTTTGGCCTTTTTAAAACACATTGTAGCTTGTTTTTACCAATAAGTTAACTGGGCCTGAGAAGATGTCGCCAAGATGACTGACGTCACGGGAAGATGGGGCTGGAACTTCAACGACTGTGTCATCACCCTTGTTTTATTTATTAATTTTTTGCACATCTCCTGGCTTACCAAGCGTAATGTGCAATTATGACGTAATAGTGTGCGCAGATCAGAAATGGACAAAAAGAAAAAAAAAAGAACAGACGCGGACTGGCGATGACTTTCAACTGACTTTTATTGCGAAGGCACATGAAAAAGTAATATCGCGCAGGTGATCACACCAAACTTGCCCGGCGCATGACGTCAAGGTTAATACACGAACGAAAACAGCAAGAAATTTAACCAAGTGGGATTATGACGAAGCTGCACTTGCAGATGAATCGAAGTAAGCTATTTCTTTGGCGCTGAAATCGATAGAAGCTTTACTGATCCATTCGCCTCTTGCGATAGCTGCGGCTTCGGAAGTTTCTTTTTTTTTTAACTGGAATGCATGCACATTCAGAAAAGTGAATAATTGCAAGAAAACCTACCGCTTTTTTCTGCGCTTCTTCGTCGTGTTCCTGCAGTCGTACATTAAGGCACCCACCTACTTGTCTGTCCGACGTAGGGCTGTTCGCGCGGAAAGAGTATGGTGTACACCACACCTATGGAGCAGCCTACGAATTTTCTTCTGTGCTTACTTTTGCATGAGCTCAGATTCCTGTTGACCGGACTCGTCCTAACGCACAACTCGGACAGCCTATGCGGCGCTGAAGATACAACAGAATTACCCGCCCTTTCATCTGTCTCGTTTAGCTTACGCGAGATGCCATGTTTGTATGGCATACCTGCTACATTCTTTCGCACTGTTGCTCGTAGACCAGAGCGAATGTCCGAATTTTTCGACTTCTTGCACAGTGCCTCAGAAGATGACTTCTTGCACAGTGCCACAGAAGATGGCGGGGATAACAGGCTTCCTAGAATTTAACAATCTGGGAGCAGACGCTCTCACGATTCGACTAGTAACTAGACTTAAAAAGGGTGTTGTGCCGACATGCTTGCACAATACCACGCTTGACCAGCTTCTTATGCGCCGACGCGAAACAAAAGAGAGGTTTTCCGGTGCGAGTCTCATACCTCCAGCACACGTGTTCGCCAAGAAGGGCAGTCTTAACTATAGTAACTGGAGGGAGCCGTACTGAGCACGCTCGTGTGTGAGAACGAGCGGACCATTCCTTGAATAACGGCAGTGTGCGCTCAAGGGAAGTTTCAAAGGCGGCATGGTTTCAGTCCAAAAGGACTAGGTAATCGTCCACGAAACGAAAGCTTATTACCACGTTAGTACCTGCTAATCGTGCTTTAAATGCGCTGAAAATGCGCTAGAAACAGGCTACTAATTATGGGGGCGATGCATCAACCTATGCAGACGCCTCTTTCTTTCTTTTAGTTATTTTTTACAGCGAAAGCTGTTATGAGGTCATTTCACCGGCCGTTTTTGGCGCCGTAGTTGTCCGCCGCCGCCGCCGCCGCCGGTGTACGTAACCAGTATCGCTCGAAATAAGAAAAAAAAAAACGAAATAAGAAAAAATTCCAGGATGGAACGAGGTTCGAACCTGGGCCCTCTGCGTGGGAGCCCAGTATTCAACCTGTGAGCCATGCCGGTGCTTGGAACTGCTTTGCAAAAAGGTCCTATACAGGCTTCATGTCGGGAAGGAACCACATTAGCATATGCAATATGGCGTGGTAGAAGAGTAAAATAAGCACCAAGCGTCGCACAACGCGAATTCCTTAATCAGGCGTCACACAATGCGAATTGCGCAACGAGTAGGTTGTTTAATGCTTCCAATCCATTACAAAGGGCTCTGCCATAGTTGTTCGTCGTAATCAGGCACAGCATCAACAATGTGCGCATATTGCCTTATATGCGTTTAGCAGGTACTACGGCTCTCCGTAAAATGACGAAAAATGGCGCAGTGCCTGCTGCCCTACTTCTGAAAAATTACAATGATTTATAGCGTAGTGGGTTCCTCGCAAGTGCATTTGTATTGGTTGCCAAGGAAGCCCGTAAGCGCATGATCCATTTCCTCGGTGTCTCAGTAAAATTACAATGATTTAGAGCGTAGTGGGTTCCTCGCAAGTGCACTTGTATCGGTTGCCAAGGAAGCCCGTAAGCGCATGATCCATTTCCTCGGGGTCTCAGTAAAGTTCTTCGCCCCCCCCCCCTCCCCCCCGTCTCTCTCTCACGTCATGTATGTTATAAAGCATGACGGGAGCGGGAAATAGCAAGCGGGCGTCCCCCAATGCAAATTACATATCCGGTGGGCCGTTTAAAGCTTCCAACCCATTACAAAGGGCTGAGCCATAATTCTTCATCGTCATCAGTCGTCGCGTCAACGAAGTGCACATAATGCCTTAGAGACGTGTAGCTGGTGCATCGCTTCTCCGCAGAATGACGAATAATGGCTTAGTAGGTGCTTCCCAACTTCACAAAAATTGTGATTTATGGCGTAGTGGGTACCTTTCTGGTGACTTGTATTGTAGCCCCAAGAGAGCTTACAACGGGCTCTAGAAACGCCGCTCTTCCAGCTTTCGCTGTGACTGTGCTGCGGTTTCAGCGCAGGCCTGGCGTTTTTTTTTTTAACATGAACACATACATTCATTCCATTGAGCAAAAGGAGAGGTGAGGTATACTTCAAGCAAATCAACAAAGCCGGTTACCGTTATACCGGTTTCACTCTGGAACAGGGTTGCTATTGGGTGGATTGGAAAAGGAACCAGAACTCACTCTAAAAGTAGCCAAAATAGCTATGTCATTTAATTTTATCGCCATACTTGTAGCCAAATAGAACAAAAGCGGTAATCTGAGGATAGTTTATTATTGAAAAATAAATAATAGCATATAGAATTAGAAAGACTATAGAAATACGAGCACAATTTTTTCCCTCTTGCTTGGTCTTCAACCCACAGATAAGTTGCAAATAAACGAATAGCTTATAACAAATCCCATGCGCTGGCATATAGTTTGCGTAGAATAGAGCTCTTGGCAGGTACCGAGTAATTTTAGAACATTCCAGCCAACGATCGCGCAGGGACATTAAACGTTGAAGCAGTTTTGCCTCGAAGCCGCCAACCGAATTTGATTAGAAGAGTTTACATAACACCAGTCCAGCTACAGATAGTGAAATCCGGTTGAAAATGAACAGCCAAGTTTCATTTTGCTGCCCCAAGCTGTTTTTGTCAAGTTCACACGAGAACACGCGCTGTGCGTGCTTCAACATTAGAAACTTGCGCGTAGTATCAGCATAGACGGCGGGCAGCGTGAGCAGTTTGCTAGAAATGCGTTTGCCAGCATGCATGCAACTTCGACCCTCTGTATTCGCAGGCGCGCCGCGCGTTGCGTTGGGGTGCCTCGAGGTGCACCAGCCAGCAATTGGGGGCAGGACGCGCGGGCGCATCGGCTGACACACGACAAAAAAGCTTGGAAACAGCGTAACTTATTTTCAGATAATAAGAAAAATAGCTATTAAAAGCGTAGATACAGAAGTTGAAAAGTAGCCAAAAAGTAGCCAGGCAACCAACCTGAAATTTTTGTCGCCAGACAGGGTCGTAAAGTAGCCTATTTATCGCAATGTAACCGTCCACGTGAAGCAATCTGGAACGCAATTGCGCCAGGTTCAAAAATGGCTGGTTCAGTGATACTCATAAGAGTTTTGTGTTGAATGGAATAGTATAGAGGTATTTTATGTCAATAGACACTTCCTTGTACGGAACAATATTTTGCTCATTAGGATGGTGAATGATTTGATATGAATCAGTAACTAAAAAAGGATCATCAACCTGTAATATTTTTAAGTGACATTGTAGCCTCTGTTTCTGTTTTGCGAAATTATAACGCACAAAGGCGTTCCACTCTCGTGAGTTTTAGCTTTGAAAAACATTTGTAGGGCCAGTTTCTCCTTCTTTCAAGCGTGTTGAGATTAAGCTTGGTTAATAAGAATTATGCTATTTTCTTGGCATTTTTTTGAGATCGTCATCTGACCCGGTATTAAAGGAGTGGTGACACAAAATTTGTGAACCTTTGTTTTTTGCTCTTAATCAGTGGCTACTGACTCGTTAATAGCGGCAACAAAACTCATGTGGCCCAACGAGAGGAATGTTTAATTATGTGCTTGTATGCTACGACCGGAGGCAGTTTCCATTTCGAAGAGGATTCGGGGGCCCCGTGACGTACTCGGCCTACCCGTGAACAAATACTATCAGGTGACCGCGAATACCAGTGACGTCACTGGCCACCTTCTGCCATGTTGTCAGCGCTGCTGTTTCGTCTGCTATGTTGAGCGCTACGAGTGCTTATTTCCGCGATCATCATACTACATTGCTTATTTATAGTGCGGCGATTGACGAAGGAGCTGGAAAGAGTGTAAAAATCAGTCAGAAAAGCTCGATTCACTTCGCGAATCTCACCGGTGGCTGCGATTGTGTGTTCTTGTCGTCATCGTCCAACTGAAACGACGATTTCCGTGAGGCGTGGAGCAGCCGCAATATTAGGCGTGCTGAAACAGTTTCGCTCCGATCATTTGTGAAGTATCAGCCTGATAAGTGACGAAAGAAGCCTAGAATTCACAACATTGGCGCCCTGTAACAGTGTGTATGTGTAACATGTAAATGGCGTGATGTAAGCTTTACTGACTCGTACTTAGATCGGCAATGCTGCGTTCTGAAGGCATATCTCCTGTCCCCCTCTTAGCCCCTTACCCCTTCCGCAGAGCAGGGTTGCAAACCGGATAATTTTCTTCTCGTTAACCTCCCTTCCTTTGACTTGACTTTTCTTTCTCTCTCTCTCTTTAACGTTTGCGGATACCCGGTTACCAGAGCCGTCGGCGGCAGCAGCAGCAGCGGCGCTCGCGGTGTTTTGTCCAACTGCATTATACGTATATGTGTATATATGTATTTTTTTTTCTCAGTCGCGCTGCTGTTCTTGTTGAAAAAAATTATGAGAATACTGCAAGTTGATAATTATCTCGCTGCAATGCTTTGGCTCTGCATCATCAAGTGTCGCTACCAGCGTAGTCCATCTCGTACACGCCTCCGGTAACCCGGCCACAACTCGTGACGTATGCACATTGTTTACAAGGAGTTCCCGCATGATGACCTCAACACGTATTGCTTCAGTTTCCGATTCGGTGCTTTCACAAGCTTCAAAACTCAATCAAAAGACTTTTTAGGCTGTATTTGTGGCCGATATTGTACAGATGGCACCTCTATTTTCCCATCAGTGCGATGTAACAGTCAAATTGTGTTCGAATTTCTGTGTCACGACTCCTTTAAGCATAGCATTGATGGAAGCTTGAGCTTTGCTAATGTATCACGCGTTGAGAGCAACAAGGAATCCACCTTTCTTGTCTGAGACCAGGAGTCAAATGTTGTTTCTAGTGTGGTAATACACGACTCTTACCACGGGAACGCATGTCGCGGCGGGAATATTGACAGATCACGTTAACACCTTCAAATATACGGCGTTCACCTTCATCCTCCAAAGCCCGCTTTGTTGTCCTCGAGGAAGGTGATTTTGACGAGAAAGCCTGCTCTGCTATTACCAATGTTTTTAATGAGTGTAACGATGTGTCTCTAAAAAAGATAAAACTAGAAGCGAAGCGTCTCTGCAAAAATGTAGGTCTTAGTAGTTTGTTCCGTGAAATTGACGACGCGAAGACAGATAGCCTTCAAATCATGTTTAGTGCAAAGACGCACAAACCCGAGTGCCCTTTAAGGGCAATAGTTTCAGAGATAGGGTCTTGGCAGAAGAAGTTAGCAGTTTTCTTGCAAGAAAGGCTCGGCATTCTTAATATTGACGACCCATTTTTGGTGAAGCGTTCCGAGGAAATCGTAGATTTCCTGAAGGGTAATGCAGACAAAAGCTTGTTGGCTTGCTCATTTGACATAAAGGACCTGTATTATTCCTTGCCTCAAAACAAACTAATAGCATGCGTAGAAGAGTGCATTGATGACTATGGCGCGGTGCCTTTTCAGAATTCGGCTGGGATATCAGTTCAATGCTTTTAAATGCGAAGCATTTCTTAGCGAACCTCAGGCACTTTGGCCGTTTCTATCTACGTATCTATCTATCTATCTATCTATCTAGCCGCCTACGTCTGGGCGCTCTCCTGGTCGTCTCCATAATTTGTAATATACCACAAGTGGCATAGCCGGGGATCAGTGTATGACGAACACGATTCACTAGTCATGACATCAATAACGCAACATATCTGTCGAGTACGTCATGAAACCCTTTCTCTCAGTCACGTGTGGCACATACCCGCATACCAGAGTTCATGTTATGCGGGTATGTGCCACAGGTGATACAGGGTCTCAACCAACACAGTAACCACGA
The DNA here is from genome assembly GCF_013339695.2 of Rhipicephalus sanguineus. Lineage (NCBI taxonomy): Eukaryota > Metazoa > Arthropoda > Arachnida > Ixodida > Ixodidae > Rhipicephalus > Rhipicephalus sanguineus. The sequence continues at coordinate 198,658,405 of NC_051176.1, read as the reverse complement.
AGACACACACACTGACACGCAAGTAAAGTGCTAATAATAATTGTTGGGGTTTATGTCCCAAAACTACGATATGGTTATGAGAGAGGCCGTAGCGAAGGGCTCCGGAAATTTTGACCGTCTGGTATTCTTTAACGTGTACCGAGATCGCACAGTACACGGGCATCTAGCATTTTGTCTCCATCGAAATTCGACCGCCACGGCCGGGATCGAACCCGCGACCTTCGGGTCAGCAGCCGCGCACCGTAACCGCTGCACCACCGCGGCGGACGCAAGGAAAGCGAGGAAGCTGAAGACAGAACACCCCTGGAAGACGCTCATCTACCATCCACTCGTCCACATGGTCCGGAACGTGGACCTCGTGCATTACGCAAAAACCGGGATCAATGCTTCCTATACTAAATATGCCGAGAGAATCAGGCCTCTCATCATTACCGGTGGCTTCAACATTGATTTATCATGACCCAACAACGCCTGGTCATTATACTGCGTGAAAGACGGCTTGGATGTGGACAGAGCATCAAAAGACCTCGCTGCCACATCTAGGACAGGAGACATCATAGATGATTTCATCGTAAGAGGCATCCAGAATTTACACTAATTGTACTATACCTCGCACTTCACTGCACTTAGACCCCTCGTAGCCGCGATCACGAACGGATCCGATTAACAAGTCCGGTCCAGCTGCCGGGGCTCACTGATTACGGTGATGATGACTTTGTTCAAGAACGGTCAAGAACCCATTTCACACATGCATGCGGGATCGTTAAACGGGCGCGCGTTCTCCGTCATAACCGACAAGTATAAGGATAACAACTGTAGCAACTGCAAATGTGAATGTAACGTACTTGCAGTGCGCCTGCGCGCGCCACTCGGCTGTGTATATATCTAGGGAAACCTTGCTGAATGAAGCTTAGTTGCGACTAACGCCTGTCCTCTGCATCTGTGTTCCTTTGTCTTCTTCGGATTCGCGCTATCCAGTATTGAAGAATATATGAGCACTACATATCATCTTACCGCGTCTGGTGTTGGTAACACCCATGTTGCTGTTGGCATTGTTACGTAACTGCACGTAAACAACTGGTTATAAAATACATATGCGACTCTTCAATATATGAGTGTGCGTATGCCACTTCCACATTTCTCTAGCGTCCTTCCGTAACGTTTCGCTCAATGTGAAAAATTAACCATAGTCACCAACCCGCGCATGCTTCGCATAACGTCGATTCCCACGGTACGTGGGATCTGCCGATTTTTTGGATTTGCTTCGTTGCTACCTTCGTTCGACTTTCGCCACTTGGAATGGGAAAGTTTTCCTTCAGAAGCAGGGCGTCTGTATCGGCTCCTGGTTTGGCACCGATACTAAGCGATATTTTTTTAGCCCACCCTAACAGGAATCTGGCACGCGGCCTGTCGGAGCAAAGGGTGGTCAAAGTTTTCAGGTACGTGGACGACTACCTCGTCATGTACGAGCCGAATGCACACGTATCAGTAGATGAGCTCAAAAAGGTTTTTTCTGCTAGCGTTAGTCCACTCATTCTAACAGTTGAAGAGCCGTCTGATAAGGTGCCGTGGTTCTTGGTCATTGAGCTTGAATTCACGGATCAGCACACGTGTTGGGAATATAAACCCAGAGCCAATAAACCCCTGTTGCCGTACAGGTCCGCTCACTCGAAGCTCGTTGAGAGGAGTATTGCTAATCTGTGTTTTGGAAATGCGCTGAAAAAGTCCTGCCACCATAAGATTCATGAGAGTCTAATGAATCAGTCGGTGAGGTTATCGGCAGCAGGTTTTCCGGAGTCGGTACAGGTGTCTGTTGCCGAGAGTCTTCTTAAAAGATGCCGCTTGGACGTTAACCGCCTGGACGCACAGGCGAAGAGTAAGAGCAGAGTGGCAGTAGTGCCCTATCTGCACAGAACGGCGCACAACCTGAAGAAAATGGCTAATCGTGTGAACATTAAAGTAGTGTTTTCTGCGCCCGAAAAACTGGGCAGGATATGTCGACTAACAGACCCGCATCGTAAGCCCGCTGTAGGATGTTCCAAAAACCATCGCGATCCCCTCGTGGACTGTGTACAAGAGGTAGTATACGAGCTCCCGTTGACCTGTGGAAATAAGTACATAGGTCAGACGGGAAGATGCCTTAACGACCGACTTCGCGAGCATAGGTTAAACGTTACTAACAAGAATAATTACGGTCATTTGTCTGTGCATTGTTTGGAGTGCGGTTGGGCACCATTGTATGCTTCATGCACTGTTCTGGCGAAGCACAAAGATAAAGACGTGCGGGAGATTATTGAAGCCCAAGCTATCTCTCGCAATAGCGACACGTGTGTGAGCGCACCGTCAATTGATCTTTTGGATAGGGAGAGGGCCTTTCTGGTTGGCTAGAGTGTAGAATGAGGTGGCGCACTGTGCATGGATAAATAGATTGCTGTTTGCTGGAAATAAAAGTGTTGAAGTTAGCGCATTGTGGTGTCGTCTCTCCTTCGTCCTTGTCTGCTAGCGCTGAAGATGGTTTCCAATCCCGCTTGAACACGCATGTCACCGGTTTAAAATGCTTGCGACCTGCTCACTGATGTTCATATGTAAGCTTTACGTACGGGCTAGACGCCACACACTGCACAAGTTGTTACAGTGACTATAGTAGTGCTCGAAAGCGTTATACACATGCTTTCCGGATGCTCTGAAGGAATTGAGTGATGAGTTTGAGCTTGACGGAATGGGGACTATATTAGGGAATAATGTATGGGTGAAAATAAGGAGCACCCTTTAATTATGCGCTAATTGATAATTCATAAATGCTCGTGTTCTCCACTACTGTAGAAACATGGAAGATTTGTGTGGCGCAGTTCAAGTGACGTGGTGCCAGCGCTCACTAACAACGTGCACAGGAATGAGTGACGCACTTCGTTGTGTATAGCAGGACTTGCCAACGCCCTAAGTGTGTCTCGTTTCATCTATGCGCATGGTGTGAACGCTGTTCCTATACATTATTTCAACCGTTCCCTCCCCTATAAGAGGTGATATACACTCTAAGAAAAAAAGAGTATGCGTGACTCTTTTCGGAGAGTTCTGACTTGCCACGTATAGGACTCTCTTTAAATAGTCACGGTGACTCTCTTGGTGGGCCAGGGTCGGCTCGCTCTAGGAGAGTCCCCTGACCCTCTAGGAAGAGTGCAAAGACTCTCATCGGGAGGATCACGTTACCACTCATAGGGAGTCAGACGACTCTTGCCGGTAACGTTCCTAGGGGAGTCAAGGGACCCACACCGAAGCATCAAGCGACTCCACAAGTATTTTAAGCTACTCATTTGATCCTTGCTCTACTTTTGCGCGACTACTGTTGAAAATAGTGGAGTATTCATTTTAAGCAAGTCCAATAATACTTGCCGTTCTGCCCAGCGACTGTAAAAAAGGAGTAGTTCAGTTTTAGCATTATTTTAATAAAACTCGTCAAAACAACACATATTTTCCAACAAAGTTATATAGAAAGCGCGAAAAGATGGTCTGTGATTTCCAATTAAGAAGTTTGGGTATTCCTCATTTACATGCTTCTATGAGTATAGCCAACTAAAATGTGTGACTGTGATGTGCACAGTGTCATATGGTGCTAAATGAACAGCAGAAATCGCCATCATGTTTCCATATTTATTCCTTGTGATTAAGAATAAATAAAAAAGTGGTGACGGCTTGAGGCATCAGACTTGTGGCTTGCTAGGTTGTCGCTCCTGTCCAGCGTGAGCACCACGAAAAACGGTATCTGAAAAGGGGAACGTGATATCATGATGAGAAAATGCAATTGCAGTAAAAGTTTGCAAAACCTACACAATAAGTGGTTCACACAGACATAATAAAGGCTAACAACAAAACGACAAAGCACATCCTCCGGCAGCCAGGGGCATGCCGTGAGCGGTTATTGACCGCACGTTTTACAAACGTAACCCATCCTTAAATACTCAGATAAACAGATGCGAGTACTAGGGCCCGAACGACACCCAGCGCGTGCGTACGCCGTCTACGTCGAGATCAGACATGTCATATGCTAGAATTAGCGCACATAACTCCCACAATCACGTACACTCACTCGATTCTGTTATAGCGCCCAACGTCATCGCAGTGTATGCAAACCACGAAAACAGCAAACAGAAACGAAGGAAAAGAGTGCACGCCGGCGGCCGCAACAACGCGCGCCGTCGAAAGTCTAGAGCTTTTTTCACTTTACCGGCGAGGCGTGTCCAACTTCAATGACTACCGCGTACATTCTGGAAGCCACCGTACTATATCTGCACCTCGAACTACCGTCTTTAAGCCAACAAAAACCATTACATATAGTGCGTCTGAGCGTTCTGTACACAGGCTTTTTTTTTGCGTTCCCACGCGTGGAAGCACGCCGCACACTCAAGGCCGATGGAAATGTTATTATGAAGTAGACTAAAGTGCACCTCAAAACGACATCTTGCACCTTCAGTAGTGCAGACACGACGTGCGATCAGCAAGAAATGACCCTCGATTATTGTTTGCATCGCTCACTTTATGGGAGCTTGTACAGCAACGCGCATAACGGTGGCAACTCGTTAACTGATAGCTTTAGTTGGGCATCCGCAACAGCACCGCGGATACAGGCTACTGTTGGAAATGGCGGGCAGATTCCGCAGAGCTGCAGCAGACGCCCAGCTAAAGCTGTATAATTAGTACCTACGAAAGCAGCACACTCACCGTTTACTGGCGCCCGTTGTCGGTGTCTGCAGCTCCATGAATATTCCGCCCTCCAAGCGTCACTTCGTGCACGGAGCCGGCTTCAATACCACCGAAGACGCGCAACCAACTCATCCACGCAACGCATTCCAATCAGGGTTGCCGTTGGGTAGATTCGAAAAGGAGCCAGAATTCAAGCTAAAAGTAGCCAAAGTAGCCACATCTTTTAACCTTATCGCCAAACTTGTAGCCAAATGGCAGAAAAGCGGTATTATGAAAAGAGTTTTTATTATTGAACAATAAATACCATTTTGTGCCAGCAATAAAATAGCATACGAACACAGTTTTTTTCTCCTCATGCTTGGTCTTCAAGCCATAAGCAAGTTGCAAATAAATGACCAATTACCTGCATACATAGAGTAATTGCCAGAGACAGAGTAAGATTGGAACATTCCAGCCAACCATTCAGTAGGAATATTAATCGTAAAAGCAGGTCGTGCTTGAAGTCTGCGACTTCAAGCACGACCAGCTTCAAGAAGTGATATCTGCTCGAAGATGACCGGTCCAGCTTCATTTTGTATCGGATCTCTGTTTTTGTCAAGGTCACACGAGAACACACGCTGTGCGTCAGCACTACAAAACTGGCTCGTATAGCGTCGGCACCATGGCGGGCAGCGTGAACAGCGTGCTAGCCACGCGTATGCCAACATGCGCGCAATTTCGTCAATTTTGATCTTAGGCAAAAGGCGTACTTAAATTTCATCTTTAATTTGTAAGTTACATGTCCGATTTCCTCATTTTTATTTCAATTCATAAAACCACCGAATTCTTCGCCGATCCTCCATTGTGGGTGTGAGACACTGACTAGGCGAACAAGAGCTTCATCATTCCGTCTCGGCAGGCGCACCGCGCTTTGCGTTCAGGTGCCTCGATGAGCACCAGACTCATGGTGGGGCTAGGACACGCGCATACACTGGCTGACGCGTCAGAAAAGCTTGGAAACAAAGGGTAGTCGTCAAGCTTGCTCGGTATTTTATCTGCAGATAATGAGAAAAAAATGGCTACTGAATGCGCTAAAATAGAGGTTCAAAGTAGCCAGAAAGTAGCCATGGCGCCAAACTAAAATTTTTGTCGCCAGACTGGGTCGTAAAGTAGCCAATTTGGCGCAAAGTAGCCACCAACGGCAACCCTGATTCCAATAGACCAGGAGACTGAGACGACTGAGACATGGGTGTTCTCTGATTGAGAGAGGAGAGCGGCGCGCCACCCCGGCGTCAACCCCGTCTGCGTCTGCGTCGCCGAGCAAGGCGCCACAACGGCGCCAAAGGGCAAGCGTGCGATATGTATGGCGTATACGGCGGCTCTTCCGTATACCGAAGCCAATCGAAACGCGCTTCAGGAGGGTCCAGTGACTCCTTCCCAAATGCGAACTCTTTTTTTCTGCCTGTACCTTCCAAAAGGGGTCAGATGGACATCCGAAGGGAGTCACGGTTCCATGACCCTCTTTTGACTCTCTTTTTTCTTAGAGTGTACCAAACGCTTCGAACGTTCTTCCGGTGTAACGCTACAACAAACATGAAGGCGATATTAAATTTTGGGAGAATGAAGTAATAATATTCAGGATGGCACGAGATCGAAATTTAAATAATGTGCCTGTGTTCACTGCGGAATTTGTGAAAAACCACTATGTGGCCGATTTTTCCCTACTTATATGGCGGGGTTTGTATGCCTTGTATTTTAAGACAAGATGGGGCGCTTAATTTCAAACTGTATGAGGATGAATCACTTCTAAGAAATCACTTACTTGCAACCGAATATTAAACGGTATACTAAATGCGTTCTTTATAGAAAAAAAAGTTACTTTCAAGCGAAAAAACTAGACGGCATTTTTTTTTCTTTTACGAATCGCATAGAAAGTTTAGAAGCTGTATACACTCTAAAAAAAAAAGGCGTCCTCTGACTCATTTTATACACGTGAGAGTCGCATGTGTATCACTGTCTTTAGAGAGGCACAATGACTCTCTTTAGGAGAGTCATGCATTGACTTTATTTTGGAAAGTAGTGCGTCCCACGACTATCCTAAAGGGAGTCAACGTGCCTCTCTAAAGGGAGTGCTGCACATGTGACTCTCACATGTATAAAATGAGAGTCAGAGTTCTTAGAGTGTAGGACCAACTCCTTCACGGAGTTTATATTCGTCAATATATTGTGGGCACTTTGTGCACGATTGGGGAATATGCGCGTTTAGAACAGGCTTTAATGAAGAAGAAAAATTAATACGAGTACTCCACGGCAAGGTGTTAGCTGAAAATCGGATTTTCATTTGGCAAGATTGCCAGTCTGTTGCGTTTTTCGCTTACTACTTTTCTCCAACTGTCGCACGCACGAACTGCGGTGTTTTCCTTTTTAATTTTAATTTTCCGTGCTTGTTGATCCCGTCGTAAACTCAATGTAGCGTGAGAACCAGGTACACTGTGTGAAAAAAAAACTTTCAAATCCTGTCTGCTGCGCTCACGAAAGCACGCAACGCAAACATTTTGGCGGAGATAGCAACATATTATGAACTACGAAATAAAAGAGTGAGCGCACTTTTCATGACCCCTGTCTTACTGTCCTCGTCTGCCTCCTCTCCGCCCTATAGCGGAGGGAGAACGCGCGAGAAACGGCGTATGAATATTCTGCTCTAGCTAACCTCCCTGTCTTTCCCATCCATCTCCGAGAACGAGCAGGAAGCATCTCCGCTTGTTTGCGACCGAGAAAAGGGCACCTGCCCATAATTGGTACCTTGAGTGGCCATGAAATATGGCAGACTAAAAATTATATTTCGCAGTAGCAATTTTCCACTTGCTGCTTCCCTGACGCTGTAAGTTGCGTGCAAAGTCGGGGCGCCTATATTTTAAGAGCGCTGCCCGCGCTCGCGGCATTTACTGTGGCAGATATTCCAAGCAGGCCCTTTATTAATCACGCTCATACTGGTCGTCATGCCGCTGCTTAGCGAGAATATGTGTGCTCGCCACTATTCTATATGTATAGGCAAGCGGGAAAAACGGCGGGAAAACGGAAGGGTATCCCGCCTTTTTATGGGTATTGAAACTGCGACCACTGTTGTGTTCCCAATATAGCAGATCCTCAGCTAACTCTCACACTCTCCACGAGTATTTCGTCTTTCTTTGTATGTAGGACGTTCAAACTGGCGGAGAGTACGAGGTTCGTTCTAAGGTATCCTTGCGCACGTCTACAAATATGGCGTCGTCGGCGCCCTTGCCCTTGGCGGTCGCAAGCTGTACGCAACAAAGCCTTTCTGCGCTAAACAAGGAATTCATATACCGCGAAAGCCGTAGATCGTTTAAAGAGCCCCCAAACCACTCCGAGTTTAATGACGAGAGGCTGGTCTCTTGCTCGCTTGCACTGTCCTTCCTACAGGTGCTGTCTCCTCGTCTCCACTTATTTCTTCAAAAAACACGTAGACAATGTCAGCACTAAGCGCTGAGCCTATCAGAATTTCGCAATTATCAGGTACACGCTGTAATCTCTTCTTGCGCCGTCGAAAACGAACAAAAAGAAGTGAAATCAGTTGATCGCGCACTATAGTCATGATAGACAAGGCGGAATGGGCGTGCGGCGGCATCGCAAAACAGGATAGGAGACAATTAACAAGCGATATCCCTCGTATGTGGAGCAGTCGTGAGCTTATTTCCTCACGACGTCACGAGAACAGACTGCTGGCGTCACGACTTGTGCCAAATAGGCGGGAAACGTCAGGAGAGGATAATGCACTCGTTCTTTGTATGTTCAGAGGTTGTTTAGGGCCCCTTTAAAGCGTTAAATATCAACGCTGTATGTCCGCTCGTGTCACACGTTCTCCCGTCATTGCGCGCCCCATGTTATTCACCATGAACCAACCAGCCCGACAAACCTATATTCTCGTGTTTGTAAGAGCAGAAGCAAACCAGTCCCAATGCCGGGCACATTATTAGCGAAGGTGAGCTGCCAATGGCAGGGAGCACTTATGGACAAAAGGCTTTATGACGCTAGCCCTACATCTGATTGGGCGTCCAGGGCGCAGAGACCCGTCCGCGGAGACGCCATGTCCCAGCGAGAGGACGCATCGGACACCGACGTGAGAAGGCGTTCTTTTCCATTTACGCCGGATGGTGGCGCGGCAGCTCCTACGATGTGCACACAAACCACGACCACCGCCAGTCGGGCTCCTGTGCGTCATGACGTACACCGCGCCGTAAACTGAGGCCCAGATTGTCCCTCCGGCGGAAGATGATGGGCTCCGACATTGAGGAGCACCCTTCCAGGCTCGGCATAGCTTCTCCTTCGCTGCTGACTCGCGCCGGCGTCTCGTCTTTTTTTCCCTCGTGCGTGCCATTATTTCGCTCGATTCACTTGCTTGTTTGTTTGTTTCCTTCTCTTTTATTTTCTATTTTTCTGCGTCAGCGCGCCAGCTCTGCGGCGGGCCCAGCCGTCGGATGAAAACGCCTGTCGCCACGGCGAGCTCTTTATAGCTGGGCTATCCACAGCTAGCCGAGATGTTCGCGTATGCACGATGGAGCCGTATATCTATATTTACGCACGCACTATACGTCTCGTGTCTCGGTCCTCCGGCAGTCAATTTCATCGTTATGTATATAACACTCGACGCGCCAGTGTTTTGCTGGCCCGCACAATGTCTACTTTATTTGCCCTCTCGACCCCGCTGGCGGCTGCACACAATAGCTTCAGAAGCGTGCCGCGCCTGAACCTTCCGCTTCGAGCACGATGACGCAGTTTGGCGGCTGATTTCTCTTCTTCTCCTTTTTTTTCTTTGTTACCGCGGGCGTGGCATGGGTTATTGTGAGGAACGAGCGATATTGTTTGATAGGAGTGCTATATAGTTTAGTGTGCCCGCCACTGTCGCTGCGCGCGCTACGTCCGTTGACAAGCGCGAAACATGACGCACGCGCGTATGCAGGCACATTTTCATGCATGCATACCCATGCGCTGGCGCGCATGCGCACATATAGGCGTCGAGTAAAAGTTGGCATGATACTGCGCCAACACACGCTACTGACTATTTTTCGCACCAATAGTGGTGGTGCCTTCAATAGCCAAATCACGCAAACTAGAGAACTTGCTACTACGATTATTATTTTTATTATTATTATTCATTTGTGCGTGGATGCGTCATAAGTTATTTGGCATAGAACAGTCTTAGGAGAGGACTAAATTAAACACTCTCATAAGGAAAAGCATCAAGAGAGTCCTAGGCCTTCCTGTGCGCACGACGACAGATAACCTGATGAATCTTGGAGTCCATAATACCCTTGGAGAAGTCATCGAGGCTCAGCAAATGACACAGGTCGCCAGGTTTTCAGCTACATCAGCAGGGAGAAAGATCCTGATTGACACCGGACACAACCCCCTCACGCTCGAAGTGCAAAACACGCATCTCACTGATAACATAAGATCTTGCATCAAGGTGTCTCCTCTTCCTCGAAATATCCACGCACAGTACAACGTGGGCAGGCGTGTCGCTCGAGCATCTTAGCTCACGCTCACGTCAACTCTTCGCTTGCATGCTTTGTAGATGCCGCCCAGTACGGCGCTTCTGCTCACTTTGCTGTAGTATCCATAAGGATCGAATTCTATCTTTAGCGTCGGTGCGAACCTCTTCTTCTTACAAAGCAGAGCAGATGGCCATTGCACTCGCTCTCCTTGATCCGCAACTAACTGATATTTACACTGACTCTAGATCCGCTGCTAGGGCCTTCGCTTCTGGGTCCGTCTGCAAGGAAGTTTTTAGAATTCTCGCTCACAAGGAACTTACACACCACACAATTACTTGGTTCCCTGCTCACCTTGGCTCGAAGGTCGGGAGCTTTTCCAATGTCAACGAGCTAGCCCACTCCAAGGCGCGAGGTCTCACTAACCGCGCCGGGATTTGCGCGGCTCCGACGCAGGAATCAGACCCCAGCCTCCATTTTTAAGGACATTTTGACAACTTTCAATGAGGTCACAAAACACTATCAAATGGGCCGTAGGTCCCTCCCACTCCCGCACGAAAAGTTGTCTAGGCCACAGGCAATCTCTCTTCGCATGCTTCCGACGGAGACATACCCTATCCTTTCCATTAATAGTCATTACTCCGACATATCAGCACTTTGTCCGGACTGTCAAGATCGCAGTGATTTTAGACGTATGCTCTGGAGGTGCCCCTCTTTACAGGGACGGTATCAGAATTCTCTGAAGATCAGTTCTATTCTATGATAAAGAGCCCGGTCCTACTACAACAACTCAAGGCTGTCCAGAAGGCCCACGACGCGGCGGTGAGGCTCGGCCTCCCCATCCCTATACGTGGAAGCGGCCCGCGATCCTCCCCCTATAAAACGGGGGTGGATTCCTTCGGGACCTAAATAAAGTTTTTTATCTATCTATTATTAATGAATTTCTCTTGCACGTTTGATAAAACTGTGTTATGGCTGTGACGCACTCATTTCAATTAAGGTTATCCTCTGACATAGTCATCATGAAGCTCATGCCTAAGCAATCTAAGTTTAGTTTGTGAGGAGACGCGGCCAATGAAGTTCCAACCAAATATCGGCTAAATCCGAATAAGTCATCTATACATTTATTAACTGGCTCATTCGTTACGCTCATTTCCGACGCAAATGTACGGCTGGGCATTCTAACACCCTGCTTGTTAGTGTTTCGAAAAAGGAGACAAATGAGAAGATTTATAACATGAGAACCAAAAAAATTAGTGCAGCTTGCACTGGAGGTGCAATGCTAAAGAGACAGCGAAGCTGATAGGCACTTAGACAGTCCTAGCTGCTGCTTAGAAAGTTTTGAAAGTTTATAGAAATAAAGAGAAACTTTCTCTTTATTTATTTCTCTAGTTCTGTCTTTTTCTCTCTGTTTTTTTGTGTGTCTTTTTTTGTCTCTATTTATTTGTATTTCTCTCTCCATTTCTTTCCCTTTCTCGTGCTTTCCATCTTTCTTTTTCTTCCCTTTCTCTCAATCCCTCTCACCCTCTATGTATTTCTCGCTTCCAATATTTTTCGCTGTCTTTCTTTGATTCTCTCTTTCTCTCCTTCTTTCTCTTTCTGCCTTTCGCTCTCTCTATTGCTATTTCTATTCTGTGCTATGCTTTACTCTCTATGTCCTCCTCACCCTGACTTCCCCTCCCACCCCCTTGCTATACTACGCTATACAAATATATGCTATGCTCTGCTAGCGTGCCTGGATAGCCGAGTGGATAAGACGCTCGCCTTCGGATCGTGGGTACGCGGGTTCGAATCTCGCCTCGCGAAGAAATTTCTCCCCCTAGAATTTCTCTCTTTCACTATCTTTATTTCTGTTTCTTTCTTTCACTCTCTCTCTCTGTACTCGTTGTCTCGCGTCGGAGTTATGGCATCCCGTGCCGGAGAAGTTGGCGCAAGTGTGAGACATTGCGATATTTCTATGCTTAACTTCTCTTAAGCTTTCGAAGAACGGAAAGTGGCCATGTTTATGTACCACATGCCTGTTACCAAAAGGAAAGTTCCTGTTCTGCTGTTTTATGGTATCGAATGAAATTTCACACAAATATTCACTATTTGCAAATTTCTGTCGCATTTTGCCCCGTCTTGCCCAACTGGTTAAGGAATCGACCATTATCCTTTCCATGTTTAGTACGCACACGCATATCCTCCACGTTCAACCAGCCTACTGTCATCAAAATGTAGACTAAAGAGCTCCTTCGTGCATTGCATCGCTCGAAAAAAAAAATTGAACTACAATATCGTGAAAACACCTGCCTCAGTGAGCGATTGCAGGGTCCTCCTGCTCCTCCTCCTGCATACACTCCGCGTTTCGTTACGATAGCATTTATATGGACACTCGAAGCGCACTTTTACCGTCGGCGTCGCCGTGAGGTTACGTATAATGTCCAAGGGGGATCACACCGCCCCGCGCGTCGTATGTTGTGCGCACGAGTGAAAGCCTGTGAGGGCAGCGAACAATCGCCGCTGAGGAAACGTGCACGCCGTCTTTAAGAAAAGGGGGGGGGGGGTTCCGTGACCACTTTGTCTAAATTTTACCTCCACGCTTTCCCCTCTTCTTTTCTCCAAGGAGAAGCTTCCAACATATAGCTTGTCACCTTGTCAGATCACGAAATAAAGGACACAAGTATCTTATTTTAACAATATCGTAATAAATGTACTCCTACGGATGAAACGCGCAGCTGGCCACATCACATTTAATTCTGCGCCATTCTGCTGCGTCCCTCTATGCTTCGAGCTCCAACAATATATATGGTGTTCCCGTTATCATGAGATCATTATTCTAGCAAGACGAGGAAGTAACGTCATTATTTGAAGTTTTTTTTTTTCTCTCTGATTTTATGCTATAACCTTTCAAAATATCTACGTGCTTCTGGCGCAAGAACAAAATTACGACAAACAAACAATGCGAAGTCGTTTGTGTAAGTTGTACCAGATGCAAACCATATACGTAAAGTGATCGACAATACAGGGTGAAAATGCACCCAAGGCGTTGAACCAGTGGTGGACTAAGTGCAAAGCCATCAAAATGGAAGCTCATCATGCCGTCCATTATAAATTTCCAGAGATCTCGCGATACTGACTTCACTTCAACTTTCAGAAAAGCACGCAATGAGTTTCGGCGACCGACCTTTGCTTTGACTCATAATCTTAGGTGCAGACGTGTTTTGCTTCTTTCTTCTTCTGCGTGATGGTGGGAGAGTTCGTCGTTCGTACTTAGTGCGCCGCTTTCATTTTCCTCAATTTATGCCGCGTCGAAAAGAGTAAGAAGTGAAACAATGAAACAAGAAGGCGCGAAACGAGCGCGAAGCGAGAGGAAAGGAGTGCGGGAAGAACTTTTCGCGCGACACCCTTTACGAGAATGGCTTCCATTACGCGGACCCCGGGACAAGAGAGAAGAACGTCGCGGTGATCGCACGTGTGATTAGAAAAGGAGGCCGCTCCCTCTTTCACCGGATCCGTCAACTCAGCAAATGAGGATGCGCCTTCCCGGCCGCTCCCAACAGCAGGTCTTTCTTCTTGTTTCTCCTCGGCAGGAGGCTATTCTTTGGTCATCTTTCGCCCTTAGTCGAGAAAGGGACGCTCCTGTTATTATATGTGTCTCCATTTGGGTCATCCGCTCCCTACTTCGCTCCCTTACACATTTTGTTTCTGCGTTCATTTTTTGCCCGTCCGCTCGTTTGAAGCTTTCAGTTCGTGCCTTCGCTGTTTTTGTTTGTTTGTTTTTTTCTCTCTTTTTTTTTCATACAGTTTGCCGACCGCGCAGTAATCCGGATATCGGTACTTCGATCCACGTCCTTACCTCTTCTTCTTCTCTGCGTTGGTCTTGCTTCGCCTCCCGTGTTTACGTTCGTGTTTGTTGACATCTCTTCAGCGGTACCTTATTTCCGCTCAGCAGCCTTTTCGCTCGTTCATGCGCACTTGCCTTCCACACCAGAGCAGTGTACGTATTGCTGTATTTGAATTACACCTAGGTATACAGGCAGTCTGCTGTCTCTCGTTAAGTCTGGTACTGCGCGATTACCACGTTTACCACTCTCCCGGCGGTTCGCCCATCGCGAGTTTGTGACATCGCCTGATATGGGCAATAGGGCGCACGTCTTTCCGGCCGATACTGTGTACATTCAGGTGGACCTGACCATGTTTTTCGCCACCGCTTTGTGCTTTTGCGTCGTTCTTCGCGACCAAGTAATTTCCGGGGATGCGCACTTTTCGCTCACTGCTGATCTTTCATTTCTCTCTTTTCTCTTCTCTGCTGTCTTGTCACCACACAGGCTTCTATAGACAGTTTTGCCTACTCTTTTATCAACTTCCGATCACTTCCCTATCCTCTTCCTCTATACACGCTGCCCCCCCCCCCCTCCCCCGCTCTTTGGCGCGCTCCTTGTAAAACCACCTCCTGCTTTTCGCAGTGACCTCCGTGAACATTCCTGTCTTTCCTCTCTCTAGTTTTCCTTCCGCTGCATCCTCCGCGCTGCATTGGTTAGTAGAACCGCAGCGTTATTAGTACGCAGGCTTTTTGGCTAGCACCACTGCCGCTTTCTCCGAACGAAAAACAATAAAAATTGAGCTTTTTTTTTTCTCTAAAGAAAAAAAAAGTATTTATGCGGTACCGGGAAGAAGAGTATGGATTACTTCTCAAGATACTATACAATATTGCAGGCATGCTCTTTCAATCCTTCATCCCGCCGTAGTTTACCTTTCAATGGCCTCAGAAAGGCACGGAAAGAAAGGGGGGGGGGCGGAAGTAGCGCGGCTTGCATGCGCCCTCTGCCACGACCGCGCTCTTTCGAGCCGTGGCTCTGGCTCCTCCTGCGCCATGTATTAGGTTGCCAGTGCATCCAGCATTTTTTACTGCCCGGCGGGCGCCTTTCTTTCTACGCGCTTGAGCATTGCGTATTTTTGCGCGCGTGTGTCGCTGAGTGCCGAGCCGAGACGATGGGGTATATCGCCGACGAGCCAGGGCACTCACGGATGGTGTATGGCAGGTCGATAGCGGGCACGTGAACGGTCTCGGCGTGGCATAAAGAGCAGCTGGTTCGTGAAAAAGATAGCGAGCAGAAGCGCGCACCCCCGCACGGGCAGGAAAAGACAACGCGAAAAAGCCACATATAACTTCCGCTTCGCAACAGCGGTCCCAAATACGCGAGCCCAAATAACAAAGTGGGACGTGTGCTACGGGATACTATAGGCTGAAAGGCTCCTACTCGGTCAGTTAGAGGACGAAAGCAATAATAATAGCAAAAAAATGACGGCAGTGCATCCACCTCCAAAGAGCAGACAAGCTATAGAATTCTTGTGGCGTTTGTTTGTTGTTGTTCGGTCATTACATCAAGAGCACTTCTCTGCTTTTGCTTGGGGCGTTTTTGGAAAGAAATTTGTATAGGCCGTATTTCATGTCCTCAGTTGTTGCCCTTATCGGTATCTGACATTATCGCAATATCAACATACTTCGGTGAGTAACTTAGCTTGACTACGGAGGACAGTCTTCGTGTTGTTTCTTTGCAGTAACTTTCTGTCACCAAAGAAACTGCATAGATAGGAAACAGCATCGTTCGCCGTTTTAGCTGACATAGAACGCTTGGTTATAAACATAGGACATAAAACACACCACTAAAGGTATGTTGAAGTATTTAGTCATGTATAATTCGTCTAAGCTAAATAGCACAGAATTCAGCATTTCTCTCTGTTTCGGTACATTTGTCTTTGCTTTAACAAATTTTAACTTAAGGCATCTTTTCAACGCGGTTCTTGAAAGAGTATTCGCGTGAGGGTTGGTCTTTATTTTCAAGTGGTAAATAAAACTCCTTTTCCGTTCATGTCGTGACGTTTCTTTAGTTTTTTACTCCAGCTTACAAATGTTACGATCATGAACACCCACTGGCTCGAGATGACACGCTTGAAAAATAGAAAGAAGAAGAACACTGTTTACCGAATTTGGTAACCAAGTTTTTGCGGGGGTGCTAGACGTGTACTGTTACAATGGGATTCCGTTTACGTCCCTACAGTGAAAGAAGTTTTAGCTTTTACCTTAGTTTTCGCTTATATATTGGTGTCCGTTAAAAGCCAACGAAACCATTTCCACCCAAGATTGCGATCAATCAATGGAAGTCAAAGCGTACTTGCAACGTGCGTTCTGTGCCTCCTCTGCCACTGCGCGTCGAAGCTTTCGCAATTTCTAATGCCTCTGGGGAGTGTGCAATTTGTCTTCTTTATAAATAGAGGCGCGTTACATATAGCTCATCGGAAGTCAGCGCTGGGCGCAGAAATACGGAACCGTTTCTCTTCCTTAAAAACGGCGAGTAAACCGGGTGCATTCTAACTACGACCTCCCATTTCCGACGGGATGCCGGGATTCTTGCTTCGCCACTCCGTGGCTGGACTTTCCATTTGCAATCGGCTGCTTTCTTAGGCTCTGACGATTACCAAAGGCACGGAGTGCATTAGCAATCAAGGGGGCTCCTTGCACGACAAGAGCCTCGGCGTGGTATGACCACATCTGTGCGTTTGGCAACGGGAGACAGAAAGAAACAAACAAAAAAAAACATGAAATACTGGGAGAAGATAGGTTGCTCGCAAAAGTTTTGCTTTCCTAGGCGCGCAATGTTTGGAATGGGCACTGACGGGGATATATGGCGTTCCGACTGACGCTCTTGTTCACCACCTAGTTGTGTAAACACTCGCGCTAGCGAGAGCTCCGTCCCGAAATGAATTTTTTGCTTTTATCACTTTCATTGTTGCTTTATGGCTATGCATATGTAAGGAACGCTTCCATAGTAACAATTTCTAATTTGCAAGTGTAACTACAGAGAAAGACAAAAGGTCAAGTTGAGTCTCCTTCGCTACTTTCTGGGATTAATATGAGGCATTTGTGACCTACACATTTGTCTGTCTTGATCTCCGCTTCAATGGACCTTTTTGCAAACATGCAGCGCCACACCTTCCTCTGATGCTAAGTCTGGCGAGAGGGCGCGCCGGCCAACAACCACTCCTCCCCCCCCTCCCCCCACATCACGATACTTCTCAAAATGATGTCTTACTAACTAGCCCCCCAAACACACGCTCCTTGAGTCCCCACTCCCCTCCTTTTTCCCTTCTTTCTTTGGCCGCAGTCATGCGTCCACACGATACAAAGGGTACAGCCACAGGTCATCACTGTCGTCGTCGTCCTCGTTCATACACTCTAAGAAAAAAATCGAATATTTCGGGAGTGTTTCTGTCACACAACTATAATCGTCATCTACCTCACATACTTACGTTATCACCACGGTCCCGGCATTTCCCGGTCGCTAACGGCGTGCGGCTATAAGCGTGACATAGCATTCTTGATAGAACAGCGGCGAAGAGCCGGGTTTTAAAGAAAGGAAACGCGAGCAAGTCAGATGACGATTATAATTGTGTGGCAGAAATACTCCCCAAATACTCGATCTTTTCTCAGAGTGTAGGATTGCTAAGGCATCGGACGCCTTCATGTTCATACGCCTTCACATTTCGGTGGGAAAAAAATGCACTTTTTTTCCGAAATTTTCGCCTACCTTTCGCGGTGATCGGTTGGGACACGCTATAGTCCCTATACTGTGGACCTTCGGAAAGCATTTCACGAGGATTTTACAGCCCTCGGCATGCGACAGGAGCAGGAAAAAGGTGGTCGGCGTCGGCAAACCTGTTATCGCGAAGGCTATCACCGCCCTGAAAACGGCAAAATATAGCATGGCTCTCAAACTCAGCGCGGCGATCACTGACAAATATAACTGAACAGCACCTTAACATCGAATCTTTTTTTAAGCTTTTCGTTCCGCCGTTTCACGTGACCAGCTGCGCCTAGCGCGTGCAACGCAATAACTCGGCTCGTGCGCGCTCTCTTCGACGTCTTCTTCATCTTAGGATTGACTATATATAAAATAAAGGCAGTTAGCTCTTGGCGATGTACATCCGAGAAATGAGAATAGTTATAGTACACTTTTCTGTATCGCCTAGTAATGTGGCGGATGGTCGCGGGATCGAATCCCGGCCGCGGCGGCTGCATTTTCGATGGAGGCGGAAATGTTTGAGGCCCGTGTACTTAGATTTAGGTGCACGTTAAAGAACCCCAGGTGGTCGAAATTTCCGGAGCCCTCCACTACGGCGTCTCTCATAATCATATGGTGGTTTTGGGACGTTAAACCCCAGATATTATTATTATTAGTAATATGGCGGATAATAAGACCTGTGGGCAGCACGCCCTTTGAGGTTCACACGATGGATGGGTAAGCTAGGACTTCGTTCTAAAGAAAACAATAAAGGAACGCAGAACAGATAAACTGAGGAGAAAGGAGAAAAAGAAACAGGAAATAGGCGGAGAGAGAACGAAATAGACAGGAACAGAGAGAGAGAGAGGACCTTGTTATTTAGAAGTTTGCTAATTAAGACAGTGTTAATGAGAATCTTCCTCATCAAGACCGTGCTGATTAACACCATGCTAATTAAGACTTCGCCAATAATTTAGGTCAGCCACGAGCTCCACTGTTAGTCCAGCCTTGCACGACAGCTGCCCGCATTTTTTATTGCGATAGCAAATATATGGAAAGTTTCGACGAGTTTTTGCCGTCGCCGTCGCCGTCATGTCCTTTCGGTATGAAGTTCAAATCGATAAGATCCCCCCGCGCATTGTATGTTCTACGCGGGTAAAAGCGCACGAGCGGGGGTGACGAACGCGGCCGAAGCAGAGATCAAACGAGCCGGTCCATTTCCGTCGCTCGGAGGGTGAATGCGATAACATCACCCCGCTCGAGAGGCCTGCCGTCGAAGCAGACAGGAAACGCCCCGCCCGTCTTTAACGACCATGAAAGGACGCGAGGTGGGGGGCGGGGGGGGGGGTTGTCACGCGAGCAGCCACTTTGAATTTTGAATCTAAGGGCGTGGTGGCGACCGTTGGCGCGCGCGCTATCTGGAAAGCCATCACAGCGGGCGGCTCGTATGCCCTTCTACGTGCTGCGATCTCAAAGCGAAGTGACTACGCGGAGAGCATCTCTCCCTGGAGCGGCCGTATTCTACCAGCGTTTTGTAGTTACGCGAGATCGGATACAAAACATTTAGCTACCAGCCTCACTTCGTGTAACATTACAATGTGTTGCTATCGCATCATTGCTTCGCCTTTGCGGTGAAACTGTGACTTTTTTAAAAATGGAATAATTAATTGTATTAAGTGTTACGTGGACCGATTCGAAATATCATATGCAGATTTGATGCAAATTCTGGCAGTTTTTCGCACGTCTGCGTATTTGCACTGAGACAATGTATCGCCTTCGAGAGTGGCATCCAGAAACTGGTTGAAGGTGTTGGCGACGCACCATCGAATACAAATTCCCAGTACTATCTTGTAAAACCAGGCAAGTAAGGATGCAACGTGCTACATGGCATGGTCATGACTATAATATGGGAACTTTCTGCAATTTTCGAGCACGAGCGGAGCTGCCACAAGTACAAAAGCTATCTTGCACTGAAAAATGCTTGCCCCTGCGACGAGCTTTCAGTAAGAAACGACGTAAGAAACTGCTGACTTGATGTTTCGAGCCTCTAAGCCCGATGATTGAACATTCGCACTCGTAGGAAGAAATCAGGAAGCTTGCATACTAATTGGTCATCTAAAACAGCAAGAAAACGCTTCATAATACTGGCGTCCTCATGACAGCCACTCGTATACGTGGCAGTAGCAGACGATAGCAACGCTGGTGCGCTCTCATCCGGGCTATACGGCCGGCCGTTGCTACAGGGTCCCGTGACTTCGAAAAAAAAATCCATAGGATGTTTGAATAATTTTTTTTTAGTGTCCCGGAGCCCCCAATGATATTCTTTCCTATCTGCTAGACCACCCTGTGTAATGCCGGTGCGAGTTGTCCGAAAGGCGTGATAAAATTAAAACATATAAAAATGATGGAATGGGTTAAGCCAGTGGTTGTCAAACGGGCGTCCGCGAAACCTATCCTCGAAAAAAAAAAACGTGTTTTTTGGAGGCACACCATGTCCTGTACAGCGGCCCCTTATTGTTTTTTTTTTGTGTGTATGCTTCGCCGCATAACACTTTTGTATTACGGCGGAGCTGACTTGTTTCCCCTTCTCCGTGACATAACTGTAAAGCTTTTGTTGCTGTTTTCTACAACGTATGCCGCGAGCATGCTTTTTCCGGGCTTGCATATTTGAAGAGCAAAGATAGCTAGAAACAGGTTGAATGTGACTGCAGACCGCTCCTCATACAGCGAAGCATGGCAAGCGAATGGGAAAGCAATGCGAACAGTGAAGTGGCGATAAGGCGATAACCTGTCGGTGAATTAATTAGAGAATATTACGTGGTTCTTACAGAACAACTGACGCACACTTCGTGAGTCGAGGAAGGAGTATTACTTTTAGGGAATGATGACGCGTCAAAGGGTTAATTACTGGTATACTGATGACCACATATATACGCTGGCTGATAAAGGTGAAATAATGACGCACTCAGTTTCAGTCTTAGATCCCCGCAATAAAAGCGTTCATTTTATAAAAGTTAAAGCGGGTCGCGGTATTCTATTTACACATTATCGACCTCGTCCTCCCTTTGCGAGCGTTTAAATATCGTTTAATTTCTTCTCGTAATCCGTAAATAGACGCTGTCTCAGCTGATATTTAAACCATGACACAGCAGCCGGCATATTAGTTTGCTCCCAGATTTTTCTTTCAAATTACAAAAGTTAAGCTTTTATACCCCAATCAAGTTCTCTTTGCGCTGGTTGCCGGAAAAAAAATCCCTGTACAATATATAGTTAAGGTTAGTCGCATATACCATGCCACGAGCATAAGCAAGCACTTCTGAAGCAGATTCCCCGTTAAGGCTCTGTTGTTCGTAGTTCCCTTGCGCGACGAAGATTGAGTGCGAGCAGAGTTGGAAAAATTCAGGACTGCCATCATAGCGAAGCATCATGAACGCGGCCCTTGCGTGCGCATGTTTGCGAGCCCGGCATTAGAGCAGGAGCAGCCAGACGTATGTTACTGCTATTACGGCGCCGTACTCCTTCGCTCAGCACTCTCTGTAGATGAAAAACCGCACATGAGCAGGTTCTCGCTTTTGTGGTGTCTGCGTGGCGCTTTGCTTCCAGCGTGCGAGCTCTCCTGTGCCGTGCTCGCTGCGAGCGGGAAGTGTAGGAGTGAAGCACGCACCGTCCTTAGAGTTTGAAAGCGTTCGCGCCCGACTTTCCGAGCATGTGCGCGACCTTGCGAGGACAATTTTTGTTTACCCATCCTTATACCTCTCTACCGAGTCGCCATGGAGGAGCCTGCACGAACTCGACTGGCACAAAAGATGCGAAACGCAGCCGCTCGCGTGTTTATCTAAGCCCGGCCCGCGAGGTTTGTTTAGCTTTCACAGTTTTTCAAGCGTGGCCCCCTCTGTGCACGCGCGAGTTGAGTCTCGAGTTTCCCACCGTTTGTTGGCTCAACTTCGCGCGCTCGCCCGCCCGAGATGGCGGCGCGTGCGAGCGAACGGCTCGATTTGTTTTCGGCGCTCTGCGGCAGGCTGAGTTTTAAAACTGGAACGCGCGACGTTCAGCGCGCGAGCTTTTTCCGGCTCGCGCTTTCTCTTGGGCGACAAACGCTCACGGCTTTAGGGTTGCGCTGACATCACGTAGGGAACGCCGCACACGGAGACACTGGGGAGCTCGGTGGCGAGGCCTCTTTCTCCCCCCTTTTGTCTCTTATTCGCGCCAGCCTAACGTCATTTTCTGTCTCTCTCTCGCATTTTTTTTATTTCAAAGCCGAGTCTCTCGACAGGGGAACTGGATTCGCGCGAATCGATACCGTTCGTGGGAAATCAGGCACGCGTAAAATGCAATGTGCCGCTCGGAGACACTCGATTCCGACTCAGCGCCGCAGCGGACGCAAAAGGCTCACCCCCCGGTCGGGAAAAAAAAAAAAAACTGAATGCGATGGATCCACTGGCCGGATCACGCCAGGCCAAGTGTAACACTCCGGTGCTACTGTGCAGAGAGATGCGCCGACTGGTGACGAAAAGAAATAAACAAAGGAAAAAGCTAAGACGAAGTTGGGATTCTCTGTTCGAGCAGGTGACCAATGATAACGTCTCGAGGCCCCCTCCGCGCAGCAGCCGACTGCACGCCTCATCGGAGCTGGTGAAAAGAAGTGGCAAAGGTCCCGTCCAAAAAACAAGTAAAAATACTTGCCCTGCAGATATCACGGCACGAGAGTATTCAAAGCTGGATGCGCGGTGAGACGCCAAAACGCTCGAATGACACGTCGAGTGAACGAAAGGGGGGAGGGTGGAGGGAAAAAAAGAACGCGGAAGGAAGGCGTTCGAGGATAAACATGGCCAGTGTGCTGAGAAAAAGAGCTCCAGTAATACAGCATGAAGAAATCAAGAGAGCGTTCGCAAGGGGAACAAGGAGGGGTGTTGAGCCGAGTCGACGTTACTTCTCCCAGAATGTTTTCCGCAAACCCTCTTGCGAATGCACAGTAGACACTGCGTTCTTTTCTACTGCGTCCTCCACTTCCGAATTTCATCCCCGCCGCTCGGATCAGAGGCGCCGATGTCCCTCTTCTTCTTTTGTGTTCTGCGCCAAGGGTTTTTTTCTTTTTTTTTTCTCGAATGCGAGCTAGTTTTTACTGAGTGCTCGGCCAACAGCAGCGGCAACAAAGACATAAACGAGTAAATGGAGATCAGAAAAGGAGAGAGAGAGAGAGAGAGAGAGAGAGAGAGGTGGAAGATGGTGATGCGGAGAACAGAAAGTCGGTGGCGCGATAGGGAAGCAGTGCTGGGGGACGGTGCATCGTTAACGAAAGAAAAAGGGGGGGGGGTGAGGCTGGAAGGAGGGGGGGGCGTAGTCAAGGAGGGAGAAAATGTTCTCGTACTATAGTTTTCGCATTGTTCAGATGTGCACATTGGCGGATATAAGTATAAATATGAAACGAAGAAAAAAAGCCGTAGAAACAAGCAGTTCCAAAAGAAGTGCGAAGGGACAGTTTTATTCTACGTCCTCGTAGGAGAGTCGCCGTGTGAATTACAAACGCGTTTTCTTCGCCCGGGTTTGGGACAAGAAACAGAGAAGAAAAAAAAAAATGAAACGGAGGGGCGGGGCGGCAAGAGGCTGAAAGAGGTAAGCACCTTAGCAGAGAAGTGAGACGAGACAAAAAAAAAAAAGATGCAGAGGACTAGCAGCGCGCGGAAAGTTAAAATCGCGAGTGTGAGGAGAAAAAAAAAAGAAACAGGTCAGAAGCTGCGAAAACGAGGGGGGAAAGCGGAGAGCAAGAAGCACGTAAGAATTCTTTTTTTTTTTTTCTGAAACCTGGAATTGTGTGTGTCGCTGAATTGCGGATTCTGAAATCACGCGCCCCTACCCGCGCGTATTCGGTACTTTTCTTCTTTCTTGTTACCCCGAGAATCTGTGAAGAAAGAAAGGGCGGAAGCCGACGAAAGCATGCGTAGCGAGAGAGAGAGAGAGAGAGAGTGAAAGAAAGGGCGATATGAAACGGAGGGACAGGCAACAGCGGCTCAGGCGTCGTCATAAAAACAGTTTGCCAAGAGAGATTCAAAGCTGAAATAGCAGCATCGTAAGAAACACACAAAAAAAAATATTAGGAAAAACGAAAAGCCAGTGCAGCTCTGAGAATATTTTTAGTGCCTCGCGAGTAGGGGACAACAAAATGTGAACGAGCGAAATGCTTCGAGAAATTGTAAAGAAACCTCTCTTCCTTTAACACAAAATGTTCTGGATATATCAAAAGCGTTGAGGCCGACTTAAACAGAGACCGTAACGTCCGCAGAAATTACGAGCAGGCCGCTGTAGTGCACATGCGGAAAGAAAAAAGAAAAAAAAACGCCAGTCGTCAAGAGAAGCACACACGCCATTTTATTGCATTCGTATAGTTGGCTTGCTCGCAAGGTTTCGTTTATTTTTAACTCCTTCGCATGCACTGAGTTATTTTCCCAGTGGTCGCACAGATTCTTCTTGAGCTTTTGTCGCGCGCCTTCCGCGGCCGCGTTGACGTGCGGTGCCAGAAGGCACACTTTCTGCGTGATGGGAATAATGTATCCGGGCGATAGTGTACCACACTACAAGTCCCGCTGTAAATTCGCCACCGGAGAGCAAATACACTTTGCCGCTCTCGTCGCCAGTATAGACCCGAGCAAGAAAGTTCAGTCAGACGAAGGCTTGAGGTGATCGACTGCCGTGATCGGACGTTGAATATCACTGGAAGCAACGTTTTCCTACAAGGAGCTTATTCTTTTGCTGCCTTGACGAATGGCAAACCCTCTTGAATTCGGCGACATTTCCGGTTCGGTCGTTGTTATTTACCAGTATGGAGGCGCACGCAACTCGGAGATGTCCGTCACAAACAGATCAAGCTGAATGGCATGCCGTGCAGAGACCCTGGGTGTTTCGTAGGAAATTTCTAGCGTTTCCCTTGGCATATTCCAGCGTCGCAATTAATGACCCGCGAGCGCAGTACAAACTTCGACTTCATGCGTATATATCGACGTTGAGCGTTGCCGTGGAAACGCTTTTTCCGTACCAAATAAGCTACAGCACAAACTAATTTATTGAATCTGGCTTTCCCTCACAATCAGACTTCTGAAGGAGAAGCCAGCCTGGACATGTAGTACACTGGCGTGATAATCAGCCACGGCAGTGTAACGGCTGTATTGCAGTACCTTTGCAGATCTGTAATATGAGTGACCCTCCGCCTACCTTATTAGCAGCTGCCGTCTGCGAAGGGTGGATGATTAGAAAGGAACTGAATTGATCGAAAAAGGCCCGTTACATTATACGAGTCCTCGTTTATCTCTTCAGCAAGGCCAAAAAGCTAAAGATTAAAAGAAACGAATGAGGAAATAGGAGTATGTTGTTTGCGACGCTAGAAATGAGTGGGACAGCTAGTGGCCATTGTGGTTGTTGTCATTCTTGTGTCTGCAGAAGCTACTCATCTGATGAGCACTTGCAGGTGCCATCATGAACTATACGGTGCGCCTAATTATAAATGATAAAAGCGTAAACACCTTTTCCAGCCGCGAAGTAGGCCAACACGCACGCGTAATGTGTGAATGCGAGGCTTGGTGTGAAATATAGAAATAGTATACACCATGGACTTATAGAACATGGGACATGATCATACTTAGATTTACCTATGGCTGGGAAGTAACATTTTAGAGGTGTTTTACTCCGTATATTTCTTACCAGTTCAGAGTATTATTCGCATAGGAGCGGATATATTTTTTGCAGCTATCACCATTAAGTTCATGGTAGAGTGTGTAAGCGCGACTTCACGAGGACGTACAAAGAAACAGAAACAGACGTTCTACGTCGTCGTGAAGTCGCGCTTACACACTCTACCATGGATTCTAACCAACTAGCCCGCCAACGTGTTCTGGCCTTGGTAGGAGGCCTACATAGCCGTATAAACGCATCTGCGTTAAATCGGCGCTGAAGATCAATGCAACACAAAATATTTCCCTATAACTTTGATCAGACATCGCTTTTTATGATTTCTTAGTTGATCCTGGACACCCTCTCACTCTGTCGCAATCTTTGTTCTTTTACCACTCTGGCCATTGATGCAGCATTCGATAGGAAACGGGGTCGTCATATCGCACTTCGACAAACAGGCGGGAAACGGAATAAATGTGAGCACATTCTCGCTCCATAAATAAGTTCCCGTAACGACCCGACAGAGGCCTCACCCATGTCAGCGCGTTTTATTGAGACACCGGCGGAGGCAGCGCCGTAGCCGGTGGGAAGTAAAAACGAAACACGATCAGCCGTGCCGAGAGGAACAATGGTTACGGGACCCTCGGCGAGGCGAATAGAGCGCCGCGTCAGCAAAAACAGACGCACTGCTGCCGCCAGCGACAACGCGGAGGAAAGGTCTTTTTTGGGCGCGAAGATACAGGGCCGATTCGAGGCAGGACGGTCACTTCATAGGAATCGCATTACGGCCAATCTCGGCGTCTTGTGCGACATCGATGCCGCACCTCGCGGATCGATTTGCACCGCGTTTTGTCCCCGCCTGCTCCATGGTTCTGTCGATCTCCTGCCTATGCGTGTGCCGCCTCGCAACCGGGGAAACGAGGCCGAGAAAAAAAAAAAGAAGGAGCGAAACAAAGCTGTCCCCGGGACAGGGCTTTCTCTTGTTAGGCTCGTTTATTACCCTTTACTTATCCATGTGCTGCGCTCAACGTATTTTCTTTCTTTTCTTTTTCTGCCGATCCTCCTGGATGATAGCTAGCTAGCTAGCTTTGTTGTACTGCTAATGACCCAGGTGTTACATCGGAGGGAAGGCTTGGCAACAAGCAGATAAGGGAGGAATGAGAACTTGTCTTTTCATATGATGATTTACCGAAAACAACCGCGTGAATCGAGAACTACATTCAATAAAACTCACTGCTGCAATAAAACACATCGTATCTTTTTAGAGCAAAGAAACACGAGGACGCAGCGTTACTAACAACTGTGGGTTTAGTGTCCTCGTGACTTCTTTTGCGCGCTCGTGTTTCTAACCATAAGATGACAACTGGAGCAGCAAGAAACTATTTTTAGGTATCCTCCTTCCGGTCTATGAGGCAGGCGGTGTATTTGTCTTATTGGAAACTATGAAACACATATTTGCCGCTAAATGCAAATACGCAAGAATACTTGAAACATTCTTGGCGTTGTTGTTGACGTCAGCGTTTCTACATTCCTGTGTGCGTGCTTCATGCATTTCAATATTGATTCTTGTCTACCACAACACCGTAAACAATATAATCACTGTCACGCACAATGTACTTGGTCACTCTTATTTCTATTAGCTTGGAGTCTAGCTACGTAAACCTGCTGATTCAGTAACAAGACCCTCCTAGCGAACAGTCTCCAGTGAGTGGCTGAAGTCCTGGAGCCATAAGCAGGCCCGTGGAATAGTCTATGCGTAAAGCAGCCACAAAGCCTGCATAAGGGCGCGCGTGTTGATATCCTACCTCCACTAGACGTCACTGCTCGTCCTTAGAAATTGCGCTGCTGGCCGTTTTGGCGCGCAACCTGCAGTAAAAACGCAGGATAAAAACTCTGCGAGATAATCTCTGCACCGAGTCAACCACAGCGGTACGTTGCTGCAAGCCCCGGGGCGATCACGGCGTGATGAAAGGTCTACAGCGTCCGTCTCGCAGTTGTGGGACGGACTGTAAGAAAGGAAAGCGTCGCACAGCGAGGCGAGCCGAATTGGCGCCGCACACGAAGAGCACCATGAGGCGCGGTGCCGTGCCCTCGAGGCAGGCGCCGTGCCGCAGGATCGCCAGGGCTTTCGGACGGTAGCAGTGATTACGAGGAAAAAGATGTGCGCCAACAATCCGAGGAACCACATCAGTAAACACCCAGCAAAGTCAGCGAAAGCAAAGCTCCAGGAAATACTAGCCTATAGAAAACGGCGCCGAAGAAAGGAGGAAGCGTAAAGCAAAAAAAAAACAAAGAAAGAAATCGATAGAGTCAGCAAAGAGTGCTCACTCCAGAAGCCCTGAACCATCGTGTGAGCGTGAGACGAACACATGAAAAGGAACAACGTTCTAGAATTGCAACGGAAAGCAACCACTACATATATTTAGTAGGCTATATATAGCCTACTAAATATGTTCAAGATCCCACTTTACCATATGTGGTTGCGGTGCGGTGACGTGGGCAACAGGTGACCATTCCTCCGAAGCCACACTTGCTTGCGCTATCTTATTTAAAGGCCTATATGAGCCGTTTTATAAGAGGATCGTTTCCCTCCGATTCTATACGTCCTGTACCACAGAGTAGGAAAACTCTTAAGCTAAAGTTTTTAGTAAGAGAAAAATATACGCAGTCCTGATGCTCAACCTATATAGCACTGCAAAAGCGGTCGTGCAATGGAAAATATCATTTCCTTACGAAACGCTTCGTAGATATGGCACCTGTAACATGTTTATATCGGCTCGCGTAAGGACGGGACAATGAAAAAATGAACTTTCACAGAATACACAAAGGATGTGCGCCCTTCGTGTATTCTTTTTTTTTTTTTTTGTCCCGTCCTTGCGCGCTCTGATAAGACACTGTTCCACCAAACGAGTAACCAGCTATCCCATCTTAGCGTCCTAATTAGCCCATGTACTCTATATTGATGAGAGCTTTTCTTTTTAATTTTATTTTTCACAGCATAAGCTGCTATGATCTCAGAAGAATCGATTTTGATGGCGTATATATAGCTTTCCGCCGCCGCCGATGTTTCTCGGAGCTATCGCACATGAGAAAAAAATAAACAGATAAAGGAGGGTTCGAGTGATATTTGAACCCAGGCATTCGGCATGGTAGTCGAGTATTTTACCACACAGCCATGGCGTTTTTTTTTTTATTACCTGCACTTCCACATCAAAAACTGTCATAACACAGTGCATAAACCAGTGGGGACATGGGAAAGAAGCAGTGGAAGCTCACACAATAGTTAGAATTCATTTATGCCCATAAGCGGCGCAAGTTTCGCGCGCCACTCTGGTACTGAGTCCCTAACTTTAGAATCTTCAACAAAGTTCGAGATCAGTTGGCGGAAATATTCACGAAGAGGCTGTATATTGACATCGCCATGGTGAAATGTCATTTGTTTTTTCCAAACACTGTAAAGACCGAGCCACATTATAGCATGGCAAGGCACTCCGTCGCCCTCTTCATGAACCGGTGAAAACCCAATCCCGTAGGCATGTAGAGAAATATCTTTTTTTGATAGTTCTTTGTAGAATGTCCCAAAAGAACTCGCCTTCCCAAGAGTCCAGAAAGAGGTGTTCTATGGTTTCAGGATTACGAGAGAGGAAACAGTGTGTTCCCCACGCTACAGATACACCCCTCTCTTGCATCCACGTTTTAACTTCAAGTGTATAGACATAAAAGAAAAAAAAAGATTTTGAACTAGATGGTACAGCCATTGCTTTGACTATTGCCAGTACATTTTGCCCACGTCCAGCATAATACAAACTCCTAGTAATAATATCTGCCGTTTAACGTCCCGAAACCAATATATGATGATGAGGGACGCCGTAGTGGAGGGCTCCGGAAATTTCGACCACCTGGGGTTCTTTAACGTGCACCTAAATCTAAGTACACGGGCCTCAAACATTTCCGTCTCCATCGAAAATGCAGCCGCCGCGGCCGGTATTCGATCCCGCGACCTTCAGGTCAGCAGTTGAGCGCCATAACCACTAGACCACCGTGGCAGGTCGTAATACAAACTCCTTCAGTGTGGTACCAGTAGAACAAGGTCAACAAGGACTTTAAACTCCTTATAGTCTTTTTCGTTTTACTTGCCGAGGAAGCCGCCAGGGTTCAAGGACTCCTGGCCGTCTCCTAGGCGGGGCCATCGGCCCGCCCCACCAACTCGCAGGACTCAGAATAAAGTTATTTCCTTCCTTCCGCTGAATACTCACTAGATAAACCACACAGCCAAGCCGGTGCTTGAAATTCCTTCCCAGAAAGACCATGAAATCAGAAGTGTTGAAGATTGGGCGAGTTGGTTCGTCGTACTTGAAATGGTATAGCGCATTACGGGGAAGAAGAAACGGCCTAGCAGACCGACACAAGAGGACAGAGCGCTCTGTCCTCTTGTGTCAGTCTGCTAGGCCGTTTCTTCTTCCCCGTAATGCGCTATACCATTTCAAGTACCGTGAAATCAGGCGATAAATCACGTTAACAGACGTAATATTGCGTGGCAGAAGAGTAAAATAACGCCAGGCTCGTACGACCAACACGTGTGGCTATCCTGAAAGCTTAGGCGAAGATCAATGAAGCGAATAGGAGCCGTGAGCTAGCAAACCACTTTTGCCGTACACGTCCGCACATTCCAAGCTTGTTAAGTGGGCCATTGTCAGTTTCTGCTTTAAGAATACCCTCAGAAATATAGCTGCCACGTGGTGGGCGCAAGTTTTGAGCAGCAAACTGAACGTTTGTCCTTGGCAGGGTATCCCAAACTAGTGCTGCATGGTGTCTGTCGCGGAACAAATTTTAAGAGAAGCGCGACCCTGCGCGCAAAAGCCGGTTGGTGATGTTGCTTCCGGCAAGCGCCCGAAAGTAGGTGTTGTACTCTACATGCACGGGATATCCCATAACTTGAAGAAGATAGCCCAGCGGGCAAACGTCAACGTTGTGTTTCTTGCTCCCAACAAGCTCGGGAAGCTATGGAAGCTAACTGATCCCAATGCCGTCCCGCCCGAGAAGTGCACTAAGCGGCACCGAAAGAGCTTCGTTGAGTGTACTGACAGAGTCGTGTGCAGCCTCTCACGTTCATGTGGGAAGCAATACATTGGGCAAACAGGGTGGTGCCTAAATGATCGGCTACGTGAACACCACTATAACGTAAGAAATGGCACCGGTGGTTTCTTGGCGATTCACTGTCGGGGTTGTGGCTGTCAAACTTTGTTTAATCTTTGCGCGATTGCATCCCGCGGCAGGACGCAGCTGATTCGCGAAGTCACTGCGTCGATCGCAAAATTGGGTGATAAGTGCGTTAGTTTACCTTCACTGGTTCTCACTGACAAAGAACTTGTATTCCTGGCGGCGGCACCTTCCAACTCTTAACTGTTGTTTTATTGAATGTATGCACGCATGTGCAGTCTATATTGCATCAATGTATAACCATGTACACGCATGCGTAGTCTATCCTGCGACAATATATAAACAGATTCAGTGGCACAATAAATTTAGTTGAAAGTTTGTGCTAATTTGTCTTCTTCTTTGTTGTCCGTGTATTTTTTGTTGCGCAGTCGTACTGATGCCCTGAGAGAGTTTACGAAGGGCCTTAGAAGGACCGCTCCTCCAGCTTACGCTGTGACTGTGCTGCGTGTACCGCGCAGGCCTGTCGGTTTTTTTTTTTTGTAGCGTTAGCTACATTTGCCTAGCCGGAGCCGATTTCGCGTGGAGCGTCATGAGCCGTGCTGCGTATGCGCGAGGATCAGTGATGTCACACAGCTGGGTCACCGGAGCTGGCATCTCACGCGCTCTCCGACACCGCCGCGCGCGGCTCGCCGCTGCTGGTCTGCGCCGCATTCGAGAGGAGTGACGTCGTAGACACAGTGGCGCCAGCGCGCGCGCAGCTATTCGCCTTCGCTGTGCAGTCGCCGTCTGACACTGCGCTGGGGCCGCTAGCGCCTCTGACTGGTGTTTGCAGGTGGGTAACGCCATGGAGAAGGAGAGCGCAAATGCTGCTCGATGGCGCAGAAGAGCCGAGGAGCTTATCTCATCGGATCCCGAAGTAGTTGCCTGGCAATTAGTGGTTACTGTGTTGCGGCCATAGAGGCGGCAGCGAGTTACTTCACTGACCACCGAGTCGTCTATGTGGCAACAGAGAAGCAACCTGACGTTGAGCAAAAATAAATATGCATGTGCCACATAATACGTACACCGTGTGTGTGTCATTGGAGCAGCAGTAAGCATGACAATCAAGCTAATCCTAGACAACCTGGAAAGCTAAGAATAATCATCTGAACCTTTGCTAACACTACGTTCATCCTGGCATAGCCGAGCTAAGCCACTGCAATTGTTTCTTTTCATTGGGTGTCTACATTTGCGAATTTTATGGCACCTGCTGTAATTCGTCAACAATTCGGCAATTCGTCAATTAGAAATTATTAGTGACCCCCAAGCCGATGGAACCCACTAGGTCAAAATTAATACGTGGTCCCGCACTACGTCGTGTTCCACAATCGTATCATGGTTTTGGCAGTTAGAACGGTAGCAATTACTAGTGACCACCACGCCGTTCTTTTGTACTCTCCCTGCGTTCTTTTGCTCGCCAGCAGGAGGGCAAGAACGTAATAGCAATGGAGACCCTCATGCATTAACATTACTTGTCTCGCATGAAAGCGCCATCTGAGTGCAGGCTCGGCCAACTTATGATCCTGATCACTATGACAACGACATCATTTCTGCGGCAATGGCCAGCCGCGGGACGGCGTTTTGTAGAAGAAATGTTTGTTCATGTGGAGGCAATGGTTTCCGAAGGCTAGCGAGCATAGTCGTCAGTCATCGACGACGTAGTCTGCAAATCTAAAGCATCAGCTATTTATGCATGGCTCACAATACATTCCAGTACAATCGCCGGTGGTCGCGTGCTTTCTAGACAAGCTGACCGTGGTAGTCGAATACATCCTTTTGCAAAGGTGCCTTCTACAGCGACCTCTCTTCCTCCCTTTTCTGAATATAACGAACTCATTATATGGGACTACTGAGTAAAACAAACCTTGTAATAATCTGCGTCGCCACAAGGCCTGTTAACCGCACACCATTAAGGGGTTAAGTTGCTCAATGTACTAGCATTACATATTCGAACACAATTTTCTCATGCACTCAACGAACATCTTACTGACGCCACTTGTACAGTCCCAAACACGCTACATCCAGTCACCACGTGTTCAACTCGGCGCCAAATAAACTCGCCGTATTAGACAAAAGATTTGGCTGCGCATCTAGACTAGGGCGCGAAATTACCGCCATGTCGGCCTTTCTGCAACGTACAGCGGGGGAACCGTCACGACGCGCGCCCAACATCTCTGACGGGCAACAAATTTCATCGAGTGATGAAGCAGTTACGCTGAGCTGTGCAGTCGGAGCGTCTTCATGCGTCGGCCCTCGCTCGCTTCGTTCGGCTGCCCCGTCAAGTAAAAGCTAGGAGCGCGCGCGCCAGTCGGGAGAGGTTGTTCATTATGCAAATGTCTTAGATACGTCGTTAGACAACAGCTCCCCCGAAATGCTGCCGAATTAACGACGACCCCATTTTCTGAAACGGGCGCGATCTACGAGAGGAGGCGGCGGCCGTGTCTCCTCATCCATACATGAGCCGCCGGAAAACGCGAGTCGTTACACCGATCGACGGGCGAGTTTTATGCGCGACAATCGGGGATGATCAATCTCCTTGGGCAGCGCTGTCGCGGGACGCAAATCGTACGTCGCGGAGCAGTCGTTTATAGAGCATGGGCGATGCCCGCCCGCGAGGGCCGCTGCATCGATTGAGCCGTATAGTTGGTACAAGCTGCTTTGTGTGTGCGCGGTGTGCCGCCGCTTGTTCGGGGTACCGAACCGTATACCTATCCCTCGACGGCAGCGCATTAAAATGCGAACTCGCGAGGAGACACGGAGATTCCGATGGCGCATTTTTTATGACCGGGCCAAGATTTCGAAGGGGGGTGAGCCGTCTCCACGGAGGAGCTCGAAAGGAACCACCACGAGAATAAAACTCAACGGCGGCACGAGAGCTCCATCGTTTGCGCATGCTCGGTGCGCGGATCAGGGAAGAATACTTCCCCCTTACAAGTCCATTGCGTGTTCTCGTTCGAAATTTATTCTGAACTTCGTAGGATGGGTTTCGCTTTACCGACGCTCAGTTGCTCGGATCTTGCGTTCTTTCTGTTACGTATAGCAGGCATGCAAGATCTCTACAATGCAGCGTTTCAAGCTGATCGCTGAGGGGATTTTCCATTCAATTTTTAAAGTCATGGAGGGAGCGTTGTAAAAATCGCATCTCCCGCAGACAGGCTTTATCGCTCTTTAAAGTAACCCTTAGGAGGCGACCCACCTTTGGTTGAGCAAAGACAAAACGGGGGAAAATCGCTATTTTTGAGGAGCACTGCCCTAATAATTTATTCCTGCTTTACACATTTGCCACTATCGGCAGAATCGAAATGCAACGAAATTACTCAATAACACTAATGTTTTTTTTGTTTTATTTTTTTCTGTGAACTGCATAAACGACGAAGCAGTTCGCTTTGTTGTGACTGCACAAAGCCACATAGTGTTACATGTATGCACAGAGTTATGTGGTGCTTCCTTTGACGGGGTGTTTGGTACTCGTTTGTGCGCTTACGGCTTTAAAAGAAGTCAGGCTCTATTCTTCCGCACATCGCATTCCTTGCTGTTCTGCACCAACAGCTGCCTGCGATCGAAGTCGCCAGCTAAATGAAATTCTCCTGACGGACTGTTCGCGGTGATGCGCCCCTGTATCTTGTATCTTGCGTATCTTACGTATCTTGTGTATCTTGTGTATCTTATGTATCTTGTGTATCTTGTGTAATTCCAAAGAACATAATTGACTGGATAAGCAGCTGTTTGCGAAAGCTGTTTGGCCACAAAAGAAGCAGAAAAAAAAATGAATCGTACCCTTTGGGCAGGATAGTCACGGAAACCCCTGACAAAGCTACGCTCTTGGTGTATAGTTGCATCAAAGGTACTGTTTTTTCCAATGGTTTACCAGACGGCGTCCCATCTTGTAAGCTACTGGGTAGATTTACTGCGCCTATGTCTAATAGTCTGTACAGCGCTGAGCTCAACGGAGCACTGAATCAAGTCTTTCGCCACCACTATCTCTTCATTCACGTTTTTTACGGTCTTTTCTTTTCCTCCATCCTGCATTTTGCTGTGTCTCTTGTAGACAAGTGGACTGTATTGGCAGTTGGATTCATTTCGCAAGGGGCCACTACTTATCGCACTCGTTTTCGGCATGAACGCTTTCAATCCAAGACGATTGCGCGACGAACTTCTCTTCGTGATGGGATTTTGTCTAGAGGCTCTTGTCGGTAGGTTTTTATCTTAATCCTATTTACTTTTTTTTGTTTCTTAAGAGATCGCCCTCGGAGCATGTCCAGATTGTTTTATCTTCCTCCATTGAGCTATCGTGTTTTTTTTTTTTCTGCTTCTGCCATATCAGCCCTTATACACATGCAAATACTGCTAATTGCGCATTTTTTACTTTTATACAGGCATTTACGAACTTGAAAAAGTCTTCTACGTATTATCAACCCAGAGGAGTTCTTTATATTATCGTGTACTTCGCTTTCCCTAGTTTTCATAGCCTGTTTATGATTGTGACTAAAAGAAATCGATCACGTGGGCTTCTCCCTATTCGTAAATATATTTATATAGAAGCATTTCGGGTGACCCTTTTACAAAAATGTTAGGCGTTTTAATTCTGAGGAAAAAAAGAAAAATGTCTTCAAATGTAAACTGTGAGGTGCGGCGGGCGTCCATAGGTATTAAACACTAATTTTGGTTTAATTAACTAAAATTACCTAATCTTAGGTTTAATGAGTTACCTCACGATACATATTTCAATTTATTAATTGCGACCGGTGAGCTTGCAACGCATATTCACTTAGAATCAAATGTGAGAGGAGCGCGGATTTCAAGATAAGCGCCGTCAAAGAATGCACTGCTATCCTAGTTACTTTTGGAACAACGCCCGCTTTTGTGGATCGCAGTTCAAAGGTAACAGCAACGCCCATTTATTTTGTCGCACAAATTTGGCTCGAACATCTAGAAACTAATATGACCTTAAAAATTCGTTTAAAATGAATACTCCTTGCAAACTTGCGAGCTACAACTTGTCGATTACGATTTGGCGAAAATTAATTAAATAGTTAATTAGCTAACGTTACTGAATTAACTTATTTGAACATCCATGAATGCCCACCGCACCTGATAATTTACTTTTACATAAATTTTCTTCTTTTTTTCTTGCCTCGGAAACCCCATTTTTTAGAATTTTGGCCGTCGCCGCAAAAACACCTTGTACATAATAAAGCAAACAGAAGTGAAACTGGATGAGAAATTTGCTTGCCGCGTGTGAAATCTCAACGTGGAACCTATGCATTCACATTACAAGTGCGGCTCTCTTAATATGTGGTAACTCTAGGTATTGTACGCATGCTAGGCATAATCCTGGGAAGGCTAGCCAGCTTAACGACTCAAGTTCACGGCATTCTTTCTACTGCAGGCGCCGCGTAGTAACCTAAACTCTGGGTGAAGAAAGCTGGTGAATAAGCCCTCCCATGGTATACTTAAATGCATCGAAGCTGCCCGGGTACAGACCTACGCTGTATAATGGACGAGAACGAAATCAAGAGGGAGGGGGACAACTGAAGGGGAGGAGGGCAACTTTTTTTTTTTTTTGGACGCAGGCACGTTTGTAGATTGAAACGAAAAAAGCGCGAGCTAAACAACTCGTTCTAATTGAAAGTTTTGCAGAAATAAGAACGTTAACCACTTACCTGTCTGTGGAATTTTCAGCTAAACTGGCGGCTCGTTACTACGTCAGGCTAAAAGTAAAGAACGAAGGGAATGAGTGTTTATTAAGTGTAAAGTTGGAGAGCTTCGACATGCGTCGTCCACTGTTAAGAAGATGGCCTCTCCGAATTATCTCCGACCCGTCCTGCCTTGCGTGAGCCGATTCCATTTTATGCCTCCTAATTTCTTAATTTCGTCGCTTCACCTACACCTTTTACGGCCCTCGACCGCGCCTTCCATCTGTTGGTATCCATTCCGACGCTCTATTTGGACACCGGTTGCCTGTCCTTGCCTTCCCAGGTCCATCTTTTTTCTCTTAATGTCTACAAGGACATAAACTATCCCTGTTTGCTCTCTCATCCACTCTGCTCTCTTCCTATCACTGTTACGCCTATCATTTTTCGTTCCATCACACGATGCGCGGTCCTTAATTTCTTCGAGTTTCTTTGTTATTCCCCAGGTTGCTACCCCGTACGTTGGAGCTGGTAGAAGGCGATGGTTGTACACTTTCCGCTTTAGCGGCAGTGGTGAGCTGCCCGTCATGAGTCTACTGCATGCGCGCCAGCCCATCCTTATTCTTCGGTGAATTTTAATTTACAGGAGTAGGCTCTCCTGTTGTCATTTGGCCTTAAAATACCTGCTCTTTTACTGACTGTTTGCTTTCTTGCTTTTGTGTGTCCCCGTGCCGCTTCCCTGATGCAGGGTAGCGAACCGGCTATTTGTCTTCCAGTTGCCCTCCCGGCCTTTCCGCGAACTCTCGCTCTCTCGCCGGATCACGCAGCATTTTCTTTGTCTTCTGCGTATTCCTTTTTGGACACTCCTTTCACGCTTTCTCGGTTTAGGTCTTCCACCGTTGTCTAGCAATTAGTCGCCGTCAGTGCTGAAGACTACGATATTGCAGTTGGCTAAACTTCATTTTCGTAAAACTTTCAATATTGTCACTTTATGTCGAGCATCTTGGCCTCGTCAAGGATAAATCCTGTGCACTTCTCGGTATCTTAAGCCGATACCGTGACTTCATTCAAGCGCAGAACGGCGTCACTGTCACTCCCACACCTCGACGTATCAATGTGCGATTTCTTCACGGAAGCATAAAGTCATGACAAAGGCCACGACGCAGCCGTGTTGCTATATTCAGTTTATCATTGTAACTCAAAGTAGAGAGCTCAATGTGGCTATTCACGCGCGAAAAAGGAAAGATCGCTGCACGCAAATATTAACTCGAAATTTCAGTTTAAAGGGACAGCCAACTGCTCAGAACACAAACTGGGATAACCCCAGTAATGGAAATATTGCTTATTGTATTGGCTAGAACGAAGCCTGTTTTTATAATTGAACGCGGATTTATATTTTTATTTCTTCCCTAAAGTCGCAAAAAAACGAATTTCGGCGCCCCACGCGGCAAAGAAGCGAAGATGCATATTATTCCCATCCCGTGACCTTTTACTGGAGCACGTGGTTAATTGAATCTTTATTAGTGTTGAAATGCAGTAAAACTGTTTTTATTATATAATCTTTTTCCAACTTAAAAAGTGCATATATGCCATCGTTTGTACTGAGAAGAACAGTGGCGGTGCCACTGATGCTCATGAGTGGTAGCATAAAAGTTGTTAGTGGATGGCCTAGCGGCACCTACTGACGAGTTGGAGAAGTACGAGAAGCGCCTGACTCGCGAGGCGGCAAAGGGGCTTAACGTGACTACGAGCGCTCGGAAAACTTATTCTACCTGCTTTTTACATCAAAAAACGTCTGAGAATGTCAAGATGAAGTTGTTTAGGGACCCTGCAACACTTTTCAAAGTAACCATCGAGTGGCTTCATTAAAGGAGTTTATTACCTCTCGAATCTACCGTCGCAAAGTATTTTTAGAATCCGTCAAGTACGAGCGGAGTTAGAGATTTGTCGCACGCTGTAATTGCTCGCTCTCTTCTCTCGTCCCGACGAGCGCGCTGGAAGCTAAGCAGGGAGGGATGGCCCGGGGGAAGGAAGTTACGTCACGCGTGCGTCGTGAGCGCCTCTTCTTTTTTTTCTTCGAACGCGCTGCTTACTTTCAGTGTGATCGTGAGCGAGCATGCGGCGACCTCTAGCGGCGGTCGTGGTAACTATGCAGCTCGCATGCTCAAATCAGCCAATTACCGTGAAATTCGGGCATATGGCGCCGTCATTTGGGTATATGACATCATTTGTAGAGAGAAAATGGAACGATTTCTAGCTGGTTTTCATAATTGACTGTAAATTCCAGGCCACGCTCTGCGCTATAACGTTTGGCTCGCGTGTTCTCAGGAGCCTCGACTACCGATCAACAGCGTTTTTTGACAATGCTGAAAAAGTGTTGCAGGGCCCCTTTAACCACAGTTGCACTCACTCCCGTGAAAGCTGAACGTTGAGCGTAACGAACCGTTTGCGTGGAGGGCTATTGACATCGCTATTTCTTCTCA
This sequence comes from Rhipicephalus sanguineus, assembly GCF_013339695.2. NCBI lineage: Eukaryota > Metazoa > Arthropoda > Arachnida > Ixodida > Ixodidae > Rhipicephalus > Rhipicephalus sanguineus. Next base: position 198,619,697 of record NC_051176.1, on the reverse strand, counting down.
TTCTTGCTAGAGGAGGGACTTAAACTTTTTTAGAGGCTCCTCGGATCGAAAAATTTTACTTACAAAATAACCACGTGCTTTTGGAAGAAACTACTGCAGGTTCAACCACTACCCTGGGGAGCTTTCCGTTGCGCCGTAAAAAACTGGGTCGACAAAAATCGGCTGCCAATCCATTTAAAATAGCTGCCTCGCAACTCCTCCCACCAGCAGCTGCCGCCATTTCAGCACGAACTGTGTGACATTAGGAAATGCAGAGCCGCTGCTCTATAATCTGCTTGGTAACAATGTGATGTCGCACTGAACGTTTTGCTCACCACGCCCTGCCACCTAATCATAAAGCAAGAAGTTATCGTTGAATTTCGCCCACAATTCCTGTACTCGTACGATAGAAAGAATCAACAAACCGCTGAGACGCACCGGAAAAACCAAAACGGCGCATGGCGGAGGTTACGTTTGCAACAGACGTGCCGAAAAGACCAGACAAGTTCCGGGTGAACGACGTTTATTGACCCATGCTTGTGGGTTCGTGGCTACGGCAAGAAAGAGCGCCGATAGCAAGCGGCACTCCGCTTTTTAACACCTAGCGGCGCATGCGCACTTCGCAGAGTGCTCTTATCAATGGAGCGCCAGCCGACACAACACCACCTCCCCTCCTTTTTAATAACGCACACCAAGTCATTCAGAGTCCAGCTTGGAATCTATCTGGTGGGCGACGATTTCGCATGGGGTAGCGTCTTGCATCGGCGGGTGCTGGTGTTGCCTGTGGCGTAACCGGAGTCGCCCTGGATGGTTGTGGAGTCGGAGGAACTGGTGCGTCGCCAGTCTCAGGAAAAACCAGGAACTCGCTGGTCGTAGCTTCGCCAGCTGTTCCATGCGTAGGGTTAACGTCCTCTGCAGGTCTGTGCAGCAGTTGATCCTGGTGGCGACGCCAGGTGAAGGTGCCCCTCTGTGTGGTTGCACGCACTTTGAAAGAGACAGGACCTGTTTGAGCAACAATCACAGCGGGAGTCCACTTTGTTTTTCCACAATAATTACGTGCTAACACGTTGTCGCCTACCAAGAAATGACGTTCGCGACACGGACGACTTAGTGCCTGAGTGCACTGTCTGTGGGCTACTCTTTCCCCCACGGAGGGCTTTACGGCATCTAGCCGACTGCGTAAGCGTCGTCCCAGGAGCAGTGTGGCTGGTGATTCACGCGTCGTCGCATGCGGCGTGTTGCGATACGACAGCAAAAATTTATGCAGCTTTACCTGTAGTGTCTCTCCTGTGCCGTCTTTGCGGAGGGCGTTCTTTAAGGTCTGAATGAAACGCTCTGCCAGCCCATTGGAGCTGGGGTGGTAGGGAGCCGTGAGGACGTGCCGTGCCCCCATTGCCTGCACGAAGTGCTTGAACTCCTGCGAAACAAATTGAGGTCCATTATCGGAAACAATTGTTTCAGGGAAACCAAAACGTGCGAAGAGCTCGGTCAAACAACGAATCGTGCTTTCTGCAGTTGTCGAGCGCATTTCGAAAACCTCTGGCCATTTGGAATGTGCGTCGACCACTACTAAAAGCATGGTATTCTGAAAGGGTCCTGCAAAGTCTACGTGAACACGCTGCCACGGTGAAGTCGGCCATGACCACGGGTGCAGAGGTGCGCTGATTGGCGCGTTACGTTGCTCTTGACAACTAGCGCAGCTTTTGATGCGACGTTCGAGGTCCGCCTCCAGCGTTGGCCACCATACGTAGCTGCGCGCTAGTTCTTTGCTGCGCACGATGCCGGGATGGCCGTCATGGAGTTCGTCGAGAACGAACCCTTGCAGCTTTGCAGGGACGACTACTCTTGTGCCCAGCATGACACATCCCTGATGCACCGTCAGCTCGTTGCACCTGCGAAAAAAAGGCTTCAAGTGCTCATCCGTGATCGACGTGGGCCATCCAACATTTGTGAATTCCTTCCCTTGACAAAGAATTCAGTCTTTACTCGTGGCAACCGCGACATCTCGACTAGAAACAGGCAACGAGTCCAAGCGCAACGAATAAAACGCTTCTTCTGTTTCTTTGGTTTCCGCTTCACGATCTGGCAGCGGCAGACGCGAGCAGAAATCGGCTTCCGCGTTCTCGCTTGATTTCTTGAAGATAAGATTGTACGAGTACGCTGCCAACGTCACGGCCCAGCGTTGCAACCGAGCAGCCGCGATGGTGGGAATTCCAGTTGTCGGGCCCAATATTGTTTGAAGAGGCTTATGGTCTGTGACCAAGGTGAATGAGCGCCCATAAAGATAGAAGTGGAACTTCTTTACACCAAAAATGATGGCTAACGCTTCCTTCTCCAGTTGACTGTATTTCTTTTCCGCTTCGGATAGCGTTCTTGAAGCGTAAGCAATGGGTCGTGCGCTGCCGTCATCGTAGACATGAAATAGGACAGCTCCTACACCATACTGTGACGCGTCGCATGCCAGCCTAAGTTGTCTTTCAGGCTCATAATGGGCGAGCGTAGGTGGTTGCGCCAGCATAGTTTTCACTTGGTTGAACGCTTTTCGAGCATGCTCATCCCAGTGCCACGCTACCTTTTTCTGCAGAAGCCTGTAAAATGGTTTAGCTATCGTAGCTAACTGGGGCACGAACTTGCTGTAGTAGTTGATAACGCCCAACAAAGATTGAAGCTGCTTCTTAGACTTCGGCTCTGGTGCCTGGAGAAGTGCGTCAACTTTATCAGACAACGGGGATATGCCTTCAGCGCTGATTTTGTGGCCAAGGTAGTGAAGTTCGCTTCGGAAAAACGAGCACTTCTCTTTCTTTACTCTGACGCCTCGGTTTTGAAGACGCTCTAGCAGCGCTTCGAGATTGGCTAAGTGGTCCTCTGTTGTTTTCCCCGTCACCAGAATATCATCTAGGTAGCAGCAAACACCCTTGAGGCCCTTCAACATAGTGTCCATTATCCTTTGGAAAATTCCCGGCGCGGAAGAGATTCCAAAAGGTAATCTGTTGACAACGAACAATCCCTTGTGCGTATTCAAGGTTAGGAATTGCTTTGAGGCATCGGACATCACCACTTGCTGGTAAGCGCGGTTCAGGTCGATCTTTGAAAAATGTGTGCCTCCGGACAGAGCCGCGAACAAGTCATCGACCTTCGGTAGCGGATAACGGGTGACGTCAAGGCACGGATTCACTGTCACCTTATAATCGCCACAGAGGCGTATGCCACCGTCTTTCTTGATAACAGGTACCACTGGCGTAGCGTAATCTGATGTCGCAACGGCTGTTATGATGCCCATTTTTCCATCTTGGAAAGCTCAGCCTCGACCGCCTTTTGCAGCGCGAACGGCACGTTTCTTGCTTTGAGAAACTTCGGTGCCTGATTGGGCTTGAAATGCAGCTCGGCCTTTTCTTCGGTAATCATGCCTAGCTCATCTTTAAAAAGAGAGTCGTACTTTCTGTTCAAAGCGTGTAGCCTTTCTTCTAAACGACAAGAAATGGGCAGCTCTGACCTTGGCAGATGGTGGACGTTCCAGATTTTGCTCCACTCCAGCCTAATTGCCTGAAGCCATTCCCGACCTAGCAATGCCGGTCCCTCCTGGTCGACGACGTATAAAGGCAGGCGCGCCTCGTTGCCGCCGTGCTGCACCTTGACCTGTAGGACGCCTTTTGGTATCACCAGGGCTCCTGTGTAGGTGCGCAACTTGACTTCTGTAGGCTCGAGTCTGGTTGATGAAAAAAATTGGCGGTATTGTTTGAAAGGCATGACTGTGACGGCGGCACCTGTGTCTAGCTCCATAGACACTGCCACATCATTTACTTTCATCGGTACCATGATAGGCTCAATACTGGGAGCAGATACACCCTTTACGGCTACCACTTCTGAGTGGGATACCACCGCTAATGTTTTTACAGGGCTCTTGATGGGGCGTTTCCCCCGCGCCGTGCCGGAGGCGCTACGGCAGACTCGTTGAAGGTGCCCCCTTTTGTTGCACTTATAGCATTTGTCGTTTAAGTGGGGACACGCTTTGCCGAAATGTTTCGGCGACCCGCAGCGAAAACATGCCTGCGACTGGACACTCGAAGCCGCCTCTACTTTATGTATGGCGTTGGCTGCAGGCACACCCGTGCGGGCTTCAGCCGTGCTTTTAGTTGCCGCCTCCATAGCCAGAGCGCGCTCTACTGCTCTCTGAAACGTGAGTTTGCTGTCCTCAGTGAACAACACTCGCTGCATATCCTCTCTTAACAAACCGCATACGAAGCGATCCCGGAGGGATTCGTCTAACGAGCTTCCAAAATCACAGGTTCGTGCTAGCTTCCGTAGCTCGGCAACGTAATCAGAAATGGACTCGCCTTCGACTTGCTGTCTCCTGTGGAACTTCGCTCGCTCGCCTATGACCGAAGGTTTCGGCGACAGATGGTCCCCCAGGGTCTTCTTCAGTACCTCGAAGCTCTTCGTTGAAGGCGGCTCCGGGGCGACCAGCGATTTCAGAAGACTGTAGGTTCTGGGACCGATGATGCTCAGAAATGCATGTACTCTGTCACCTTCGGGAACACGGTTGACGATTAGAAACGACGTTAGCCGCTCTTCGTACGACGCCCAGTCATTCGTGGAAACGTCGAATGGTTCCATCTGGCCCAGTTGAGCAGCAAACTGCGTCGAACCTGCACTGGCTTCTTCGTTCATGATATCAGTCAGCGAATAAAATGCAGCACTCTTCAATCGTCGATACTGAACAGAGGCTGAATGCCGAGAACACTTGCCTTCCTTGACGCTGTGCAACTCTTCAAAGTCCCACCCTCGTCGCCAAGTGTTACGTTTGCAACAGACGTGCCGAAAAGACCAGACAAGTTCCGGGTGAACGACGTTTATTGACCCATGCTTGTGGGTTCGTGGCTACGGCAAGAAAGAGCGCCGATAGCAAGCGGCACTCCGCTTTTTAACACATAGCGGCGCATGCGCACTTCGCAGAGTGCTCTTATCAATGGAGTGCCAGCCGACACAACAGCGGACATGACGTATATTCAGCTCTTCTAATAAGTTACCTTTTATAGAGTGTTCAAAAACATCGCCTCACACACTGGCTGCGGTTATCCGAAAATGTGGTTGAATCGGGGGGTGTCAATTCAATTTTAATTATATCTGGGGTTTAGCGTCCCAAAATCACGATATGATTATGAGGGATGCCGTTGTGGAGGGCTCCGGAAATTTCGACCACCTGGGGTTCTTTAAAGTGCCCCTCAGTCTAAGCACACGGACCTCAAACATTTTCGCCTCCATTAAATTCATTTTCTCAGTACTCTGCGTTGCGACTCTGCCATTTTATTCTACTTGGACATTAAGAAACACGTATACCAATTTTCTACCGCACCGTATGCGCTAACATTTTTCAAGCTTGCTGCGGTACGCCTAAAGCTCAGCTTCACACAAAATTAATCCTGCAGGCTTTAACAATTTTATTCTGGCCTTCAAAAAATCTGAAGCGACGTCATAAATGGGGGGTCAGCGAACTGGGGGTCAGCGAGTCCACGTCCTTTGGTTTTTCGGTGTGCTGTTCAAAGCATAAGTATGTTTATTATTGTTTGAAATAATATTGAAGTAACAACAACGTATGCCAAGTCCCAAGTTTGAGAACCAATACTCTGCTTCCGAGGCACAATCCTTATCTTCAAATAATTTGAGAAAATGTTCGCTGAACTCATCTTGTGTTTGCGAAACCCGCGAGCAATCTTGTGGATGATTGAGCGAAGTGTATTGTATTATTTTATAATAAAGACCCAGTCATTGCAATGTCCTCGGGAATGTTGCAATTGCCGAAGCAGCACAACAGCTAGGCGGATGAGAAAGAACACCTAATATGGAGGCCTCGAAGCATTGCGCGGTAAATTGCACCATGCTCTCAGGCAGGCTTTGCCTGGCGATTGCAGAAAAAAAAAACATTATTTGAGCAAATCCGAGACCTCCAAAAATTTTTGGGCTGTTCGACCTATTCCTTCCTCGAATTCAATACCGGCGTTCGTCTCATGTAATGGCCGTAATGGCCACGAAAGTCTACTACACAGTGACTCAGTTTCGGTTATCGCACGTTGTGCTATCGTTTTTACAGCAATCGCCTTTTAGAGTTATCGTTTTATCGCTATGCGCGTCTGGAATGTTCGAGAATAGAAGAAGGCGTGAAGAACGTCTCTATCATTCAGCTCCTATTCGTCTATATGGGATTCCTTCTAGACGATATATGGCCTTTGATCGAATGAGACGGCTCTCGGTATGTATATCGGTGACGAGAACGTGGGGCGAGTCTAACCCGTCTCGCTGGAGAGTGTTTCTGTTTTTATTATTTGTGTTTAGCGTGTGCCAGTCTATAAGATGTCGCCCGGTGTGTTTGGTAACGTTGTGGAATGCGCAGAGATAAACAAATCGCGCAACAAGGGGTGAAGCAACCACCTCCTTCCGACGAGGGCGCGCCGATTCGGTGACAATGACAAACTTATTTCATGCTAGGCATTGCGCAAAGGAGGAATAAAAGCCTAAATTAGCCAACCAGGCAACACAGACATAAAAAAAAAAACGATGGCAGAACCCTTTGTCGAGATGCGCAAGCGCCTTGCCCAATTTTCAGAAGATCCGTGTCACTAAATGATGCGTTCCAAGAAACCTAAATTCTAGCAGAGACCAAGCAGTACATACAACTCTTACCCGTTTGCCCCACTCCAAAGGAAACATTGCCCACGGTGTCTTTCTATCATTGTGAGTGGCACTTTCTGTCACCTGTATTTCTGGTCACTCGAGTGAGATATTAGACATGCAATATCCGTATAAAATATTGAAAACTTGAGCTTGTTGGTGTAGCATTCCAACCCAGCGGCGGGCAATCACGACGAGGGCAAGAAGGAAGTTCCGTGGTGTGTTCGCGCTGTTTTGTGTTCTTCCTTTTTGTGCCTGTCAGGATTGCACGCTCGTGGGTTGCAATGTCGGCATACATTTTCCCTGACCACAAAGATAGTCTTTATTGCTAGAGCATATCTATTCTAACATGTATTCAAGATTTTATTATGTTTGCTAATATATACTGGGTACCGGGCACGCAGAAGTGGCATATTACAAATGAATTTTATGGCACGGCCGTGAAGATGCAGCCAGCGCACTCCCTTTTATGTGTATGAATGACGTGACACGCCGTCCATATATACGTAAATAAAACGTTTAATATTAAACTGATCCGTCTTGTACAAAGGCTTTCGGGAGGCCGCGAGCCAGAGGGCTTTATTCCGGGTATAGCCCGCCTGCAGTCACGGGTTAGTTGGCATAGACAGTACGAGTTTCGTGCTTTGACCTCGCAGTCGGAACACCACCGAAGTCTCTACTGGAAATACGACCCAGCTCATTGATATATATATATATATATATATATATATATATATATATATATATATATATATATATGTGTGTGTGTGTGTGTGTGTGTCCAGAAATGAAAGTGACTTTTCAGGGCTGGTTTTTGTTTGTTCGACACATTTAGGAGAACTCATTAAGATTATATATATATATATATATATATATATATATATATATATATATATGAAGGCAAGAAGTGTTAATTTCAAGGGCTCGTTTTCTTTGTTATACACAATATTAATGAGAACTAACAGACAATAATGCCAAGGAAAGTATAGGGGATGTTTTTAGTAATAAATGTAAGGTAATTGTGAAGAAAGTAAAGTGGACGAAAAGATAGCTTGCCGCGGGCAGGGACCGAACCTGCGACCTTCGAATAACGCGTCCGATGCTCTACCAACTGAGCTACCGCGGCGGCCATCCCCCCGTCCACTTTATAGGGTATATGTGTGCATTTAAACGTGGGAGCGTCAGTCAGCGCCGCCAGTAGCCATGACGGCGAGTGTGGAACACTCTTTTTCTGCCTTGTTGGCGTCACGTAGCACGTGAACTTATTACGAGCTGGCAGCTGACCAATAATCCCTCGCATACTACCTGAAAGCATCAAGTCCGCCAGAACGAGACCCTCGCTATGAATGAAGGAAAGAAGTGTTAATTTCAAGGGCTCGTTTTCTTTGTTATACACAATATTAATGAGAACTAACAGACAATAATGCCAAGGAAAGGATAGGGGATGTTTTTAGTAATAAATGTAAGGTAATTGTGAAGAAAGTAAAGTGGACGAAAAGATAGCTTGCCGCGGGCAGGGACCGAACCTGCGACCTTCGAATAACGCGTCCGATGCTCTACCAACTGAGATACCGCGGCGGCCATCCCCCCGTCCACTTTATAGGGTATATGTGTGCATTTAAACGTGGGAGCGTCAGTCAGCGCCGCCAGTAGCCATGACGGCGAGTGTGGAACACTCTTTTTCTGCCTTGTTGGCGTCACGTAGCACGTGAACTTATTACGAGCTGGCAGCTGACCAATAATCCCTCGCATACTACCTGAAAGCATCAAGTCCGCCAGAACGAGACCCTCGCTATGAATGAAGGAAAGAAGTGTTAATTTCAAGGGCTCGTTTTCTTTGTTATACACAATATTAATGAGAACTAACAGACAATAATGCCAAGGAAAGTATAGGGGATGTTTTTAGTAATAAATGTAAGGTAATTGTGAAGAAAGTAAAGTGGACGAAAAGATAGCTTGCCGCGGGCAGGGACCGAACCTGCGACCTTCGAATAACGCGTCCGATGCTCTACAACTGAGCTACCGCGGCGGCCATCCCCCCGTCCACTTTATAGGGTATATGTGTGCATTTAAACGTGGGAGCGTCAGTCAGCGCCGCCAGTAGCCATGACGGCGAGTGTGGAACACTCTTTTTCTGCCTTGTTGGCGTCACGTAGCACGTGAACTTATTACGAGCTGGCAGCTGACCAATAATCCCTCGCATACTACCTGAAAGCATCAAGTCCGCCAGAACGAGACCCTCGCTATGAATGAAGGAAAGAAGTGTTAATTTCAAGGGCTCGTTTTCTTTGTTATACACAATATTAATGAGAACTAACAGACAATAATGCCAAGGAAAGTATAGGGGATGTTTTTAGTAATAAATGTAAGGTAATTGTGAAGAAAGTAAAGTGGACGAAAAGATAGCTTGCCGCGGGCAGGGACCGAACCTGCGACCTTCGAATAACGCGTCCGATGCTCTACCAACTGAGCTACCGCGGCGGCCATCCCCCCGTCCACTTTATAGGGTATATGTGTGCATTTAAACGTGTGCATTTATATATATATATATTATATATATATATATATATATATATATATATATATATATATATATATATATATATATATATATATATATATATATATATATATAATCGAGCGCTCGCTCCTACACGCATTTCACATCTTCTGCCGACGAATAAGCCGAATAGGACATTTTCATATTTGAGCTCCCCTTCGAAGGGGTGCGTTAAAAGGTCTCTTCAAAGGCGTCCTATCGTTAACTGCGTTAGTGAAATGCCACGTACAGTGCGCACGTATCAAAACTTTGTTGTGCTATACAGAGAGACAGAAGATGTGTTCTTTTTTTCGCTCAGACACGACATATTCCATTGGATACAACATTCATTGACATATAACAAACTGTTCACGCTTCTTCATATAGTCTCGCGCAACAGAAATGTCTCGTTACGCAAGGAGCCATTCGGCAGAAGATATTGAGATCTTTAAGCGGTCGAGGTAGGAGACGACAGCCTGCGCTAATGGTACGAAATCAACGATGTACTGAAGAAGAAAGGAGTAAAAAAAAGAAGAAGAAGAAGAAGAAAGACAGTTCACGCGAAAGGGCGTTTTCGTTCCCTTTATTTCTTGTATGTCACTGGCAGACCCCTGCGAGCAATAACTGAAATGTGCGACAACGTAGCGGTCACCTCACAAGCGCATTTATTAGCTTCCGTCGTTTCGTAACCTCTTAGACGTTCGCATTCCAGCGGCTCAACGCTTTTGTTCCACGGTGTCCCCACGAAGCCTCTTATCACAGGAGCCGCTCACCACTTGTATGACGCAAAGTCGGAGGCGGGAAGATGTGCGACGCAGGCCACTCCGCTTCGCCATTACGGGGCACAGCATGCGGCGCCGTTTCTTCGGTAAATGTTCCGGAGGAGGCCGGCCTCGGTTATTCTCTTTCTTCCAAGCACTATAGTGCCTTTCTCATAACGTCTCCGAGAATTAACGATAGAAGTAAGGCGCGAGGAACAAAAAAATTCATAGTAACTGGTTACGCAAGCGGGGGAAAAAAAGCCATACTCCTATATAGCTGCCATAGAAAAGAAAATTTAATGATGGGAGATTGCTGGTATCACACCGTTCTTGTTCTTATTATTTGTCTGCACCTTTATTATTATTATTAATATTATTACTATTATTTGTCAGTTTTATTCTCTGTTAATTTTGTCTCGTTTTGTGTAAACTTTGTGAGATCAATGATCTCGGTGTTCTATTTGATAGCATGCTTTTCTGCTCACGCTAAGCGCGTTGTTATATGCGGGGTCTTCCTTCTGTCGCCTTTGTTTTCAGACTATCGAGAGATTTCAGTTCTCCTGTACTCTTATGAAAATTGCACACCGCAGTATGTCTTCCTCAACTTGAAAATGCGTCTGTGATCCAGAATGGCATTTCTAAGTTCAGCAGTAACACCGTCCACAAAAATATTCTCAACACATATAACCATCGCTTCGCTGGCAGTGACCCTGGATCTCGTTCTAGCACTGTTGGGCTAACTGTCGTTGCCATCACTTCACTGCCGACTAAATTGCGCTTATCCGCTATTTCTCTTCAAGCTCGTTCACGGTATATTGTAACCTGCCCTGAACATGCTCACTTGTACTAAATTTCGGGTTCCGCGTAAGATAACCAGAGAGCATAGACTTTTTCATGCACCCGACTGCTTCTTCCAACAATATACCGCACAAAGAATACGGTGTCTCTATAATGTTTAGTTTCTTGATCTCGATGTTTTTTCTAACTCACAGTCATTGTTTTCCTCCCAACATTTCACTGTTGTAAAATAGTGTCGTGCGTTGTACACATTTTTTTCTCCGTTGTCTTTCAGTAAACCTTGCACATTGCTGTATGCGATAGTATTTATCATTGTCCATCTGTATTTCTCGCGTTGTGTTACTGTATTTTCTCTTTATATATATATACGTGTGTGTGTGTGTGTGTGTGCGCGCGCCGTCTTTATTGTATAGTTCGTTATTAGCATATATTTCTTTCTTCACGCACCAGCACAAGTACCTTCCGGTTGTTCCTGGGCCCTTTAAATAAATGATTGATCATTATTATGAGATGGAACTGTAAGTTGGCGACAACACTGGAAATCTAGTCTCGTGTGTTTAGCGTTACGTTTGTATATTTTTTTAAATCTAACTTTACGCTGACGTATGTTAAACAACTAGCGTCTGACTCCCTGATAACTTGCGGTGTAGAGGCAAAGAAAAATGCTGCAAAGAAAAAAAAAAGAAATATCTTTCTTTGCACTGGATAGGCTGGAAGAAATAGGTTACTTTCTAGCGCAGCTGCACAATTTTTTTTTCCTTCGATAATATTAGCGAAGAAAAAGAAAAAGTGACACCTCAGCGGTAAAATCGAACAACCACGCTCCGCTTCGTTTCTCTTATACGCCCTCTTATTTTCGTACGTTCATTAATTCTCCTCCATTCTTCCCACTTTTCTCTTATTATTCTCCAATTATCTTTGAACAGTGTCTGGAAGCCCGCGGTTCGATAAAGAAAAGAAAGAGCGGGAGTGGGTTGCCGGGAAGGGAAGAATAAGAAAAGCTCTACAGATAGATGCACCCTCGAAAGGGGCGTATCACATCGTGGCTGCCATCAATATTTCTCAAGCCTTGAAGCGCGCGAGAAATGCCAGCAAGTAAGGCGAAGACAAAAAGCAAGAACAAACAGAAGAGAAAAAAACGCCGCAACTGAAGGTTTTCGGAATCTTTTGAATTCGCTCTTAATTTCGCTTTGCTCTCTCCCTCTCATCCCAACCTCATCGGCTGCCCGAGGCTGCCCTTTTGTGTCTCCTCTCCTCCTCTCCTCACATGGGCCTTTTGTTCATCGCAGGCACCGAGTTTCTAATTTGGCGTTCGTGTATCTCGCGCTGTTATTTCTGGGTTCCACGACGACGGGGCCCCGAGGGATGGTGCGCGAGGTATAGGAGTCCGCCCTTCGCGCTCCCTCGTTGCAGCAGCCAACAGCGCACCACGGCAAAGACGGAAGGGTGGGAGGAAAAAAAAAGGGGGGGGGGGAAGGGCGTCGCTCCTGCCTGCTTGTACATATAGTGGAGGGTAGCGAGGAAGAATCGAGGCGCGAGGCAGGTGACAGATTGCGCTGGCGACGATGCGGAGGCGCGTGGGTAGCAGCAGTGTAACGGCGCCGGGGCCATCCGCGACGACCTGCAACCTATCCTCGCCCGAATATACAGGCCACTCGCTTCGCGTCACTTGTCTCTGTCGGCGCCCCATCAGCCTTCTTCCAAGGATGTATATATATATATATATATATATATATATATATATATATATATATATGCCTTCTGTACGTACCTTTTTTTTTTTTTTTTACAAAGCGACGACAGTTACGCTCGCCTGTGACTCGACCCGTAGATCACTTACTGCGACAGACTGCACCGCTTCTCGCCGAAGCGATGTAGTGCCGGGGAAAATATACATTTCTGGTCATCCAATGTGGGACCGAATGTATAGGCGAGAAGCAAACAACTGGTGATAATAATAATAATATCTGGGGCTTAACGTCCCAAAACCACGATATGATTATGAGAGACGCCGCAGTGAAGGGCTCCGGAAATTTCGACCACCTGGGGTTCTTTAACGTGCACCTAAATCTAAGTACACGGGCCTCAAACATTTTCGCCTCCATCGAAAATGCAGCCGCCGCGGCCGGGATTCGATCCCGCGACCTTCAGGTCAGCAGTCGAGTGCCATAACCACTAGACCACCGTGGCGGGCGAAAACAACTGGTGAGTCGCTTACGCACACGCATCGTCAAGTCGCTGGTGCATGTCATGTGACTTAGGGAGGTGTGCCTACCAGTCGTGAGCCGTTGCTGCGCGCGAACGCCTTTTAGAATTTATCCTGCATTTATCAGCGTCAATGCTACCTTGCGCTAGGGTGCACTGCCTTAATTCAGAAAGAAAAAAAAAACGCCGCTTACGTCTTCATGAACTTGATAATATATTAAGGAAAAAAAAATAAAGGGACGGGGTATAACGTGCGCGAGAGTTTAACAAATCAGAGGGTCGAAAAGCTGAGCGAGTGAGTGAGAGAGAGAGCGTGTACGCAGAGCGCTAAAACGAGCGAGTAAGGGTAAAGAGTATGCAGGGGCCCCCCATATACTCTCAGAATGGAAGCAAGTAAGGTGAGAAGAATGAGCCAAAGTGCAGAAACTTTCTCGCTTCAGTGGATCGCAAGAGAATAGGGTGGAGCGGCGCGATGAAAGCCATCAAGTCACTTCCAGCTACCGTCCATCAACATCGCTGATTTCGGCGAGGGGGGCAGTATTTGGACCCTCCCGGCCCGCTCAGAGAGGAAAATAATAAAAATCCGGCCACCCTTCCCTTCATGTGTTAACAGCTCTTCTCGAGTGAATAAGAAGAGTACGGGCATAGGTGTGAGTGCTCAAAAATGATGGAAGGTCAGAAGGAGGAAACAGAGAGAGAGAAACTCCTAAAACAAAAGCTATATCAGTATACAGATTAGAAGGAAAAAAAAAATAAAGAGGAACAGGCGCGCTTAACAAGCTCGTCGCCTGGTCCCCTCCTAAGAACTGAGAGAACGAAAAAAAAAGCATAAACGAATCTAGGGAACAACGTTGCCAATGCACTGTGCGCACACTTGCCTCATTCTCTCCTCTACTTTTTTTCACACGCTCTCTCGCGCTCTCTATTTTTCCTTCACCTCGTCCTCTGTTTCGACATAATTCCCCCGTTTCTTTCTACAAGCCCTCCATTTCTGTCTCATCTCTCTCCTAGCGCCTCTTTTGGATCGTTTTATTTCCCCGACCGGCCCCGCTCCCTCGGTATCATCGTTTATATTTATTTCGCTTTTTTTTTTCCTTCCCGAAAACGGGTACTCCGCTCGACACTTTCCCGACGGCTAATTAATCCATCGCCGAATATTAACTGCAACCCCAGCCTAAAAGGGTGTCGGCTTAATGGAACTAGACGGCGCTCAGAAAAACGCCGGACGCGCGCGCGCACGAGAGGCTTGGACAGTTAGGCGATGAAGAAATAAACATCCCAGGAAACAGCGAACGACCGCTGCGGCGGAAAGCAAAAGCAAAGAGCCGTAAAGGGGAGTTAGTGACGAAGGTCCGAGAAACGAGTTTAAAAGGCTTCATTTAGGAAATGAAAAAATTAAAAAAAGAAGAGAGAGAAGGAATTGTAACGCACAAAGAGTACCGGGGTCGCCATCAAGAAAGAGGGAAGTTGGGGGGAAAAAAGTATTGCCCGGAGAAAAACGCCGAAAGATTCAAAAGAGTGACCTTATTGCCCTGCCTGAAATGAAGATTGGAACACCGTACTTAGATGGGAGAAAGCGCGAGACGTGCTAGTTTTTTAAGCTCGAGACGTGCTAGGATGGGCGTGAAAGTAAGAAATGTCTGTCTTGCGATGGAAAGCGTGGAAGTAAAGATACTACTTTGCACGCCGTGCCCATCTCTCTTTGAGGCACTTTCTCTTTTTTTGCCTAACTCTAGCGTAAAAGAAAAAAAAGAAAAAAGGATGCTTCGGCCATTTTGAGAATGGAGCCCAAAAATTAAACAACGAGTCGCGACTGTTTTTGAATGGGTGAGCAGGGAGATGCGCAGGCAGGCGCTTCCCTCGCCTTCTTTTGAGGCTGACTTTGGCCGCCGATAGCTGTTCTCATTGAGACAGGAAATGAATGCGCAGTTAACGGCCGAAACACCAAACGAAACACCTCCATTTTTGCAACCGTTGCCGTTCGCTGGATACTATACGTACAATCAACGGTGCTAATGCTCTTAAGCCTTCGACAGTCAGCTATGTAGCCCTCGAGAAGAAAGCAAAACCCAAGTGTCTCAAAAATACATTCCAGGAAACACGGGAGGCCACGGGAACAGCCCTTTTGGGATTCCTTTCTTTCTCCTAATATCGTGAGCGTCGCATTAGTTTCGAGGCAGTTCGAGAGGAAAAAGGGCCTGACGGGAAAAGGTGGCGCTCCGGAAGAGTTATTGACAAATGCATTAAGCCTCAGCGCGACGTTTGTCTTGGCGTTTCTTGTTTCTTCTCGCGCGCCGGCAGCATCTCTGCCTTCTCTCTTCATGAAGGCGGCGCAGGCAGGGTGCGCGGCGGGGATATTGGAAGGAACGTTCCAAAGCGCTCATGCGCGAGTTGCTTGTTTGCCGGCGAACCGAGGGAGCGCGGCGGCGCCAGTTCTGGCCGTTACGTAAATTGCGCACCTCGTCAAAACCTCACGACGAGCTCTGCAGCTGGCCCTGCTCAAATACGGCACTCTTTTCTTTGCCTGCAATTTTCCGCCTTCCACGGACTATATAGCGGAAAAAAGTGAAGCGTTTACTTCGTGCCACACCTGATCAATTTTTTTTTTGTCTTGGCTTGCCTGACGCCTCTAAGTGCCTGACGCCTGCGAGCTACTCAAGGTGGTAATATACAGGAGCTGGGCGCCAAGACGTCCTCGCGGTTCTCGTTCCGACAAGGGCGCGAGATGCTTCCTCTTCCCGCTCCCTCGCTATACCCCGCTCTTAAAACACCCCTTCTCCTGACTCGCGGAACGTGATCGTTTTTGGGCAGCCAGCATTGAAATCGCGAAGAGCGGACGTCGGCTGTAAACCTACTTGCCCAATTGCTTTAAGATCAGCGCTCACTGCACGCAGAGAGCTTGTGTGCCGGAATCGGCCGTTAAGCCGCATTCACACTTGGCCTCGAAGGGGGTGAAAGCGGCACAACTCACCAGAAATCTTCTTGCTTCGCCGCGTCAGCGGGCGGAAAACCAGGCGGCGAGCCTGATCGGTCACAGACCAACTTTTTCGCCACGCAATGGTGAAGCGCCATTGGGAATCCATTCTCTGGCTACACTAGGCACTAGCACAGGGGTCTCAAACTCACCTCAGCTAGCGGGACGCAGTCACGATATTTAGACCCACAAAACCCGGCGGGTCGTGGGGGTACGCACTTGGTACGCGCGCGTAAGCGTTGTCCAGATAATGGACTGAGTGCTGCCGTTACACAGAATCTGCTTAATCACGTTTACGATAGCCGCGGTCACGTGTGCACGTCCAATAACCGAACTGAGCCACTCAGGGGAGATTACCCGCTCTGTTTTCTACTGGCCTTTACTTGCGTTGGAGAAGTCGGGGGTTGATACGCTTCTGGACAAGATGAGAATAATGTAAAATAATAGGTACGCGGTTTTACAAGCCAAAACCACCGTATGATAATTAATCGAGCTGTAGTGGTGGACTCTGGATTAACTTTGATCATTCGGGGTTCCTTAGCATGCTCCTAAATCTAAGTACACGGGTTTTCTGGCATTTCACCCCCTTCGAAACGCGACCGCCATGGCCGGGAATCCAACTCGAGCTCAACAGCGCGACGCCTTACCTGCTAAACTACCACGCATGTCCGCCTCGGAGGTTCAGTGGCTTTATACGGTGCTCGGCTGCTGGCCCGCAAGTCGCATGTTTGATTCCACTCGTGGCGGTGGCGTTTCGATGAACGCGGAATGCTCGAGGCCCGCATACTGTGCGGTGTCAGTGCACGTTAGACAACACCGAATGGTCGAAGTTTCCGGAGCCCTTCACTAAGGCATGCCTCATAATAATGTCGTGGTTTTAGCATTCGAAACCCCAGATATTACTATTATTATTATTAAAGCGTTAGCGTTAAAGGGTTTCGCAGAAATTCTGAGGCGCCCACCAAGAAGCGAAACCAAGCTGGCGAATGAGAAGGCGATGCCAACGGGGTTCAATTACGCTGTCCGCTTTCTACTCTTGGAGGCGAAGCTCAAGCGTCATCCAAGTTTTTCACTGTTGGATGGATGAGAGAGAGAGATGAGGTTGAGGCTACTTCTGCCCCTCTAGAAGAGAGTATGTCTCAGCGTCCGCAGAGCGCAACTGCTGAGAAGGAGGCTCTTCTAGAGATGTGTACGAGTCACGTAGAAATATCATGATGGGTCGTGGTTTGTTCTTCACAACGCAAAAGGTCTTCTTCGAAGAATCAGCGCTGGACTGTGACTGAGGTTAAGGGCTTACGGCGCAGAAAAAGCACGGACAAAAGAGTAATGATGACAACAGACAAAGCGCTGGCTTACAACTGAAATTTATGGCAGAAATGCAACAGAATATAAATGAGATGTGACATCATGGAAAACAAAAGCAAAAGACAGGACAAGGCAAATAAAAATATCGAAGGATATGAAGAAAAATATATCTACTATTAACCTACATTATCTGTACCCGTCATGCGTACGGTACAAAAAAAAAAAAAGATGTGGCTGATCCTTCTGTCATAGGAATCGGTATAACACGAAAGTGAAACGCGTCTTCACAGAAGTAGTGCTTATTGTGTAGTGATAGATGAGAGCTTGTACAATGTCTATTGGGGTTTGGCAGTTACAGCACCGTTTGACGTGGATGCACCCACGTTGACGCCTAGTGGCACATCTCCATCGTGATGACTAACGCCCATGATCATGATTTACCCGTTGTGGTAGGTAAAGTTTTAACACGAAAGTGTTTTATGCCGGGGTCCACCGCGGCTCCACTGACGCATTTCCGTCACGGATATGACGTTGTAAAATATAAAGACTAAGATATGGCAAAGAAAAAAACTAGACGAAGAAGTTCCGTCACCGGGATTCGGACTAACGACTCCGCCACAGACGGCACGTTCCTCGTCATACTAACGGCGTGCTATTTATATATACCATTTGCCGGTGGCGGTACTCAGAGTTCGGTGGTACATCAGGATGTTTTTGTTATCACTAGGGAGATGGCGCGAAGGGCTCGAAGGGCGCGCTTTAAAGGTCGTCGCCCCACGCGTTGAGATGAGCGTGCGCCTCTACACGGCGTAGTCGCTCGTGCGCGCGCGCTTATCTTGTACGTCTTGCGCTCTCACCGCAAGTTTGCGTTGAAGTTACAGAGAGCATGAAGGTCACTTCGCTCACTGCAGCGGCCGCACATGCGAAAGGAGCGCGCTGCTCACAAACAAATAAGTTACAACTGTGACAGTTCGCGCTCATCCTGTGTATACTTGTGCGTTCGTTTCGTGCGTCCTCCTTTACATTTGACCAGCGCGCTTTAACTGTCGAGCTCTGACAGTTGTTACTTCGCGCTGATCCTGTGTATGTTCGTTCCGTGCGTCCTTTCTGCTTGAGCAGCGCGTTTCAAGTTTCGAGCTGCTTGCAGTTCTTCGAGTGACATTACAACGTGTTGCTATAGCATTCATTCCTTCGCCCTCGGGGCGAAATAATGCACAACAAACGCTCAACTACGTCTGTGAAGAAACGTTTTACTTTCGTGTTATACCGATTCCTATGACAGAAGGATCAACCATGTTTCTTTAACATATACCTGGACACAGCGTATCGTGAATCCCGCACAAAGATGACATCAACAAGCACATAATAAACACTGGTACTCGATGTGCACATCTGCAAGACGACGTTCATTAAACAGAGAAACGGCATGATGTGCGCTCCCGAGTAATAGGGCAACCTACGCCTGTGCTCATGCATACACTACCACACTGCGCTTCAGCAACATGAGAGGCAGAGGTTCGTAGCTTGAGCCGCAAACGCGCGCGGGCGTTCCGTCCCGCTGGCCTCTGTCTCGCTCCACCAAGGAACGACATTCGCCGACGATATCGTTGCCTTTCTGCAGCGCTTGGTGCAGCAGATTTACTAATAAGTCGTTACTATCGCACTCGAAGAAGTCGGCAGCGAAACACCGTTGGTGCATGGGGAAACAGCACTACTCCGACATCGAGCTGTCACACGCTAACACGGAGCGAAAGACAAATAACGCAACTGCGTCTAGGGCGACTCCCCGATGCTAACGTGGTACTATTTTTCGCTGGTATCGAGACGCTTTAACCATCGCCTCCGAGATTTCGCGCCGACGCGCAATCACGGAGGCCATGCTTAAACTGCGTCGTTGCCGGATCGTTCTCTATCGGCGCTAGTGTCATGCCACATTACTTCACTTCGCTCACAGACGGCGATACGCGCCCCGCCTCCACCCACGCCTAAGATATAGGGATTTTAGCCCCGCCTAGCCCCACCAAGAGGGAGCACCGTGCGAGATAGAATGTGAGAGGTAAAAGGCGCGTTTGTGAAGTGTCGTGCATCTGCCTTAGTAGCTTACGGTAGAGCGCGGGGCGCTTATCGTCGCAGGCCAAGAAGTCGTAGGTTGGATTCCCGGCGGGGGAAACTTTTTCTTACAGTTTTTTCTTTCTCATCCGTTAGTGTCCATTTTATTAACATCATATCCGCGACGGAAATACGTCACTAGTCATGGTGGACCCCGGTATAAAACACTTTCATGTTAAAATGTTCCTATTCACTCATTGTAACAGATGGCACACTTACGCACTGTGTACCCAATCTGGCGATCTCATTGGCCTCAAATCTCATGGGCCACTAACTCACCCAAAGAATTATCTTCCTAAGGGTGACGAAATTGCGCGGCATCGACGGGCTGTGGCAGCCCTCTACTCGTATACTGGACTTTCAAAAAGTCCAGTACAGCTCTTGTGTTGGTTCGTCCTTCGCCTTAGTCCCGTTTTCGCGCTGTTTCCCCGCAGTCTCAAAGAATGCGCTGTCCACTTTCTGCTTTTCAACCTAATACCAAGAATGCAGGAAGATTTGCCGAGTTGGTAGGTTTCTATGATAAATATAAAGCAGCACTTAACACACGGAACACAGCCTGAAGTGACATTGCGCTGACTAAGGTTTTGAAGACATCTAAGACTGTCCAGTGCTTACATCCTTACAAAACAAACATGTGACTTGACTAGCACATTTGACGTGACCGACGATTTAATGCTATGCGGCTTCGTCATTGCATTGCTCCACGAGACTGTTGCCGCCAGCGTAGCATCCACTTAACAATGATCTCTCACCCTGAGGAATTGATGTAGATTACCATATTATTGAAACAAATATTCGGAAGCTCTGCTGAACACCAGTTTCTGGAAAGAGATGGACGGAAGAAGCTGGTAAAATGTTTCGCGCATGCTTGATTGTTCTTTTATTGCGATTCGCGCGACAAACGTGAATTTTCGCCCAGAAGAGTGGCCGCGCAGCGCGAGAAGCTCCGAATACATGCCGGTAATTCCTCCCCAAAACTACGCACTTTATATGCGGTGATGAACTCAGTGGGGGGAAAAAGCGTAATAGAACCCTGCAGAATCCTGGAGGGACTGCCACGCCTCAATGTGCAACCTCCCCGGAGACCAACTTGTTTTCCATCTTTATACAACTCTGGCGGGCCCAGGAGCCGGCCCGGAAAACGGGCACGGGGACATGCAAGAGAAGAACCTCGAGAACGAGGCCGTGCCCAGAAAAACAGGGGGGGGGGGCGCTGGGGAAAGAGTTCGGGAGGCAACGAGGGCGAAACAAAAATAAAGCGGCACTTTTTCTTTAATGCTTTCTTTTTTCAGCCTCTTTTGTGAAATGAGATAGTGGACGCACATGCTGGCGGGAGTGCACTCTAGAAAAGAGACGCCTCGCGTTCCGGGACCCGCCAAGCGCGTTAGAAGAGCATCGCCGCCGTTTCTAAGCATTTGTCCCGCTACGAGATTAGGCCGTTAACATTCCGACGCCGAGGCGTGAAGTGGATTGCTTCCCTCCTTTCCCTTCCTGCGCCCTCCTGTGATCTCTGTCTTCTTTTATTTCGCGATTTCGCTCGGCTGACCCGCGGTTTTACTTCTGCCCTCGTCCTTCCTTCATCTTCCCTCCTTGCCCCGGTGTTCCCTCCTAACTCGGTTGCTCGCTCCCCTCGATATATATAATGTTTTCCTTTGCGTTGATTTTTGTAGTGCACGTGTCGCTGCGCTCACAGTTAGAGGTCGCCGTTAAGTAATTCCCTGGGTACGTTCTCCACTTGGGGAGAGGGGCAGCACGGAGAGCGGGAGGAGGAAGAAAAGGAAAGCCCGGGGAGGAGGTCTCGCCGAATGCCTGACCTCCATTGCCAAAGAAAAGGTAAAAGGAGGCCGCAAGAAAGCGGCGGCGCGCGAGAAAAAGCTCGAGAAATAGGGAACTGGGGACCTGAATGGAAAGGGATCCCGCTAACGCAAGCGCGCATTCTCGTGAAGTGCCTTAGTTTGCCTCATTACCATGAAAGATCACAGGGGAAAGCGCAGAATGAAAAAGCCATTAAACCGTCACTGGCTTCCCTCGCTTTCTTTCTTTGTATTTGTTTGTTTGTTTCGGTTCCCCATTTTCTCTCTCTTTCGCTTCCGGTCCCTCGCCCAGTTGCTATTTTCGCCGTTAGGTGGTGCTTTATGACTGCATTCGCACATATATCTCCCTTTATATAGATGTATGTACGTATATATAAATGCCTCCTCGTCGTACATTCTGCATAAAGTGTCGTCGCGGGGGCATTTAAATTGGAACCTGATTTTCAGGAAGGCTCTCACACTCTCTCTCCTACAGCACTTTTCCGGTCCGCCTCGCCATTCTATCCATTCGTTTTTTTTTTTTTCTCCCTTTTACTAATGCGCCGGTTCCTCGTGCGTGCACGCGTTATTTTAAAACCTAAATCTTCGCGCTTGCTAGTCCCTCGTTCCTTTTTTTTTCTTCTTCTTCTTTTTTTGTAGAAATGTCTTCTCACGACAGCAGGAACAAGTCTTAATGGCCGCCGAGTCTGCCATTTCAGACATTAAATTCGCGCGTTTTCCCAACTCTTTTGTTTGCCACAATTGTGAAGTCTGCACATGCTCGCGTCTTTCGTTTTCTTTTTTTTTCGCTTATTTTTACGCCGCCAATTTGTTCTTCTGCGCAAACCAGTTCGCGCTTTACGCAGCTGTACTGTAGAAGGCTTCAAGTTAAGTCGATGTTTTTCTCTCTCTCTCTCTCAAATTTTTCACTGCTGATTTTGTTTCCTCAAGCGCGTGAGACTAAGTTCGCTTTTGTGAATATGTTATCTCTCTCGGCCTGTTAGACTTCATGGCGAAGTACCACGTCGAATTCTGAGTCCAAGAATATCATGGTGCTGAAAGTACTTTTTGAATTTTCGAGCCTTCTCGTGAACAAAGCTAAAGCATGGGAAGGTACCTTGTGTACTCCGCTCGAATACGTTTCCAGAAACAAAAGCCCTTTGTTTTCGTGGCGCCGTAACGCAAGGCCTAATTCTAAAGCCATGCGTGCGTCTCCGGCACTTCCCGAAATTAAAATGTCTGGTTCACAATGACGTTAACATGGGCTGTTCTCAGTTTGTTCGTCTGGAGACTCAGATGAACGTCGTCGACGCTATTGTCTCACGTCTGCTTAGCCTATCTCCCACGTGCTCTGAAAGCACACAACTAAGTTGCCTTAGTTTTAGCTGCATACATATGCATGCAGGGTGAAGACACCTTCCTCTGGTGTCACCTGCTCCATGACACTTGGAGGCAGCTTTCAGATGTATGCATATAAATGACCGGCCAAGTCGGCATAAGTAGTTCCAATTAAGTCGAATAAATGTCTGAGCAATGAACTTTGCAAACGATTATAGTCTCGCATTCCTAAATGGAGTCACTTTCGTGAAAGCAAAGTGCAAAAAAAAAATCTAGAGGGGTAGATATATTATCAGGGTGTTGGATGGAACTTGGGGAGTGAAGGAGCTTATTATTATTATTATTATTATTATTATTATTATTATTATTATTATTATTATTATTATTATTATTATTATTATTATTATTATTATTCGGTATGAATATACACATGCAGATAGAAAAGAGGGAAATATAAAGAATGGAGGGAGCAGGTGGGTAAATTGTATCACTTCTACCGAGAGGGTCACAACCTACTCCTGCCTATCCCTTAGGAATGAAACGAACTCTCGAGCGATTCCCCTTCCTTTGTTCTTTCACTGCCCTGCGAGGAACACGGTAAGAGCAGTAAGTCGTTAGCAGTGCGTTAGGAGCCATGCCATTGTATTTGCTACGTGCACACTATGCCATCATACGTTCACGTAAGCGAGTTTTAACGCTATATGACATTGAGGCCTGGCTCGTACCTCACAAAACTTCCCGGTCATTTTTTACGTTCTAGAAAAGAATATTGTGTTAGCCTAGTGTTTAAATTAACAAAATATTTTATTCGCAAGTACTCTTAATTTGATTTGGCCGCTTCCTTAGATAATGTTATATCCAGTATCAGGGTTGACTGGTTATCCTTTTACGAAGCAGCCTAACGTCAGAGCGTTTTATTGCGGTAGCAATTATATTTAAACTCTCGACGAGTTTTTGCCGTTGCCGTCATGTTCCGTATAAAATCCAAATCGATAACATCGCCCCGCGAATCGCATGTTCTACACGCGAGTAACAGTGCGCGAGCGCTGGCGACGAACGCGGCTGAAGCAGAGGTGAAACGAGCCGGCCATCTCCGTCGCACGGAGGGCGCATGCGATAACATCAACCCGCGTGTGAGGCATGCCGTCGATTGCCCCTCAAGCAGAGAGGGAATGCCCCGCCCTTCTTCCGTCGGGCGAAGCAGCATGAAGGGACCCCTGGGGAGGAGGGGTGCGTCGCTTGAGCAGCAACTGTGAGCTTTCATCATAAGGGCAAGGTCGCGAGCGCTATCGTGGCAGTCATCAGCAAACGGCTCGTATACCCTTGTACGTGCGGTGCTCTCGCCGCTTACTTTGCGTTGAGACGACAGACAGCACGAAAACCACTTCGCTCCCTGGAGTGGCCGTATTCACTAATACTAGCATTTTGTAGAGTTGCACGAGATCAGCTCCAAAAGAGCCTTACTTCGTATAAAATTACAATTTGTTGCTATCGCATTCATTGCTTCGATTTCATTGCTTCGGCGAAACTAATTTTTTTTTTGTTAATGCCGGGAACCAAGGTTCTCAGAATGTACTTTTTTCGAGAAGTGTGGTTTCTCTTCGTTGTACAGTGTCATGTCGAGGACTCTTTTTTTTGTCACGCCTTTATTGTCGTCCAAGTGATACGAGGTACTGTGCACGAGAGACAAAGTGGTACTTAAAAAAACAGAACAGAAAACGAAGCTTGGCATGCGCCCGCCTGACCTTCTACTTTTCTTTATTTCTTCCTATCGCGTTGAGGAATACTCTTTCCTAACTTTTTCCTTCCTCTCTCCATGCCGGGAATTGGACCTTCACCAACGTGCTTAGTAGCGCCACACTTCTGTTGCGACAGGCGACAACGACGGTCATGCGTGAAGCAATGAAAAGCATCAGTGAATGGCAACAATGAAATGTGGCAACGCGAAATGACTATTGACCTGATTATAAGGTTAGATTGCCATATCAGAAACGGCTGATCGCCGAGGAGCCCATGGCACGATCGACAGAGAATCGATTACTGTAAAACTGTGCATACAAAAATGCGCATGTGGCCGACGATCCTTCAAAGATCGCATTTATGTAAACCCGCTTTTCTGGGCACTCGTCTGCGCCGGGTTTTTCGCGTGCAATGCTGCCGCAACCGAAATCTGTAACCCATATAGAAGCTTCGCTTAAAAAACTGTACAGGTTTGCCTGTAGGCATACCCATCACCGTATCCCCTTGAGGTTCCGTGCCCGCATTTGTGGATGCAACTTTTTTCCAGTTCCATCGAATGGTGACCAAGAGAAAGCATGACACATTAAAGCAGTACAGACACGAACTTTAAATATTTGCGGATTATTGCTCTAGATGAAAAAAAAAAACTGGTATCGAGAACCTTAAATAGAGTATTGTGCTGCCTGGGAATGCATCGAATGTATTTTTGATACCGCTACCTTAAAAAAACCCTTTCGGTTGCGATATCGAGGGAGCGGCTTCTCGGTGACGCGTGATTGCAGTGTGACGTCACGTGGAGACAGCAATTCGCGACGTACCAGCGGTAGACCTGTCATCTGTTCGTGATGCACCTTAGCAACGATGAGTGAATTGTCGTCAAGTGACCCTGAAAGTGATTTCTGTGATTTAGGCTGCATGAAGGACGCATAGTTCGCAAGATCAGTGGAACTGTGTTTCACTGAGCTTGCAGATGCTTAGCAGCGGAAACTTTAAAATCAAAGTAAAATATTTTATACGTGTTTTCTGACTTCGGTGTGGGGCGAGCATTAACACTACATACCAAGGAAATGAAAAATGTCCCTTTTTCGATGTTTGAAAACCGTGTCAGTACACCTTTAAGCTTCGGAGGAAATGAACTTCCTGCATATTCAATGTGTTCATGTAACTTCGAGGTACTGCGTGTTGCGGCAGACGATCCCGAAATTGCATTCTGAAGCTTGTATTACTTCATGGTAATGGAAAAAAATATTCCATGGTGTTTTCCTAAAGTGCTGCTCCAAACGCAATCTTGGTGGATATCTGCTTCTCCTCGGATCAAACATATATACATGAAAACTTGTGATCACTCAGGCATGCGCAAATGTGGAAGCATCAAGGAATGATAATTGTTTTCCGGTTAAGCCAATGACGGTGCGCTGACGCAATCTTGCCCTAACTTATCTATCGTAGCCATTTATTCATAATTATAGGGTCCTGTATCGCGCCCATTCTTATCGATTTGTTTTTAGGCAGTCTCAACAGAATCCTCTTGACTCGTCTCACTGTTTTTAGATGTTTTAGACACGTTGACGATTATCTGTTTTTTTATATATATAAAGTGTGACAAGGGTTTTTTTTTTTTAATTCTGAGGCTTCTAACCCAATAACACTTGTCAGTGACTGCCTACAGCCTCTGGTGCTGACTCATGATGTCCCTGGAGAAGATTCTTCCTTGAAGTTCTTAGATGTACGATTTTATTTCCACGACACGCATACGTGCTGGGTGTACGATCCAAAGGGAAACAAACCTTTGCTGTCGTTTTCTTCCTCCCACTCGAAATTAGTTAAGAGGAGTGTCGTGAGACACTGCCTCGAGAATGCGCTAAGCTAATCATCTCGTCATTTAATGGGGACCAGCCTTGACTGTCAAAAGGCTCACCTTGCACAAGCAGGCTACCCTGACCATCTCCTGGTGTCAGTCGCAGAATCCCAGCTCAAAAAGCCTTCAGGTTGCCAGGGGAATGCCGGCAGCGTTATGAATGTCCGAAAGAAGTTCACTACGATGCCCTACAAGATTTCCCATCACATAAAAAAAGTGGGCTCTCGGTCAAAAAAAAAGTAGCCTGATTTTCACGGCTCCAAACAAGCTGGGCAAACTGTGCAGGCGCAGGAACCAAACTGCACGCAAAGCACGCGGCTGGGATAAAAAGCACAGAACACGTCACGTGTCATGCAAGGAAGGTGTTGTGTGCCAACTGCCGCTAGCGTGTGGAAAATACTACGTAGGGCAAACGGGGCGGGGCCTCAATGACGGGCTTAGAGAGCACCGAAACAATGCAAAGGAGGGTGGCGATGGTTTGCTTTTCGCGCATTGCAGCACGTGTGGGTGTTTGCCTGTTTTAGATGCGAAGCAGCTTTTGCGCTGGGCTTTATCCGTAGTTCCTTTGGCGACCGTCCGCTTTCTAAAACCTACCATAACCATCTGTAACATATTGAGCGCGCGCTCGCGCCAAGGAGAAGTCTTCTTCGTCTTGTTCTTCGACCGCCTTGATGATGATACGTGCAGAGCACTTTAGAGGCCCGGGCTGGCGTATGCTGTCCTAGCTTGGCGTAACGCGGAAAAAACCACGTGTGCTGGCACGCGCTAGCGCGTTCGGGCCTGTGTAAGGGGCTGGGTAAGACTCTGTGGCTTCTCCCCCTTACACTCTCTCAGCAATCATGTGATGGCGTCGGGGAACGACATTCTGCAGACACGCGATGAACCCGCGTGGCGTGCTCCAACAAGAGTTCGGGACGAGTAACAGCAACAGCAACTACAGTGAATTCATGGTGTGCTCCACATGCAAGGACACGTTAACATCGGGCAAGGTGCTCGTGATGAACGAAACCTTAAGTCGACCCATGCGCTCCTTCGCATCCCCACATGGTTCCCTTTAGTGGGAGATGGTGAAATGTTTTGATGAGTGCTCGGTTGTACGCATGCACAAAGATAGAACTACGCGGTTGATTGTTGAATCGGGTACTATGCATAAGTTAGGGCAAGATTGCGTCAGCGCACCACCATTGTCATTATCCAGAAAATAATGATCATTCCTTGATGCCTCCACATTTGCGCATGCCTGAGTGACCACAATTTTTCATGTATATATGTGTGATCCGGCTTCCAGTAAATCATTGTTGAAAGTTAGCGTTTGTGTGTGTGTTACTCGCTGTCCAGTCTTCGTCATTTCAGTTCCGCACTTTACAATATGAATATGTCGCACCAGCAAGGCCAAATATCTACCCTTGCCGAATTTTTAGGCATTAAAAATGCGCGTTTTAGGCGCCAAAAATAGGCAGGCAAAACCCCGTTTTAGGCCTCCAATATCGTAAATATAGGCACAATAAATTTTTACATAAATGCAAATCATTTGAAAGGAAGACGTCCGCGACCTCTATTTCCGGCAGGAAAGCAAAAAGATGTTATTGTTTAAAGTAGTACACAGGCAAAAACGCACGCTTTGCATAACACAGTCTTTCCGCTTATTCTGTAGCATGGTGAGTCAAGTGTCCACTGCCGAATCAACACACACTTATGTGCTTTTCTTTTCGGCATGACTGAGAAGGGTAGAGCAGAAGCAGACATACAGATCGCTAAAAGGCCCGAAGGAGGGGATTCTTCCTATTGGCTGGGTCGAATCGCGTAGAACCAGTTTCTACCCTGGCGGTGAACACCCTAAAAAGTAAATTACAAACTAAACAACAGCCGCGTGCACATAACATTTTTCTTTATTCTTTTGCTCTTATTCTTTTGCTCTGCACCGGTAAGCGAAACATGAGAGAGAGAAGAAATAATAGAGAAGGAAAGGCAGGGAGGTGAACCAGTATAGGACAACCGGTTTGATACCCTACACATGGGGACAGGGTGGGGGAGATTAAAGATGGAGAGGAAAGAGAGAGAGAAAGATAGAAAGATAGCACACGACACTGCACACACAGAATCAGTCGGTCACTCTTGCGTGGTACGCGACATTTCTGTCACAGCCGCTTGTCCAAGTTCGTCTCTCTTAAAAACCTCAGCAGTGCCTTCATCGCCTTCAGCTGTTATGTCTTCTGTTGACGGCATGCAAGAACTCTTTCAACAGACATTTATCTACTGTCAAGGCGCGCTAGAACGGACGCCAGTGACTGTCTCTGAACATTATATGCCGGACAGTCGCACAGGACGTGGTGTAGCGTCTCCTCGCAACGACAGGCATCGCAAAGAGCGTTGTCGGCCATTCCAGTCCGAAAGGAATAGGACTTCGTAAATGCCACGCCTAGCCATAAGCGATAAAGCAGTGTGGCCTCTCTTCGGCGGAAGTCGGAATGTGGCGGAGTCCTGTTGGCATACAGAGATGCATCAAAGAACAGGTGGCGTTGACGATTGGTCCGGTTGGTTCGGCTGCTTGGTAGGCACCATAGAGCGAGCGTTATCTCATGTGCAAGCCCTCGAAGACTGCTGGCAGCGCCAGACTTTGAAAGTGGGATGGTATCTTCCTGTGTGCTTTCATGAGCTGCCCGAGCGGCATTATCGGCGTGTTCGTTTCCTATGACGCCGCAGTAACTTGGCAGCCACTGAAACGTCACGTGGTGCCCTTTCTCATGTGAAGTATGGAGAAGACATCGAATTTCAAATACGAGCTGTTCGTATGGCCCGCGACGCAGATAGCACAGATTGTAGGGCTGCCTTTGAGTCGCTGAAGATAGACCAATGTTGAGGTGGTTCCCGATTGACCAAACAAAGTGCAGCGCGCAGAGCAGCTAGTTCCGCCGCTGTCGACGTCGTGGAGTGGTCAGTCCTAAAGCTGATGGTAATAGCTCTTGCTGGGACAACCACCGCACTGGACGAATACTGGATGTTTGTAAAACCATCTGTATATATATGTACACTGTCTGCATACTTCTCGTGCAAAAGAAGCAGAGACAGTTGTTTCAGCACAGGTGACGACAGCTCAGATTTCTTCCGGATCCCTGGTACACTGAGTGGAACTGCGGGTCGAATAAAACACCAAGGAGGCATCGGTGGTTTAGATGCAGTGGTGAAGCCCGAGGGAAGTTTGTCTTTGTACTTGACGATATTTTTAGAGAATGATGCTTGGCGCCTCTCTGAAGGCAGTGTTGCAAGGTGATGACGGGGAGCACGTGCAAAATGTCTGACGTACGTTCTCAGGACTTCCACCGTAATGTGAGTTTGCATTGGATGGTCACAAGCAATCGCAATAGTTGTCTCTGTTGACGTACATCTGCGCAAACCAAGGCACGCTTTGAGTGCTTGAGCTTGTACTGCCTGCAGAACACGAATATTAGTCTTACAAGTATTGCTCAGCACGGGCAGGCTATATCTAAGAAAACCGAGAAAGAGCGCTCTGTAGAGTTCCAGCATTGCGTCTACTGACATCCCCCACGTCTTTCCTGCCAAGAACTTGAATAACTGGGAAATTGCTGTCAGGCGCTGCTTCAGGTAGGCCACGTGCGGGCTCCAACAGAGGTCCCTGTCAATGATGACGCCAAGAAACCTGTGAGTTCTGGCATAAGGAATGGGCCGCCCGTTGATTGAGATGACATAAGTCTTCATTAGTTTCCGAGTGAATGCCACCAGTGCGCATTTTTCTGGTGATATGCTAAGACCTTGTTTACACAAGTAGCTAGCTGTCAATGTTGCTGCTCTTTGAAGCCGCGCACGTATCTGAGGACGTGTGACTGCCGAAGACCAGACACAGATGTCGTCAGTGTATATTGAAACCTTGATGGTAGCTGGCAAGTAGTCAGCAAGCCCAATAAGTGCGAGGTTGAATAGCGTCGGGCTGAGAAATCCGCCTTGAGGAACGCCCCTGGAGGTATAGCGTGGTGTAGTTGGGCCATCGTCTGTTAACACAAAGAATGACCTTGCAGCCAGGTAACTTGCAATCCACGAAAAAATTCGACCACCGAGGCCCACCGCTGCAAGTGCATCGAGAATGGCTTCATGTAATACGTTATCGTATGCACCTTTCACATCTAAGAACAAAGCTGCAGATAGTCGCTTATGGGACTTTTCGTGCTGAACATGCGAAACGAGATCAACTACGTTGTCGATGGAAGAGCGGTCACGTCGGAAACCAGCCATGGAGCTCGGATAAATCTTGTAGTGTTCAAGGTACCACTCCAGGTGGCCAAGGATCATTCTTTCCATCATCTTTCCTACGCAGCTGGCTAGTGCGATTGGGCGGTACGAGGCGAGTTCGAGTGGCGATTTGCCCTGCTTCAAAAGGGGCACCAAGCGGCTTACTTTCCAGTCGTCGGGAACATTGCCATCCTGCCATGAGGAGTTGTAGAGGCTCAACAATTCTCTCCTTTCGGCTTCTCCCAGGTTGCACAAAGCTCGATATGGTATACCATCTGGACCCGGAGAGGTAGAACGCCTGTAAAGAGCTAGTGCCGCCTCGAGCTCCTCCATTGTGAAAGGGAGGTCCATGCGGCAGTCACGGGAATGGGGGACGTCATCTTGGGCTGGAGAATCTGGACGAGTCGTTTGGTTGGCGATCCGCGCACAAAAATCTTCTGCGACATCGATGTCTTGCCGCCCTTCAAAGTGTGCGAGCGCTTTGAATGGAAAACGTTGTTCCGGAAGGCAACGCAGACCTTGCACAGTTTTCCAAATGTGAGAAAGTGGCTTTCGGAGGTCTAGCGTCTGGCAAAACCTTGTCCAACGTTCCGACGCTAATCTATCCATGCGACGCTGAATCTTCTTTTGCATCCTCCTTGCTGCCCTAAGGTCGTGAATTGATTTCGTGTGCCGATATCGACGCTCCGCCCGGCGTCGCAGTGCTCGAAGTCGTTCCAACTCTATGTCGAGCAATTTCGATTCACGAAGATTAGCGGATATATTGAGTGTTTGTCCTGCACCATGGGTTATCATAGGAGATTTCAATGCGCACCACCCTGCATGGGGAAGTCCAAGGACAAATGCAAGAGGACGAAGATTAGTTCCGCCTACAACTGTGGCCTTACTCTCCTGAACGATGGTTGCCCCACTTCGAGGCGTGACATACGGCAGCTGCCTCGACCTTGCTTTCGTCTCCAACTCTCTCGCCAGATGTGTCAAGTGGTTTCCAGATGTTGAGACACACGGGAGTGATCACATTCCCATCTACCTTAGCATCAAAGGCTTGTCTAGATCTGGTCCACGGAAGACCATTCGAGCGACTCAATGGACCATGATAAACAGAAGGGCGCGATAAAACGGTACACAAGGAAGAAGATGGACCACCTTCAAATCTGACATGGAAGAAGCTTGCAGCGAGGGCCTACGATATGGGTTACAGCACACTATTAAGAGTACAATGCAAAACGCCACTCGCACGTTGACAATCTCTTCCACGCGAAACATGAGGTTAAATAGTGTTCATATAGGCACCAGTTTCGAAAATAGGAATTTATAGGTACTTATAGACATATGGGCACAAAGGCCAAAAATAGGCATTTATAAGCACTATAAGAACACTATAAAAGCCCTCCTTAGCTTCTAATTCATGCTCATATATCAAATTGGCGCGACAGGAGCGTAAAGAACAAAATAGGCATTTGCCGAAAATCCGGTCTCTAGTGATGACAGTGTACGTTGAAGAACCCCAGGTGGTCGAAATTATCCGGAACCCTCCACTACGGCATCTCTCATCCCCTGAATCGCTTTGGGACGTGAAGCTCCAGAAGCCTACCAACCAGCCAGATTTGCAGATAGGGAAAATTAATAACAGTTCAGCAAGAACTCCCACGACGTATTTGAGGCAGCCAAGTACCGCACTTTTTGTTTAGAAAAGCAACGAGAGCATTTCCTTTTTATTTTATCTTTTCTCTTTTTTTAACCCCAAGTCAGGTTCGAGTCCATTAGTCGTGTTTTCTTCATTATTATTCTCCCCCTCCTTCCTGTACGCTGGTGTGATTGTGCTTATCTGCTGCGATGCATCCAGAAGGTAGGCCGGCGGCTTCCGCGGATTCTGCCGAAATGCGCGTCCGCGAAGGCTGCGCAATTAGTGCCGAACCGGCGTAATTAGCCACCTGGCTTCACGCGCACTGCGGCGTGTATCTTTGTTACAGAACGCATTGAAATCTCTTTCCCGTTGCGTGGCGTTCCGAAAGAAGCCCAGAATGACTTCACAACAACGACAGCCCAGAGGCCGTTTGCCGCAGGAAAAGGCAACACCAGCATACCGAGCGCTTCAAATGAGTCGCGAAACGCGGAAACAGCTTCCGCTCTCCTTGGTTCCTTCCCTTCGTTCGATGTTCTGGTCGGGGCGCGCGTGCCGCACCAGCCTCGACGCCGCATTCCAGTTGCTTTCGAGCCTGCCCGCCGTTCGAATTTGTGTTCGCTTAACTCGGCCGAACAGCGCCACCGCCCCGCGCGAGGCGTCGCGTCGTCGGAGGGTTCGCCGACGACTCCGCGCGATTGAAATTTACGGCGCGCTCCTCCCACATTGTCGTCCGTCCGGTGCCCTCGCACGGCAGCCAGATAACTCGCCCTTCCCCGCCGTATTATTCTTGCCGCCCGTTCTCTGTGAATGAACCCATTTCCTAAATACCTTCGTGCGCTGTCCCCACTGTGATCTTTATGCGTCAATCCTTTTTTTTGTTTGTTTCCGATTCACACATGTTCGTTCACTGTCGTGTAAAGTTTGTTCAGCTCTGAGCGGCAGAAGTACATGTACGGTGCTCCGTCTGGTTGTGGGTACTGACGTTTCTCTTTTCTCGTCTCCCTCGGAAATTGCGCAACCAAAGAGTGAGAGTGCTTGCTTTCACAACCTAACGCAAGTTTGTCATAGCTGGAACCGCTGTTGAACTGCATCAGAACTTGGGCAGGTTTTATCTAATCAAGTGAAGGGCAGATATAGTGGTAACCGGGTTTTTTAAATGTGTGTTCGGACAAGCTTGAGCTGACAGATGCGTAGGGGACAAAAATGAGCAGAACAGAAGACAGCCTATCCCCACAGTATAGTTTTTCATTCAGACGCGATGCTTTTGAAGAACACAATGACATTCTTAAGAGCAATTCGGGCTGACGGCGGCCGTGACGAGAGTTTCCAGGGAATTTCGGTTTCCGTGAGTTTACGATTCTAAGCTTTGTCGAGCGTGGTACTGTAGACCTTTCTTTGTGCACCGAAGCGATGACAATAGCACAGAAGGTGAGCGATTGCTTTTTGCGCCCACATGCTTCACATTCTGGGCATCCGGCTATTTAGGTGAGGTTTATAAGAGTAGGCATTATTAAATTCTTTACTCCATGATTTAGACGACAAGTAAGCACCTTCTTCAAGGCTTAAGGCTCCACCTTCCGGATGACGTGCCCATCGTGGTAAGCCGCGCGGAATTGTGGAGTCTTAAGTGGGGATCTAGTGGTAAGATAAATATAACTAAAGGACGCTGCTTTCTGAAATCTGTCGAATTTCTTTTGGGCCAGTATAAGCTAACGTGCAAACGCGTGGTGCCTTCTTGACGTCACAGTTCTGTACATTGCGATAGCCACACAATAGGTATTACGGTACCCCGAACAATGTACCTAGGCACAATACACTCCGATATTTGAGAATCTCAGCAGGTGACTGAGGGTAATTTCTACAGCTCCTGATCTTTTCGCTCTTTTATTTAAGTGCGTAGCACTTTAGGGACGCGGCTTGTCGTCCGCCGTCTCACGTCGCATGGTCACGCAGTGGTCAAATACAGGCCTAAAGCAAGGCTGACAAGGTTCAAAACCAGTGCAAAATAAACTAACAAGGTCTAAAATAATATAAGTCATAGAAATAACCAAGAATTAGTCGCAATAATTTACCTAAAAACGCGAAACACGCTTCTGAAATATGCGGCTGATACCCGCGCCGCGCAAGAGAGAGCGCCACCGCCTCGTAAGCACGCGATTGCCGAGGCGGTGGCATACGCCATGGGAATCGCTGGGTTGCCCATGCTGCGCACTTCCTCGGGTTTCACGGTAGTAGAGCTGCATTAAACGCAGGATTTAGAACTATGGCAAGGCCTACGCGAGAACGACATTTTTTCTTTATACTCTCCAAGCAGCCGTCGCCGCTCCGCGGAAGCTTTCCATGACGTCTGCTGCGCCAGGGGATTGGCTTGTTTATATTCTTCTTTTTCGCCTCTTCTTTACGCTTTCGTAAAGAAGTGAGCGCGCAACTCAAGTGACTCGAGCCACGCTTGAGAGGATATTTTGTACCATTTCTGTGCTGACTGTGGCTTTTCCTTCAAGGCTACCTTTGCATGACACCTACAAGGTTTTCGCCTCAATAAGGCAGATGAGCATGCTTCATCTACAAAACACATGTCTTGGCTATTACACAACCATGACTATTACATAACCTACGCAGCCTTTAAGAAGAAAAACTTGTTTCCTTCCTTTTCAGTCATACAAGCGTTCTAAAGAACACGACACATCCTTACTGTTTGGTGAATGCTCGGCAGACAAATATTAACTGACAACGTATAGAGCAAAATTCGGAGCAGTCAGATCCTTCGGTTAAAAAACACAAAAAAAGAAAACTCAGATAGATAATCTCTACAGACCCGATTGCACTGATAGCACATCTGGTGGTGTCCGCATTGAAGTATCCCTTCAGCTGCAGCTATATTTTAGATGCGAAGCATCTCTTGCTCGAGGGTATGTCCCTCGGCGTCGGCCTGGTAGTACGCACTCACACTACGCATGCGCAACTCTCCTCCTTCCCTCTCTCCAACAACTGCGCGTTACTCTCTCCACTTCTCTACCAGCACCTGCTTGCGCTTCTCCTGCGTTCTCGCTTCTGCTCTCGCGGCGCATGCGCTACTCTCCTCCTCTAGTCTCCTCTCCTACAAGTGGTAGATTGCTGCGCGCCTTCAGTCCAGCGCTTGCTTCGGTTGGCTCCTCTGAAATGCGGGCTCGACATGCCGAAATTCTCTCCTGCGCAGCGCCGCGATGAGCGCAAGTTCATGCATGTCCCCTCCCCCTCTCTCTCCTCTCCTACGCTGCTCCCCTCTCGCGCGCCTGTCAACCGCGTTCCCCGCTCGCCCTGTGAGAATTAACGGCCAGGCTAGAGGGAAGACACGACGCGCGTAGTGTTCCTCTTCGCGTTCCACGACGCGAGGTCGGTAGCATGCCCAACGAACGCCAACGGAACGCGATCGTGCAAGTGCTCCGGCTTCGCATCGCCTCATGGTCCCCTTTAGTGGGAGATTGTGTAATTTTTTTCCACAATTGTCCGTTGGAAGTTATCTGCAAGCACATTCGAATAGATCAGTATTATATGGTTGTGGGCTCGCTACAACACCCCCCACCCCTTACTTTTTTGCAATGATTTGCATTATAACGTACACAGCTTTGTGGTTTCAATGGGCGATTTTAATTTTCCGAACATTGCATGGAACAGAAGAAGGAGAGAGAGGGGAGGGGGCATAAGAGGATTAAAGGCTCACAGTTGATATCCGTTCACACATACAAATATCTTGGTGTGCACATTTTTTTCTGACATAACACGGCATGAGCATGTTAATTTTGAATAAGTTAACAGCGCACACCATATGTTTCAGTGCTTTGCACTGATACTCTCCTTTAGCTCCGCTCTCATTAAAGTTAACGCTCTACAAAGTATTTATTATATCCTAACTTTCGTACGCCTCGTCATTCTGGGAGCCGGCGTCATCAGTGCTAATTTCTTCTCTTCAGACCACCTAGAACCGTTTACATTGCTTTAAAGCGAAGCTATTAGTTGTACATTGGTCAGAATTTTTCGTGTCGTTGTTCGTCAGCTCAAAATGTGGGTCTACTCCGGAGACAGCGCCATACCGGGTTGACCTACGACAGAGGTAAAGTAGGCTTTCCGTAATTTGCTCTCATTCGCCGCTCGTAGAGGCCCACATCTCTTTCATCTTTTCTTTTCGTTTTTTTTTTGACACCCTTTCGCGACACTCTTCCCGAGAGTTTATCATGCCCGTGGAATAATTACATAATGATGCGTTCACTTTCAAGAAGCAAGGGCTTACAGTGAGATTATTACAGTGCGACGACAACTATACTCGACAACTCTCTCACAATAAAGTGTATCCCTATTGCTTTCGTCAATGCACGTGCGCCTGACGACAACAAGGGCTTTTCTCCCGTTCCATTTTAAGCTTCCAGGTAAAGTGACAGCGAAAGGAGTCTCCAACTGTTGAGCACTCCCGTCTCGACGCATGGCACCGAGGAATGCGCTAAAGAAGAAAGAAAAGAAGAGAAAGCAAGTGAGAGCTGTTATCGTATCACATAGTGTCTGTCTCAGGTATTAGGCTGAAAGTGCGGGCTTTACTCAAAATTCTCGTTTCGAAAAGGAACTCATATAACAAATAGGATTTGCTACAGCCCAATACCTTTCAGTAAGAAATAGCATGAGGCAAGAATCCTTATATACGTCGTGATTTCAAGCTCAATGCCCCCTCCCCTCCTCTCCTAAAAAAAAAAAGAAGCGAGCCTCTAAGGTGATTTCTATTTTCATTATTTCACCTTCACGCAGCTTAAATTCGTTGGGCTTGTCTCCCCACATGGCGTATAAGTTCTTTATAACGGAACAGCACCGACGCTTATCGTTTGCACTTCAGCTCGCAGAAAAAGCGCACGCGAACGCGTTGGAGCGTTCGACACTGCCGAAGAAATAAGCAGCCATTATACTCAAACTTCAGAAAGACGAAGTAAAATGCACCATAGACGTGGAAGGCTGTAAATGCTAAGAAGAGGAACAAAGGTGGTGCTGTCTCGCCCGCGTGCTTCTCTCGTCTTGCTTTTTTTTTTTTTCTTCCTTCAGCGACGCGCATACCCCTTTCTCGATTGCTCGTCTCCATGGCTCGCTCAGCTCGTTTTTGAACGCCCTGTACGCGAGGTGGCGCAGCTGCCATCCATCAGCGATGGACGTGCTCGGACGGGCGTGTAAACGAATAATGTCTGGCATCCCCGACCTGCTACCGTCCGTCCGGCGTGAACCCTAGCATGTAACGCCTCGGGAGGTTTGAGAGCGCCGCGTCGGAGCACACGGCTTCGGCAACAATTCTTTAACACCGGCGCTCGGCTGTAAGCAAGAGACCAATCTTTCGCTCTTTTCCGCCCATCTGATTCTTCGCGGAGCATATTCGTTTACGCCTGCTGCTCTATCCACTTGCTGCTAGTCTTTTTAACCACTTCGTGAAAAGTTCTGTTGCACGAGCATTTTTTTTATTTCCTTTATTTCCGGCATGCCGGAAACATTTCGTTGCATGTTTTTGTGTAATATGTTGCTGTCCTCTTTCAATAAGTGGAGTATAGGCTATATGCGGGCGAAAATGTAGCAGCTGAAACAACAGACAGGAAGGATACACGGTGTCATTCCATAGTTTCGGCGCATAATAACGCGTATTGCCAAGTGCGACGCATGTCTTTTTCTCATTTAAATTGCGATAAGTCAGCCTGAGTAGAGAAGCGTATATAACTGGCACAGCGAAGCGCTCAGTCGTGGCAATCATACAAACTTTATGAAAGTACGCAAAAAGATAATTTACTTTCATTTTTCTAACCACCATTGACATTAAGAAAGGAACCTTGGATATATCTGGCAATGGCTCAGAAAGCACC
The DNA here is from genome assembly GCF_013339695.2 of Rhipicephalus sanguineus. NCBI lineage: Eukaryota > Metazoa > Arthropoda > Arachnida > Ixodida > Ixodidae > Rhipicephalus > Rhipicephalus sanguineus. The sequence continues at coordinate 198,581,899 of NC_051176.1, read as the reverse complement.
TGTCATCGCGGGATTAGTGAAAATGGTACTTTCTTCAAAAGAGAGAGAGAGAGAGAAACTTGATTCTAACCGATCACGCGAGACCGCGGGCGAACTGTTCGCTTTGTGGGTCGTTATAAGATCACCACCCTTACGTGCTGTAGTCAGCAAGGATGGTGAGTTGAGCGTGTTACATGATTGGCGTATATACGCTGAACGTATAAGAGTACTCGCAAGAATGCGCTTTAGGAGAGTGCGTTGGTTGGAAGTTTGAATGCTACAACCAGATTGGAACCAACTGTGCATCCGGTATGAACCCGTTGAGCTACAAATACGATACGCCTCAGAATTTTCACGCTGTTGCCCTTTTACTCTGTTTACGCATTAACCACCGTGCCGATCTTTCTTTCTTCTTTCTTCTTTCTTTCTTTCTTTCTTTCTTTCTTTCTTTCTTTCTTTCTTTCTTTCTTTCTTTCTTTCTTCTTTCTTCTTTCTTTCTTTCCTTCTTTCTTTCTTCTTTCTTCTTTCTTTCTTTCTTCTTTCTTTCTTTCTTTCTTTCTTTCTTTCTTTCTTTCTTTCTTTCTTTCTTTCTTTCTTTCTTTCTTTCTGTCTTTCAGCGGTCCAAAAGCTGGACTGGTCGACAACCACCGCAGCTAGAATCATTGCTTCTCGATTTTTCGACGCCTTACATTCCTTCATCACACTGTCAGCTTTTTCCTTCCACCCTTTTGCTTGTAAGGCAGACGTGTTATTACTCGCGGTCACTGAAGACAATCCCGCTTTGAAAATTTATGACGAGAAACGTGACTCTGCAAAGAGCACGCGTCGCCATCGTATATTCTTTACCACGAAACACTCACTTGCCGATTTGGACGCCCTCTTGTGCCCGGTGCTGCGAACGGTCCAGTGGTTTCATATTCCTGCTGTTAGCGCTTCTATTTTATTTATTATGTCTTTTTTTTGCCGTCTCATCCGGCTTACACGTCCTCAGCGTGAAGTCAGAGACGCGAACGTCGCTCTTCACGTCGGGAGGAATGGCGCCGCAACAAATCGACGGCAATACGCGCGAGTACCTCAATTTTTCACAGAAAGAAACGAGCTCGACGCGTGTAAACCCGTACACGTCCGGCACATCAAATGCGGCCTTCACAACCGCCACCGGTCGTGACGTCGTCGTGCGAAGATGCTGTGGTCTGTCTGGGGCCGCGTTTTGAAAAACGGCCACATCTCGACCGGTGGACGAACGCCGGCCCGAGCCGGTGGCCGCTGCAGACGAGGGGCCCGTCGTCGCCTCGGCTCTGGCGCAGGCGACGCGTCGGGCCCCATCCTGGCCCCGACTGCGCAGGCTGGGTTTCACGTCGGCTCCGCCAGACGGCCCACTCAGGTGAGAGAGGAAATATTCCGCCAGAGCGAGTGGAACAAATTTACGCTCTCCCTGAGTTATGGCGACCGGGGTTGCGGGGCCCGACGTCCATATCTATATCAGTGGCCTTCGAAGGAAATGGATCCCTGTTGCGCTTCGTCGACTTTGCGATTCGCGCCATCTTTCCTGGGATCGGCCTTCTACAGCCCGCCGCTGCCGCCGTATGGCGGCCCCTGCAAGTGCCTGAGTGTCGGTGCCCCCTCCTCCCTTCTTTGGCAAGACTTTTGCGCCAGAGCTCCACGAGCCACGGGTATAGGTGTAACGAAGCTGTTCACGAGCTGTGCGCTGCCTCGAATCTGAGATGGTGATAAATTGGGAAACACCGAGATCGGCAGCACTGGTGGCGAATGAATCCACTCCTGCGTTCATCCGCTGCAGACGTCTATCGCAGGCAGCTGTGCTTTGCTTGTCTTGCAGACCTCCTGTGTGTGGAAGGCGTGAGAGCTCCTACTTCTTGGAAAGCCGATAGCTAGATTTCCATTTACTCTTTGCTTAGACCTAAGTCTGCCTTGGTGCCACAGTGAGCGTTTGTGTAAATTCGGGATTGGTTTCTCCATTAAAGCCGATATACGTATAGCGCCGAATGTAGAGCTGGATGTGGCATAAAAGATAAGTATAACATATGGAACGCAGGCCCGCATACAGTATACTCCCTTTTTTCTCTAAACTTACCCCTCCCCTTCTACAAGGTGCCATACGTGGTTCCTAAAGAGCTGGCAGAAGTTAGTGTGTCTTCCTGTTTACAATCTCTCCCTGTTCTTATTTCTCTAATAACTGAGTAGGTCTTAGTAAAATTTACCGTCTTTTTTATGTCAGCGATAGAGACAGCGCTGTAATACATTATGACGTTCCTACCAACTCGCCCAACTTTTCATACTATTACAGAACTGTAATGATTACAACAGAGAGGTTCGATTTACTTTTAGGACTGACAGAGTTTTATCTGTGACCCTGTATAGACTTTGTACCTTCAGCTGGTATTACCTGCTCTTAATGCGCTTGTGTATGTTCACGCATTAACTTTCTCGAAGAGGATAAATGAAATGGGTTGTAGATCGCTGGTTTGGGAGGTGGCTAATATGGAACACTTCATCTCGTTGTGTCCCGCGCTATGTGAAAACAAAAACGCTGCTTTATAACAGTCAGAGCAAAGGCAGTACTGCATTCTTAAGAACCATGGGGGATCATGAAAGGAGTTCTACCGCTGTTAAACTTCCTTCCTTACAGATAAACAGAGTTTGGTGAATCACTTGTGTTAACAAACTAAGAGATGCTGAGGCGAATGAACAACCGGCCAAAAAAGTCGCGCCATATACACGAAGTGAATGATGATTGAGGAGCTGGCTCGGAGGAGATCGGGAAAACCCGTGAATCTTCCGTACAAGTCCTCTACCATCATATAAAGACGTTACACACGTTGTTATATATACATTTATACACATTGCTTTATTATTTACAATTTTGATGAACTATATACACAATTTACAATTATATACACATTGATGAAGTATATATACAAGAAATACCTAAGAGCGTCTGATTATCCATTGTCGACACTTGCAGACACAACGCTCCTAATGTTCTTTCAATTTGAAAACTGCCCTCGAGACGCGCACGACAAAGTGGCCCTAAAAATAGCTGTCCGACGCTCGCCTGGCTGTCGACCGCGTTCCCCGCTCGCCCTGTGAGAATTGACGGCCAGGCTAGAGGAAAGACACGACGCGCGTAGCGGCGTTCCTCTTCGCGTTCCACGACGCTTTGAATGGATGGATGCAGGTTACGGCGTGGGACTTCGCCCCAGCTTAAGAACCTGGCGAGCCAGCTCCTAAAAATGTTGGAGGACGCTTGAGCTTCGCCTCAAGTGTACAGAACGCGATAGCGTAATCGGCTCCCGTTCGCATCGCCAGCTCAATCGGTAGCCTCGCTTCGCTTCTCGGGGAACACCCTTGTGGGTGAATTCAGCGTGAAAACACCCTTACTGCACAATCACTTTCCCTAAAAAAAATACTTTGAAAATGGGGGTCTTAACTGCTGGCGAAATTTTCTAATTGGACGCTAAGGGCGTACCGGAACGGCCGCTTTCGGAAGTGCCAGGCGCTTGTGCGTACACCTCTCAACACGAACAAGTCTAAAATATACTATTTCTGTGCTTCCAGTGACTGTGCAGCGCCAGTTTTAGGGGCAAAGCTCCTTAAGGCGGCACCCGTTCGTCCCTCGTAGTCGTAGTAGTAGTAGTAGTGCGTAACCAGTCGTAACGGTAGTACCAGATCTTGACCTCCAAGGTGGTGCCGGTGGGAGATTTTTCCTGTGCGTTGTTGAACAATAAAAAATTCGCAGCGTGCGCGTTAAGTAAAAGCCGAATTCTTCTTTCTCTCATTCCCCATTAGCAGCCATTGGCATGTTCCAGTAGGAAACGTTAGTAGAAGTGTAAGTGTTAGCTAAAAGCCGACTTCTTCTGTCTCTCATTCCCATTAGCAGCCATTGTTTACCTCCAAGGTAGTGCCTGGTGAGATTTCTCCTGTGCGTGAATAAACAATAAAACTTTTGTTCAAAACGCCGTTGATTGATGAAATAAACCAACGAAAGACGCCAGGTGTTTTCTAAAAGCAAAACGAAAGAACGCCAGATGTTTCTAAAGCAAAACGAAAAGACGCCAGCTGCTGAACGAAAGACGCCAGATGTTTTCTAAAGCAATGGTTTTCTAAACAATTCTACGCGTTGCCTCATTTTGAAACAAGGGGCAGCATAGGCCTGATTTAAACGGACAACAATGAAATTCCGAGCGCAGTACAATCGCGCCAGTTTGATTACAGCCATAAAATAAAAGCACTACATGCATTTCGAATAAAACGAGGGTTCCTAATTTTTGTATCATTCGATCCAACGAGATTCAGAATAACCGGAACACCTTTTTCTGTCCCTTCAAGTTCTTTTAAGCGGATTCTGCTGTATTACAAAAAGCGTGAAGTGTGACGCGACGGGAAAGGCCTACCTACCTGCCGACCTCCCGCAACGTTAATGGAATGAGGCGAACAGTGTTTCGCACTAGGAGACAAAGAAAAAAAAGGCTGACCTCGACAAAGAATTCTCCCACTCATAATTCACCTACTGTGCAACCTTTTGGCACTATCACGGCCAACTCTGCAATGTTTTCAAGAACAACTTATTTGCGATGTACCCGACGTCACCTTCGTCTGCTACAGTAGTGTCTGCTGTGGACTCCTAATTACGTACAGAAAGCATATGATCCCTTGTGTTGCGAGTTTGCGGTGTTCCTGCACAATTATCGATATCAAATTTATTAATGCATTTATTTAAACATGCTGCAGCCCTGTGGTAGGGGTTGGACTATGGCAGGACTGGGAACGGTAAAATAGCGTAAACGAGATAAACAAAAGCAAATAATTTGAAGAAGCTAAGCCCAAGCCCACAAGAGGAAAAAAAGTTGAGGCACAGCACGCTATATATATCTGGAACAGTCATAGAACGGTCAGTGCCGGATAAGGGAGTCCATAGTTGTGCCTCAAGCTGGAAAAAAATCTGCATTTGAACGTGTTAATGTGACAAAAAAGGCTATTAGATTAAAATCGTTTAAACTACGAGGACACTTTAGGTGCAGAAACTTCAATGATTCAATTTGGTAACGCTTCAAGAGTGGTTGGAGGTACAGGGAGCTCAATACCTCTGTCGGTGAAAAATCGTGAGTGTAATTATGGCGTAGAGAACCAACAGATTTTCTTTGTACAGATTCGGCTGTACTTATTTCGCTCTGCTTGTATGGGAACCGAACCACGGATGCGTAATGTGCGTGATAGTGCAGTAATTAACTCATCCAAATGCGTTCTGCACCAGGGAACTGAGTTCGGATCCCGGTGCGTGGCATAGGAGGGAAGTTTTGTGTTTCCTGGCCTTGCGAATAGAGTGAAGTTTACAATGAGCAGGTGGCATAACGACTACATGTACGATAAAGGCGGCATAATCACTGCGAAATAGGGCAGCCAAATAAGAATAGTTGGGGTTTTACGTCCCAAAATCACGATATGATTATGAGGAACGCCGTAGTGGAGGACTCCGGAAATTTTGACCATCTGGTGCCCTTTAACGTGCACTTAAATCTAAGCACACGGGCCTCGCGAGCATTTCGCCTCCGTCGAAATGCCGCCTCCGCAGCCGGGATTGGATTCCGCGACCTTCGGGTCAGCAGTCGAGCACCATAACCACCAGGTCAGCGTGGCGGTTGCGAATTAGTGCAACAGTTCTAGAGAACGCAGTTCGTAGCATTCGATGGCCTTGCGAGTAAACGAAACAGAAAAACCGAAATACTGATATTCGTTACACCGCGTTGGGACATTGATTGGCATTCCTGTACCATATTGTACTCTGCAGAGACTATCATTATTTAGAAGATGCCTGCAAACTAAATAGAGATGGCTTTCGTTTTTGACTTCCCTGTTTGATCAGTTGTGTTCGTTTTGGTTTTTGTTTCTCGATTGTAGGTTCTTCACGTGACCCCTCGTGCACATGAGGTATTATGTTCGGCTCGGTGAAAGGAATAAATGAGCTGCTGTTAGTAGCGTGTACCATGCCTTCTTTCTTTCTAATTTAGTGCGCTCGGCCACCTTTATACGATGATGTCACAACGGACCCACATGCGACCCCTGCATACTCTAACTTAAAGCAGGGTCCATAAATTCAGCAGAATGACGTAAACAGATAACGACAGTGGTTTCATCAATAATTTAATATCTGGCCGTAATGCTCGTGTGCGCCATTTTCTTATCTTTATTTGTCGCACTCAAGGCATGACAGAAATTCGCATTTATTTTGTACGTTTTTTTCCTCCGTGCAAGGTAGCAGAATCGGATCAGTAAGCAGAGCTCTTCACTGTCGTCGAACCTTTAATAGCGTCTGCAGTGAACGCCGGTCAACAGGACATCTAAAATCAAAGACTCTCTCTTAGTTCTACATTGCATGGTGATCTCGGGCGGAAATCACCAGAACTTTACTATGGACAATGTCTCGCAAACAACAAAACAGAAAATCAGAAAAAATAATGACTGCACGAAAACCGATCTATACGCTATGAAATGTCGAGACATAACCTGCACCCACACACGTGTTTTCAAGGAAACTAAAATAACTTCCGCTTCCGGAATTTTCAAAGGCGCTTAGCTGTCTCCGACAGCAAAGTTTCTTCCAACACTTTGAGAAAAAAAAAAGCGAGTTGAAATAAAATAAATATTTGAGCGTGACTCCAGCGGCATCAGGTGTCGACGACGTCTGGTCGATGGATTGTGCTTGGACGTGTAAACTTTCTAAAGCTGCGGAAACTTTTCGCCAAGACAGATCGCCCCCCTTCCTGTGGTTAAATTGGAATGTTCTTGTATACGCCGTCGCCATGTTTTTCTTTTTTCTTGGAGTGAATACGGCCACGATAATGTCATGATTCTATTACAGTTCTTTTTTAGTGCTTCGTAGTGGTCCGAGTGGCGAACTGCTTATGTTTTCCCGAGGATCGGCCTTTTGGTTTTGTTGTTATTGTTGCTTATAAACTGCGTACATATGTCAGAGTATGCAACATGAGAGCTGGCTACCTCATCATACAAATTGTTTTCGGTGAATTATAAAAGTAGTATCGAGTCGTCACGACATAACACCTTATTTGCATTTACTTGCGACACTTGAACAGTTGTTCATTCGTTTCTTTTCGCTTTTTTTTTTTCGTTGCCATTCCAACTCCTAACAGAACCACTCCTAACGGAAAATGTGAACCCGTGTCCTTATAGTCCGAACGCGTTCTGGTACTGCCGATGAATGTTGACTCAAATTAAAAGAAAATTGCTTGATCTGTAAACATTAATGTTGTGAAAGGTACCATAGCTAACTGTATAGTAGCGCTTATACTCGACAGTTCGATGTTTACTGAGGCAGTCCCAGACAGTCTCGCAACATTGTTGTTTGTTTTGTTCTTGTCCACTTTTTTTTTTCGTCGTGTATTCTCTGCACAGGACGAACACGCGTTCTTTGTGTTGTAAACAATTCGGGGAGTAAACGCGTGCCGCAGGCTGTTTTCATATTTGCCAAGGCGCGATCGCAAATCCCGCAATCATTATTATGGCCCGCAGATGCCTGTTGGCAAGATGTACAAGGTGGTGCACAAAGAAACGGAAGGGTGTGCACAGGACGTCCCTTATAACGGGCACATGCACAGAAGAACTCTAGTGCAGCGGCCAGCTATGGAATGTCCAAACATTCTTCAATGCTTTCCTTGGAAACAAAAAAAGCGGGGAAAAAAAACACGCCCTTATTCTACACTTGCGTGATCGCAATGCATTAGCATTACGAGTGTGACAGTCTATCAGACGATGATTAGCCTGAGAAGAAAGCCTGCCAAGAATCGCGCCGCCATTATAACAAAAATTGGGAGCCTTTTCCCTATCGGGAAAATGGGGGCAATGTGCGTGCCTGACTTTTTCTTTCTTTCTTTCTTTCTTTCTTTCTTTCTCATTGCGCAATGCTCATTCGTAACTTTTTCCTTCCTCCATGCCGGAATATGGACCTTCACTCACGTTCTTAGCAGCGCAACACTTCTGTTGCTACAGGCAACAACGACGGTCATGCGTGAGACAAGGAAATGTAACAACGAAAGGCAACATTCAAATGTGGCAACGTAAAATGACAACCCTCGATAAAAGATCATATTTTCAATCAGAAATGGCTGATCGCCAGCAAATCCACTATCCAGAAAGCACCAGATGGGAAAACGGCGCATACAAATACGCACGACACCGGCGCACTTTTGATGGCCTATTTGCGTACAACCGCATATTCCTAGCCTCGCGGGCGCCGTTTTTCGTGAACCAAGCCACCGCCACCACCGAAATCTGTAACTCATAGAAGCTTCGCTTAAAAAAAAAAATTTGCAGTGGCTTAGCTCGGCTATGCCAGGATATACGTAGCGTTAGCAAAGGTTCAGCTGATTATTCTGAGCTTTCCAGAATGTCTAGGATTAGCTTGATTCTCAGCTTACTGCTGCTCCAATGACACACATTCGGCCACATCGTTCAGAACCGGTAGACCTGGCGGCATGGCCGGGTAACGATACCCATTGGTAACGCTAAAGAGCGGAATGTTCTGCTTAACGAGAAAGTTCTTCACGTTGTACAAACCCGCGCCACGCTTTCACCCCACTCAGGCGCCGCCACTAAACTCAAAACGTTTCACGCATGGCACTACTTAGCGGCGTCAAGTCGTCTTTCATGTGCCATAGTCTTTCACACACGTCGCACATCGTATCCAAACGGATTGTTTACGAAGTCCGTCTCGAAGGTCCGAGTCGCACTGGCGACTGTCGCTAAGTTTCACAGTATAGGCAGTCGATCGGCGACCCTTGACGTCATCGACGGCGTCTTGTTGTTGCTGCTGCAGAGGTGGTCGGGCACGTCGTTCAGCATACTGGCGACGCCGCTTTGCTAGACGTTCCTCCCTTTCCTCCAGTGTCTCCGCAGAACGTTTAGCCTTCTGCTGTTCATTCTTCGTACGCTGAACCGCTAATTGACAGGCAACTACTTCAGGATCCGATGACATAAGCTTCTCGGCTCTTCTGCGCCGTTGAGCAGCATTTGCGCTCTCCTCCATGGCGTTACCCACCTGCAAACGCCAGCCAGAAGCGCTATCAGGCGGCACCAGCGCATTGTCAGACGGCCACTGCACAGCGAAGGCGAATTGCTGCGCGCGCCATGGCTACGACGTCACGCCTCTCGAATGCACAGAGCAGCAGCGGCGAGTCGCGCGCGCCGGCGCCAGTCTGTCTGCCCGGCCGACGCCACTCCTCTCGCTCTCCGCCACCAGCAGCCTCAGCAGCGGCGAACCGTGCGCGACGGTGGCGGAGAGCGCGTGAGATGCCGGCTCCGCACTCATCCTCGCGCATGCGCAACACGGCTCATGATGACCCACGCGAAATAGGCTCCGGCTAGGCAAGTGTAGCTAACGCTACAAAACACCGCCCAAGCACGCCGTATAGACATGTTGGACCAGCGAAGATGAAGCGTGCCATCACGGTGTTGGTCACTGGGTCAGTCCCGGCTGTTCATTAAAGTCTTTCTGAATTATTGGTTACGTCTGTCCAGAAATCTTAATTGTCGTTTGCCGACTGTATGTTCCCCTCTTCATTTTTAGTGTACCAGTGGTGAGTAGTGGTATTTGCCCATTCTCTGTGGCACATACGTTTTTGCCCGCGGAAAGAAGAGCAAAAGGAAGAAATAAAGGGGGCAGGAAGAATGCGACACATGCTTCAAGTCTGCCTCTAAGAAAGTCGTACGCAAGAAACGCAACAACGCTTTCAAAGCCTTCTGTGCTGAGGGCGGTCTCGGCCAGTTTCCCAAGATCTCTTCCTCCGGCGATGGGCGATTGTCAATTCAATCTAACACTCTTGAAAGTTCTTTTTTGGGCGCATGGAAATTGCGAACGGCCCGCCATATGCCATATCCGGGAGTATCCCCGCTTCAGTTTCGAGGTGTAGTTGCACATACTAACACGGCAGCAATGGTCGGGCTGATTGTGGTGCTGCAGAAGAACAAAATTAAGCCCCTTTGCACACATTGATATGACACATGCATACCGGTAAAGAAAACTCGTTGCTTAGTGTCCTCTTTCATGCTGAAACACCGCTGGCAGAATATGTCTCCTTTCTCTCTCTCTCTTTGCCAAGTAAGTTCACTTGTTCGAGGCCCCTAGCGCTCTGCATGTGCGCCACTTTCTCTCTCTCTCTCTCTCTCACCCCCTCCGCCCTTTTTCCCCTTTATTTCATAAGGTTTTGCCAATACATTATTAAATTTTTTACCCTTTTCGTGCACGTACAGTGCTCGCTGAGAAATCGCCCTGGCAGCGCGAGGCGGACAGAAAACGGCTCTCTGCGTTGGCCGATGAAGAAGGGCAGGCAAAAGAAGATCTATTTTGCGTTCCGCGAACAATTCACCGCTTGGAATATTTCGTCCAGCCGCCCGTGCATGCAAGCAGCGGCGCGTGCAGACTTCGTAGACAGAGAAACACAATAGTGGAATGGGAAAACAAGTTGCGTCGCCTTTCGTTAGCGTCAGAGTCACTTATTAAACATGAGATTTAAAAGGAAGGTGGGGAGCGGCTAAGATAAAGAATATAGCGGCTCGGAGAAACATCTTTTCTTTATTTTTTTTAAATAAAAGATAAGAAAGCCCGCTCCGCCTATGAGCGCGAGGGAATAGCGCCGAGACAGCCACTGGCGGAGGGAAAGTATAGAAATTAGAAAAGGCGAGCGAGCGATAAGGAAGATAAAACGGGGAGGTGGGGAGCCCGTCTTGAAGGAGCGGCTCGAACACCGCGAAAGGCGGGCAAACGTTTTAATTGAATCTCCCAAAACGAAAAGCCCACTTTAGGCTTTCGCTGCAACGTCGAGACCTCAATTAAGTTTTCTTCTTAGCGCGCATACGGCTTCTCTCTTCTCTCTCTCTCTCTTTCTCTCTGTCTCTGACTGCTTGTCTTTCCATTGCCCTGGCTTCGTCTACTCGTCCATCCAAGACCTCCTGGTTTCCTCCACCATATCTTCTCTTTATATTTCTCTTTTCTAGCCCCCCCCCCCCTTTTTTTTTTCTTTTTCGTCCAAGCACTCAATTCCGCTACGCTGTCGAGGTGTCTTTTCTTCGTATAGCACCGCGCTCCAGAAACCCGTCTTCCCTGTCCTGAGCGACGAAGCGCCGGACGAGACGTGGCGTCCGCCCCGAACTGTACGTGTGTGCTCTGGTTACTGCAGGCTTTACCGAAGGAGGCGCTTCTTCTGTACAAGGCGGCGGCAGACCTTTGCGGGTCCCGCGAGCGTCGTATACAGCGTACTATAGGGCGGGCGCCTCACGGCGAGCACTGTCCGGAACACAGGCGAGAGGAGGAAAGGACGGCGGTATGAGAAAATAAAAAAAAACAAGGCCTGCAGTAAGCGCGTAATTTTATTTCATTTACCGAGGCCAAACGGGCTTTATTTAGGCGAAGAACAAACGCGCAGGCGTCGGAACCTCGTTACAGGACTGAGCCCTTGGCGCAAGCGATCCGCTCACTTTGCGAAAAGAATTCTTAATTCCACGAGAGGCTTCTTCGAGGCAACCAATTATGGTGGCCTGCGGTCGACGGGCCACGGGGATAACGGTCTCTCTTCTTCGTTGATTCCTCTCTTTCCTTCTACTTCTTTTGGATTCTTTACTGTCGAGTGCGCGCGCTCTTAAGCGTTACTTCCAAGGCGCTCTTCGCATAGTCTGCTGTTCCTTCCATACCCCGTCGCGAATATCGCCTTTCTTCCCGCGCTTATGTCTAATATAGAATAATCCGAGAGCACCGAAGCGAGGTTTGACCTCCCTTCGAATGCATCCACCTTGGTAATCTGAAGGTACAAACAAGATGTACCACTTATACTATATATTCTACATATTCTTGGTTTAACCTATAGACGCTTAACGATCTTCCGAATATAGGCGGACTCGTGTCGAACGAAGATACTTGAAGAAACGTACGTATCTGGTACGAATCTTCAGTTACCTTGAATGACCATAGGTTTGTTAGCCTAATAAATGCTTCGCATTTAGTACCTTCATAGAGGAATGTGGGCAATTTCACCTGCGTTGCAATAACAGTCCTGCGAAAGTCGAGACAACCTTAAATTCTGTGTCCCTTCGATATCGTGTGACTGTAAGTAGTCTAACCTTTTTCGATGATAGCGTTTTTCATAATTCGTAAACGCGATCGATGACACAGCGATCTATTTGAAAAGACAACGACGAGCGATAATGCAGTTACACGCAGAACGGCAACGCGATATGGCCTGTAGGCAAAAAGAGTGCGCAATAAGCCATTTACGTATAGGAAACATTGAGAAATATTGCGGTATGGTTTTCTTTCGTAGCGATGGGGTGAAAAACAGGTAGACGATCATTTTCCCCTTTTAATAATAAATGCCACTCTTTCCTTAGTGCTCTTTTTTTTCTTGCGCGCAGCCAATAGAGCTCCACAACTGGTTCCATCGACGCGACTCCTTCCTTCCTTTCCCGCCCTCTAAGTTTCGCTCTTGTTTCTCAATTGCAATCAAGCTCATCATGTCCAACACAGTGCATGACTAGCAGCAATAATTTTTCGCTCACTCAACTTATGACTTCGATATTGCGTTTGCTTAGTTAGTTCAAGAAAACCATAACATTGATAACGCTGGTAGCGGTTACTTACAGAATGTTAATGGCACGTTCAAATAGATTAAAAGCGCTGGTAGCGGTTAGTTACAAACACTAAAGGCACGTCAAGTGTATTGAGTGAATTACCGATAGAACCGCTGGAGATCTTTTTTTTTTCTTTCCTGGCTTAGCATTCAGGACGTCGGTATCGTTTTAGCTAGTTTTCAATGCTCATTCTGGCCAGCGTAATTATACGTGAATGTCGTGCTACTGTTGCGTGCTGGGTGTCCGTTTCCAGGAGATGCATTGCCCTCCCACCGGCCATCACACTACGCCGGTCCATCGAGACGCGTGTGTTCACAGTGCAAACAAGGAGCGTGCGCCGCTCCACTACGTACGCCTCGGTAGAGCTATATAAGGTTCACGTCGTGTGGGTCGTCCTGGCCATGTTCGGTCGTGTAGGCCACCATGCACGGAAGTCGGCGCCTCCATGGAAACGACAGATCTGCGTCCCATACAACTACCATAGTCAAGAGAAGAGAAAAAAACTTCAAGCTCCACGATATCACCAAACAGCTTAAGAGAGAGAGATGAAAAAAAGGAAGGCCGGGAGGTTAACCAGATATTAGCATCTGGTTTGCTACCCAGCACTGGGGAGGGGAAATAGGGGCAAGAAAGAGGGTTAGAGAGAGAGAGGGAGAGGGGAAAAAAGAGGAGAAAAAAAAAAACGCACGTACACACACAAGATAAAAAAAAAACAGGGACGAAGTTCTTCTTACAATCGTTCAAAAAGGCCGGTCGATCGCAAGAAGCGCAGTAGCGCTTGCATGGCCTTCTTCTGTGACGTTGCGTCTTGTCGATGGCGTAGAATTCTTTCCTCCGACAAAGGTCGGTCGTCCAACTTGTTCAGCGCGTTGCAAAGAGATAGTCGCTGTGCACTCAAGTTTCTAACTTAAGCTTAAGTTTCTAACGGAAATATACTAACTGATCACCCCACAATTAATGACATGAATATGAGAGGCCATTATGAACGCGATCTGGTTTACTCAACACTATGGCGACGGAGGTCCTGATTTTGCGCCATATATGTTGTAATGACCCTTTCCCGCGACCAGTAGCCGGATATAGCCTACAGACTCGAGTGCAGATGCCTAAACTGCAGAATGTGGAGGAGGGGGGGGGGTCGGCCGTTGTAGATATGAAGTATGTACAGGACAAGGAAGTGACTCCTCTTCGCCGCTATTTTACAACGAAGATGCTCAATTAACTTATTTTAGAGCGACATAAAAGAAAAGCACGTCATTGGCTTACGCTGACGAAGCATTCAATAAAAAATATGTTATCGAGTACGTCTTTGTTGGACGAGATGTTGATAAGATAAACGCCGTACTTTCCATTTTTATGGAATTTTGCGCTCTCACCGCGGCTTCAGTGACGTCTATGCGATGTCAGGGACTTCATCGCAGTTACCTGTGTTACAGAAGTTTTAAGATAATTCAAATTCTCGAATTTTACATAGGAATCCTGTGGTCGGAAGACGAGGCAAGCAGGCGTAGTTTAGAGTCCTACGACCTGGTGTTCTTTAACGTGCATTCTTTGAAAAGTGCACGAGCATGTTTGCGAATCCCCCTCACCTGAATGCCGCCGCGGCTGATACCAAATCCGTGACCTCGTGCACGCTCAGAAGCACAACGCCAGCCTCTAAAGTTACCGAGGTGGGCAGTCTAGAGTTTTCACGAAAGACATGGGTCCAAAAGTTGCTTCAAAGGTGAATGTCATTTTCCTTAATTGGTGCCCACATCTAGAGCCAAGGGTATATCAAAAGCCATTAATGTCAAGCGTATATCTATCGAGAAAAAAAACGAATGTGGCAATGCCACCCGTCTTTCCTTTCTGTCTTGCGAAACCTCTAGTTTCACTCAGGAACTGAACTATTTGATATTCAAATAGTATAATCGTGTTATCTAGTTCAGCCTAACTGCTTTTTAATGTCCTTCTTAGATGTAACTAAGTTACATCTGTAGCTACAACGTATATTTAAGGAACTACTATATAGTATAGCCTTCATAGATTACGAAAAAGCATTTGATTCGGTCGAAAACTCATCAGTCATGTAGGCATTACGGAACTAGGGTGTAAACGAACCGTATGGAAGAAATCTAGCGCGGCTTCACAGCCACCGTAGTTCTTCATAAAGGAAGCAATGAAATTCCACTAAAGAAGGGTGTAAGGCATGGAGATACGGTGCCTCCAATGCTATTTATCACGCGTTAACAGCACTTTTTTCAAAGCCTTTTTAATAATTGTTAGTAATTCTCAATTAACACTTTTTAATAAGTGTTAATTGAAAATACCTTAGTAAACTGCGATTCGCTGATGACATTGCCTTGCTTAGTAACTCAGGGGACGAAGTGCAAACTATGATTACTGAATTGAACAGGCAAAGCAGATTGATGGGTCTAAAAGTTAATATGCAAGAACACTAAAGTAATGTTCAAAAGTCACGGAAGAGAACAACGGTTTGCTATAGACAACGAGGCACTGGAAGTTGTAAAGGGGTACGTCTACACAGGGCGGGTAGCAACCGTCGATCGGAACGATGAGTCTGAAGTGACTAGAAGAATAACAATGGAGTGGAGCACATTTGGCAGGTATTTTCAGATCTTTAACAGCGTGAAAAACTGGGCTAGTTGGTTGATCTTCATGGTAGGGCAGCGCAAAAAGACAGCAAAAAGACGTTCTTCGTCTCGTGTTGTCGTCTGTTTGCGCGTCTTTTACCATGATTCTCAGATCATGAATGGCAGTTTACCAGTATCCCTCAAGAGAAAATTAATAACCGCTGAAACTTGCCGGTGGTAACTACTCGGCAGGAACGATGAGGCTTACGAAAAGGGTTCAACTTAAATTGAGGACGACGCAGCGAGCCACGGAAAGGAAAATGATGTGTTACCTTAAGGGATAAGAAGAGAGCAGAATAGGCCAGGGAACAAACGCGTGTTAAGGACATCTTAGTCGAAATAAAGAAGAAATGGGCATGTAGCCAGAAGGCAAGATAACCGCTGTCATTAAAAAAGACTGCATTCCAAGAGAAGGCAAGCGTGCCAAGGGGATGCAGAAAGGCAGATGGGCAGATGAGATTAAGAAGTTTGCGGGGATATCTTGGCCGCAGCAAGCACAGGGCCGGGTTGATCGGAGAAACATTCTACAGGCCTTCGCCCTGCAGAGGGCGTAGTCAGACTGATGATGGTGATGACGCATGTTTCGACACGGGTATTCGAACATTCAGACTATGGCCAAGTTCCCGTAAACTAGAATGCACCGGCGCATAATATTGCCTTGTGACCGACGGTATGGAGTCGCACATCTGTTTGACGGCGGCATTTTGGAGTGACGCCATGAAGTACGCGCCGTAAACACGGGACGTAATTCTCTCCAGCTTTCGGCGCGTCTCTTTTTCCGGTGCGATATACCGAACAACACACGTCTTTTTCCACGGGCATTAGAGCCGATCGGTGGTCGAGCATCTCGCGGTCGGGTATGCGCCACGAGCCGCGTGTTTTGTCGGCGCCCCTCGCTGCGCCAACGACGCTGCTGGCGAACGTGATCTCCGCGCAGCGCAGTCTTCCCGCGGGACAAGCGGCGGAGCCCTGAGTGAGAAAAGCGGAGCACGAGGAGACAGACGCAGAGCAAACATGTTTCCCCGCAGCACGATGAAAAATACACAGACGTCAGCGAGCGCGGGTCCGGGCCGCGTGAGCGGTAGCGCTGGCAACGGCAAAATTCTGGCGTATCCGGGAAATGAGAAGGTGCACGAGGCATTCAAGAAAGGTCCCCGGGCGAAAATGACCCTCTTTGTGTCATGTGCGCGTCGCTGGCGTTCTCATCAACGCGACGCCTCGAAACCAGAAGCAGCCTATTGAATTGCGACTCGTTGGCGGTGTTACACGAAGCCTTCGTCGACTGCCGCTTCTCCCGACGTCGCTGTTCTCGAGCACGTGCTTCTTTTCTGGCCTCCTTTTTTCTCTGCGTTTTCGCTTGCGTAGACATGGGGAATAATTTGTGCTCAGTCAAGTGCCTGGAGTTGAGCGTGCCTTCTCGCATCTGCGTGGCCGTTCAGCGGCGAATTTCGATGCTTCCCGCGGCAAACAAGCACTGTATCATGTACCCCAGCGAAGATAGCAGACATGCTTGGCAATGAAAGTTGCAAAAATACTGTCGACTCCTCTAACCTCGGTTAAGCACTTTCTATTGCGAGCTCAGAGCATGAGCCTTCGTTTCGTTCTCGTGGTACCCAATTTTCTGCATGTTTTGAACCATTACGTTATTAATTTTGAATTTCTTTGTCCTAGAGGTTTTATCATAACGTGCAAATAATAATAATCAGTGCACATGGTTAGCACTTAAACAGATATAATCTTCGGTAGGATGACGTGCTTCTGTCGTTGCGGTGCACTTTTGAGATTTTTAAAGCAACCTCTCCGCTTATCACCGATTGTCGTTGGAAGCAGCTCACCTGAGTTAGAAGTGTCCTTTGACAACGATTCAATTTTGTTCTATGGCCTCTGGCAGGTGGCTTTTCTAATATAGCCCTCTGATACTGAATTAGAATGTTAGAATCCTGAACAATGCGCTAACAAATTCGCGCACAGAACACAACGCAATATGCGCCAAGCGTGTATCTGAAACACATGAAGTTCACTGCCCAGAATGATAAACTTTTTTATTCTAACCAGCAGCATTGTATAATCACCTCTACGCAAAATTTGCCATTCCGAAGACTTTTGGGAGACTTATTCACTCTTTAGTTCACCGAATGACCATTAGAATGACCATGTCTTTCTTTCTGACTACGCAGGAAGTCAGTAACAATACTAATACAAGAGCTGGGGAGACAGTGATGTGACGCTCAATTTCCCATACTTCTGTATTTACAGAAATCACCCACCATGGGAATGATGGTTAGCACATGAATTAAACGTGATTCTGGCTTCAAAGGCTCTAGTGACACTAGCTACTGCGCTTTAATGTCTTAAACGTTTATGCACCTTGCTTTCTAGTGTCACAGCAAGTATCTGAACACGCGTCTCATCATCGCACATTTATAACTCAATACTATGTTGAAAACGGTGAAGACGACCACCGTCAGATATATGCGCTGCCCCTCGCTCTTATGTCTGCTGAGTCGCTGTTCTAAGAGCACCCGCGCCAGAGTTTCCTGCAAAATGTTTTTCTTTTAGAAAACACGCATTTGTCGCTCCACCCAGAAGTGATCGCCATCTTGGCCACCAGTGATTGTACTATACGTTGTCGGAGTATAAAATTGTGCCTCTGGACTTGGGCAGCCTTGCTGTCATGTGGTAATGTTATATAAATTATTTATTATTGGTCAGTTATAATTTCCTAAGTGCTACTCCTCACCCTCGTTTTAAAGAACGTTCCCAACTCATTGCCGTAGCCATCAGCGACGTTGGCGAACATGAACACTTTCAACGCTAGCTAAACAAATACTGTGCACGGAAAGCAAAACGAAGGAAAGCCGCCGAAGTAAGGCAGCTCAGTTATGGAGCATCGCACGCGTAATGTGGATGACGCCGCTTGGGATACCAACTTCAATTTTCATTTTCGTGTATTTCGAGTTCACTTTTCTTTGTGATATGTAGCAATATCCTTCTCTCACGCTCGCTCACTCGCTCTCTTTCTCTGTCACTCTTGCTTACCTTACCATGTCCCTTTACCCCTTCTCAAACGCAGTGTAGCAAACTGGATCTTTGGATTAACTTCCCTGCCACCAACATGTCATTTCTCTCTCTTTCTTCTTCTCTCTTTCTTTCTGTCTCTCGCTCGGTAGAGAAGAAAAATAAGTAAGAGAGGCACCTGACGTCATCTCTTTCAAGTCGAAAGGGAAACCCCACCTTGGTGTTCCACCTCCCTTTGTCTCTAATCAGCTCACCGTGGCCAATTGGTGCGAGCTTCGAACTTGTATTGCGTTGAGGCGCTGACAGTGTGCGCTGCTGACGCTAGTCAGAACAAAACCTACCGAAATTTCTCTAACGGCTTTGAAGAATCCTACGCGCCTCTGCGTTTTTCATTTCACGTTGAAAAGGACTACGAAAACGTGCGCCGTGATTATATATGACAGGCTGTACCAGGTTCGCACTCGCAGCTCACAGACCCACAACACAGCTTTGAAGCTCACACTTGACACGACAAACCCGGGAGTCTCGTCTCGACCGCCGAAGAGAGCGGACGTGTTTTTCAGCCGGTCTCCGACAGGTTTTCGCGGAGGAGCACGCGAACGTCTGTTGAGGCGCCGTGCATTGCGGGCGCTTCCGTCCTTCTTTTTTTTTTCTTTTTTTCCCCCAGTTTTTATTTTGATAACTTTTGCGCACACCCGTGCGCTCTTTTTTTTTTCTTGTCCTCTTGAGCCACATTTGGTCTCCAGCCCTTTTCAGGGTTAACAAGATTAAGAGGAAATGTAGAGCCCCCTCATCTCCCTTTAGGTTTTTTTTTTAATGACATCGCCCCGTTCGGCCCATCGCCTCTACCATAATGGCGGACACCCCTTCTGAGGATGCCCCTGACGAGATCACCGTCCGCACGAGCCCGCACGCAACCGCAACGAGCCGCCCCAGCGCACCCAGAAAATCGCCTGCGGCCCCGATGCTGACCCGGGCACGAAAACTGAAGGCTGCTGCGAATCGTCTTCAAAAGGGCTCATCTTCCAGCACCCCAACTTCTCGGCCCCGTGTACGAGGGATCGGGAAACTCTTGACCCCGCGCCGGCGTCAGGCACCAAAAGTCAAGGCCGCCACCGCGAAAAACGCGATGCAAACGGCCGCAGCCGCAGCCGAGGAGGCCGCCGCCACCATTCCCTTGGCACCACGGCCTCCCCAACTCCATCTTGTACCCACACAAAAAGAGGGAAGCAAGGCTGAGCTGCAGGACGACCAAAAACCGGTCGCATCAACACCGGCAGGCAGCGAGGAACAGACCAGTACCGACTCCTCCTCGCCCACATCGTCTTCCTCTTGGGAGCACAACACGCCTCTGACCTCCTCCCCATCCCTGTCACCCTCCCCAAGAGCTCTGGCCTGTTTCAGAACCGGAATCTGCGCTGACAGACCGGGCCGCCAACGAGCAATACAACAGGCGTTGTTTGCAGCATCCCTAGTACACTGTAGCATCCCCCAGGCGAGCGCGCACTCACTCCGCGCCGCCGGCAACCAGTTCTTGCCCTCGCCTGCTGGCTGTACAGGCCTGCCGCGCCGGGCGTCAGGAAGACGTGTTCGGAGAGGGGTGCGCATGTGGTGCTGTCTCCCTCTTTTCGCCAGGCGAGGAGAAGCGCGTGACCTCTACTGGAAAGGCAACTTTGGACTCTCTTGCGCAAGCGGGAGTCTCCCAGTCTGTTACGGGTAACCCCACCCTCCTCGAGCCTTCTCCACTTTCTTCCGGGGACGCAACCCGTGCTCCAGATAGAGTGGCCTCTCTGCTGTCAGATGGGGTGGTTTGTTTACCTCCCACCTCCTTGCCACAACCACAGCAGCCCCCTCCACTCTCCCACTCAAAGGAGCGCACGGGCGCGTCGTCTGCTACGGCCGGAGCTCCTCCGAACTCTGCCGCCAGCACCGCGCCACCCCCTCCTTCCGCTTTCGGACCCATGCGCCCACTGACGGTGCATGCCTTTACCGAAGCAGATTACGAGGAGGCCCGACGCAAGCATCGGCAGAAAAACGGATTTCCGTGCCCGGCATCAACAGCTACAAGTGCCCCTTCCAGCAGGCAACCCGCCAGCGCAGCTCCCCCAAGCAAGGGAAAAGGGCCACGCCAGAAACCAGGTCGCCGCCAGCACCAACTCGATCTTATTGGACACCTGGTCGCGAATGTGCCCCGTGGCACCTCTGCCACCATCCTCTACCGCCCCAAGGGCAGGAAGAACAACTTCCTCTCCCTCAGCCGAGACGCAATTGCAGCACAGCTCTCGAAGGTGCCCGGCACGAACCGTGTGCGCGTAAACTTCCGTGGCAATGTTGTTGCGGTTGACACCACACCCGGAGCTGACACCTCCAGTCTCCTGGCAGTGGAAAGCATCGGGGAAGTGGCTGTCAACGCCAAGACCGCCAACAAAGGGACATGTACCGGCGTCCTTCATGGTGTTGACGCTGCTTTTGACGAGGAGGTCCTCAAAAAGAACATTGAGAGCTCCGCTCCCATCCTCTCTTGTGCCCGTACCGGACGCAATGTCCTTCTCCGATTCGCGGGTAACGCACCGCCAGCTGAGGTGGCGTTATTTAAGCAGACCCGCCCTGTGCGTGCTCGTCGTCGCCGCCCTCTCCAGTGCGTTGGCTGTGGCGCTTTCGGACACACTCATGCGACGTGCACCAGCTCCCCACGCTGTTCGCGCTGTGGCGACGACCACGCCCGCGCCGACTGCGCTGCAACCGGCCCCAAGTGCCTACACTGCGGCGGCCCCCATCCCGCTACCGAGCCCCGATGCCCTCGCTGGCAACACGAGAGGAAGGTGCTAGAAATCATGGCCTCTGCGGACCCGCCCCTCTCTCGTCGTGAGGCCGAGAGGAACCTTAAGAGCGACGGAAAAGCCGCGCCTGCTCGAGCACCGTACACTGGCATTTCCTCGGCGGTGCAACCGGGCCGATCGTACAGTGCGGTTCTTTCGCCCCCTGCTGCCGCCGAACCCTCGGCCCCCGACAGCGAGGTGCAAAAGGACATGGTGATTGGTGCCCTGGTCGCTGCCGTGCAGGCCCTCATCGGAACAATACCGAAATCCAGCCCTGTGTTCGAGCTGTGCAACGCGGCCCTGGCCGCACACGCTGCCCTCAACCAACATGGCTAGCAGCAAGGTGTTTCGGCCGCGGATTCTTCAATGGAACGTTCGTTCTCTCCGCTGCCGTCACGCCGAGCTGTCTACCCAACTCCTCCGACGCGAGTACGACGTCTTGCTGCTGCAGGAAACCTATGCCCGCGTCGGAACACTCAACCTGCCCGGCTTTGTCGGCTATCACAGCACCACGCAGTGCGAACTTGAAGAGTGTCGCGCCGTTCGGTGCAGCACTGCCTCGCATCCTCCCGGCACGTCGCGGGCTTCGGTGTATGTGCGCGCCGACCTTCCTCACGCTGTGGTGGACATCGAGGACATTGTGACACCCTCGAAGCCGTCGCCCTGACTGTGCGCATCGGGAGCACGGACACCAGTGTCGTGAGCGTGTACGTGCGCACATCGAACTACTCGGCACGCTGGGACACCAATTTCGTGTGCCGCCTCGCAGACAGCCTAAACCGCGACGCGGTCATCGGTGGCGACTTTAACTCTCACCACACCTCGTGGGGCAGTGGCGTGACGAACCATCGTGGGCGCGACCTCCTCAGTGCCGTGCAACGGGCCGGACTGCTCGTTATAAACACGAGTAGTTGTACTCTCGCGCGCCGTGGTGTGTCCGACAGTGCCATCGACCTGACTCTCGTGGGTGGTACGTGTAAATATGAGTGGCAACGTGCACCGGACTCTCAGGGCTCCGACCACTACCCCATCGTGGTCAGACCCCCCACAGCTAACATCAGGTGCACTCGTACCTACAGTGTTGTGAAGTGGCCGCGCTTCAGAGAACTGTGTGCTACAGTGCCAGTCTCTGCAGACTTCTTCACCGCGCTGGCCGAGTGCCACAACGCAGCTACCACCCGCTGCACCGTGCCTGCGGGCACCCCCGCACCGGACATCTGCCTCCTCAACCTTAGTGCTGCGCGACGCAGGGCGCAGATTGTGGCGGTGCGATCGCAAAGTGAGGAACATTGGCGGGTGTACAACTGCATTGACGCGGTATGTCGTATTCACGCCAGACGTCGCTGCAACCAGAGCTGGGGGAGCCTCTGCTCTTCTCTGGACGACCCACGGAACCACGCTCGCACATGGCGAATCTTTGCAGCCATAGTCCGCATCAGAGACCGGTCCTCTGCGTTGCGGTTGCCATGAAAATCACCACACCGGAGCTGGCTGAATTGCTGGCGGACAAGTTCGCCCCTCCGGCCTGCCCAGTTCCATCCCAAGGGCTGCCCCCTCTCCCCGCAAACAACAGGCCGGCGCTGTTTAATCCTGAGCGGTTTTTCCCCACCGAGGGCATCCTCCTCGAGATCCGTGCACTGTGCACTGAGGATTTCACACTTAGCGAGCTGACAGTGGTGCTCAACAGCCGCAGGAAGCGATCTGCCCCGGGAGCGGACGGCATCACTTACCAGGCGCTGCGGAATATTGATCATTCCATGTTGCCCCGACTGCTGGACGCCTACAACGTGGTATGGCGCACTGGACAGCTCCCTCCTGGTTGGAAAGAAGCACTCGTGGTGCCGATCCAGAAGCCGCGGAAGCCGGCGATGGAACTCTCTTCCTACCGACCGGTTTCACTCACTTCGGCTGCAGGAAAAGCCATGGAGGCCATGGCACTACGGCGCCTTCGTTGGATAACCACCGCGACCAACGCCTTTCCACCCGAGCAGAGTGGATTCCGCCCAAGTCGCTGCACTTTTGACTCGCTCGCCGACGTGGTTTCCACCCTTGAGGAGGCCCAATTCCGCGGGGAGTACGGCATTCTAGTGCTCCTCGATGTGAAGAGCGCTTTCGACAGCCTGCCCCACGCATCGATTTTGGACGCTCTTCGCGACCTCGGTGTGGGTGGGCGGATGCTATCCTACGTTGAGGGATTTTTGGGCGACCGTTCCCTTCGTGTTCGTGTGGGTTCCGTATTTAGCGGCCCTCGTCCCGTCACTGCTGGCGTCCCTCAGGGAAGCATACTCAGTCCCTTCCTGTTTAACCTGGTGCTGGCCAAGCTGCCGGATTTTATCCCGTGCGACACGCCCTGTGAAGTGCGTTCGGCGATTTACGCTGATGACATTGCGCTGTTTGCCTGCGGCCCCGGCTACCATCGTTCTGCTCTGCTCAGGTCACTCCAGGTCGCCATCGACGCGGTCGACGCATTTCTCAGTGGAATTGGACTGACGCTCGCCGCCTCCAAAACGGAGGCTCTGCTCGTACACCCGCGAGCGTCGACACGCTTCAGCACACCACGGCTCTCGCTCCGGGGACTTCCTATCGAATGGAGCAAGACGGTGCGCTACCTCGGAGTGACATTCGACAGCCGTCTTAGCTGGCGGCCCGCTGTCGACGACCTGAGGAAGGGAAACCGCAAGGTACTCATCGCAGCTCGTAGTCTCCTTGCGCGCGGCCGCGGCTGCACCCCGGCTCTTGCCCTACGCGTCTACAACGCCGTCGCTTCAGCCCGGGTTCTATACCGCGCACCGGTGGCTTCGCTGAGTGCCTGCCAGCTGGCTGCCTTGGACACCGATCATCGGAACGCCGTACGGGAGTACTACGCACTCCCTCACAACTCCCAAATGGGCCCTACCCTTGCTGAGGCAGGGGAAACGCCCATCTCTCTGCGGATCACCAAAACAGCTCTCAACCACGTGTGGCGCCTGAACAACACGGCGCAAGGGGGTCGCCTGGTCGACCGGCTCCACTCTCTCCCTCACTCATCTCTGGGGCAGCGGGTGAGGGAGTACATGTCGATCGTACCGGACACGCCTTACCGCAGCTGGCCGGCCATCCCTTCGTACCGCCACACCCCCCTGGTCATACACAAGACCCTCGCGGGCATCAAGGCAAAGGCGCGCACCCTCCTAGCAGCAATGCAGTAGGAGTGTTCCGCCCTCTTGCACGATCAGCTGGCCGGGCGGCTGCTTGTTTACGTCGACGGCTCGGTGCTCCCCGACGGCTCCGCCGCCGCTGCCTGTGTTGCGCCATCGGTTGGCGCGGTTCGCAAGTGCCGCCTGCCCTGCCTGGCCTCCTCCACGGCGGCGGAGCTCGCCGCCATCAACCTGGCAGCCGATTTCCTGCTGGAGCAGTCATCGATCAGTGCGGCAGCCATTACCTGCGACTCCCGCGCGGCCTTGGCTGCCATCTCTCGCGAGGAGGACGGTAGTCTTCTGGCGCAGAGGGTAGCCAGGCAACTGCACGCCGTGAAGCAATGCGGATGCGACCTCTCGCTGCACTGGGTCCCTTCACATGTGGGTATATCAGGGAACGAGGCAGCCGACCGAGCTGCAAAGGACGCGCACGACCCCAGCACCGCGGTCACCGACTGCGTGAGCTTCTCGGACGTCGGTCGTCTCCTAATAGCCTGCTACGTGCGCGAGCGACATCCAGATCTTCGCGTGGCAGCCGGCACGCCGCCGCGGCGGCTCCCTCTCAAGGGACTCTCGCGAAGGGACCGCGGGTTCCTTCTCCGTCTCCGCACTGGGGACAACTACACCGCCGAGCGCAAGCATCGGCACTCCGGGCGTGGCAGTCCATACTGCATCGACTGTGGCGACTTGGAGACACTCGACCACCTGCTGCTCGAATGCCCTGCTTGTGACGCGAGCAAGCAAGTGATGCTCGCCGTGTACAGCCAGCTTGGACTTCCTCGGGCAACAGCACAGCACCTTCTCTTTCCGGCGTGCCGCCGCGAGCACGTCAAGCGTGCTCTCTCTGCCCTGCTGGACTTTGTTGACGGCAGCGGACTGCGTGAGCGCCTCTAATTAGTTCTCGTTGTGTTTTTTCTTACCGGTAGACAGCCTAGTGAAGCCCCACCCCACTTTTTTTTTCTCTACTCTCGTTCCGTCCTCTCCCTTTTGTACCTCCACTCTCTTCTTTTACCTCCCCATACCCCTCCCCCTGTGCACTACTGCTGAGGTGTCCCACTTTGATGGAGACAGTTGCGGGGTGCACTTTTCTCTTCAGTTCTTTCTTACTTAAAAACCACTTCCCCCCCCCCCCCCCCCCCCCCCCCCCACTACAAACCCAGCTTGCCTGGCGAACGGAATGTGCTGCGAGAAAAGTCGGGGACAAAAACTCTTATCTTATTTCGTGAAATCCGAGAGGATCGACCACGGAGGCGAGAGCTTCACAGTCGCAGTTTCCATAAACACGTCGACGGCTGAACTGCCGTTACTATTGTTCCTTTGTGAAAAACAGCACGTGACTTCCACACCCTTCAACACAGCCGAACTTCAGGGGCCTCGCCTAAGCTTTTCGTCCTCCATGGGATGTCTACATTTCTGTGCAAGAGAACACTTATTTCCTGCAAGAGCACTTTGACTTGGGCGAGATGGTTCATTCTTGGTTACGTGCAGGGTGACAAAGATGAAGACATGTGACGCGTTGACAAATACGAGTAGTTAGTCAGCGCTCGCATGCAGTGGCGTACCAACTCGTTCGCGAGTTGCTCACTCTGTCCACCGTGTATATATATATATATATATATATATATATATATATATATATATATATATATATATATATATATATAACTAAATGAAGGGAAGGCACGACAGGTCCGGGTACTTTCTATATTGAATGAACTTGTAGGTAGCACATTTTAAAAAGGAAAAATGCCTTAACTAACGTTACGGCCGATTCAATATATATATATATATATATATATATATATATATATATATATATATATATATATATATAGAGAGAGAGAGAGAGAGAGAGAGAGAGAGAGAGAGAGAGCTGATCAGATGACTGGCTTTTCAAAACTGTTTGTTTTAAATCAAGGAAAAATCTGCACAAACAGATTGTGCAGGCGGGGCCGCCCTATACCGCGACAACACCGCAGTGTTTAATAACATTTTCAAAATATTACCGTGAAGTTTAAAACGTACACCCAAATTTAACCTGATCATCTGAGCATTCCATCAGCAAACTTCCCAGTCTTAGTTTGGTGTTGCAGATACGATGAGTATGAAATATTATGCCTAAGGGCAGACTTTCGAAAAAAAAAAAAAAGAGCCTGCTATGACTCTAGTACCTTAAATTCTCACTTATTAAACAAAACATGTGGCTGACAAAGCAATGTACTTCGCAGAAGTTTTCAGGATAAGCCTAGTGCCAATTTCTTTACTGTTCGAGCCCTCTAATGTGAAGTCTTTCTTAAGAAGAAGACGAAGTTCAGTCGATTAATACTTAAGCAAACCACATTGAACTGGTTGTGTATAGTTATAAGATTATAAATGACTACGAATTTATATACTAGGGGTCGTTTCTTGCCCTCCTACTTTTCCCAGCTTGGTTGTGGTGTGGACGGAAAAGCGGGGAAGTGGCCCTTTGCTCCTCCCCTCCGGTTCGCCCAAGTAAATAGCCTACGTAAACTGTGTAAGCTCAAATTTTCCTTGAAAAACTGTGGGCGATTATAGCGTTAAACTAACCCGCATTGTTTTCTTTCGTATAGGTCGTTAGCTGTTAATGACTGGTCAAAATTTTCTGGGTCATGCTCACAGCACCTGCTCGTAAAACGACGCAACAAATGACGCGTAAGTGATCCACCGCGTAATTGCCACGAACGCATGACTGCGTAAAAAATAATAATAATGAACCATGTTCAATAAGGTGTATTGTTCGTCATTGGTTCTTCGCTATTCATCAAAATTTTTCAATGCGCCATAAAATCGCCGCCAGTTGTTACGCGACGTCACAAGTATGCGAAAACTCACGGCTTTAAAATGAAGTGTGCACAATAAGCAGCACATTACTGTGCTGCACAATAACTCTTTTTTTTTTTTGAAATAGCCAGAGAGTGTCTCTTTCTGAACGTAATTTAAGAAGGCTGCCCGCCAATCAAATTGGCAGCGGCTGCTTATAGCAGCGAGCGAGATGGATTCATATGTGTAATCGATACTTTCAATTTTAGTATAACAATGCTGAGCTGTTTTTGCGCGTGTACAACTCTCTATGAACTCATCGTTGCTGACAAAGAGGTAGAGAGAGAAATAAACATTATTAATAACACACACAATCTTTTACAGGTAGGCAGCTTTCTTAGTCCAGAAAACCGTGGACGCTGATCATCTCCCTGGTGAGGTAAATCAAGTAACGGGGCAAACTTGAAAGCTGGGCTTCTCAATGTACTCGAGTCCACTACCTTGTTACAAGCTGCATCGATCGCTGCAGGCTACCATATGATAAGCCATGTGAAGCAGGCTAATCGGAGACTAAAGTGGGAATCTATTTTAGCTGCCCTGGCTAGGCACAACTAAAATACTGGACACTTCTGCACACTCATCAACTCACAGCAGCTTGGATATGGAGCAGTGGCGATGCTATTCGTTTTTAAAGAAACTGAATTTCCTGAATAAGGAGCATTTGATCGGGCTGTAAAACGTTTACTGGTTCCCGCCCAATATTTGTGCCACGGATTACTTAAATTTCAGGCCAGGCAG
The DNA here is from genome assembly GCF_013339695.2 of Rhipicephalus sanguineus. NCBI lineage: Eukaryota > Metazoa > Arthropoda > Arachnida > Ixodida > Ixodidae > Rhipicephalus > Rhipicephalus sanguineus. The sequence continues at coordinate 198,554,041 of NC_051176.1, read as the reverse complement.
GACAAAATAAAATCATGACAGATCGCTGTAATGTTATAGAGCCCCTGCTGAGCGATAGCGTCCTCTGCAATGCTCGAGCACAAGACACAGAAGTGTGGAATAGGCAGCCCGCACCGCAGGTAGCCTACAGTGCGTGGTCATGACACACGGAGGACAGTCGTCACAGCAGAACCGTAGGACAAATTTCACTACAAAATTACGTTATTGCTGCGTTCAAGTAAAACTTTGCCTGACTAGTTAGTTTCCCAGTCTGCAGCCGACAATCACCACTGTCGAAAGTGGGGGGGGGGGGGCGGAGCCCACCCATCATTTTCACTGGGGGGGGGGGGGGCAACCCCTCCCCCCTTGCCCCTCCGGTAGATACGCCTATGCTCGCATGTGTGTACGTGTCTTTGGTCTTCTTCTCAGTTGTTCTGCATGCAACAATATTAGTTTCCATTGCGTTTTTCCTGCCTTCGCCGTCTTAGATTCTGTGGCCACAGTTAACAAAAGAAGGACCCTCGAACTAACTGCGCATTTCGTTTCATTCATTCCTGCAAGGAAAATCGTTTGACGTCTAGGACGATGCTTTGTTTCCCGGGTTTTATACACAAAACAAGATCTCTAATGATTCGCTCTCTGATGTCTATTAAAGCGACAGCGTCAAGAGATCGTCAAAGTGAGCAGCTGCGTAGGTTCACATGTTGCCTTACGGACGCGTAGTGGACCCTTCTCTGATTTGCGAAAGGAAGAATTATGGTGTAGTGCGCACTTAACAAGTGTGCTTGCACAAGAAAATTCGACGGCGCAAACCACCGAGAAGAAAAGGCGAAAAGAGAGAGCGTCAACTCGCAACTAACTTGCGGGTTAACCCGAGAATGCTTATTTGCAGTAGGCATTCTAGGATATTTTTAAACGGCTAATGTTACAAGCGCAGTCGTTCGTTTGCTTACGGCACTCTTGAGGAATGCAGCGCGAACCCAAGCTAGGCTAGCACTTGAGAAGGCGAGGCGCACGGGGCCCGATTACGCTATCGCTTTCTACTCTTGAAGGCGAAGCTCAAGCGTCCTCCAAGTTCTTTACGCCAATGTAACAGCTGATACCTGTTAAAGGGACACTAAAGGGAAGAACGATTATTCTCATATTAGTAAAGTACTCTTTCACAATACCGAAAGCACTCTGCTTGCTGCGAGAACACGCTTGGTGAGCGAGAAAGCGCGCACAGAGAAAATTCGGGTGGCGACGCCACCTTGAAGTTCCCACACCAGGTGCCGGGACGTCATAGATTTCGATGGCGTCTTCTAGTGCCTGAGTAGTTCCTAGTCAGTAAAAATGAAGTACAACGTTTTCTGAGGAAGTACTTATAATACCGAGTTTCAGGAAATTTAGTTGAGCCAATGTGGCCGAAATACGAAAAAACACGTTGATATCCATGACGTCACCATCGAAGATTTTTGGCGGGAAATTTTTTGCCATTGTTTTTTTTTTCATCTAATAATAAACCTATGGCGGTGAAATTAACCACACAAGAGTTTTCAGAGTGTAATTTATCAGTCTAAACTAACTTAATATTACACTTTAGTGTCCCTTTATTACCTGATTGGCAAAGGGACGAGGCTCAACAGCGTGCTATAATATATGACCTTGCTTGACAGGTAATGTGAACTATGGTCATATGTTATTCTCACAAATACCCAAGGCCATAAGAGCTCGGGCCCTGCGCCTTTTCCTAGACGTCCTTCACGACTACAGATAATCACCCTCTTGGTGCATTGATTCTGTGTCCACGTTAGCGTTGTAGAGTGGGAGAAATTGTAGCTCAGCTTTTCTGCTTATTACCGAGCTGAAGCAACAGTAACATAATGTATTCACAAACGTGTTCAATTTCTCAAGTTCGTTGCTTTAAATCACTTGCTTCAACTTAGGACTACTGCTATGTGATTATCGCTATTTCCATCTGCAGAGCGTAGAAGAATGTGGAATCCACGTTCGCTCATGTACACACTCGTCCAACATCCAGAAGTCGTTTGAATGTTGCCTGTAGGCTCTCATTTTGGTGATCTTTAGTTCTCGGGAATGGCTGTTCAGTCTTCCAATGGCGATCACAGAAGGAAAGAAAATAAAATGACAGTCTTCGTGCGCACAACCAGTTCCTGTCACAGGCAGCTGTCCTTGACAGCATCTAGTAAAGCGTGCTAGAAATTGGGGCCCTGCAGGCACACCCATCGTGACGGAGAACTTGAACGCAATGAGGAACAAAACTTGCGTTCCTTAGGGGTGAAAAACGAGTGCTTGGAATTTTGCGCTAACACACTGCAGGCAACTACAGCCCTTCTGCTCATTCAATAACACGAAATACGCACCGAACATTTCGGCACTGATTCTTGCAGAGTTTTACCATATCAAGCAGCTGGTTGTGCATTTTCTGAATGACGGACGAGTACAAGTATCACTGCAGATACGTGTGTGTGCACTAAAGGATAAAAAAAATTACACCATCTCCCACTCAAGAGAACCATGAGGGGATGCGAAGCAGCATTTGGGGCGCACACCAAGTTTCCATTACGTTCACTCGGCGTTTCCGTTAGTGTGTGAGGTTTGTATTCAGTGTTTGTGTTATCATTACTTTGTGCTTGTGCGTTGATTTCCGTTAGCGCCGAGTGAACGAGTGGCGCCGACGTTGACGTTACAACTCATCTGAACGGGAGCGAAGCGAGAATGACGGAAGTCGACCGAGCGCACGCGCTTATATAGACATGAAATGGGGGAGGGAGAGAAGAGAGTGAGTTACAGGCTGTATTTGGCTGCGGCGCGGCTGCATCACGTGGGAAGAGAGGCTGCGCTGCGGCTGCAGCGCGGGAGAGGAGAGAAGGCGACCGAACACCTGCGTAAATGAGGAGAGTGGGAGAGAGAGAGTAGGCGCATGCGCAGTGGAGCGCGGACGCCACCACCTACGACGGACACAGCCTCGTGCAAAAGCTGCTTTGCATCTAAAAGTGTTCATTTGATTCTATTATTCTTCCTGGGGTCCTGCCCAGGTCCTCATAAAATGAAAAGCACGCTGGTGTTCCGAGCTAAGTTTCGATATCGTTTAGCGGGCGGAAAATCTGTGTTACGTGAGCGTGACGTCGCGTACCATAATGTGCAGAGAGTTCCGGCCAAGAATGCTGGGCTAACTCCGCCTGTGGCACCCCCAATTCCACTGTCGGACATACATCATGCCTATAAATATAACTCCACAACTTCGGGCAAAGCCTTCAACGTTGCAACATAAGCACGTAAACGCTCTCCGCGGCTCTAGCTTATTCCTGCTTGCTTTTTGTGTGCGCGATGACGTAAAAGGGACACTAAAAAGAAAACCGATTTTTCTCGTATTAGTAAATTACTCGTTCAAGATACCAGGAACACCACGCTTGCTGCGAGACGACGCTTGGTAAGCGAGAAAACGCGCAAAAAGTAAATGCTGGTGGCGCCGCCACCTTGAAGTTCCCGCACCAGGCGCCGTGACGTTGTAGACTTTCATGGCCTGCATACTAGTCCCTAATCCGTAAAACTGAAGTGCAAATACATGTTGTTTGAGGAAGCCAGAGACTTATCATACCGAGTTTCAGGAAATTTCGTTGAGCCAATGTGGCCAAAATACGAAAAAAAAAACACTTTGAAATCCATGACGTCACCATCGGAGGTTTCGGCGGGATATTTAAATGTGAAACTTTCGACATTGATTTTCTCATCTGTTAATAAACATATGGTGGTGAAATTAACAACACTATAGTTTACTGGGTATAATTTGTCAATCTAAGCTAATTTATTGCTTCACGTTAGTGTCCCTTTCAGATAAACCTCGGACGCTGCGAGGTGCCGCCTAAGCATGAATACATTAATATGAATGGATGATGTAAACGCTTACCTAAAAGACGTAGGCTTGCGTGTTTCTGGCGCGAACTTTCATACTGCAAACGCCACGCTCACTTACAGGCGCCCAGGTCACACAAAAAAACTAAATTTGAAAGCTGTAATGGTAAGTATAACCCTACAATCACAGAACGTGACCGATTCCTGGCTATAATAATACAAAATATATTCACAACTAGAACATTTAGGGAGACGAAAAATCAGTGGAAGCATTCAATAGCCTTTCAAAGTTTCTGGCTTCTACAAAGGTATACAGAAGCAGATATTTTTTACTGCCGTAGATCGAATGCATTTTTAAATAACTTAGGCCTCATCATTGTCAGGAACTTACTTTTCTGAATGTCGCCACCACCTACTAAACATCAGATATAAAAAGACTCTTTCTGCCGTTGCAAGAAAAACTTTCATACGCCTCGCACAATCCAGGCTACAAATGATATCTGATTGAGTCATATTTTAGTTTCGCGTCGCTTTAGGAAAGCACTTAAGCATGACGCATTTGTAGGTTCACTTTTATTTCGAGTGAATCACGCTGAGCCGGAAAGCACGGTTCAGAAGTTTTACGCATCAGGAATCGCATTAACCGATTTGGCTTGTGTAACGTTGCTACGCTGTGTAGTGAACTACGCAGAGTCAATGCAAAACCAGAGCGCATCGTGAGATCGCCATGAAGAGTCTAGCGGGACAGACGAGGAAAACGATAATCGCTGATGAACGATGACGCGGCGGGAAAAGTGTGCGATTGAACGCTTTGCACCGAGCGTGGCGCAGACGCCATCAGAGATGAAGCGTGGAGACCGAGATGGCTGTTTTGCAAACAGTCGTTACGCCTAGAAACAAGGAATGCAAGAGAGCAGAACAATGGGGGAGGGGACGCGTTCGCCGATACCGAGGTCTAAACCACACCGTAGGCGCATGAACGAGTTGTCGTGCAATCAGAAAACCATTTCAAACTCGGACTGCGCTTGGGGCGGAACGCATTTGCGGCCGAAATGTCATTATGGGAAAACCAAACGTATACACAAGGGATAGCTATATGTAGAGCTGTGGAGAAGAGACATAAACTATAGTGAACTATAAGACCGGATACCGGGTGTAGCTCATGAGCAAAACGTTTGCAGCAAGTTGTCTCTATACTTAGAGTGGAGGTTCAACAGAAATGATACATCTTATGCTGACTGCACGCGATCGTTTCGCGCAACCAATACTCCCAAGGACCTGCCGTTTGTTTCCCACACTGAATATTCCTATATAGTCTGTAGATGTAGCTAAGTCACATAGAATAGTGCGATGACGTGGGACTCCTTGCAATGCGTCGTCTGTGTGTGGAACGCTCGCGCGCGCGCGTTTCTTTGTTTGTGTGTTTTTGCGTGTTTGTGTTTGTGTGCGTGTGTGTGCGTGCGTGTGTGTGTGTGTTTGTGATGCTATTGTAGCGTCCAGAACACAACTATACCTGCAACAAAGGCTCAAACTAACTCTCACTTGGAGTAACTAACTATCGCGCTCACTTGTGAAACAGGTACACATATGATTGGCCGTCTCTTTTGTATAGGTTGTTTCCAAATAAATGTATTACGCTTTTTTTGTTTACTTCGAAACGCAAAGAAATCATTTTTACTGAGGACTTGGGGGACTCAATTGCAAAACAAAATGTGGTGCACCAGTTTTTCGCCAAATAAGTCTTTTGCCGTCAATCCATCGTACATAGCGCATACGACATAACTTAGAGCGCTTTCAGTGGCTTCATAGACGTACCAAGAAAGGGTAACCTTCGGCGGTTTAAAATCGGGTCCGTGCTTATACAAGGAGTAAGGCGATTGGCAACAAGCAGTTTGGGCGTCCCTTCGCCCTTCTTACGCGTTAACCCGTGCGTTAGGCGCAAACAATATAGAGTCGCTCAAGCGATTAACTAGTATATTTGTGGGTGCTGCGTCTTATACGTGCGCTGCTTTATATCACAAAGTAAGGAACCCACAGAAGCCCGGACATGCTACTAGCTTCTTGTATTTTGGTTCGTGTGTGGTGTTCATCCTGGTCATCGTGCTGCAAGGATAGAAGACCCCGTTGTTTGCCGTGGGAACCAGCTGCTTTGTTTTTAACTGTACGAAAATATGTCCATCCGTCTTGTAACGTGGCCAATGCGGCAATGACTGATACAATATCTGACCAGATCAACAAGCTTACTGCCTTGTAAATGATGTACACAACTAAAGCTCAAACAAGCCGCAACGCCGTCATTAGCATGTGATTACAGCAGTTTCTCGCGGAGGTTATTTAACAGGGCCTAATTCATGAAGCGAAGGGTTCTTTCGCTTCGCCCAAGGAATCATGCTCTCTGTGTAGTTCATCGAGTCTCTTGGATTGACTCATTTGATGACGCATGAAGTATTGGAAATTTTCATCGCCGATTTTCGTACAACACTTCTTTCTGCATTTGCGATGGACCAGGGGCCACAAGTGTTATACCAACGCAATCCATGCGCTAGAGCACTTCATCAGAGCAGGCATCTCTCAATTATGACATGCAACATGATAGTAAAGGCTCCCGGTCAATGACAAGCTGTTTGTACAAAATAGAAAATATTATGAAGTCAGTCCCGCATTATTATGTGAGTAAATTGTTGATAATAACGCGCACGAGAAGGAGGCAAGATAAAATGTACGCTAGACCTCATTTAACCAATCATTTGAGATACACTGACGTGACGTCATCGTTTGAACGTCAAATGTCTTGATCGTGTGCTTCGGTTTGAAATGGCGAACGTGTTCGTCATTAATTATTTTGGATGATTATAGTAAGACGGGCGGGCTCATACACACTCAGTCATTAAAGAAGCGGTAAAAAGGAAAAAAAAAAAGAATCCTCGCTTCCATTCGCAGCGCGCTGTGGCCCTTTCTCTTCAAGGAGAGCGCACATTCGCGTAGGAGGGGAGCGCGCTTTATAGGGAGTCTCAAATCTTCAGGATATCCTCGCTGCTCCACTTTTCCTCGAAAAATGTGCGCGACGAAGAGGCCTTGTCATTCCATACACACGAGCGCTCAAGTAGGCGTTCCCACCCTGCCTCGGCCGAGAGGTGTCCTAATGCCTCTTCCGGCCGCACGGCGCGAGTAAGACAACTCGCGGGAGAATTGTCGCCTTCCGCGTCGACGTGAGTAGAATTGCGCGCGTCCCCAGGAACGTCAGCGTGTTATCTCGTTTCGGTGGTAGCGAAGAAAAGGAGGGCAGGCAGACAGACGCTCTTCAAGGCTAGCGACTGCGCCAAGTCTGCTGCTGCCCACAGGGACCGGAGAAAGCTGCCATCTCCACTTAGGATTAGAGCGCCGTAGACGTGAAGAAGTGAAGTTGCCGCCTCTTGAGGAGCGCGGAAATTAAACTGATGAGCAAATGAGGCTCGCTTTGCTTTCCTGTCCAACTACCGCGGATGAGAGAAACTAACGAATAGAAAGATGAAGAGAAAACCGGTGCCGTTTTATAGCAAAAGAGAACGTGTTTTTCCCTGTTTTCCAGCTTGTAAGCTGCAAGGAAAAAAAAGTGAAAGAGCTTCACGGCCGTGTTATCTGGTTACCGTCTTTCCACGAGAGGAAACTTCGGTAGAATGCGTTATAGAACGTACGTGTTTAATGAATCAACAGGAACCCGAGTGCTAAGTTTGAGCGAACTTATATCCCCAGTTGAACCAAATATTTTTTTCAGCCCTACAACTACTTCGCATAAAGTAGATGGTACATACTACTTCTCGTGTGCGTTTATATAGCCGGAAACAGGATAAGGAAATCAGTAGTGACACCTGCCTAAAACGCCGTGCTCAACGTTTTATGATTCGAAAAGCCGTGCTCAGACTTCCGCAGAAAGAAATTAGGACATATCCCGGGAACTAGATGAGGCTATCTCACGTGTGGTGTTTACATGTGCACGTTAGGCAATTCAGAAGCTAGAGCTCCTTGTCAAATTTAAAAAAAAAAACGGTGTCCTGCACCTTTTCATAGAGACTTCCTGAAGCGTGCCGTTCTGCATCTACTGCAAAGAGGACATTATGTACTGTGTGGATTATTTTTCCTACAACCTAGACAGCAGATATTAACAGTGTGTTCGCGTTCAAACTTTTTTTTTTCATTCTAGAGATTGGTTATGACATCAAGTCATTAACAATACTTTTCTTTTTCCTTTTCATCGAAATAATTCCCTTCAAACAATTATTAACAGTTTGAAAGCTCACTGACGGCACCTTTAGTTTACTGTTACTTGTTGTAGTCTATACGACCACTGTTAATTCTACAGTTAATCTAGATCTCTAGATGTTTCGTTCCTTCACGTTCTAGAAGGGACACTGTGGGCTGCCGACAACAATTCTTCTGCCAAGCACTCATATTAGAAGTACCCTGCTCTTTACGTGCCCCTGCAATAAAATAATTACCAGAAGAAGAATCCGCAGCTCAGAAATAAAAAGAAACGACTGGAACAAAAATAATGTAAGCAGGTCGGGCGACCCCCTCGCTTTCAGACGCAACTCTGCGCGGAGCGCAGCTGTGAGCAATAAGCGAGGACTACGAAGAGAAGCCGTCGTACGGCACACAATGAGCGCGCAACGGCTGGCTTGAGCAAAGGCTTCACCTGCAAGAATGGCTGGCCGCCACGAATTCGAACCATAAGGCGGCGCTCCTTATCATAGTATTGGCCGTCCACCTGCCGCGGCCTTTGGTCCACGTCGTTCGGGTACCGAAGGCGTGTACTGTTGAAAGAAAACGTGGAGAAGTGCGGCGCCGTCGGTTGAGGTAGCACCTTTCGTTGCAGGATTTAGAACGATAACTCACGCCAGAAAACCAATCTTTGCTCTCCTGCATTCTTTCCTCTTTGTTACCACCCTTCTTGACCCGCACCTTCCGGCTGCCCTCTTATTCGCTCTCCTGCGCACAGCCACATATTCTCGGGAGCTGAACTTACTCTCCCAGAATTTTTGTCTTGCTTTTTTTTTGTTTCGTTTGCCGTCAGCTCTGTCGACAAACTTGGCGCTGGCCGGCCAGTTCCGACATACAGTGTTTATTTTATGCGTCGTCATATATATATATATATATATGCGCGACGCCAGGTCGTAACTCCTGCCCCGGTATGGTCGCTGCGGTTTGTGCCATCTGTTCCGAACAGAGGCAAGGGAGGGAAAGAAACGGTGGCTCCTCGGCGACCTGTCGTCGCGAAGCCAGTGCCGAAATATGGCCACATGCGTTTCGGCGACAAAGATTGCAGCATGGCCTCTGCTGCGAACGTATCGATATACTTGCACAGCCGTTTCCATAGAGACGCGAACAGAAAGAATTCGGATTGTCGTCGCGACCTGCCCACGGATTTGGCCAATAATGCCTCCCAAATTATTGTCTTCCACGCGCGGTCCCGCGCACTATGGCTGTCTTGCCCTTGTGCGCTCTCGAGCCGTGTTTTGCTTTCCTGCTTCCTTTTGCGGCGCTTTGCTTTGTGTCAAGGCACCACTGCGTTCTTTCCCTTCCCGTGCCGAGACAGGCGCGGTTGTTTGGGGATTTGATCACATACATTAGATATTTCGCTCGCATTCAGCTCTTCCAACTTTTATTATTTCGTCGTCTTCAGCACGATTCGGCTGTTCCCCACGGTTCAGTCAGCATCAGTACGCAAGCACGGAATCCTATGCTCACGAGCGTTGTTTTGCCTTTTTTTTTTTGCTACACTGGGTGCTGTTTAGGCACGTTGCAATTGTATAAGAGAGTTGGCAGCCCGCACGACAAGAGAAGGAAAGATAAATCGTGTAAATCTGCGCCTGGTTGCTATACGTCTGTTCTGGTTCATCACGAAAATTTTCATTTGTCGCTTTTGTGCGTCAAATGAAAGGCCAAGCCCTCAAGAGCTTGGAAAATGTACTGGTAAGCGTCAGTGTGCCCTTGAAAATTAATTACAACATATTTTTAAAAGCTAGTTTTGGTTCCTAGTGTACCCTGACGTCACGACACGGTATGAGTTTCTCGTCACGTGCTCGCGCAAGATATCGTGACGTTTCCATGGCAGCTCCACTCCATGGCTCCGTTGGTGACGCGCAAACGGCCATTTTTTCGTACCTGACGTCACCACAACTGGTGCGTCACTCTAGGGTTAATGTCAGTAGGTGCGCACCGCGCACCTACTGATATTAAAATAAAATACCTTGTCGGCCTCTACTGAGCTTCACACTCGGTCAGAGCCGTCTGCGTATGCAGAAGATTTGTATGACAAATTTTACCAGCGCAAAAAAACGGAACACCTAGGGATCGGGACACACACACACACAGATTTGTATGGCGGAATAACATCAGCTTCGAAAATTGGTAACACTACCCCTTCAAAATGCTACGTCAGCAAACAATGTCGTCTTGTTTCTTCTTTAGCAGTATGCGTCTCTAACTTTTGGAGCACCGGATGGTCATGACTATTAAATTGGCCAGAAATCAACTCATGTCCATGGAAGTTTGCAGCAGCAGAAGTCCTGCGCACAGTGATGCCGCACACCTTGTGGAGCTGGAACATCTCTAGAACTAGCAAGGCAATGTTTTTCTTTTTATGAGTGGCGGGTAATAAATTTTATTTGGCATATGAGTTCCTTATTCGAGCCGTAAAATTCGCTCACTTACAAAATGCCTGTCTTCAAGCAGGACGACGACCACTGTTGCCGCAAAATGAACTTTTGCAGCTTCGTAACAAAAAATCCAAGATTTTCAGTCACTGCAGGTGTCACGGACTTCACAGAGTAAATATCGACTTCCCTTCTCACCATCGGAAACGCACTGGAGAATATCCAGTTTTTTTTTTGTTTTCTTTTTTTTTTGCTGATAAAGAGTCACCAACATATATGTGCCAATCTTCAACTCTGATGCCATCTATATGGTACTCGCAAAATTGGTTGTTGCGTGCGGAATAAACAATGTGATGAATGAAAGTTCTGCGACAGCGGCCGAATTATTCTTTTCAACTGCACAAGAAAAATGATCTTTCTAATACTCCATGTTTTGAGATCAAGCGAATGTAAAAGTTGTAACTACTATGCTGTAACATCAAGCCTTACGACAGTGTTTTGCAATTTATTGCTACGAGTGCCTCATCAATATTAACCTAATGAAGCCAACAGACAAGTCTTTTGGCTTTATTAGGCTGTGTACAACAAAGACACGAGCCCTTGATCCATTCCCCTTCTGTTGTTCATTAGCATTAAGGTATTTATGCCCAATGGTTTACGATTCTAGAGAGCGAAAACTTCGTCTTTTCAAGCAGGCGTAAAGAATAAATGGATTAAAAAAATAACATAACCACAGGAGTACAACCTTCGAGTACTACTGCTGCTTAACGCCTGACATTTAAAAAATGCGTATTTCGTCATCTTTGTTCCTCAAAGAAATACCTTGCTTCATATCTACGCTCTGTTATTTGCCTCTGTACGCAATTTACGTTTTTTTTCACTAATCATCTGAGACTAAAGAAAACTAAAATGTCCGTGTGCACAGCCGCCTTATAGCTGAGGGTGCAGAAGATACGGCCATTAAATGTCTGTGTTCCGTTCGATGTGAATGCCAAAATGTGGCGACGTGGCCTTAATGAGAGAATGAGGGAAGCGTGCGCTCACTCCAGACAGGCCGTTGTTAATATAATCCTTTCTTCAATTCCTCGTGCGTCGCATACCCGTGCGAATGTTGTTTTCAAGTTGACCTTCAAACATTCCATAATTTATATTACCCTCTTTCGTTCTCTCTCTCAACCTCTAGTTTGTGAGCAGGTTAGTTCTGTACTTGAGCCCATCAACTACGGCTTTAGCTCTGGGTTACATTCAAGACGATCTAATAAATATAATCCATGTCACCCAAATGCTCTACAGCACACCCACGACAATGACGCGTTAAGTCACCTCATGCACCGCCACGATGGGTCGCACGCTTTCCCCGTGTGAATGAAGCATGGGAAAATGGCTTCCGACCCACGAGGCCCCTTAGGCAAGCAAGGTTAGCACAGTGGAAGCACGACTCGACACAAAGCTTGCTTCATGAGTCATGACTGTCTTTGTTCAACGATTTTCTGTTTGCCTATGTGGCGTTGTTGGTTCTTACCACCTGTAGAGAATACTTTGCCTCAATATTATACTTATTGAGGAGAAGTTACTTTGTAGGAGGCAATGTGTTCAAAGGCAGAACAACAATGTATAGTACAAAGTTATGGAACCCCGATTAGATTAAGCACTTTAACAGCGTAGCTGTACCTAGTTAAGCCAAGTCTAATTGAGCCCAGTTGAGCATGGTAATAAATAATTAGCTAAGCATAATTAAGCTAATTATGCCAAAGTCAATAGTCCTAATTAATCCAAGGTGAGATTTTGGTGTTCCCAGTCGTGCAGAGCTCGGCAAGATGAGCCGAGATAAGCCTAAATAAATCTAATTAAGACTGAGTCTAGTTAGTGCTAGTTAGGCTAATTAGTTAATTAAGCCAAGGTTGACTTTGGGTACAAGCTAACCGAGACCAAGCCTACAATATGCAATGTAGATTAATTAAGCTAATTATCCCCATTAAACTAATTATGCTCATTAATGTAATTAAGCTACTTGGTGCTGTGATTGCCGAGCGATTCCCAATCGAACCCGATCGATACCTAGCCAATACTCGTGATTTACAATGTGAACATTTCGTGCTTCAACGTGTGAATGCACGTGGGCCCAGTCAAGCCAGGAATAGCCGAGTGCCGACCAGGTCTGCTCTGCAAGCTAAGCGAAGCTGTGCAAACTTTTGTCGAAAGGTTTCTCAGAATTACACATACCGAAGGCAATGATAAAAGTTAGCTTATTATTTGTTCAGCCGTTTGATTAAACATGCTGCATTTGTACAGTATTCCTTGCAGAAGGGTACCATAGTCTGGAAACTATAAGAAAAGGTTATATATATATATATATATATATATATATATATATATTGAACGCGACCTGTTTCTTAATGGCCTAATGATTTTTGCTGAGCGCTCTCCCGTGATCTCATACTGCCAATGAGTCTTTTCTTCAACGACCGGCGTTTCTCTCCGGTTGCAGTGGACAGTAGTCCTACGGGCAGGACTGGCGTATCGGGACCGGCCAGCGCGTTGCCTTCCGGCAGCGGATGTCGTCGGCGCCTCTCCGGGCGGCGGGCCCCGGCGGCCACGCGGCTCCTACGACGTTCGCCGCTGGTCGTAGACGACGTCGTGCTGGTGGCGGGCTCCGAAGAGGACGACCTCTTTTTGCCGCTGTCCAAAGGACTGCGTGTCATGCGCGACGTCAGCTCCGTCACGGCGCTCAAGGGCAAGTCGGTGAGCCTCGTGTGTCCGCTCTACGTCGCCGCCTGGGCTTCCGTCTCTTGGGAAAAAGGTAAGGTTTTGATACACACATATATATATATATATATATATATATATATATATATATATATATATATATATTATATATATATACAAATATATATGCAATTTGCAATATCGTGAGCGTTGTCCCTGACTGTTCTTTGCCTAAACACGTGGGGCGCGTTCGCCTCGTCACCACCTCTTATTACGTGCTTTGGCCATTCAGAGAAGAAATAATCAGCGTTAATTCCAACAACATTGTGGATGGTGACGTGCTCGTGCTACCTTACGGTCATACCCTACATCGAGGCATTCTCATTAATCCAGTGCTTATTCGCTTCTCTCACGCGTCTGCCTTGCTTGCTAGAATACATAGCGGAAAAAGGAATGCAGCACAACAATACGACAAGTTTCTGCGCTATGCATTCTGATTAGCGATGGCCAACCAACACGCCCAAACCCTATTCTTTCTGAGAGTTTTGCTGTCATACAAATTCTTTCTCGTTTAGCCCGTTCATATTTGCGCTTCTTTGCAGCTGCTTTAAACCATCTGCGATTTCCTGCGCAGTCTTCTTGTTGCTCGTGCATTCAACTATACGAGAGTTAACTCCTACGAGCGGGAAGAAATTTTCGCTGTCACACGTAGCGCAGGCAACATGCAACTGATTGTTACGAGCTGGTGTACATCATAAAAAGATCATGCTTGCTCGCAAAAACGCTTATACGCGCATGCTTCTCAATGGTAGCCGTTTCGACATGGCATTGCGCCGAATCACGGAACGGAACACTCGGTGTCACACACTCCGAGCATGTTTCCTTACATGACGCACGCTTCTTATAAGAAGCAGCTAATCTTGCCAAGCGTACTGTTATTCTAAGCGCAGTTCAGAGTTTGACTTGCCTTTGTTGCTTTTTAATGCATCCTCGCTTTGTATCGCGTTGTGGTGATAATCTTGTGGTCTTTACTTTTATTGTGCCCTTAATTTGTTCTATAGGCACCTTGAACTGAATCTGTCCACAGTTTACAGCTACGCCAAAATACATAACCAAGCTAGAGTGTACTAGAACAGGGGAATGCTCGGAACGGCCGCAGCACCAATGTAGGGAAAGTGAAGCCCAAACAGGCTCAATCCGCTTGTGGAATTGCGATCCGTAGTGTGTAATGTGTCGTCGTTTAAGAGTTGCACGCGGCTTTGCCAAAGTGGTGCAGGGGTAGAATGCCCGCTTCCCACTCACAACGCCCTGGGTTCGAATCGCAGCTGTAGATGGTGGGTCTTTATTCTTAGTGTCACCTTTTATAGCTGCATTGGTTTTCCTTTGTTTCTTAAAACTAGTTTCTATTGCTACGTATTGCTACAAAAAGTAACGTAAGATATGAAATCTCGTTTACAGTCTTGTATTCGTGAAAATCTCGGAGGTCATACTTCATGTTTTTGTTGAATCCCAGGCGGTGGCGCTGGAAATGACTACACGCTCACTGTCAAATTTCTTCTATTTTACTTCACATTTTGCGTTGCTTTTTTAAGCAACACGTAACAAGTGAAGCTAGTTTTAAGAAGAAAGGAAAACCAATACAGCTATAAAAAGGTGGCACTAAGAATAAAAGCCCACCATTTACAGCTGCGATTCGAACCCAGGCCTTTTGAGTGGGAAACGGGCATGCTACCCTTGCACGACTTCGGCGGAGCCGCGCGCAACTCTTAAACGACGACACATTGCAGACTACCGATCGCAGCGCCGCAAGCGGATTGACCCTGTTTTGGCTTCACTTTTCGAAGATCGTTCTGAGCACTCCCCTGTTCTAGTACACTCTAACCAAGCTAACGGCGGAAAGGAAATTGTAGGAACTCGATGCATCTTCATCGAGACACCTCAGAATCCTTAGCGCGAGGGGAGAGTTTTCAATGCCTGAAGCTTTCCGAGCGCCCATGCTCCGCACGAAATGGGCGCTGTCACAGTCTATGTAAGAAGTATTAACATCGCTAAGCTTGAGCTTAGCAAAGCTCGGCATGTAATTACTACACAAGCGATAAAGCAATTGGCACAAGGAACCTCAACACATTTTCTTCGCTTCCCTATATTGGCTAAATGAAAGTGGATAAATGAAAGTGTCGTCGTAGCGCCACTTTGACGCTGTAAGCTGCGTCTAATAATTTCAATTCGTAACACCCGCTTTCTATGAGTGAATCGACAAAAACTGTTGAGTGACACTCCTGCCGGCTATATATGTCACACATTTTTCTTAAATTTATTACTGGATTACTGAAGCGTCATTCTTTAGAAACCGGTTTTTCTAGCACTAAAGCCGAGCTCATTGCATGAGTGCTCTGGGATATTATTTATAAATTTGCTTGTTGTGTCGGAGATGGTCTGAAGCACTTACACGCTATAGTTTCATGTTTTTAATTAATTTAACTGTAGACAATGGATTTTACCAGCACTTCGCATCTGAGTACTCGTATCACAACTAAAAATAAAATGGTATATTTGCTCCTTTCTTAGGTATGGGCAAACTCAACGTTATGTTTCTAGGTTATCTTTGTTTCATTAGTACAGCTAATGCTAAGCATTAGTAACATTATTTGTCCTTGATGGTGCTTGCTGTTTCATGTTGCCGAAAGGAATACCCTTTGCGATTCAGTGCATATATCAAGTGTATACAGCAGTAAAATGCACTAAAATATTCTGTCCTTGCAAGCAGCACACAAGTTTTTAGTTTGCGTTACACATTTCAACCACTTCCATGCTTTTTCAACAGAATCCCTACTGCATTAACTATAGATAACCCACATGGATGCATAAGGCAGACGGTCAATAGTTTGCCGTACATGGCTTTCACGTACACTTATGATCTTTCTGCTCACGTTTCAATATGAAACACAGCACAATTGCCGAGTTAGTTGAAGCATGCACGGTGGTAAATTTTGCAGGAAGCAACAAGATTCCATTCAACCACCGGCAGCGTGTCCAGCCAGATGGCAGCCTGTCAATCAGCAACGTACAGCAAGTATCGGACGACGGCAACTACGTTTGCAGATTCACGGACTCTCGCAACCAGAAGCACACGGGAAACGTCCTTCTAAAAGTGATCGGTGAGTACTCCCACAGCGTCCGCGCGAGAACCGCCTTTCTGGAAAACCAATGCTACCACGATTTTTAAGCAGGAAGGATTCACAGATTGTGTATTGAAGAAAGCAAGTTCATTGAGCCACACTATCGCATATGTGAGTTTCAAGCTAAGTTTTTAAACACGTAATATTCTTCAGCGTGGAACTGACACGCACAACATATTCATTTAGGATCTCGCAGCCGGATATCCTTAGCGGCACAATGTCGGACAGAAGGGAGCGAGAGAAAAACGAAGGGGAAAGGCACGGAAGTCAACCACGTTTTAGCTCTGTTGGCTGCCCTACACATGGGGTGGGGGAAAGGGGGAATAATATATAGGATAGAGTAGAAAAAACAAGAGTAACTTCGTCCTTGTGGCCGAAGAGCCACCACGGTAAGACAGGGTATGATGATGATGAAATGAACTTTATTTGGTCCTGGAGAACCCCGATCAGACAACCCCCGAAGGGGGGTCCGCCGCAGTTGCTGGCCGCGCCCACGCCGGTACTGGAAGACCGTGGCCCTCCGCCCGTTCGCAGGCCTCCTGGACTGCCGACAGCTGGACTGAGAGCTCGTTGCTTTTAAGAGCCCTCTCCCAGTCCTCTTCTGTGCTGAACTTTGCGCTAAGTAACGCCGGGCACTGCCAGAGCATATGAGCGAGTGTGCAATTATCCGCCCCACAGCTAGGACATCCTGGATTTATGCCTTCAGCAAAGTGGCTAAACGTGCTGCGAGACGGGAAGGAACCTGCCTGCAGCATCCGGAGAACCGACGACTGCGGCCTAGTAAGCTTGGAATGCGGGAGGGGGTATCGCCGCCTTGACAGTTGATAGTGCGAAGTAACTTCGTTGAAGGTGCCAAGTGGATCCCTGAAGCTCTCCGTGAAGCCGCCTCCGGACCCGCCCGCACCGCCGCGGCACGTGATTTCTCGCGCACGGTTATGGGCAAGTTCGTTGACGTTGGGAACTGTCGGATGAACCCCTGAGCCCATGTGGGCCGGGAACCAGGTAATTGTGTGAAAGCCTCCTACAGCCCTCGAACTGAGAATAGCGGCAGCCTCTCTTGAGACCACACCCGAAGCGAAGGCCCGGAGGGCAGCCCTAGAGTCGGTGAATATCTCAGGACGAAGAACGTGGTGAGCTGCAAGCAGAATGAATACTCGGCCTTGCTCTCCTCTTTTCTGCACTTATTTCCAAGCCGCACTCAGCGGCTTGAAAATGACTGCGTAGTTAGGAATGAACTGTCTGAATAGCAACCATAACGAGAAACTGCTGGAAGCCTCTTGTTTTTTTCTGTAGGTAGATATTCAGTGACTGAACGAAGCTTATCGGGATTCAGCTTTAGCGTGCCGTCGTCTACAACAAAACCCAAAATATTGACTTTTCTAGTCGCGAGCCGAATTTTCCCAGCGGGGTGAACCGTTAAAGCTCTGTCGCACATGCGCTGCAATATGGCAATGAATTGCTCAAGATTCTTTTCAAATGTACGGGAGAACACAGTTATTTCATCCAGATACCAGGAAGCGTACTGAAACTGCAACCCAAAGCAGCATGTCCATCATTCGCTAATATGAGCTGGGGCTCTTACAGAGTACTCTTACAGTGCTCTTACAGAGACCAAAAGATGTGCCAAGGGACTCGTACTATCTACGCTGAGACCGAAAGAAAGTCTTTTGGCTCGTCGCTGGGCTCGACCGCTATTTGTAGATAGCCGGGAGAGCAGCAAAGAGTGGTAAAAGATTTTGCATTACCCAGTGCTTACGTAATGCTGTTAACAGCAGGTAGCGGATATAAATATCTCACGGTGACGCCGTTCGACGGCCGAATCGCTCCAGTGTTGGTCATCCCATCAAGTACTTTATCCAATATGGCTAGTTTGTGTGCGCTGAGGAGGCGTGGATTACACCACCATGGGCGCGCATTGCCTGTGTCGACGTCGTGTGCCAGCACCTTCGTCTTACCCGCTACGGCGGTATAGCGGTTATGGTGCTCGACTACTGACCCGAAGGTCGCGGGATCGAATCCCGGCCACGGCGGCCGCATTTTCACGGAGGCGAATACGCTTGAGGCCCGTCTACTTAAATTTAGGTGCACGTTAAAGAACCCCAGATGGTCGAAATTTCCGGAGCCCTCCTCTACGGTGTCCCTCATAATCATATCGCGGTTTTGGGACGTTAAACCCTAACAGTTATTATTATTAGTAGCATCTTGGTCTTCCCAGGTCGCTCGGTGACCATCTCTACGAACGGTTTTAGAACGCTGTGTAGTTGTTTCCGATTGCGAAAAATATCATGAAAGTTGTTCAGTGCCCCCATTACAGGCGCTGTAAGGGCGGACTCGAGACCTGCTACACCGCAGGGAGCTGTAGCGGCAGCTACGGTTTCTTCAGCGGGAGGACTAATTTAAGACTCCCCTTTTAGGCCGTGATCTCTTGCAGGCAACTCCATCGTAAAACCTGCATTTTTGGAAAAGTAGCAGCCGAACAGCATTGTGACAGACAAACCAGAGAAGCAAACAAAACGTGGTCTCTGTGTTTACCATTTAACCTGATGCGCAAGCGGATACACTCGCCAACCTCGGCTCTATGATTTGACGTCATTTCTAGATGACGCGTGCGTGACGTCATTTCATTTATCTTCGCTTGAACTCGTTGACGAAAAGTCACCGCAGACGCTATTCCTCAGCCGGTATCAAGAATAGCAAGGACAATCTGTCCCATAGTCGTTACGCCCGTGTTTGGTTCTACTGTCTGAACAGGTGTAATGCCACATGCTGTAGGAATGACTGTCGACTCGCCGCCTTGACTGCTTTCTTGTCTGACCTCAGCAGCGCTTCTTCGAGTAGCATTCTCGCCTTACGTGGCCCGCTACCGTAGTTAATATTCCTTATCTGCGCTTGAGAATTCTGCCTATTGCATCTGCCTGAACTCGCCGTAAAATCGCCGGCAACCTCTGGAGTCAAACCCGATACAGGAATGCATTCTGCTTTCGTCATTTGAAGGGCTTCTGTGTGCTCTAACCAGACGGGGTCCTGCTGAGTGAATCGAGTATGGAGCGAACTGTATGCACCTTGCCGTTGCTCGGTCCACTCCCATTGACATTGGCCTTCACCTGGTATGGGGTCTCCAGGCGCAACACGCAACCCCTGACTGTAGGCGAAGGTGGGGTGGCCACCGTAGCGAAGGGGTCCAGTGCGCGTGGGGAACCGGCCGACGCAGAGACGCGGCTCGTCTCGTTGTGCGCTGAGGGACAGGCAACGGGAGCTCGCCAAGGCAATTTGACCGTTCAAGGGCAGCGTTTGGCGGTGGCAGAAGCAGGTAGATGGTCTCGAATGTGCGCCTATATAAGATTGGTATAAATCAGGGGTAACTCTGTCGAATGATGCGAGCAACTTTGCCGACTTTGGGCACGTTTGGTTCCGTAATGCGATATAGTTTCTGCATTGTCCGGAAGTACTCGAGCAAGCTTCTGTCCGGATGCTGAATTCTTAATTTGATCTCACGCAAGACTCTGAGTCCGTAACCCGATGGCAGAAAATTCTTTCCCGAAGCGTGTCTCGAATTCTTTTTCCCATGTCGGGAAGAAGGCTAGAGCATCGACCAACGTCCTGCGTTTTACCGAAAAGCCAACGGCAGGAGTCGAGCCACAACATTGGCTTTGGAGGCGCCAGCGGGATTGCCGTTGAGTAGATTTGAAAGGAACCAGAACTCAAACTATAAGTAGCCAAAAGTAGCCATGCCATTTAGTTTTATTGCCATTATTGCAGCCAACTAGAACAGACGCGGTAATATGAACATAGCTTTTATTATTGATCAATAGATATCATGATTTAATCAGCGAGAACATAAAAATAAGAGCCACTATTTTTCCCTCTCGCTTGCTCTTTAAGCCGAAAGAGAAATGCAAATAAATTAATGAATTATAATAAGTTCAGTGCGCTTGCATGTAGGTTATATAGAACAGACACACTTCTTGCCAGTAAGAACCATAAACGTTGAAGCAGTTTTTTTTTAAACCGCGGACCGAAATTGGTCAGTACAGTTACCATAATACCAGTCCAGCTTCAAATATTGAAACCTGGTTAAGGATTAACTGCCCAGCTGCATCTTGTTGCGGATCTTTTTGCCATGCTCACACAGGAATTCGCGCTGTGCTATAAGCATTAGGAACTGGTGTCGGCACAGACGGCGGGCAACCTGAGCAGCGCGCTAGCTACGCATTTGCCAACACGCATGCAACTTCATCTCTACCCGCTAAGGTGGTCTAGTGGTTAAGGTGCTGGAGTGTTGACCCGCAGGTCGCGGGATCGAATCCCGGCCGCGGCGGCCGCATTTTCGGTGGAGGCGAAAATGCTGGAGGGCCGTGTACTTGGACTTAGATACACGTTAAAGAACCGCAGGTGGTCGAAATTTCGGGAGCCCTCCACTGCCGCGTCTCTCATAATCATGTCGTGATTTTCAGACGTTAAACCCCAACAATTATTATTATTATTTACTTCATCACTCCGTGTTTGCATGCGCGCCACGCACTGCATTGGGTTACCAGCCTGCTGGCGAGAAGAGGACATGAACGAGCATCGGCGGACTTAACAGAAACGCTTGGAAACCTATATATTTTATCAACAAATAAGAAGACTGGGTACTAAATGCGCCAAAATGCAAGTTAAAGGTAGCCGATTTGGTGCAATGTAGCCAGTAATGCTCCAGTGGCATTGGCGTAAGCATCCAGCTTAACGAGAAAGTCGGCCACTAAATGCGACTCACGATATCTCGGGTATTTATAATGTTCCACATGGAGCTGAATCTCTTCCACGGAAGAACATGTGTTGCACACACACACACACACACACACACACACACACACACACACATAGGGGTATGAGGTTTACACTTCAGATGAGAGTTAGGCATACACCTATCCGCTACACAGAGGTTATGTCCTTTCCTGTGAAATATTTGCTGGTAATGATAAGAACGAATGTTTCTGAAAAATTTTATTTAAAAGAAAAATATTAGGGCATATTCGCACTAATGGTGCCAAGCCTGAAGGAATAGCGGAAGTGGGCGGCCTTCCTTAGAAAATGTAGGCTGAACTTGGACTGCCAAGAAAGCGCCACGACCTGGCTAATGCAGATTACCTTCTTCGTTCAGCTTCTTCTTTTTCTTTAATCTGTCTTCCTTTCTTTCTGTGGCGCGTACCCGCTTTCTGTGGCCCCCTCCTCCTTTATTCCTACTCATCCTCACTTTCTTTTCCCACACCCTTGCTATGCGATATTATGCATGACAGTGTTATGATATCAGCTGCTCGGTACATACCCGCTTTCTGTAGCGCATACCCGTTCCTGTCCCTCTCACCTCCTCCTTTCCTTCCTTCTCACCCTCACTTCACTTCTCCTCACCCTCACCTCCCTTTCTCACCTCGCACTACATGACGCATGTATAGCGTTGTTTTTTTCGAAGCAGTGTCAAGCACTGGCTGTGACAGTTGTTAGTTCACGTTTGCCCCGTGCATGCCTGTGCGTTCATTTAGGGCGTCCTTCTTTGTGCTTCAGCGGCACGCTGCAAGTATCGAGCTGCTTCTGGTTCTTTGTGTGACGTTTCGATTTCTCGCTATCGCATTCACTGCTTCGCCCTTGCGGCGAAATTGCGACTTTTTTTCTCTGTTTCCGTTTTCTCTGTCTTTTCTTCTCTCTTTATATCTATTTATTTATTTCTCTCTATCTATCTGTTTCTTTCTCTTGCTCTTTGTATTTTTCTTCTCTTTTAAATGGGAAGCATTTCTTAGCAAACCTTTGGCACTTTGAGCGTTTCTATCTATCTATCTATCTATCTATCTATCTATCTATCTATCTATCTATCTATCTATCTATCTATCTATCTATCTATCTATCTATCTATCTATCTATCTATCTATCTATCTATCTATCTATCTATCTATCTATCTATCTATCTATCTAGCCGCCTACGTCTGGGAACTCTCATGATCGATATGCGCCACAGGTGATTGATAGTTTATATCTACCCAGGAACGGCGAGAACATACATTGGTAATTAATGCGTGAACGTTAAGAACAACGGACATCGGCAACGTTGACCCGACGAAGACAAAGAATAAAAAATCACAGCATATTCACGGAGTGAATGATGATGAGTGGGCGAAGCTGCGGAGGTTCATCGGTAAACCGTGAATCTTCCGTGAATTCTGCCCAGTACATCATCACCGACGTGAGATCGGGCGCGTTTATACTAAAGGTTCGATGAGTTATGACGACTTGCAGCTCACTTTAATTTTACATGTAGGCTGTGAATTTTCATTGTTTAGAAAACCATTGCTTTAGAAAAATCTGGCGTCTTTCGTTAAGCAGCTGGCGTCTCTTCGTTTTGCTTTAGAAACATCTGGCGTTCTTTCGTTTTGCTTTTAGAAAACATCTGGCGTCTTTCGTTGGCTTATTTCATCAATCAACGGCGTTTTGAACAAAATTTTTATTGTTTAATCACGCACAGGAGAAATCTCACCAGGCACTACCTTGGAGGTAAACAATGGCTGCTAATGGGAATGAGAGACAGAAGAAGTCGGCTTTTAGTTAACGCTTACACTTCTACTTCTACTAACGTTTCCTACTGGAACATGCCAATGGCTGCTAATGGGGAATGAGAGACAGAAGAATTCGGCTTTTAGTTAACACGCACGCTGCGAATTTTTTATTGTTCAACAACGCACACGAAAAATCTCCCACCGGCACCACCTTGGAGGTCAAAGCGTAAGACTTGTTACGGACTACGACTACTACTACTAGTACTACTATGACAACGACGACTACGAGGGACGAACGGGTGCCGCCTTAAGGAGCTTCGCCCCTAAAATCAGGATCCCAGCAAGAATCGAACCTAAGCATTCTGCGTGGCATTCAGCTGTTTGGAAGAGCAGCCTATACAGGGCGTAATGTCGGCGCAACGTCAATTGTGGTTGTGGTGCTGGCTATCCAATTTTACAAGGGGGAATACATTAACGAAATTTACGTATGGTATTCACATGATTGCCCTATAAAGTGCACTTAATTTCGATAATAATGACGTATGTACTCTAAAGTGAGTGCTGACGTTACGTGACACCATAAGTTACCCTTTAAACACCAGTGTTGTCGACGTGCCTGGTAAGTCCACGATGTGCACACAGCTACTACAGTTACAAAAACACGTCTATCCTCCTTATTACGCTTGGCTCAAAGCCATAAAATACAGCACAGAAATACTCGCTGACTGCTTCGCATGAAACCGATTCCCACAACGCATGGGAACTGCCGAATTTTCTTGCTTTTCTTTCTCTCTGTCGCTATCTCGCTTGCTTCCTCTTTATTTCTATATTTTTTTCTTCTCTCTATTTCTTTCTCTCTTTTTCTGGCTTTCTTTCTCTCTATTTCTCATTCTTTTTATGCTATGATTTACTCTCTTTCCTCCTGTTCACCCTCACTTCTCTTACCACCCCCTTGCTATACCACACCATACAAGGCTATGCTATGCCCCGCTAGCGTGTCTGGATAGCCGAGCGCTTACGATGCACCTTTTCGGGTCGTGAGAATGCGGAAGAAATTTCTTCGCCAAGAATTTCTCTGTTACTCTTGCTTTCTTTCTTTCTCTCTCTCTGTTCTCGTTCTCTCGCCCATCAGAGTTATTGCGTCCCACGCCGGACAAATCGGCGCACGAGTTCTGGAAACGAGGCAGAAGATTAAGAAGAGGACGAAGAGAGCGCGTGTCGGTTCAGGATGATGCTCATTTCTGTTCACCCGTCACTGATCAATGCTTGGCTTAAACTGCTCCGCTGTTAACATTAAACTTTTATGCACCGCCTTGCAAGACGTAGCACGGCATGCGTTGTCGTGAAATGATGTAGAAACCTGTAAATAGACGCAGCACTCTTCTTTCTTTCACACGTGCATTTACCAACTAGCACCCTCGTAATGTAACAGCGCTACAGGACTCGGCCTGAAACCAACGTTTTCTCCCTATATACTTCCTGCGCAGAAACCTTTATATATAGTAATGCGTGTATTGCACTGTAAGAATAGCAACTTGCGCTCATACATAATGTATGCATATTACTTCATTTATGATCGAATATCGGGCATATGCAGCCTACCATTGTCGAGGACATCAGCACTGTTATGGTGCTATTTCTACACTGCCCTCACTGTAGGCGTACAACCGCTCACAATTGTCAACTATATGCACGCTAATGATGAACACGTCGCTGATATACTCTGATTATCGGCTTCACAGAATGCCTGCTGCACCTAGCCCCTTCTCTGCCTCTTTTTTTTTACTAAAGGTCCCATGAAAAGCAACGCAGCGCGCCCCGTTTTCGTAAAAAAGCATCGTGATTGCATTATCAATCGAGCGCAAAGGGCAACGCATGGGCAGGGCACGCCGTTTTGAAAGGTGCCCATCGTTGTGTAGGCTGCGAGAAGAGGAGCCGCGCAGCGGCTGTTTGCCGGCGATATGGGCCGCCAAGGCGCATCCGTTTTTTGCCCCTTCGCTGAGCCCGTTTGCTTTTACTAAATGCGCCTCGGGAATCGTTAGCGGGCCTCCACGTCGACGCACTTGTGTGTGTATGTTCTTTTTTACTTGCTGAGCGAGGAAACGAATAGAAAAAAAGCCAAGAGCAGCGCGGCGAGTTAGAAGTCGATTCATCGACATTCGCCGTTCGCGAGGAGCGAGCCTTCGGTTTATGCGCTCCGGAGGTACACGGGCGTGAAAGGCACTCGGCCCGCTGAACGCAGTAAACCGGTGCGCTCAGAATGCGGACCAAGAGGCTGAGGCGCCGGGCCTATCGTCGCAACATCGCTGTTTTCATCTGCTCTCTAGCGTCAAGTACAAGAACTCAGTCTCTTCTTTAATACTGCAGTTTTCTTTTGTCGTTGCAAAGAACGGAGAAATAGAGACAAGGAACACAACTGTTCCGGGTCCGATACAAGAAGCATGTTTTATTGCCTTCTCAAGCGATTTAGAGAAATAAATAAATAAAGGAAGTAAGAAAGAAAGGCGGAGAAATGTAGATAAGCTTTTCTCGAGGGAGACCAGCGTGAATACTTCGTTGTATGCCTTTTCTTTTTCTTTTTTCTGTAGATGGCGGTACGTTGGCTGAGTCGTTAAAAACAGGGGTAAACAAGCACCTTCTGGAAGTGAATCTGTCCGTGCATAATCGCTGCATTTTGTATGCACCTATTGCTGAACGATAAAAAAAAAAAATACGAAGAAGAGAAACCATGAAAACATCACCTGTTACCATATCTTCGACGAATTCACTAATGCCCGCCGCGAAACGGGCTCAAACGATCCCATAAATACGTCGTTGTGCTTAGTACAACTTGCTATAGGAACACGTCATATTTTTGCTATAGGAATACGTCAGTAACATTTAGTAACGCAGGTGTAGCACGACTTCCTTAACAGAAAAATTAGTAAGCTTTAATAATAGTGCTTAGCTAATAGGAAACTTGGCAGCCGTTACTAATCTAGTCTACTAGCCAAAGCACGTTGGAATATCAGTGTTGTCTTAATGACAGATGACTGGTTTGCTTGAAAGAACCAAATCAGAATGTCCATGTTTCCTACTCTTTTTGAGCGCGCAGTTTCTGTGTGCCTGTGGTATCACACCATCAACTAATTTTATATCATGGTCATATCAGTAACGTCAAGTATGGTGTGACTACATCGCAGAAGCAGGAACGAAACGAGAACGGTGCATCGCTCGATACAACGAAACGGCTGCGATGCAAAATGCCTCCAAGAAACCCCTCATAATAATTACAGCGATAACTTGGGACCACTGAGCGCCTAATGTACACGTTAGCCACGAGGTGAGCATCAACGCTAATCACACAACTGTTAACCTAATGTAAAAATAGAAGCTACATTTCATCTGAATGGTGCGTTGAGTTCGCCATTAACCCGGACCGTGTTTGCGTGAAAGGTGAGACAGTCGCCTTTACATAATCTGAACCTGCATTCACAAACGCATATATTGCCAGCAAAGACAGAGATAGCTACCCAAACGTTATAATAGTTTGTGAGAGACAGCTTCTTCAGCAATTACTTTTTAGGGCGTTTTCAAATAATATCAAGCTGGCAGATAGATTTTTTTTTTTTGCACTTGCAAAGCTAGGCATATCAGGTGTTCGTTCCAATATACCTCGCTAGTATAAATTATGCCATATTCTCTGCTGAAAACATGTTTCATGCTACACAAATAACATGTTCTACGGTCGTTTCATACGTTCCCGTGAACAGCGCCGAGGAAAAATGATACGGGAATACGGGGAAAGACAAAAAACTTTCCATTTCAAGCACTCAATGTCATGATAGATAACATATAGCGTTAGTTATACAATATTTTCTGCTTAAAACACGTTTCATGCTAGAGAAATAGCATGTACTACGGTCGTTTCATACGTTCCCGTGAAGTGCGCGGAGAAGTAATGATACGGGAATACGGGGAAAGAAAGAAAAACTTTCGATTTCAAGCACTCAGTGTCATGATCGATAATATATAGCATAATTTATACGATATTTTCTGCTGAAAACATGTTTCATGCTACAGAAATAGCATGTTCTAACGTCGTTTCATACGTTCCCGTGAAGAGCGCCGATCAGAAATGATACGGGAATACGGGGAAAGAAAAAAAAGCTTTCCATTTCAAGCATTCAGTGTCATGATCGATATATATGGCAATAATTTATACGATATTCTCTGCTGAAAACATGTCTCATGCTACAGAAATAACATGTTCTAAGGTCGTTACGGGAATACGGGGAAAGGAAAAAAGCTTTCCATTTCAGCACTCAGTGTCATGATCGATAATATATAGCATAATTTATACGATATTTTCTGCTGAAACAGTTTCATGCTACAGAAATAGCATGTTCTAACGTCGTTTCATACGTTCCCGTGAAGAGCGCCGATCAGAAATGATACGGAATACGGGGAAAGAAAAAAAAAGCTTTCCATTTCAAGCATTCAGTGTCATGATCGATAATATATGGCATAATTTATACGATATTCTCTGCTGAAAACATGTCTCATGCTACAGAAATAACAGGTTCTAAGGTCGTTACGGGAATACGGGGAAAGGAAAAAAGCTTTCCATTTCAAGCACTCAGTGTCATGATCGATAATATATAGCATAATTTATACGATATTTTCTGCTGAAAACATGTTTCATGCTACAGAAATAGCATGTTCTAACGTCGTTCATACGGTTCCCGTGAAGAGCGCCGATCAGAAATGATACGGGAATACGGGAAAGAAAAAAAAAGCTTTCCATTTCAAGCATTCAGTGTCAGGATCGATAATATATGGCATAATTTATACGATATTCTCTGCTGAAAACATGTCTCATGCTACAGAAATAACATGTTCTAAGGTCGTTACGGGAATACGGGGAAAGGAAAAAAGCTTTCCATTCAGCACTCAGTGTCATGATCGATAATATATAGCTAATTTATACGATATTTTCTGCTGAAAACATGTTTCATGCTACAGAAATAGCATGTTCTACACGTCGTTCATACGTTCCCGTGAAGAGCGCCGATCAGAAAATGATACGGGAATACGGGGAAAGAAAAAAAAGCTTTCCATTTCAAGCATTCAGTGTCATGATCGATAATATATGGCATAATTTATACGATATTCTCTGCTGAAAACATGTCTCATGCTACAGAAATAACATGTTCTAAGGTCGTTACGGGAATACGGGGAAAGGAAAAAAGCTTTCCATTTCAAGCACTCAGTGTCATGATCGATAATATATAGCATAATTTATACGATATTTTCTGCTGAAAACATGTTTCATGCTACAGAAATAGCATGTTCTAACGTCGTTTCATACGTTCCCGTGAAGAGCGCCGATCAGAAATGATACGGGAATACGGGGAAAGAAAAAAAAGCTTTCCATTTCAAGCATTCAGTGTCATGATCGATAATATATGGCATAATTTATACGATATTCTCTGCTGAAAACATGTCTCATGCTACAGAAATAACATGTTCTAAGGTCGTTACGGGAATACGGGGAAAGGAAAAAAGCTTTCCATTTCAAGCACTCAGTGTCATGATCGATAATATATAGCATAATTTATACGATATTTTCTGCTGAAAACATGTTTCATGCTACAGAAATAGCATGTTCTAACGTCGTTTCATACGTTCCCGTGAAGAGCGCCGATCAGAAATGATACGGGAATACGGGGAAAGAAAAAAAAGCTTTCCATTTCAAGCATTCAGTGTCATGATCGATAATATATGGCATAATTTATACGATATTCTCTGCTGAAAACATGTCTCATGCTACAGAAATAACATGTTCTAAGGTCGTTACGGGAATACGGGGAAAGGAAAAAAAGCTTTCCATTTCAAAGCACTCAGTGTCATGATCGATAATATATAGCATAATTTATACGATATTTTCTGCTGAAAACATGTTTCATGGCTACAGAAATAGCATGTTCTAACGTCGTTTCATACGTTCCCGTGAAGAGCGCCGAGGAGAAATGATCGGAATACGGGAAAGACAAAACTTTCCATTTCAAGCACTCAATGTCATGATAGATAACAGATAGCGTTAGTTATACAATATTTTCTGCTTAAAACACGTTTCATGCTAGAGAAATAGCATGTACTACGGTCGTTTCATACGTTCCCGTGAAGTGCGCGGAGCAGTAATGATACGGGAATACGGGGAAAGAAAAATAAAGCTTTCGATTTCAAGCACTCAGTGTCATGATCGATAATATATAGCATAATTTATACGATATTTCTGCTGAAAACATGTTTCATGCTACAGAAATAGCATGTTCTAAGGTCGTTTCATACGTTCCCGTGAAGAGCGCCGATCAGAAATGATACGGGAATACGGGGAGAAAGAAAAAAGCTTTCCATTTCAAGCACTCAATGTCATGATAGATAACATATAGCGTTAGTTATACAATATTTCTGCTTAAAACACGTTTCATGCTAGAGAAATAGCATGTACTACGGTCGTTTCATACGTTCCCGTGAAGTGCGCGGAGCAGTAATGATACGGGAATACGGGGAAAGAAAGAAAAACTTTCGATTTCAAGCACTCAGTCTCATGATCAATAATATATAGCATAATTTATACGATATTTTCTGCTGAAAACATGTTTCATGCTACAGAAATAGCATGTTCTAAGGTCGTTCATACGTTCCCGTGAAGAGCGCCGAGGAGAAATGATACGGGAATACGGGGAAAGACAAAAAACTTTCCATTTCAAGCACTCAATGTCATGATAGATAACATATAGCGTTAGTTATACAATATTTTCTGCTTAAAACACGTTTCATGCTAGAGAAATAGCATGTACTACGGTCGTTTCATACGTTCCCGTGAAGTGCGCGGAGAAGTAATGATACGGGAATACGGGAAAGAAAGAAAAACTTTCGATTTCAAGCACTCAGTGTCATGATCGATAATATATAGCATAATTTATACGATATTTTCTGCTGAAAACATGTTTCATGCTACAGAAATAGCATGTTCTAACGTCGTTTCATACGTTCCCGTGAAGAGCGCCGATCAGAAATGATACGGGAATACGGGGAAAGAAAAAAAAGCTTTCCATTTCAAGCATTCAGTGTCATGATCGATAATATATGGCATAATTTATACGATTTCTCTGCTGAAAACATGTCTCATGCTACAGAAATAACATGTTCTAAGTCGTTACGGGAATACGGGGAGGAAAAAAGCTTTCCATTTCAAGCACTCAGTGTCATGATCGATAATATATAGCATAATTATACGATATTTTCTGCTGAAAACATGTTTCATGCTACAGAAATAGCATGTGCTAACGTCGTTTCATACGTCCCGTGAAGAGCGCCGATCAGAAATGATACGGGAATACGGGGAAAGAAAAAAAGCTTTCCATTTCAAGCATTCAGTGTCATGATCGATAATATATGGCATAATTTATACGATATTCTCTGCTGAAAACATGTCTCATGCTACGAAATACATGTTCTAAGGTCGTTACGGGAATACGGGGAAAGGAAAAAAGCTTTCCATTTCAAGCACTCAGTGTCATGATCGATAATATATAGCATAATTTATACGATATTTTCTGCTGAAAACATGTTTCATGCTACAGAAATAGCATGTTCTAACGTCGTTTCATACGTTCCCGTGAAGAGCGCCGATCAGAAATGATACGGGAATACGGGGAAAGAAAAAAAAGCTTTCCATTTCAAGCATTCAGTGTCATGATCGATAATAGTATGGCATAAATTTATACGATATTCTCTGCTGAAAACATGTCTCATGCTACAGAAATAACATGTTCTAAGGTCGTTACGGGAATACGGGGAAAGGAAAAAAGCTTTCCCATTTCAAAGCACTCAGTGTCATGATCGATAATATTAGCATAATTTATACGATATTTTCTGCTGAAAACATGTTTCATGCTACAGAATAGCATGTTCTAACGTCGTTCATACGTTCCCGTGAAGAGCGCCGATCAGAAATGATACGGGAATACGGGGAAAGAAAAAAAGCTTTCCATTTCAAGCATTCAGTGTCATGATCGATATATATGGCATAATTTATACGATATTCCTCTGCTGAAAACATGTCTCATGCTACAGAAAGAACATGTTCTAAGGTCGTTACGGGAATACGGGAAAGGAAAAAAGCTTTCCATTTCAAGCACTCAGTGTCATGATCGATAATATATAGCATAATTTATACGTTATTTTCTGCTGAAAACAGGTTTCATGCTACAGAAATAGCATGTTCTAACGTCGTTTCATACGTTCCCGTGAAGAGCGCCGATCAGAAATGATACGGAATACGGGGAAAGAAAAAAAAGCTTTCCATTTCAAGCATTCAGTGTCATGATCGATATATATGGCATAATTTATACGATATTCTCTGCTGAAAACAGGTCTCATGCTACAGAAATAACATGTTCTAAGGGTCGTTACGGGAATACGGGGAAAGGAAAAAAAGCTTTCCATTTCAAGCACTCAGTGTCATGATCGATAATATATAGCATAATTTATTACGAGATTTCTGCTGAAAACATGTTTCATGCTACAGAAATAGCATGTTCGAACGTCGTTTCATACGTTCCCGTGAAGAGCGCCGATCAGAAATGATACGGGAATACGGGAAAGAAAAAAAAGCTTTCCATTTCAAGCATTCAGTGTCATGATCGATAATATATGGCATATTTATACGATAGTCTCTGCTGAAAACATGTCTCATGCTACAGAAATAACATGTTCTAAGGTCGTTACGGGAAATACGGGGAAGGAAAAAAGCTTTCCATTTCAAGCACTCAGTGTCATGATCGATAATATATAGCATAATTTATACGATATTTTCTGCTGAAAAACATGTTTCATGCTACAGAATAGCATGTTCTAACGTCGTTTCATACGTTCCCGTGAAGAGCGCCGAGGAGAAAAATGATACGGGAATACGGGGAAAGAAAAAAAACTTTCCATTTCAAGCACTCAATGTCATGATAGATAACATATAGCGTTAGTTATACAATATTTTCTGCTTAAAACACGTTTCATGCTAGAGAAATAGCATGTACTACGGTCGTTTCATACGTTCCCGTGA
Source organism: Rhipicephalus sanguineus (assembly GCF_013339695.2). NCBI lineage: Eukaryota > Metazoa > Arthropoda > Arachnida > Ixodida > Ixodidae > Rhipicephalus > Rhipicephalus sanguineus. The sequence goes on along the minus strand of NC_051176.1, from coordinate 198,522,054 downwards.
AGTGCGCGGAGCAGTAATGATACGGGAATACGGGGAAAGAAAAATAAGCTTTCGATTTCAAGCACTCAGTGTCATGATCGATAATATATAGCATAATTTATACGATATTTTCTGCTGAAAACATGTTTCATGCTACAGAAATAGCATGTTCTAAGGTCGTTTCATACGTTCCCGTGAAGAGCGCCGATCAGAAATGATACGGGAATACGGGAAAGAAAAAAAAGCTTTCCATTTCAAGCACTCAATGTCATGATAGATAACATATAGCGTTAGTTTATACAATATTTTCTGCTTAAACACGTTTCATGCTAGAGAAATAGCATGTACTACGGTCGTTTCATACGTTCCCGTGAAGTGCGCCGGAGCAGTAATGATACGGGAATACGGGGGAAAGAAGAAATAAGCTTTCGATTTCAAGCACTCAGTCGTCATGATCAATAATATATAGCATAATTTATAACGATATTTCTGCTGGCTGAAACATGTTTCATGCTACAGAAATAGCAGTTTCTAAGGTCGTTTCATACGTTCCCGTGAAGAGCGCCGAGCAGAAATGATACGGGAATACGGGGAAAGAAAAAAAAGCGTTCCATTTCAAGCACTCAATGTCATGATAGATAACATATAGCGTTAGTTATACAATAGTTTCTGCTTAAAACACGTTTCATGCTAGAGAAATAGCATGTACTACGGGTCGTTTCATACGTTCCCGTGAAGTGCGCGGAGCAGTAATGATACGGGAATACGGGAAAGAAAGAATAAAGCTTTCGATTTCAAGCACTCAGTCTCATGATCAATAATATATAGTCATAATTTATACATATTTTCTGCTGAAAACATGTTTCATGCTACAGAAATAGCATGTTCTAAGGTCGTTTCATACGTTCCCGTGAAGAGCGCCGAGAGAAATGATACGGGAATACGGGGAAAGACAAAAAAACTTTCCATTTCAAGCACTCAATGTCATGATAGATAACAATATGCGTTAGTTATACATATTTTCTGCTTAAAACACGGTTCATGCTAGAGAAATAGCATGTACTACGGTCGTTTCATACGTTCCCGTGAAGTGCGCGGAGCAGTAAATGATACGGGAAGACGGGGAAAGAAAGAAAAACTTTCGATTTCAAGCACTCAGTCGTCATGATCAGATAATATATAGCATAATTTATACGATATTTTCTGCTGAAACATGTTTCATGCTACAGAAATAGCATGTTCTAACGGTCGTTTCATACGTTCCCGTGAAGAGCGCCGAGGAGAAATGATACGGGAATACGGGGAAAGACAAAAAACTTTCCATTTCAAGCACTCAATGTCATGATAGATAACATATAGCGTTAGTTATACAATATTTTCTGCTTAAAACACTTTCATGCTAAGAGAATAGCATGTACTACGGTCCGTTTCATACGTTCCCGTGAAGTGCGCGGAGCAGTAATGATACGGGAATACGGGAAAGAAAGAATAAAGCTTTCGATTTCAAGCACTCAGTGTCATGATCGATAATATATAGCATAATTTATACGATAGTTTCTGCTGAAAACATGTTTCATGCTACAGAAATAGCATGTTCTAACGTCGTTTCATACGTTCCCGGTGAAGAGCGCCGATCAGAAATGATACGGGAATACGGGGTAAGAAAAAAAAAGCTTTCCATTTCAAGCATTCAGTGTCATGATCGATAATATATGGCATAATTTATACGATATTCTCTGCTGAAAACATGTCTCCATGCTACAGAAATAACATGTTCTAAGGTCGTTACGGGAATACGGGGAAAGGAAAAAAGCTTTCCATTTCAAGCACTCAGTGTCATGATCGATAATATATAGCATAATTTATACGATATTTTCTGCTGAAAACATGTTTCATGCTACAGAAATAGCATGTTCTAACGTCGTTTCATACGTTCCCGTGAAGAGCGCCGAGGAGAAATGATACGGGAAATACGGGGAAAGACAAAAAACTTTCCATTTCAAGCACTCAATGTCTGATAGATACATATAGCGTTAGTTATACAATATTTTCTGCTTAAAACACGTTTCATGCTAGAGAAATAGCATGTACTACGGTCGTTTCATACGTTCCCGTGAAGTGCGCGGAGCAGTAATGATACGGGAATACGGGGAAAGAAAAATAAAGCTTTCGATTTCAAGCACTCAGTGTCATGATCGATAATATATAGCATAATTTATACGATATTTTCTGCTGAAAACATGTTTCATGCTACAGAAATAGCATGTTCTAAGGTCGTTTCATACGTTCCCGTGAAGAGCGCCGATCAGAAATGATACGGGAATACGGGGAAAGAAAAAAAAGCTTTCCATTTCAAGCACTCAAGTGTCATGATAGATAACATATAGCGTTAGTTATACAATATTTCTGCTTAAAACACTTTCATGCTAGAGAAATAGCATGTACTACGGTCGTTTCATACGTTCCCGTGAAGTGCGCGGAGCAGTAATGATACGGGAATACGGGGAAAGAAAAATAAAGCTTTCGATTTCAAGCACTCAGTGTCATGATCAATAATATATAGCATAATTTATACGATATTTTCTGCTGAAAACATGTTTCATGCTACAGAAATAGCATGTTCTAAGGTCGTTTCATACGTTCCCGTGAAGAGCGCCGATCAGAAATGATACGGGAATACGGGAAAGAAAAAAAATGCTTTCCATTTCAAGCACTCAATGTCATGATAGATAACATATAGCGTTAGTTATACAATATTTTCTGCTTAAAACACGTTTCATGCTTGAGAAATAGCATGTACTACGGTCGTTTCATACGTTCCCGTGAAGTGCGCGGAGCAGTAATGATACGGGAATACGGGGAAAGAAAAATAAAGCTTTCGATTTCAAGCACTCAGTTCATGATCAATAATATATAGCATAATTTATACGATATTTTCTGCTGAAAACATGTTTCATGCTACAGAAATAGCATGTTCTAAGGTCGTTTCATACGTTCCCGTGAAGAGCGCCGAGGAGAAATGATACGGGAATACGGGGAAAGACAAAAAACTTTCCATTTCAAGCACTCAATGTCATGATAGATAACATATAGCGTTAGTTATACAATATTTTCTGCTTAAAACACGTTTCATGCTAGAGAAATAGCATGTACTACGGTCGTTTCATACGTTCCCGTGAAGTGCGCGGAGCAGTAATGATACGGGAATACGGGGAAAGAAAGAAAAACTTTCGATTTCAAGCACTCAGTGTCATGATCGATAATATATAGCATAATTTATACGATATTTTCTGCTGAAAACATGTTTCATGCTACAGAAATAGCATGTTCTAACGTCGTTTCATACGTTCCCGTGAAGAGCGCCGAGGAGAAATGATACGGGAATACGGGGAAAGACAAAAAACTTTCCATTTCAAGCACTCAATGTCATGATAGATAACATATAGCGTTAGTTATACAATATTTTCTGCTTAAAACACGTTTCATGCTAGAGAAATAGCATGTACTACGGTCGTTTCATACGTTCCCGTGAAGTGCGCGGAGCAGTAATGATACGGGAATACGGGGAAAGAAAAATAAAGCTTTCGATTTCAAGCACTCAGTGTCATGATCGATAATATATAGCATAATTTATACGATATTTTCTGCTGAAAACATGTTTCATGCTACAGAAATAGCATGTTCTAACGTCGTTTCATACGTTCCCGTGAAGAGCGCCGATCAGAAATGATACGGGAATACGGGGAAAGAAAAAAAAGCTTTCCATTTCAAGCATTCAGTGTCATGATCGATAATATATGGCATAATTTATACGATATTCTCTGCTGAAAACATGTCTCATGCTACAGAAATAACATGTTCTAAGGTCGTTACGGGAATACGGGGAAAGGAAAAAAGCTTTCCATTTCAAGCACTCAGTGTCATGATCGATAATATATAGCATAATTTATACGATATTTTCTGCTGAAAACATGTTTCATGCTACAGAAATAGCATGTTCTAACGTCGTTTCATACGTTCCCGTGAAATGCGCCGAGGAGAAATGATACGGGAATACGGGGAAAGACAAAAAACTTTCCATTTCAAGCACTCAATGTCATGATAGATAACATATAGCGTTAGTTATACAATATTTTCTGCTTAAAACACGTTTCATGCTAGAGAAATAGCATGTACTACGGTCGTTTCATACGTTCCCGTGAAGTGCGCTGAGCAGTAATGATACGGGAATACGGGGAAAGAAAGAAAAACTTTCGATTTCAAGCACTCAGTCTCATGATCAATAATATATAGCATAATTTATACGATATTTTCTGCTGAAAACATGTTTCATGCTACAGAAATAGCATGTTCTAAGGTCGTTTCATACGTTCCCGTGAAGAGCGCCGATCAGAAATGATACGGGAATACGGGGAAAGAAAAAAAAAGCTTTCCATTTCAAGCACTCAATGTCATGATAGATAACATATAGCGTTAGTTATACAATATTTTCTGCTTAAAACACGTTTCATGCTAGAGAAATAGCATGTACTACGGTCGTTTCATACGTTCCCGTGAAGTGCGCGGAGCAGTAATGATACGGGAATACGGGGAAAGAAAAATAAAGCTTTCGATTTCAAGCACTCAGTGTCATGATCGATAATATATAGCATAATTTATACGATATTTTCTGCTGAAAACATGTTTCATGCTACAGAAATAGCATGTTCTAACGTCGTTTCATACGTTCCCGTGAAGAGCGCCGAGGAGAAATGATACGGGAATACGGGGAAAGAAAAAAAAGCTTTCCATTTCAAGCACTCAATGTCATGATAGATAACATATAGCGTTAGTTATACAATATTTTCTGCTTAAAACACGTTTCATGCTAGAGAAATAGCATGTACTACGGTCGTTTCATACGTTCCCGTGAAGTGCGCGGAGCAGTAATGATACGGGAATACGGGGAAAGAAAATAAAGCTTTCGATTTCAAGCACTCAGTGTCATGATCGATAATATATAGCATAATTTATACGATATTTTCTGCTGAAAACATGTTTCATGCTACAGAAATAGCATGTTCTAACGTCGTTTCATACGTTCCCGTGAAGAGCGCCGATCAGAAATGATACGGGAATACGGGGAAAGAAAAAAAAGCTTTCCATTTCAAGCACTCAATGTCATGATAGATAACATATAGCGTTAGTTATACAATATTTTCTGCTTAAAACACGTTTCATGCTAGAGAAATAGCATGTACTACGGTCGTTTCATACGTTCCCGTGAAGTGCGCTGAGCAGTAATGATACGGGAATACGGGGAAAGAAAAATAAAGCTTTCGATTTCAAGCACTCAGTGTCATGATCGATAATATATAGCATAATTTATACGATATTTTCTGCTGAAAACATGTTTCATGCTACAGAAATAGCATGTTCTAACGTCGTTTCATACGTTCCCGTGAAGAGCGCCGAGGAGAAATGATACGGGAATACGGGGAAAGACAAAAAACTTTCCATTTCAAGCACTCAATGTCATGATAGATAACATATAGCGTTAGTTATACAATATTTTCTGCTTAAAACACGTTTCATGCTAGAGAAATAGCATGTACTACGGTCGTTTCATACGTTCCCGTGAAGTGCGCGGAGCAGTAATGATACGGGAATACGGGGAAAGAAAAATAAAGCTTTCGATTTCAAGCACTCAGTGTCATGATCGATAATATATAGCATAATTTATACGATATTTTCTGCTGAAAACATGTTTCATGCTACAGAAATAGCATGTTCTAAGGTCGTTTCATACGTTCCCGTGAAGAGCGCCGATCAGAAATGATACGGGAATACGGGGAAAGAAAAAAAAGCTTTCCATTTCAAGCACTCAATGTCATGATAGATAACATATAGCGTTAGTTATACAATATTTTCTGCTTAAAACACGTTTCATGCTAGAGAAATAGCATGTACTACGGTCGTTTCATACGTTCCCGTGAAGTGCGCGGAGCAGTAATGATACGGGAATACGGGGAAAGAAAAATAAAGCTTTCGATTTCAAGCACTCAGTCTCATGATCAATAATATATAGCATAATTTATACGATATTTTCTGCTGAAAACATGTTTCATGCTACAGAAATAGCATGTTCTAAGGTCGTTCATACGTTCCCGTGAAGAGCGCCGATCAGAAATGATACGGGAATACGGGGAAAGAAAAAAAAGCTTTCCATTTCAAGCACTCAATGTCATGATAGATAACATATAGCGTTAGTTATACAATATTTTCTGCTTAAAACACGTTTCATGCTAGAGAAATAGCATGTACTACGGTCGTTTCATACGTTCCCGTGAAGTGCGCGGAGCAGTAATGATACGGAATACGGGGAAAGAAAATAAAGCTTTCGATTTCAAGCACTCAGTGTCATGATCAATAATATATAGCATAATTTATACGATATTTTCTGCTGAAAACATGTTTCATGCTACAGAAATAGCATGTTCTAAGGTCGTTTCATACGTTCCCGTGAAGAGCGCCGATCAGAAATGATACGGGAATACGGGGAAAGAAAAAAAAGCTTTCCATTTCAAGCACTCAATGTCATGATAGATAACATATAGCGTTAGTTATACAATATTTTCTGCTTAAAACACGTTTCATGCTAGAGAAATAGCATGTACTACGGTCGTTTCATACGTTCCCGTGAAGTGCGCGGAGCAGTAATGATACGGGAATACGGGGAAAGAAAAATAAAGCTTTCGAGTTCAAGCACTCAGTCTCATGATCAATAATATATAGCATAATTTATACGATATTTTCTGCTGAAAACATGTTTCATGCTACAGAAATAGCATGTTCTAAGGTCGTTTCATACGTTCCCGTGAAGAGCGCCGAGGAGAAATGATACGGGAATACGGGGAAAGACAAAAAACTTTCCATTTCAAGCACTCAATGTCATGATAGATAACATATAGCGTTAGTTATACAATATTTTCTGCTTAAAACACGTTTCATGCTAGAGAAATAGCATGTACTACGGTCGTTTCATACGTTCCCGTGAAGTGCGCGGAGCAGTAATGATACGGGAATACGGGGAAAGAAAGAAAAACTTTCGATTTCAAGCACTCAGTGTCATGATCGATAATATATAGCATAATTTATACGATATTTTCTGCTGAAAACATGTTTCATGCTACAGAAATAGCATGTTCTAACGTCGTTTCATACGTTCCCGTGAAGAGCGCCGATCAGAAATGATACGGGAATACGGGGAAAGAAAAAAAAGCTTTCCATTTCAAGCATTCAGTGTCATGATCGATAATATATGGCATAATTTATACGATATTCTCTGCTGAAAACATGTCTCATGCTACAGAAATAACATGTTCTAAGGTCGTTACGGGAATACGGGGAAAGGAAAAAAGCTTTCCATTTCAAGCACTCAGTGTCATGATCGATAATATATAGCATAATTTATACGATATTTTCTGCTGAAAACATGTTTCATGCTACAGAAATAGCATGTTCTAACGTCGTTTCATACGTTCCCGTGAAATGCGCCGAGAGAAATGATACGGGAATACGGGGAAAGACAAAAAAACTTTCCATTTCAAGCACTCAATGTCATGATAGATAACATATCGCGTTAGTTATACAATATTTTCTGCTTAAAACACGTTTCATGCTAGAGAAATAGCATGTATACGGTCGTTTCATACGTTCCCGTGAAGTGCGCGGAGCAGTAATGATACGGAATACGGGGAAAGAAAATAAAGCTTTCGATTTCAAGCACTCAGTCTCATGATCAATAATATATAGCATAATTTATACGATATTTTCTGCTGAAAACATGTTTCATGCTACAGAAATAGCATGTTCTAAGGTCGTTTCATACGTTCCCGTGAAGAGCGCCGATCAGAAATGATACGGGAATACGGGGAAAGAAAAAAAAAGCTTTCCATTTCAAGCACTCAATGTCATGATAGATAACATATAGCGTTAGTTATACAATATTTCTGCTTAAAACACGTTTCATGCTAGAGAAATAGCATGTACTACGGCGTTTCATACGTTCCCGTGAAGTGCGCGGAGCAGTAATGATACGGGAATACGGGGAAAGAAAATAAAGCTTTCGATTTCAAGCACTCAGTGTCATGATCGATAATATATAGCATAATTTATACGATATTTTCTGCTGAAAACATGTTTCATGCTACAGAAATAGCATGTTCTAAACGTCGTTTCATACGTTCCCGTGAGAGCGCCGAGGAGAAATGATACGGGAATACGGGGAAAGACAAAAAACTTTCCATTTCAAGCACTCAATGTCATGATAGATAACATATAGCGTTAGTTATACAATATTTTTCTGCTTAAACACGTTTCATGCTAGAGAAATAGCATGTACTACGGTCGTTTCATACGTTCCCGTGAAGTGCGCTGAGCAGTAATGATACGGGAATACGGGGAAAGAAAGAAAAACTTTCGATTTCAAGCACTCAGTCTCATGATCAATAATATATAGCATAATTTATACGATATTTTCTGCTGAAAACATGTTTCATGCTACAGAAATAGCATGTTCTAACGTCGTTTCATACGTTCCCGTGAAGAGCGCCGAGGAAAAATGATACGGGAATACGGGGAAAGACAAAAAACTTTCCATTTCAAGCACTCAATGTCATGATAGATAACATATAGCGTTAGTTATACAATATTTTCTGCTTAAAACACGTTTCATGCTAGAGAAATAGCATGTACTACGGTCGTTTCATACGTTCCCGTGAAGTGCGCTGAGCAGTAATGATACGGGAATACGGGGAAAGAAAGAAAAACTTTCGATTTCAAGCACTCAGTCTCATGATCAATAATATATAGCATAATTTATACGATATTTTTTGCTGAAAACATGTTTCATGCTACAGAAATAGCATGTTCTAACGTCGTTTCATACGTTCCCGTGAAGAGCGCCGATCAGAAATGATACGGGAATACGGGGAAAGAAAAAAAAGCTTTCCATTTCAAGCATTCAGTGTCATGATCGATAATATATGGCATAATTTATACGATATTCTCTGCTGAAAACATGTCTCATGCTACAGAAATAACATGTTCTAAGGTCGTTACGGGAATACGGGGAAAGGAAAAAAGCTTTCCATTTCAAGCACTCAGTGTCATGATCGATAATATATAGCATAAGTTATACAATATTCTCTGCTGAAAACATGTTTCGTGCTTCAGAAATAACATGTGTTACGGTTGTTTCATGCGTTTCCGTGAAGAGCGCCGAGCAGAAATGATACGGGAATACAATGAAAGACAAAAAGCTTTCCATTTCAAGCACTCAGTGCCATGATCGATAATATATAGCATGTTCGTCAACACACTTGCCTAATGGCTGCTCTTGCGAGCGGCTCTATCGTTCAGAATTCCCTTTGAATATGTTTTCTTTTTCAATTCACTAGGCAAGCCCTTGCTTGGAACTTTCCTTTCCCTCCCCTCTTCCCCAGTACAGGGCAGCCTACCGGGCTCAGCCCTGATTAAGCTCCCTGCCTTTCTTCTTTTCTTATTCTCTCTGTCTGCCAACAACGGCAGAACGGCGTGTCCAGAGGTAACTGGCCTCTGCGCACGCTTCTACAGCGGAATATTGGCCTGAAGCGGTGAGAAGTGTTCCCTAACCATTCAGCCACCGGTTCGCGTTTCTGTATTTACTTGTAGGCTGAGAGCATCATAAGGGCATCTCGCTTTTGATGATTTTACATACTTTTGTGCGCGCGCGTGAGTAAAGGTACGTGCAAGAAAGACAACTTGACTAACGACGGTCCTTGAAGATTTGAGTTTCCTTACATACTACGGTCTACGGAGTATAACACACTTTACTCCGTTCGCTTACTAAGCCGAGCTTTCTGACAGCGGACAAGTTCACCGTTTGTTTTCTGCGGTTCCGTGCCAAAGCACTCCGCTCATGATTGAAAGGTCGGCACGTGGTTCAACTAGCGTTCGATAGAGTTTTTTTTTTATTTTCTTTAAAATATTGCTGCGTTAATCAGAATTTGCCTGCTCGTACCATTGAGGCTGAAGACACCGCAATTCGCTTTGCAAACGCGTTGGTGTCGGCGGCAGGCGCTCTAGCGTCTGTCACCATCGATCGTGGCACTGGCAGCTGCATGTAGTGGCGCTGGCGAAATAGTAAGAGTGTCAGACGCCAAAAAAGCTGCTGCTTTGCTATTACGGATTCGGTATCGGCCGCTTCGTTGGACTTTTCTCGCACGCATGATGTGCTCCGTACTGCAGGAAGATCGGCAAGAGACGAACGGAGTGAACGGCGTTCTGCTCCGTTATGTCTAAATAGAAAAGTAAATCTTCGAAGAGAAATCCCAAGATATACACTGCAGGCTCTCGCTTTTGAAACCACTTTTCCTCGCGTACGTGCGAAAAAGGCCGGGCAGGCCCGCACGCGCGTACAAGTAACGTGCACAAGTAATGGCATCTTGCTTTCATAATGTTTTGTTACATGGAAAGCCCAACGCCAATAGGTTCTCCCATTGTACAGTTGACTTTAGCGGCTGTTTTTTTTTTCAGCGAAATGTCCATACATTCTTGCTTTTGGGCTAACTGTAGTGCAACCGTTCAAACTGTAGATCCATGTTTCGCAGCGGAGCCGTTCCTCGCCGCTACGCGTGTTTTATCGCCTTCCAAAAGGGCTGTGTACGCTGCACAGCAAAAAACACTAGTAGCTGTTGTTATGGGACTAAAAATCACGCCACACACAAATTTTTCTCGACTAAATGAATCCCAGCCGATAGTACAGACCGCTTTCTTGGGCGTATTATGCCGGTCTGCAGACAAACATGCTGGGGGTTGTGCACCTAACCCTGGTAAAGTTCGAAGTCCTTTCTTGTCGCTCTTCTTGAGCTGCTGATATTGCTTTACTCTAGCTTCGGTTGCTTTACTCGAGCTTCGGTGACATGAAAACTAAATTATCATTAGGAATAAACAAGCAAAATCAACTTAATGATACGAATGAGACAAGTTCATATAGCACGACAATTAAAGCGTCACTGAGAGGGGCAAGGGCAAGGCATTGGGGCCATCCGCAGTTCTCTCCCAGGTGCGCCCTTGTCTCTTGATTCTGTCACTTCGATAACTCCGCCTTATTGGATTGCTGCTGTTTAAACTAGCAACCGGAAAGGGAGAGGGCGACATGCAGACATTTGAGACTTCAACGTGAGGCTTTTCAGGAACATTAAGACGCTTGAAAATTCGAAGAACTAGAAGAACCAGGGCCAGCTACTTTATTATTAGCACATACGGTGGGCTAGTACTATTTAAAGACGAACATTTCGTATATTCGTTTAAGTTCGCGCTGATATCAGCCCACAAAGCGAAACCAGCCCCTCCTGCCGTGCACCTTTGTTAGTTGTGAAGAAAACGTCTTACGACTTCGTTCCCACAAACAAAAGACACAATGGTGGGTTGGCCCAACCTGTTTGTGCCATTCGAACAGTGCAGAAATTTCCTTATTTCTCTCAAACAAATTTCCCCACTTTGTAGCTTAACTATGGCCTGCTCCACACTACGATTGCAACGAGTCTATGAAAGAAGGCCCATTTCACAGCTACAACTGTTTCAGGGCACTCCAAAGAACTCCGTTCCAACACTGTGCATAGCTACTTACGCGTAGGATTCCTTATTGTATGACATTAAAGCTAGCGCCGTTTTGAACTCGGTCTTGGTTATTTAGGAACAGATGCGCTGCTTCCGAGCTTTCAGTTTTCCGAGGAAAGATTCGTAATGAAAGATCAAATTTTCGCCAATATGCTTGGAGCACGAAACTAGAAAGGAAAGCTTACGCGGACGTTTCCGAGAAAAAAGCTTCGCAGTTAAAGAAACATTCGTCCCTTTCCGGTATTTGAAACCGGGACTAACTAACACTTTTCCGGGGTGGTTCTGTTGTGCGGGTTTCAACAAAACTATCTGGAAATTAATATTCCGTGAAAGGGAACACTTCCACTAGTGACACCTGCAATTCAAAGTGTTCCTTCACAGCCTCAGTAAGAAAGATATTCTACACACAACCTTTTATTGCATACTGTTCCCCGAAAGGACCGCAGTAGTTAGGAGGGGCCGGATGTCTAAGACTACATATTACCTTCCTTTACTGCACGGGGTCGATCGATATTTGTTGACGCATCCTTGCTAATTAAAATCTTACGCGATGATCAGGCGGTAAAACTGGCGGCGAGTTCGACTACATTAACACAGACTCGTACATTACAATGGGAACCAATTTGGTTGCATGCAAACAGGCTACTATACCAAGGAAGCCCCTCTATGTGCAATGTCAGAATTTAAAAAAAAAAGTGAGCGGTTTTAAGAAGTATAGCTACCATTCGACAGTACCCTTCGGCAAGAAAACTGCCGGAGGATACGGAGATGAAACTACCACAAGTCTCACGACTAGCGTATGACGATGGCACAGTGATGATTCTGAAGTGACGACGATGGTATAAAGACGACAGGACATTCTTTCTCTCTCTCTCTCTCTCTGTGCGCGCGTGCGTGCGTGTGTGTGTGTAACCATCATTTAAATCTCGACGTTCCCCACATTCACGAATTTGATTCCCCACTTCATAAGAAGTTCATCCCATTGTCATTGGCTCATATTTTACGGAAACGCAATATACGCCCACGGCACGAATGCGTGAGGACAAAGGAGAAACACATGAACGGATTCCGTACAAACTCAGTGCCCCGATTCGCGCTACTTTTTTCGGTACTTGGCCTGTTCCATCAGTTGTATATTGTGCATCAAATTTAGTGCATTGCATCGAGGCCGAAAGAAGAGAAGCCTGAGAGCTCGATTATGATAGCACGCCCATTTTTGCCATGTGAAAATAGAGCGGCTACAACTCAAATTCACTTTTTAAATGATTCTCGCGGAAGAAACGCTCAGTCTGTATCACCAGTCACATAGAGGGGGAGGGAGAAACGAGGAGGAAAATGCAGAGAGCTTAACAATTCATGTGCCCGTTTGGGGAAGGGGAATCGGGGAAGAATAGATAAAGTAAAAAGAAAAAATTAAGAAAACAATAATAAGTCAGGTAATGTGAGCATACACACGAATATTTGCTAACCGACCGCACTAATTTAAAAGACGGAGCAAAAGTTCGGTCCTACTGGGCACTGCAAGTAACTGCTGCGAACCTCTGGACGTTGAGCGACAAGGCTTCTCAAACAGATCCACTGTTTAGTTGCTCTAAAACTATCGTATCGTCTGCATGGGAGTTACAAGGACCGTATTCTCGCCTGTCCAGGTTTACCTATAATTAACATAAAGGCTTCAAACGACTAAATGCCACATTGCACTCGAGAAAGGGCTTACAGCTCGGTTTTTCAGCATCCCGTAGGACAACCTCTGCTGCTGCTTTCCGCTATAGTTTCTTTGGTGCGTATTGAAACCTCTGTTCGAGAGAACGTTGGTGATTGTACAGTATAAAAAATAACCATCAACTGCTACTTTGTCGATTCTTTTTTTTTTTTTGCAAACTGAATTACAGGCTGCAACTGCATGTCACGATGACGTGACGCATTCGATGTGCGTATACAGTCAAAGCCCCTCTTTTCTGTTTCGTTAATACTTCGGTGAAGTTCTATTTCGTTCTATTTCCAACTTGAAGTTTCCAACTTAAGTACTATTTCCAACACTCGTCTTGAAGGTTGTTGCCGCCAGAGATGGAATACCGGCGCAGGCTTGATTCGCTTGCTTGGCATTCATTCAGTAATTGTCATTAACAGTTCAATGTGGACATTATAGTGGCGTACTACACACTCAACTTTGTATCTTTTTTCTAAGAATTTTAGCGCCGCCAATGGCCGTTCAATATTCCGGGAAATATAGAGACAAAGAAACCGCTGCTAGTCAGGTTTTAATTTCGTCGTCGTTATTGCAGATTAAAAATAACGCATGCAACTAAAATCAAAGCAGATTATTTTTTTTAATATCGTTTATCAGTACCAACACCCCGATATTTTTTTTCTTGCTCTAATACTGAGTGTGAGCGTGGAAGTTATTTATCAGGGAGGAAGAAAGCAAAAAAAATAAATAAACAAGTTTCCGGCGTAATGTTAACACATAGCCGTAATGCTTCCCTCGCTGCAACAATTAAAGTCGGGACGCTAAAGGTTCGCGTGTCGCGTTTGCGATTTACTTTGGAAACAGCGGCCGGGACAGGACGCATTAAGCTTTCGTTCGGTAGCGAGCTGCCACTGGAGGCGCGAATGCCTTTCCCGGGAGAAACTTCGCGCAACATTGGAGACGACTGGCGGCGACGTCGCCCAACAAGCTCCGCGATACCGCGAGGCACTCTTAGAACGGCTCGAAATCTGCACCGCTATCGAGGACGCTTTTTCGTCCTAGTCGACGTTTCATTCTCCCTCTTTTCCAGCGTCGCTAAACCCCTGCGGGCCATAATCTGGAGCGCTCACCCTTTAAGGGCAGGGTCATTAGTCGAAGACGCCGGGAAAAACACATCAGCCTAATAACCAAATTGGTAACCACTTTAGCAAAAGATACGAGGACAGCCCCCCGCGGGGGGCTAAAAAGAGCCGCCGCCGCTCCTCTTCCCGCCGGGCGAGACCTCCTCGGTGCTGCCCTCTCGGGAAGAGCAGCCATTGTTAGCCGCGGTGGCGCCTTAGCGCTTCCACCGCGGACGCTGGACGCGTCGCCTCCCGTGAGCACAGCGCGTGTGTGTAGCGTGTGCCCTATCGGTCTCATTAGAGAAAAGTGCCTCCCCGTCTTAACTACACGGCGCGCCTGGCAATGTAATTAGCACACGCGCCTTTAAACTTAAATATCTGCGAAGTGATCGCGCAAAACGGCCAGGCGACCAAGAGAAAAATGACCGGGGCGCAAGTGCGAGCGCTCAAAGATGAAAGCATCGCAGCTTCTTGCAGGGACCCTTTCTCTTCTTTATGTTCCTTGCTGCCTTTAAGGTATTAACGCATCATTAGCCATTTTCCACTACTTTGCCTCTGGAGGAGAGAGTCGTTTGTGTTCGCGCTAAAAATTGCCCTTCTGCCGTGAGCCGGCGGCGCCCGGAATGGAGGCCCACCTGTACTCGGGTCTGCCAGTGATCGGTCTCGCGCGTTGGGATGACAGGTACCTCGCTGTAAACTAAAGCTCCTGAACTTCCTTCGGCTTGTCCTTAGCATGTTTTTAGTGACCACGTGTCAGCATGAACGAGTCTTCGTGAAGAAATACATCGCGCACCTGATCCTATAAGAACCAGCAGATTATGTTGAGCAAGTGCGCATTATCTGCTGCGCAAGAATTCAGATAGAATTTTTAAAAGAAACCAACACCTATCCACGACAAAACGTAACTCGGTGGTTCGATCCGACGTTATATGCGTCTGAATAACATGCAGATACCTTGCCAGCAGTTATGCTTAATTTTGTTCTCTCTTCGAACGGCGGCTCATTTGCTCATGTTGTTCTTACTGTAGTGCATTAGTGTAGCGGTAAAGCGTAGTGATTCGTACGCATGGGTTTTTCGTTGTTTTTTATGAGAACTGGTCAACATTAATGCCGGGCCAGGTACAGGCAATCTTGCAAATTAAATATTCTTGTTACGGCGCCCGCATTCGCCGCACTTGCTCATCTCTTCCTGTCCATGATGATGATGATGATGATGATGATGATGATGTGTGTGTGTGTGTGTGTGTGTGTGTGTGTGTGTGTGTGTGTGTGTGTGTGTGTGTGTGTGTGTGTGTGTGTGTGTGTGTGTGTGTGTGTGTGTGTGTACATAATCTTGAAAAAGTAACAATGTTCTGAGCGAGTGAGCGAGGTGCGCTTAACAATGCTGCGGCTTTGCTCATGATTACTACTAATACAGCTATTATTATTATTATTATTATTATTATTATTATTATTATTATTATTATTATTATTATTATTATTATTGTTATTATTATTATTATTATTATTATTATTATTATTATTATTATTATTATTATTATTATTATTATTATTATTATTATTATTATTATTATTATGCTTGCTATGCTCCTGCCCGTTTTTCGGTAAGCAGCAGTTTTTCCGCTGTGAAAATTGCTCTAAACGTGTTCATGAGAAGTGTGTAACCTGGCCTGATGGAGAGCTGCAACTCCTGAAGTCTGGATCGCGCTCGTTTTGCTGCAATTTATGTGATCTGAGCCGTGCTGCTGGTAAGCCTAGCGAAGACAACTCGGCGGCGTGCATCGATGAGCATTGCAGCTCTCAAACCGGTTCCCTCTCCACGTGCACCCCTCCGGATGGCGATCTCGCCGGGCTGCGCCGCCTTCTCCTCGACGCTTTGGAGGGAATCTCGTTCCTCAGCGACGAGGTATCCCAACTACGCGAAGACAACGAGCGCCTCCGTAAGGATCACTCCCGCGGTGTTGAACAACAAGCCCGCGTGGTCGCCTCCCTTCGTGAAGAGGTCCGCTTCCTGCGTGAGGAGCTGACGCGCCGCACGGCCGGAGTGGCAGTGAAGGCACCTGTGATCCCCCCAGCGCATGTGATCGTTGAGCGATCAGTGACTTCCGAGCAAGCTGCCTGCTCTGAACCACCTCTCTCCAAAACTCTTTCATCTTCGAATTCGCCGCCAGCTGACGTAGACACGTCCGAGCGTGGCAGTGTGATGCCTGCGACAGCCTCTTATGCAGCGGTGACTGAGGGGGAAAGAAAGAAGAAACCCGCCTCTTTTGGAGCTATGACAACATCGAATATATCTGTAGCTCAACGGCCACAACGGCCACAACGGCCAAAGGCCATTTTTGTTACGAAGCTGAGCCCGGACACCACTGTTGCTGACATCAAAAAACATATTGCTTCATTCGATCTGTCTCCCATCTCCTGCCGGCGACTTCAAACCAAATTTCAGTCCTATTCTTCGTTCTACATCGAAGTCGACAAGGAAACACTACCACGCCTGAATGACCCTTCGATGTGGCCCCTCGGATGCCTCTTCAAGCCATTTCGTGGGGAGCTGCGCGATGACATGCTTCATCCCTCTGAGCAAGTGACTGGAATCGAAAGTGCCGTGTAACGTAGACATATTCTACCAAAATACTCGTGGTCTACGTACCAAGACACGAGAGTTTTTCTCTAATGTTCTTTCGTCTTCTTTTCCTATTATTGCTATTTCTGAAACCTGGCTAGGCGCTGAAATTCCCTCATCTGACTTTTTTCCCCCGACCTACACCACCTTCCGCAGTGACCGAGATTTCAGTGAAACCAAGCAGAAAGGCGGTGGCGTGCTGATTGCCATTGACAATTCACTGAAATCCGTTAGACGGAAAGACCTAGAAACTATCGAAGAATCCATTTGGCTAGAAACCAACCTTGAGCGCAGTGAAAAATTGTTGATTGGATGTTTCTATTTACCGCCCAGCATGTCCCCTGCCTCGTTTCATGATGTCATGTCTTCCATTGAACTTGTGGTATCTTCTCATAGTGGGCACAGAATTATTGTTCTTGGGGATTTCAATGCACCTGGAATTGACTGGAGCACGCTTACTTTTTCTCATTACAATCATTTCATAGAGAAAAGGTGCAGCCTGCTCTTGGACTTTCTGGCCTTTAATTCCCTACTGCAACATAACTCAGTCGTCAATTCCAGTGGCAACGTCTTAGACCTGTGTGTGTCAAACGATCAACCCCTTGAAGTTTCCCGCTCCGACATCTCTCTTGTACGTCCGGACAAATTCCACCCACCACTTAACGTAAGATTATCCGCATCAGCCGAAACAACGAGCTTCAGCAGTTACGTAAACAAATCTCCGAGATTTGCCTTCAAGCGAGGTGATTACACGGGCCTCTATCATCACTTGTCTACCGTTGAGTGATCACAGGTTACTGACAAACCAAATGTTGATGAGCAGGTTGATCGGTTTACGGAGCTTGTACTGAGCAGCATGCGTAATTTTATTCCCCAATATACACCTAAACAACGTAAATATCCCCACTGGTTCTCATCTGAACTTATCAGTGCACTGAAGCATAAAGATCACGCATACAGGAAATCTAAATGTTCTCCATCCAGCGAGTGGAAGGAAGAGTTCAGCTTCCTTCGAACTCTCTCTAAACGCCTATATAAACGGGATCATAGTTCGTATATTGAATTCTTAGAAAAAAGCGCCTCTGACAGGCCGGCTGAGTTTTGGAAGTATGTACGTAAACGGTCCAGCAAAAGCGGAGAGTCCTTCAGACTACTGGACTCAAATGGGGTAGAAGTGCATGCCGTCGCTGACTGTTTTGCCACGCATTTCTCATCCGTTTATAAGGCCTCAGACTCTAGCACTGATATCAGACAACAGCCCAAGGCGGTTAGCTCATCCAGTGCTTTGTCGCTGGATGAAAATCTTATCTGTGAATGCATTAAGCGCTTAAAACCATCCTTATCATGTGGGCCAGATGGCATCCCCTCCGCCATACTAAAAGCTTATGGTAGTATATTTGGCCCAGTACTAACTACGATATTTAATAACTGCCTGGACA
Source organism: Rhipicephalus sanguineus (assembly GCF_013339695.2). Classification (NCBI taxonomy): domain Eukaryota; kingdom Metazoa; phylum Arthropoda; class Arachnida; order Ixodida; family Ixodidae; genus Rhipicephalus; species Rhipicephalus sanguineus. Next base: position 198,503,559 of record NC_051176.1, on the reverse strand, counting down.
CTTCCACATTTCCAAGCATGTGGAAAACTGCTCGTGTTTTTCCAGCATTTAAGTCGGGCTCTAAAACAGATGCTTCTAATTATCGCCCGATTTCTCTACTATGTGCCACATCAAAGATCTTCGAGCTGGCTCTTCACGACATATTGTCTTTTAGTGTGAAAAACTCATTGATTCCTAATCAACATGGTTTTCTCGCTGGCCGCTCAACTACCACAAATCTTGCTAGTTTCATGACGCAGATCTCCACACCTATTTCTCAGAGAGGACAGGTTGACGTAATTTACTGTGACCTGAGCAAGGCTTTTGACGTAGTCAGCCACACGCTGATTATGGTTAAACTTGCGCACTTTGATGTTGACTTGTCAGTTGTGAATCTCCTGCAGAGCTATCTGCTCAATAGATATTGTTATGTTGCCGTAAATGGCCAAACGTCTTCTTTGTATAAAGTGACTAGTGGGGTCCCTCAAGGGTCGGTATTAGGCCCACTCCTATTTTTAATTTACGTTAATGATGTTTCTTTTGCCATTCGTAATTCTTCTTTCCTCTTGTATGCCGATGACATCAAGATTTTTAAGGAAATTCATTCAGTTAACGACTGTCGCTTGCTGCAGTCAGACTTGCGCTCTTTTTCCGAATGGTGCGACGGTAATAACCTTTCTCTGAATACCTCGAAGACAAAATTCATGTCTATCACTCGCAAAACATCTAGCGTGTCATTTCAATACTCTGTGAATTCTGTGCCGTTATGCAAGGTTTATGAAATCAGTGATCTTGGTGTTGTTATTGACAGCGCGTTAAACTTTTCTTCTCACGTTAAGCGTGCTGCTATGCGGGGCCTTCGTTCTCTCGGATGTGTTTGTAGAATATCTCGAGAACTCAGGTCTCCCATGGCCCTACACAAATTGTACACGGCAATATGTCTTCCGCAACTTGAGTATGCGTCCGAGGGCCCAGGTTCGAACCTCGTTCCATCCTGGAATTTTTTACAGCGAAAGCTGTTATGAGATCATTTCACCGGCCGTTTTTGGTGCCGTAGTTGTCCGCCGCCGCCGCCGCCGCTGCCGCCGCCGGTGTCCGTAACCAGTATCGCTCGAAATAAGAAAAAAAACTAAATAAGAAAAAAATTCCAGGATGGAACGAGGTTCGAACCTGGGCCCTCTGCGTGGGAGCCCAGTATTCAACCTCTGAGCCATGCCGGTGCTTGAAACTGCTTTGCAGAAAGGTCCTATACAGGCTTCATGTCGGGAAGGAACCACATTAGCATATGCAATATAGCGTGGTAAAAGAGTAGAATAAGCACCAAGCGTCGCACAACGCGAATTCTGTAACCAGGCGTCACACAATGCGAATTGCGCAATGAGTAGGTTATTGAATGCTTCCAACCCATTACAAAGAGCTCTTCCATAATTCTTCATCGTCATCACGCACAGCATCAACAAAGTGCGCATAATGCCTTACATGCGTTTAGCAGGTACCACGGCTGTCTGTAGAATGACGAAAAATGGCACAGTGCCTACTGCCCTACTTCTCAAAAATTACAATGATTTATAGCGTAGTGGGTTCCTCGCAAGTGCACTTCTGTTGGTTGCCAAGGAAGCCCATAAGGCTCCCATGATCCATTTCCTCAGGGTCTCGATAAAGTCAATTCTCTCTCTCTCTCGCTCTACGTTTCTCTGGTTAAAGTGTGTTATAAACCGTGGTGGACAGTTAAATAACGACCGGGCGTCACACAATATGCATTACGTAACTAGTGGGTCGTTTAAAGCTTCCAACCCATTACAAAGGGCGCAACCATAATTATTCATCGTCATAAACCGCCGCATCAACAAACTGCACATAATCGCTTACATATGGTACCTCGCTTCTCCGCAGAACAACGAATAATGTCGTGCTGGGTGCTTCCCAACTTCCCAAAAATCACGCTTTGTTGCGTAGTGGGTACGTTGCTAATGTACTTGTACTAGTAGCCACGAGAGAGTTTATAACGGGCTCTAGAAATTCCGCTCTTGCAGCTTTCGCTGTGACTGTGCTGCGCTTTCCGCGCAGGCCTGGCGTTTTTCTTATTTAGTTTTAAATGCGAAGCATTTCTTAGCGAACTTCTGCGACTTTGAGCGTATCTATCTATCTATCTATCTATCTATCTATCTATCTATCTATCTATCTATCTATCTATCTATCTATCTATCTATCTATCTATCTATCTATCTATCTATCTATCTATCTAGCCGCCTACGACTTAGTGCTCTCCTGGTCGCTTCGTTCATCGAATGTGCACCAAAATTGGTATGGCGTAACATGACTGTATGACGAACATAAATGACAAGTCATAACATGAAAATCATGACACGCATGTCATGTACAGCATGATTTACATGCTACGCTCATGGTGCGCTGGCGGCCGTTTCGCTAGTTTGATATACACCAAAATTGGTATCTTGCGACGTGACTGTGTGACGAGCATAAATAACACGTGTTAACATGAAAATCATGACACGCATGTCATGCACAGCATGACTTATGTGCCACGCTCATGGTGCGCTGGCGGCCGTTTCGCTAGCTTGATCTACCCCGAAATTGGTATTGTGCGACGTGACTGTATGATGAACATAAAAACTCCAGTTAACATGAAAATCATGACACGTATGTCATGCACAGCATGACTTACGTGCCACGCTCATGGAGCGCTGGCGGCAGTTTCGCTAGCTTGATATACACCAAAATTGGTATCTTGTGACGTGACTGTGTAATGAACATAAAAACTCGAGTTAACATGAAAATCATGACACGCATGTCATGTACAGCATGACTTCCGTGCCACGCTCATGGAGCGCTGGCGGCCGTTTCGCTAGCTTGATCTACCACGAAATTGGTATTGCGCGACGTGAATGTGTGACGAACATAAAAACACGAGTTAACATGACAATCATGACACGCATGTCATGTACAGCATGACTTACGTGCCACGCTCATGGGGCGCTGGCGGCGGTTTCGCTAGATTTATATACACCAAAATTGGTATCTTGTTACGTGACTGTGTAACGAACATAAATAACACGAGTTAACATGAAAATCATGACACGCATGTCATGTACAGCATGACTTACGTGCCACGCTCATGGGGCGCTGGCAGCGGTTTCGCTAGCTTGACCTACCCCGAAATTGGTATTGCGCGACGTGACTGTGTGACGAACATAAAAACACGAGTTTAACATGACAATCACGACACGCATGTCATGTACAGCATGACTTACGTGCCACGCTCATGGGGCGCTGGCGGCGGTTTCGCTAGATTTACATACACCAAAATTGGTATCTTGCGACGTGACTGTGTAACGAACACAAATAACACGAATTAACATGAAAATCATGACACGCATGTCATGTACAGCATGACTTACGTGCCACGCTCATGGGGCGCTGGCGGCGGCTTCGCTAGCTTGATCTACCCCGAAATTGGTATTGCGCGACGTGACTGTGTAACGAACATAAATAACACGAGTTAACATAAAAATCATGACACGCATGTCATGTACAGCATGACTTACGTGCCACGCTCATGGGGCGCTGGCGGCGGTTTCGCTAGATTTACATACACCAAAATTGGTATCTTGCGACGTGACTGTGTAACGAACACAAATAACACGAGTTAACATGAAAATCATGACACGCATGTCATGTACAGCATGACTTACGTGCCACGCTCATGGGGCGCTGGCGGCGGCTTCGCTAGTTTGATCTACCCCGAAATTGGTATTGCGCGACGTGACTGTGTAACGAACATAAATAACACGAGTTAACATGAAAATAATGACACGAATGTCATGCACAGCATGACTTACGTGCCACGATCATGGCGCGCTGGCGGCCTTTTCGCTAGCTTGATCTACCCGGGAATTGGTTTTGCGCGACGTGACTGTGTGACGAACATAAAAACACGAGTTAACATGAAAATCATGACACGCATGTCATGTACAGCATGACTTACGTGCCACGCTCATGGGGTGCTGGCGGCCGTTTCGCTAGCTTGATATACACCAAAATTGGTATCTTGCGACGTGACCGTGTGAGGAACATAAATAACACGAGTTAACATGAAAGTCATGACACGTATCTCATGTACAGCACGACTTGCGTGCCACGCTCATGGGGCGCTGGCGGCCGTTTCTCTAGCTTGATCGACCCCGAAGTTGGTATTGCGTGACGTTACTGTGTGACGAACATAAATAATAGGAGTTAACATGAAAACCATGACACGCATTTTCCTCAATGACATACACGACGATGTATGCAGCTCTTTGCTGGCTGCTTCGCATTACATCGATTCCCACAATGCGTGGGATCTGCCGGCTTTTTTTTTTAACACGAAAGTGTTTTATGCCGGGGTCCACCAAGTACATCCGTCACGGATATGACGTTGATAAAATGGACACCAACGGGTGAGAAAGAAAAAAACCAAGAAAAAGATACCCCGCTGGAAATCGAACCCACGACGTTGCGGCCGCGACGGCAAGCGCCCGACGCGCTATCCACTAAGCCATCTCGGGAAATGCTAGGCACGGCGCGAACGCGCCTTATATCTTTCACACATTCTCTTTCGCGGCCCGCGGAGCGGGGCGGTGCCGCCGTCTGTGAGAGGTGAAAAGAAGTAATACTTCACGATCGACACTTACTAGCGCTTACTCCGAGATTGCACGCGATATCTGAGGTCGTGGTTAAAGCGTCTCGATACCAGAGAGATAGAGTGGCCGCGCTGGCGTCGCGGAGGCACCTTTGACGCAGTTACGTTCTTTGCCTTTGGCTTCGTGTTAGCGTGCGTCAGCTCATCGGAGTAGTGCATCTTCCACGTGCACCAACGGGATTTCTCCGCCGCCGACTGCTTCAATTGCGAGAGCACCGACTAACAAAACTGCTGCAATATGCGTTGCAGAAAGGACGCGATTTCGACGGGCGAATGTCGTGCCTTCGTGGAGCGAGAGCAGCGCCTGCGAGACAGAGGCCAGCGGGACGCACGCGTTTGCGGCTCAGGCTACGAACCTCTACCTCCCGTGTTGCTGAAGCGCAGTGCATGTTATGTATGCATGAGCACAGGCGTCGGCTACCCATTACTACAAAGCGCACACCGTGCCGTTTCTCTCCTTAATTGACGACGCTTTGAAGAAGTGCATACCGGGTACTAGTGTTGATTTTGAGCTTGTTGATATCATCCTTACGCGGGATTCACGATTCGCTGTGTCCAAATATATGTTCACACCGTCAGCTACCACAACAGTTTAATCATGATCATGGGCGTTAGTCGTCGCGATAGAGACATGCTGTCAACATGGGTGCATCCACGTCAAACGGTGCTATAGCTGCCAAACACGAATAGACATTGTACAAGCTCTCATATATCATTACACAATAAGCACTACTTCTGTGAAGACACGTTTCACTTTCGTGTTATACCGATTCCTATGACGGAGGGATCAGCCATGTTTTTTCTTATTTCGGGCGATACTGGTTACGGACACCGGCGGCGGCGGCGGCGGCGGCGGCGGCGGACAACTACGGCACCAAAAACGGCCGGTGAAATGATCTCATAACAGCTTTCGCTGTAAAATGACTCTGGATCTCGTTCAAGTACTGCTGAATTATTATCACTGCCATCACTTCACTGCCGACGAAATCGCTCTGATCTCTTATTTCTTTACAAGCTAGTCCACGGTATCATATCCTGCCCTGTACTTCTCAATTGTGTAAATTTTCGAATTCCGCGTAAGTTAACCAGAGAGAACAGACCGTTTCATGTACCCGCCGGCTTCTTCCAACACTCTACCGTTCACAGAATACAAAGTCTCTTATAATGGTAATTTTTTTGATCTTGACGTTTTTCATAGCCCACAATCATTGTTTTTATCCGAGCTTTGCACTGTTTTGACGTAGTGTGGCACAATGTACAAAATCTTCCCTTCTCAGTCTTTCCACATAGTTGTATATATGCAATCTAATTTTTTATGCCCCGTCAATATTTCTCGTGTTGTCTTATTTTACTCCTCCCCTTTTGGGTTCATTTCTCTTTGTCTACGTGTTTTTGCTCTTTTTATTTCTGAAAACTGTCTGTATTGTATTGTTTATTTTTATTGTGTTTTTTTTCCGTGCACCAGCACAAAGACCTTACGGTTGTTCCTGGGCACGTTAAATAAATCATTGATTGATTGATTGATTATTATTATTATTATTATTATTATTATTATTATTATTATTATTATTATTATTATTATTATTATTATTATTATTATTATTATTATTATTATTATTATTATTATTATTAATCTGTCTATGAGCAGACTTCGTAGTAATGTCACCAGTCGCATGAGCGGTACTTCGCTACGCAGCAATATTCGCAGAGTAGACAGCATTTTCAAAGCACTGTCTCCGGATACATCGAGTGCCTGCGATAAGGCACGCACTCCACAAATTTAGCGGCTCCCTTTGTACGCGATGTCAAACAGAATCACTCGTGTTAGCACTCCTTTGGCATAGTTTTCCTGACCATAAGCACAACTAAAGGCCTCTGAACTCTCTAAGGAAAAAAGAAAGCTGAAAGTCCTAGTGCTGACAAAGCGAAACAAAAAACAAGGCAGTGCACAATGCATTCTTACGTCTACGCTGTCTAACATAATGACGCATTTGAAGAGAGTATAATACTAAGGCTATCGTAATTTCTAAGTAGTGCGGTAAATACCGCATAAAGGGTAAGTCTGAGCGCCTCTCCAAACCGCAAATTCAGGAGGGACGCCTTAGTGGTTAACTGCGAATTAATTTTGACAGTCCGATGTTCCTTAATGTGCGCCTAAATCTAAGAACATGGGTGCTTTAAGCCACGGCCTGGAGCATTTTTCATCTTACTACGCTTGGTTTCTTTTTACGCGGGGAGCACTTTATCCTAGATTTTTGAAAACTGCTCCTCATATTCTTGCAAATGACTCGTCTGACAATTCCTCGAAATATTCTGGCATGCTCGCATTCATCGTATTTGCTTTAGAAGAGAACACTTTTCGTTCTGAAAATCAAAAGTCGGCAACAGCCATAAGAAACTGTAAAAACGGCAATCGTAAATTCGAGCGTTTTTCAGTCTATTTCCTTGTGGTTCACAATGAGATTATTCAGTTCTTGGCGGCAGTGCAGAAAATTACAAAGAAAACATTCCCAGCACTGCACTGCTTGTTATTTTCGTAGCTAGCTGCCTGAAGTGGGACGCTTGAAGAGGCCCTCAAAAGTCACCATCTGGAGGATCATGAAAGGAAAGCAAGCAGGCATGGGGTGCCAGGAAAACGCGAATTAAAATGCGCAATTACGTTACCCTGAAAGTGCAAGAAAGAACAAAGAAAGTGAAAACAAGGCTGGCCAGAAGAGGACGTAACGGTTGGCTGAGCTGACCCTGCGGTTGGACGCTTGCGTTCAAGACCAGCATAATCTGCGCGACGATACGGTGAAGCCAGCCGTAATATACAGACAACCTATTCTCTCGCCATCTTCAGCCCTCCATCTGTAAAGCACTGGAGCCAAACTCACTGGTCAAACTCTCGCGCTCTGCGTACGATTGTTCATTATCCGCTCATCTTTTTAACTGTATCATTTCGGCCTTGTCACTCCAGTTCTCTTTATGTTGCTGTTCTGTATTCTGCTTTAGTCGTCACTCACTATTTTTTTCAGCTCTTTCTGCCCGGTTCGACATAGTTCTTAAATCTTTCTTTTGCCTCTCTATGTCGTCATACTCGTAACTTTGACTCTTTTACGGCCGTTTTAACACAGATACGTTCTCATATTTAGGTCGGGGGGTTAGTTAGAGACAAAGCGGTGTTTTGCAGTCAAAAGGGCAAGCCGGTTGCTTCCGCTACTTTTATATTCATTCCACTATCACATTCATTTCGGGCTAGAGCAGTTGTCTGACTCAACAATGGATGCGAGATCAAGCGCTCTGATAACACATGCACGTGCTTAATACATGCGCTCTTTGCTTCAAGAGGCCCTGAAAGCACTGCTGTGATTACGTGCGAGCACTTTTTATTGGATTCAGAAAAAATAATTATTTTACTTACGAGTGCACATAAGCAGGGAAGTCGCGTATAACGCGTACAGTAACGGTCGTGATTTTCTTAAAGGTTTCATCACCACCACGACTGCTTTCTCCTCTGAGAGTCACTTTTGAAGTGTCGGATAGATCATTTAAATGTCAGGAACACTCAAGGTAACGGCGCTATTTTATTTCTCGTTCGATTCTTTATTATTATTATTTATTGCACGCCTCCTCGCCAAGGAATTAGCGACTGTTAGTGTGAATTTGCGCCTGAATTAATCTAAACGAACAGTTAAGAGCAGGTATAATATTGTGCAACTAATATTGTGCGACAAAATGAAACCGTAAGCCCAAGATTCCTGTCAAACCAATAAATAAATAAAACGCGTGCGGCTTAGAGAATAAACATGCGTACGTGATAGTGCGTTGCTATGCTTATGAAGTATTCACATGCACACGCAGGACTTTTCTAGCATAAAACAGGCAACGGGTGTCCCGTTAAGCTATTTAACAAAATGGATCAAAGAAAAGCTACACCAGAGGAGCAGGAGGGAGGGGGGTGAAAACGACTGTTTATCTTTCGGGTAATTTCGCTGTCTTTCGCATCTCATTTCCTTTTCACTCACACTCCCTGTCATCTGTTCGAGCGCGATAGTTTAATCCGAACAGCCAATTTCCTGTGTACCATTCCTAATTCTAACGATTATTGTAATTCGTTCTAGCTTTTAGGGCGAAAGCCTGACATGCTTCATCAACGCGAAAATTGACCGGCGTCGTCGGCGGCGTCGGTGCCAACACGAGTGATGCAAAAAAATCATCACGTGATGTCGTCACAGATCGGCAAGATTTGTGGCGTCGAGATAACGTCACAGTGACGTCACATGCTGACGTCATCACATCACATCGCCACTTGGTCAAAGGTGGGCCGAGCACGGAGGCTGTGCAAAACCAGGTGAGGTGTACAAAGCTTGCAACGCCTCCGATCTTGGAGGCAGTGCAAAACCACGTTAGGTTTAGCATCGACTACATCGACTGAGAAGAAAAAAAAGATGGCTTTCGCCTTCTAGTCGTTTTAGGTGAACGCATGAGGGACCCTGTGATTTTTTTACGATGCTTGCTCATTTCACGACGGTACGATGACGACGATAATTTCGTATCACCCGGCCACAGCTTTATACCGTCGCAACCAGGACCTTCCGTTTGTCCCGCACAGTCCATAATAATGCAGCTCTTTTGATTATCGGCAGGTTACCACATGGAACCCAAGTCCTTCGGAGCAAACCTGCCGCGGTGGCTCAGTGGATATATGGTGTAGAACAGCTGAGGATGAGGTTCTCATTGGGGTGGAATGCGAAAATAAACTCGTGTGCCGTGCGTTGGGCGCAAGTGAAAGAGCCACAGGTTGTAAAATCATTCCAAAGTGCCACTCTATACGCCGTGCCTCATAATGGAATCGTGGTTTTAGCAAATAAGTCTCATAATTTATTTAAATGTATGCTCACAATCAATTCAAGGCGCGCCATCGTCGATGCTCATAGGGCTGGACCGTCCAGCGCTCGCGCCATGGTGGCAATTGTGTGGCTGCAGCTTGGAACGGCAAATACGAACGGAATTCGACGATTGCAACATAGACACAGCGCTACGTGAAATAGACGCGACCGGAGGTACGCAAGAAGTAGGAAAATACTTTGTGGCTGGCTACCACCCGCTTTAAAATTACGCAATGTTACCGTTAATTCGTCAGCTGCTCAGATATTGGACGTCGGCCGCATAGCAACATACGCCTTTTTATTTTCCTTTATTTTTTCGGGGGGAGGGGGAAGGGGCTCCACAATCAAAACGACTTTATGCAGGACACATTATTTGCAAAGTATTTGCGCGGGAATTCAGACTTTGTTTTGACACAGCACCGTAATCGCCAATTTTATATTCCATTTCTGTGATGACTACCTTTTTTCTTATCTTCTCCTTTATATGTATTACCAATACCGTTCTATTCGCCTCTGCAAATACACGTGAGAACCGAAGTCATTTCCCCGCACAGGTTGCCATGGTCCCGGTCGATGCTTCCTTTTATGACAGCCCTTCCTATTTTTTTATTCTTTCTTTTCTTCTCTTTCTGCTGTGCTCTAGGTGCGCCTGGTGCCCTACATGCACGTTGCCTCATCTGTTGTGCATACATCGTGTGTATTTACCGTTGCTCCCTCTGCAGCGCGTCGGTAGCACGCCGCGGTACGCGAAAGTATAAGGCAAACATCTATAGCTTTGTAACTTTTATTTGACCGTACTTTTTTTTATTCGTGGTCATGCTTTCCCTGCTGTCTGACGTTTTTTTTTTTTTTTCACTTTCTCAACGTTATAAAGGACTCTAAAACTCTATTTAAGGCAAACGTCTTTTTGCATACCCGCTTTCTGCCTCTCGGGCATTAATGCTTACGTAGATCTCTATCGCCTGGTAACTACAGCTCGAAAGGCTCGGACAAACATCTTCAGTGGACAGCGAACAACGTGAACGGTCTAACAGCGCGAAGGGACACGGGCAAAAGAGGAGACCGGACGGCACGAGCGCTCGTCCTCAGCGCTCGTGCCGTCTGATCTCTTCTTTTGTCCGTGTCCCTTCGCGCTGTTAAACCATTCACGAAATCCAACTCACCCAATTTTCTGTCCTTATTGAACAACGTGAAACAGGTTTGAGGCAAACACGTCCTCGAGTCTCGTGGAGGACGCCGCTAGCCTTTTTGGGACGCCTTTCAGTTTCTCCATGTAGCGTCGCCTGATAGCAGGCAAGGGATGCCGCGCAGAGAGCGTTCCATGCGCTTCCCTAGAGAGGACAGCTTTCCTGCGAGCGAAGACACGTGTTTATTGATCCGCTCGAAGAAAAAAAAAGCCGCATGGTTGTCGCGATTTTGCCGAAGGACGGTAAAGTTAAACGTTAAAAGAAAACGTGACATCCTTGGCTCTGAATGTGGCTGCGTGTTAAACATGTATCGCTCAAGACGGTGACAGGTTTCCTTTTTATTATTTTTTTTTTGCGTAATTGAATGCTACCGAAGCTCTCATCATGGCGACTCGAGGCAGCTCAGAGGTGTTTTGTGTACACTGTGCAGTCCTTTTGTTTGTTTCTGTCAGTTGATCTTCCTGTTAACGTACTGCCTTCGCGCGTGAAGGTTTTCTGCTTCTCTTCCATCGCTCCTTTCCTATCAAAGGCACCTCAATGAAACTTTAACAACGGGTGCGTCGAAATGTGCATAAAGATTGCTAGCCCGGTAGCAACATGAGTATACCGCTAGTATGGTGGCTGATAAAAGCGTGTTTCACATCGGTTCGCTAATTATGATAGTGCCTTTTTCCACCTTTTCAGACTATTTAAAAGATAATATGGCACAGATCAAAACTGCACCATCGGCGTTTTACTGGCGTTCATAATGTGTACCTGTACTGAAGACAATGCCTGAAGGCGTATGTGCGTCAATCCCATTACCGATGCATGGTATGCGTCCGTGCAAAAGTTTCAATGTAATATCATTTTTTATATCAGAACTTGGTCTTCGGCAAAATGCGAAGATGCATGTCATATGAGATATTGCCACGCGGCTGTTAGGGTGACAATGTTAGGGTGACCCAAAGGATTGAACTCCTTATTGCACGAACTTGTGTCCAACAAAGCAAAGAACACTCGCAGTATAATGATGGCGCTGAAGACAGTCTTCAGTCGTCAAAGGCGTGATCTGCGGAGCTAACTCTGCAGCTTGAAGGTTTCAATGCATTCAATGCATCGAAGCAGCGCAATTCTGTTATTGTGACTGCTTGCAGTAGCCAAAATAACCGCATTTGGTACTAATCGTGTAAGCACCGCATCCCTCTCCTTAACAGATCAAGAATTGTTATTTCGTCGTGTAACATAACACGTGCATTTGGTAATGCCACTGTGATTCAAGTTCGTTTTTAGTGATTTGTATATTCTTTGAGATGATATGATTAGCAAAAATCTAGACAAGATAGAAAGAGCGTAACCATGCGCATAGCAGTTGCCGTGGGAAATGCCTGAGTCGTGTATGTACCATGTATATGTGCTTCTATTTTCAAGCAAAACCACTTGTTAAAAGTTAGCGCTCTTGTTGTGGTCTCCTCTGGCATTATCTACTTAAGCGCTTTGCATTATCGCTAATCCGAAACGTGTCGATCAAGGATCAAGGACGGACTCTAGGCGATAAAAGAATTATGCAGAACCCATGCACTGTGGTAATTTGTGCGAAGCTTTCATCAGCCAGCAAAACAAAGTGACGCACTAAGACAAGTGACGTGCTGCAGATATTTTTCGAATACATTATAGAGGGACTGCATGTCCCCGCAGCTAAAGCGAATCGTATTATGACTGCCGCGCCGAAAGAACGCGATGCAAGCAAGGTACGCTGGCATGGCAACTGCACGACGGCATAAAAAAAAAAATAAAAGGAATCGGAATAATATAACCAGTCGTCTTCTGGCCTCGGAATTATTATAGAGGGTTACCCTAAATGATTCATCAGGTTTCAAAGCACTGTTTACTTATAAGTGCACGACGTACAAAGACGGGTGATGCATGAAGAGTGAGAGAAAAAAACTTTATTTATTACAAAACTAAGAGCTCGGGCGGGCCCTCTAGTCCGGGGCTACCGTTGACTGTGCCGTAGTTCCGATGGTCCTGTCCGCTGGTCACTTCTGCTGGCAATCAGGATCCGGATTGAGCAAGGTGACCTCCCACTGAGCTATATTTCTGTTAGTGCCTGTCATTCTTTTTAGTGATGGATTGGATGAAAAGATATACACTGGACGAGTTTAAAAAGCCTGCCTCGTGCCTCGTGTGCGCACTATATGGAAAAGCACCACGTGATAGCGTGTCTCAGAGGAAATCCAGCAGCGCGTGAGAGAGAGCTTTGTGTACAGCCCACAAAAATCAATCATCCGTGTAAGCCGTGGACTGGGCATTTCGCAGAACATAGTGCGGAGTGTTCCGAGGCGGCGTTTGCATTTCAAACCCCACCGTTTGCAACTGTTGCAACAGCTGACTCCGAACGATTGTGTCCGCCGACTGGAGTTTTGTACCCGATTGTAGCAAGCTACGGAAGATGACGGCGATTTTGTGGGGGAATTGATATTCAGCGACAAGGCGATTTGTCATCTCGTCTGGAAAGGTGACTCGTCACAATGTGAGGGTGTGGGGTGTTGAATTGCGCGTGTCCGTGTGGAGTTGGAAAGGCATTTGCCAAAAGCGAGTGTGAACGTACGGTCGGATAACCGTTTAAGTGTGCGCCGGAAGCAACAATGGCGCACACACTGAGCATTTTCAAAATGTATCAGAAACTTTGTCAGTGTATGTAGCTTCCCATGTATCCCCCGTCTTTGCCCGTCGTGTACTTGTAAATAAATATCGCTTTGAAACCCGATTAATCCTTTACGGCTAACGCTGTACTTCTTTAAAGAATTCAAAGCGCCAATTCTTGAACGAGTAGAGAGAAGAGGAACAGATGAAAGGGCAAGGACAGGAAAGGAGATCAGAAAGAAAATCCGATACGCTGCCCTACAATGGGAAACAGTGGAGGAGGAGAAGGTAGAATGAGTAGAGAAAAGGAGAGCACGGATGGTCGGTCAACAACTTTTACGGCGCGGATATCACTTGTCTATCGCCACAAACACCGACTGCCAAAACAAAAAAAGAAAAAGAAATAGATGAAGACAAGTGCTCAATTTCGGCACTAATCTTTATTGCGAGCGAAAAATATGTGTCCTTGTGTCCAACGAGCTTGCTCTTTTTCAAGGAGTCGCGCTGGTGCACTTTGATTCATGCACAAACAACAAGCCCCAGTCTTTGACGGTACATTATGGATACATGGTACATTCATTGCAGTCGTAACGTTTCATCTTTTTGCTGCCTAATGCGCACCATCAGTGCAATGACTTGAATGTGTTTTCACGGAGTTGTTATTGTCAAAAGGACACTCCATTGAAAACTTACGTTTCTTTTTCTTTTTTTTTGGCAGACAGCGCAGGCTGTACCTGCACTAGCGCAGCCTAGCTCTTTCATTTTATTTATTTATTTATTTTATATCAATATACTGCGGACCACAAGCAGGAGTGGTAGTACATAAAATTGTTACAATTGTGTCGAAAGTGACGAATACATTCCAGAGAATAGTTCAATGTTGGATGGCGTGTACACAACAGTTTCAAAGATACAGTTGTTAGATCACATGCGAGCACAATTCAAAAGTGTAACACACTAGTTAGAAGAAAAAATATCGCCGATTTCTCGAGCAAAAGATCCTACTGTTTCACAGTTCACCGCAGATGATGGTAGACTATTCCAGTATGCTATTGATGATGGTAAACAGAGTTTTGATGAATGTTGTTGCGACTTTTAGGCAGCCGTATTGTCTTGTTGTGGCTAGTTCTTGAGGATTGTCTGTGGGGTTCGAGGAGGTGTTCTGTTCTAGATATTTTATAATGCTCATGACACAAATTACACAAAAATTTCAGTTTGGAAATTATTCTGCGTTGATCAAGACAACACAGTTCAAGTGCTATCTTGAATTGCATTGGTAATGTGAGGTACCCTCGACATAGCGCTACGTGAACTAATAATTCTTTCATGAAATGTCGTGTTCGGCACGCTAATGCATGAATTCCTATCTCACAAAAGCTTTTTCACCTTAGAAATGAAGAAAGCCCGTTTCGTGAGTTAGATGAGCTGGTGACGGTGATAAAAAAAGAACAAAGTGGCTGTGTTCTCTATGTGTCCATCTGTGAGCTTCCGCCAATAAATGCGCCTTTATCCGTGCTGCTCTCGTCACGAAGTCCCGCTGTTCCTTTTATATACTAATAAATGTAGTTCATCATCACTCTATCTATACACCTGCATTTCTTTTTTTGCGTTTTGCAAGGGCATTTGGTAAGTCTTATCATTAAAGTTTAAAGCTCTCAAGTGCGAACTCAGTCATTCAGCTTTGCTCATTTTATCTATTGCTTTCTTCTCGCGTATTTTTTTTCTTGTCTCTCTAGTCTCCACTTACAAACGGTGTTTTTAAAAATGGAGAGGGAGAGAGAGCACGCCTCCGCGTCTTTTAGAATGATATTACGAAATTCAAGGTCAATGTATTCAGGTGCACCGACCAATATGCTGGGTGCCATTACGCCATGTTGAGGCTTCGGTTTCTCGCCTTTCATGTCATGTGAAACATAGTATACGTCGTGCTTCCGCTCGTCCATGTCATAGATTCTGGGTTTCTGCATATATGAATTGTAATGATGCACGTTCGCTGCACTTGTTTTTTTTTTTAGTGCTTTACCTGCACATGCCTAGCTCAATATGCCATAGCACTTTTTTTTGGTTGAGCAAGCCGGGTATACTCCGCCATTAAGGGCTATAGTATTTCACATACAAGACTCTCTGAAACAGAGCAGCAAAAGCTAAAAAAAAGGCGAGGAGGGAAGAGGGTGGGCTTGACATTCCTAGTCAAGAGAGTGCTTGATACGGTGTTCTGATGATGGCTGTTTTATGCCGGCCTTGTTGCATTGTGACAATGTTTATTTAAAGGCATCGAATATGAACTCTGAATATAAGACTGCGCAGTGCGACATACCTATATAAGAAGCATTACCCTTGGTGATTACTTTAGCTGCTTGCACAACGCTGGCTATACACGCTTTTAAATGCGGAGCATTTCTTTGCGAACCAAAGGCACTTTGACCGTTTCTATCTATCTATCTATCTATCTATCTATCTATCTATCTATCTATCTATCTATCTATCTATCTATCTATCTATCTATCTATCTATCTATCTATCTATCTATCTATCTATCTATCTATCTATCTATCTATCTATCTATCTATCTACGGTTGGTCAAATTTTATTAACAGTCCTGAGAGACGCGACTAGCGCCGCAGTGGGCTCCTCACACGTTGGGACAACACACTATAATTGGCATAGGAAAGTGCGAGTGTATGACGAACATGACTGAAAGCAAGAGCACCGATTTTTTGGGCCAGGTTGTTTTGCTTAGCAGAACACTTAAGCGCGCACAAACAAGGGCAGAGGGAGGCGATGACAAGACAAGCGCATACTTCCAACTAATAATTTATGCACTAAACTGCACAATATGAACACTTTCTCTCATCACATCACAAGACTGAAATGCCGACATTAGGTGAACATGCTCAGAAACTGTTTCTTTAGACGACAAAATAATGGAAGGTGCGCTGACGCACGACTAACCCGCCTTTCTAATCAAATCACCTTCGATTATCTTTCTGACAACGGAAGCCTTGTAAACCGTTTTATAACTTGTGAAGGGTAGTGGCGAGGAACAAGAGCCAAGATGTCGGGGATATAATTGAAGCTCATTTGATTAGAGATGCGGTCACTCGTGCGTCAGCACACCTTCCATTATTCTATCATCTAAAGAAAGAGTTTCTGAGCAGGTTCACATGATGTCGGCATTTCAGCCTTGTGACCTCATGAGCGAAAGTGTTAATATTATGCAGTTTTGTGAATAAATGATTAGTTGGAAGTAAGGGCTTGTATTGTCATTGCGTCCCTCTGTCCTTGTTTGCGAGCGCTTAAGTGTTCTGCGGTGACCGCTGACAGGTCGTGAGTGAATAACGTGACACAGGCACGTAGCCAGGATTTTTCTTCAAGGGAGGGGGGGGGGGGGGCAGGGCCTAATTGTTCGAAGGCAAGTCTTTCCATGGCAAAAAAGAAAAAAAAGTTGCCCGGAAATATAGAAGGCTGGACGAATTTCGGGAATGGGGGAGAGGGGCGTGCCCCCTGCCCCCCCCCCCCCTTGCCTACGTGCCTGACGTGACATACCTGTCGCGTACGTCATGAAACTCTTTCTCACAGTGACGTGTGGCGCATACCTGCTTACCACAGCCCATGGTACGCGAGTATGCGCCAAAGCTGTTCCACAGTCTAAAGTCAACCCAGGACAGCGGAAATAGACATTAAAAGCTTTATAAGGCACTTAGCGTAGATTGAACAAGAGAAATACAAACCGTTTATTCGTGACTTTTAATGTGGCACACAAACACCGTATGTACTTCTATGACTCAGCAAGCTATAGTCCAGCGTTGCTAGTCTCCGCAGGAATACGGCAACGAATACTGCTTACACTTCGTTTCGATAAAAGTGGTGCCTGTGCTGCACTGTGAGCGCCGGCGTTGCGTCAGACAATGAGCTAGCCTTTAGACTCTAGTGCGGTCAACGTGCCTAGTATAGGCTCACGATATGCACATAACTACCCAAATTACCCAAGGACGTCAATACACGTCGTAAGACTTGGCTCCAAGAGTGGCAAAAGCAGCTACTCGCTGAGTGCTTCACATGAAATTGATTCCCACTATGCGTGAGATCTGCCGGAATTTTCCTTCCCTGAGGCACGCAATATGACCTATATCAATGCGTGTCGTGTCGCTGTGATTTTTAAATTTTAATGCTGACCCAACACGAAAGTGCGTGGCCGTGTCGCTGTCACGTAAGCCGAATCGCTATAAAGATAGAAATATATTAAACAAAAGAAATTGGCCGCGTATCTGCGTGCTACGCTGCAAATGTCGTCGAAGGACGATAGTCTTCCACCAGCCGCCTTTTTTTTCATGCCGGCCGTTTCTGCGCCGTTTCAGCGCAGCCTAAGAAACACTAGCACTTTCAACGCAGCCTAAGAAACACCTAAGGTCTTTAGAATCACGTATCCATTGTATTTTCTAGTAAAGGAACACACCACCTAATACTTACGTATTGATGTTGCGCCTCAGACATGCGTAATATTTGCTTTTTGATCGACAATGTTCACAAGTATGAACGCAGCTACCAGTTCAAGATGGCTGGGCGTTCAGCAAGTGCTTAAACTTTGGCCGGGTGGCTGAAATTGAATCGTGTGACAGACAGACAGACAGAAAGACAGAAAGACCAAAATTTCTGCGTTTAAGTTCCCCAAGAAAGACTACCGTCTTTAAAACTTTCTTCGCTGTGGTGGGTTTAGAATCTACGGCCCCACGCTCAGAATCCGAGTGTCTTACCGACTGCACTACACACCAACGCTTGCAGAATCTGGATATATCTGGATCATATTAATGAGTGGTACCGGCGATACAACAAATGTAAAACGGTAACCCTTTCTATGAAGGCTTTGGTGAAATATTTTTTTATAGTGGAATAGTGTAATGAAATCCCTCCCTAGGACAGCATTTAAAGCCGACATGGAGCATTGTACGCATCAGGAAAATTCTAACTTTGCGAAAATTTAACGGCAAACACGCGTTTCGATGACCGCGGGATGGGCCGTTCCAGACGCTCACGCTAGCAACAAGAACACGCTGCGGCGATGCCGACCGAAAAAAAAATGTTTCACAGAAGGCCGCGACAACCGTAGACTTACTTTCCTACGGTGAAACTCGACACGAATGCATCACTCAGTCAACTAGGAAAAAAAAATTCTGGGTCATTTTTCTTTCGGTTAACTTCGAAGCGGTAGCTCACGGTACTTCAGAAGGAACCGCAGACGCTCACAAGCCACCGTTATTGCCGCCTTTACGTGCCGCCATACGTGCATTCTGCAGCGTGCAAGCAGCCTTCTCTCTCTCTTTATGTGGGCCTTTTTCCTTTACCCCCACAAAGAGACACAAAAATGGATAATCGTCTGGTTGACCTCCCATGCCTCTCCTGTTCTTTTTTTCTTTCTCTCTGACCGTTGCGCTGTAAAATCAAGATACAATAAACGAGAAGTGCCGGAATACCAGCGCCAGATTTCTAATTCTTCGAACTTCCGTGACTGCATTTGATGCGTTTCCTACTATCCATAGTCAAAGCTTTAATTGAACTTATTGCAGCTAGAGCACAGTGACTTAGTGTAGTGTGGCAAGTAGAAAAACGAGCAAAAAATAAACAAGCGAGCTATTTTTATTAAAAAGATATTGTCTTTCAACCTGTACTTGGCCTTACCAATTATATCTTCTCTGTCGAACAATGTGTACGATAATGCTAGCTTCAAATACTGACAAACAGCCTACTTACCAGCTTCGTTAGAATTCTTTAGGAAGTGGTTTCTAACGTGTGGTCCACTGTCATGTTTCACGCAGAGCCTCCTGTCATCTCGCACTATGAGTTCCGCAAGGACATGCAGGTTGGCATGCGCATCAAGGTGTTCTGCACTGTGGTCCAGGGCGATCCACCGTTTCTATTCACGTGGCTCAAAGATGGCGTGCCGGTGGTGGAAAACGGTGCTCCCAGCTCGCAGGCGGCACTCAACGTGCACAACGAGCGTGATTACAGCATGCTGTCCACCGACAGCCTGCAGCTCGAGCACTCGGGCAACTACACATGCGTGGTGAAGAACCAGGCGGCAACAACTGCCTACTCCGCAGTGCTTCGTGTGAATGGTACGTAATTTGGTGCACCGTTTCGGTGCTACATGTGTACCACGTAATTCATGTGGAACAAGTAGAGTCAGCGCTAGCATAGGATTGGCCTATATGAAAGCTATCGCACCTTATGTTGTCCCATGGTAAGCTCACAAACGAGGCCTTTTTTTATATTTGCTGCCCACCATTTTCTACCACATATATTTTTGTTTCGTGTCTGCGTAGATGGGTTGTACGAATGCACCTTTTCGTCATTACCTACCAAAAAATTAAAAATGGCGAGTTCTCCCGTAATCGAGAGTAGACGTAAGAAGGAAATGGCTACCGGCAAAGCAGATTGGCTGGAGTTGATACTTGCCACAATCTCGATATACAGCCGCGCTTAGTACTGAGCGGAATGAACCTGTTTTGAACTGAACCCCATTGCAAGTCTCGTATCGGCCAAGCACCATGCGCGCCGCTCCGGACGCTGCCGGCGTGGTCACGCAGCGTGCTGCCATCTCTCGAAGGAGGCGGCGCAAAACCCACGCCGCGAAACTCACGGACCTCTGGCGTTGAAAAGGGCACAGGCAACCCTGTCTCGGTGTAACAAGATGACAATGAAGTGTATACTGAATAGCGCCCTGCATCTACCTTTGGAACGTCGCTATTGCAAATGACAAATAAAACTTCAGCGTACTAGAAGTTACATTTTCCATCATATTCTGAACAAACATTGAGACCTCGGAAGCAATATCTTTTGTAACTTGTTTGGGCAGTAACTAGCGTTCGTAATGCGGTCCCGTACGAAGGGTTGGGGGCCAGAGATCGTATTTTCTCGACTTCTGGCTGGTTGCCCGGATGTTCTCGTTGGACGCCCTAATAACGGCTCTGACTTTTGGCTCGAGGTCACATTAAGGTCGTCGGGCACTGGAGGTAATATGATTTCATGCTTAAAAACCACAGCGCATACCTTGTTTTGTTCTTTCGCAAACCGATTAAAGCCGCTTATGAGTCACTCCAGCTCGAGCGTGGTGACGGGGTCTGAAGCATTGAGCTAGCGTGTACCGCCCAAAGCTTGCGTGTAAACGTATGTATGGGTCGCTGGTCCTGTGTACTTCCTAGTCTGTGTCTATACGTCGCGCTGTTTTAGATGCGAAGTATCTCTTGCTCGTGGGTATGTAAGGCGGCGTGGTCATCCGCACGCAGCGTTGTGGTCCGCACTCACACTACGCATGCGCGACTCTCCTCCTTCCCTCTCTCCAACAGCTGCCCGTTACTCTCTCCACTTCTCTACCAGCACGTGCTTGCGCTTCTCCTGCGTTCTCGCTTCTGCTCTCACGGCGCATACGCTACTGTCCTCCTCTAGTCTCCTCTCCTTCAAATGGCAGGGCGCTGCGCGCGTTCAGTCCAGCGCTTGCCTCGGTTGGCTCCTCTGAAATGCGGGCTCAACATGCCGAAATTCTCTCCTGCGCAGCACCGCGTTGAGGACCAGCGCATTCGCGTCCCCTCCCCCTCTCTCTCCTCTCCTACGCTGCCTCTCTCTCGCGCGCCTGTCGACGTTCCCGCACGCCCTGTGAGAACTAACGGCCAGGCTAGAGGGAAGACACGACGCGCGTAGTGTTCCACTTCGCGTTCCACGACGCGAAGCCGGTAGCATGTCCAGCGAACGCCAACGGAACGCGATCGTGCAAGTGCCCCGGCTTCGCATCGCCTCGTGGTCCCCTTTAACGGGAGATGGTGTAATTTTTTTCACTATGGTATGTATGTGAGCGCGTGCAAACATATACGGGGTGTTTCAAGAAATGTGTCCAACCTTCTCAAAAAAACAGAAAATGCGATATTTGATTGCTGCTTTCAGAATTGGCTTTTCTGTAGTGGCAGGGATATTAAGATGGTTAAAGAAATAATTTGGGACTGTAATTAAAAAAGTTAAATTAATTAACTTTTCAATTAGTGGAGTTAGGTGGTTGTGTCAAATGGAAGAATTGAAGATCTTCATGCCAGAAACCCAACCCATTTTTGAGATTTCGAAAAAGTGGCATCTAGTAATAATTACGAAGTAATGAAATTCAACCAAATTCAATGGCGAAACCTAAACAGAAACATGGAAGAACGCAACTGCCATATTCTTCTGAGACGTCCAAAATGAGTGAATGACTTTTTCTGTAGCGCTAGGCATCTTAAGATGGTTAGAGACATGACTTGAGACAGTAATTAAGAAAGTTAAGTTAATTAACTTTTTAATTAGTGGAGTTAGGCGACTGTGTCAAATTGGAGAATTGAAGTTCTTCGTGCTAGAAACCCATCCCAACATTGAGATTTCGAAAAAGCGGCGTCTAGTAATAATTACGAAGTAATGAAATTCAACCGAATTCGATGGCTTTCGCTGTGAAAGCCGGTGCATTTCGTTGAATGTCGTTACGCCACAACAATTACTACAGGCCGTTTTTTCGAAATCTCAAAGCTCTGATGGATTCCTCGCATGAAGAACTTCAATTCTCCCATTTGACACAATCACCTAACTCCACTAATTAAAAAGTTAATTAATGTAATTTTTTAATTACTGTCCGAAATGATGTCCTTGACTACCTTAAGATTCCTGCCGCTACAGAAAAAGCAATTCTGAAAGCCCCGAGCAAATGTCGCATTTTCCTGATTTTTTTAGAAGGTTGGACACATTTCTTGAAACACCCTGTATATGTCACCTTCTTAATTGGTTCACACACACACACACACACACATTTCAGAGCCTAACCCTTCTAATTCGTTATGCAAAATGTCCACTCCTTCGATATGCAATAGCAGCAAAAGAACATGTTATAACGTAAAGCTTTCGGCATCCAGGCTGAGCTCTATATTTTATGTAGTAGAATCACCGCAGAAATCGCGCGCTATGCATCCATGGCTGCAGTAATGAATACGAAGGCTTTTGGTGGCTCGCTAAACCCGGTTTTTGGCAAGGCCAATTAGGCTTTGCCAAATTGTGAATTCTATGCTAAAAGTGACTTTGAAAATGCAAAGAACCATATAAATTGATTTAATAAAATAAAACAACGTTGGTAAAATAATTATATCTCCTTTCTGTCTTTGCGCCAAAACAGTGACTGACTGTCAAGCCTGAAACTCGACTGAACCGTAGAGCAACAGGTGTTCCGCTAAGCGCGCATGTATCGTGGCATGTGTCACCTATAGCTTCACTTATCCTGACCCCTTTTTGTAAGTCTGGTGTTATTTAAGTTATTAGTTACTCACTTTGTCTTGACCTCAATAAATAAACAAACCAATAAATAAATAATAAAAAGCGAAAGAGTATATTTCTTAGCGGACACGGAGAAAACTTGCGTTAACTCGTTAAACAGTGTAATTAATCCACAAATACCAACGGGTCTACGGAGCGCATCAACCCCAACGCTTTTTTTATCTGCATACTTAATGCGTTATCGTACCCTTGCAAACACTGTTCTAGATCTCCAGTATTGCCAGGTTCAGCAAAAAGGGGCTATTGTAATACTTTACTGTTGCGTATAACGCTATCCTATCATGGCCTGATGCTGCTAGCAAACTTCTAGCGATCACGCAAGGTATTAGTACGCCACATATCATGTAGCAAGTCGCCAAAACAACCGGCACCACCACCTAAACATTCTACTGCGTTTTAGAATGCCAACTTGACTCCGCCGAAGAGAGGCTACTCTGATTTGTCGATTGTGGCTAAGAGTAGTTTTTATGGTGCCATTTTCTTCTGGTATTATTATGGCCGATAATACTCTTTGTGACAACTGTGGTAGCGAGGAGACCTTACAATGCAACTTCTTCGACTGTCCTCGCTACAGTGTACAGAAATGATCCTTCGTAATCGCTCTTGCTCGCTTTGACCACAGACTGATGTCGGTAGTAACCAATCCGGAATCTCGTCCTCAAAAGTCACCACGAATGAAAGCGACAAAGCTATTGTTAGAGTTTTTAAAGACAACAGACTTGCACAAGCGGCTACAGACAAACAGTGATGTCGTGCACCACACAAGGCTGACTGACCGACTGTTGTGATGTCTTTACGCCACCATTCCCCCTCTCTCTCTCTCTCTCACTTGCTTTTTTACACCTGTAACTTTCAAACTTCTCCGTCCCTTTCCCCAGCGCAAGGTAGCACACCGGTTATTCTGAACTGGTTAACCTCCCTGCGTTTGCCCTCTCTCGTTCCTTCCTTCAACATGCTTACGTTTCCAGATGGGTGACTGAAATGGAAAAAGTTATATTGTATTTTCAAATAGCCTTCTCTTATTAGTACGATATTACGATGTGTTCCCAGCTTTGCCAGAAGGCAAGACGCACGGTTCACTCTATGGAACGGCTCGTTGTGTTTAACAAAACAAGGCGCTAATAGACCCACAATCTGTCTCCCAGAGAACCCACCTCGCATTGCGCTAACCACGCAGGCCTAGTGCGTGCTTGTCCGAACGTTGAGCGGAGTTGTTCGCTCTACCTCCGCCACACTGACACGACGGCCGGAGACAAAGCGGCCTGGGCGCTGCTAGACTGAGACAAGGCGCGCAGAGCGGACACCGCGTCGAGACGAAAGCCGACGCGCGTTCTCTCTCGCGTGACATTCGGGAAGGCGAAAGTAGCGGACACGAAAATGCGCGAGCTCTCGGAGGAAAAGAGTGGCTGTCCTGGGAGCTCGCAAAACGCCGTCGCTCTTGCTCCGCGCGCGACAGCCCGCGATGATGGCAGCTGCATAAACAGAGGCAGAAAGACGCTCGGGATGAAGACAAGGTGGCGTCGTCCGAGAAAGCGCTCAACTTGGCCCGCAATGGCCCCCTTCCGCCCAGCCAGGGCTCATAAACCTTTCTGTCGCCGTGCGGCAGGACTGACGACGAATTCTAGCCTGCGCCTCTTGAAGCACGAGTCGATGTAGCTGTGTGCGCTCGGGCTTAGCTAAGGTCGTATAGGAGAAAAGAGGCGCACTTGGGACAAAAAAAAAAAAGTGAAACGAGGTGCGTAACGTGACGTTCACGGCATTTGCGCTCCCTACACGAGGCCGCGTTATTGTATGCACAGCGTCGGTAGAAAGGGCAAGCGTAAAATGGAAGGGAACTGAACGCCCCGTCCCGTTCGTTTTACCAGTTCAGTTCTCGTGAAAGGAAGCCTTCGCTGAACAAGCAATACGTTAAATCCTACACTTCGCCTACAGAGGGGCAACAAACGAGACAAGGAAGCAAAATACACTGAGGCCGCACAGTTTGCGATCGATAGTTCTTTCACAGGTTAGGTTGAGGCACATACCTTTAATACCAACTCGTGAGCACGGGACTAGTATACAAGTTAGACGGCAACGTTAGCAACCTCACGTTGAGGTTTCTCTTACGTATAAAGTCGATGCGATAGTACGACACGTCATGTATACCTACATGTCATCTTTAAAGTAGCGCGTAACGCGCAAGACATCCTTCTCACACGACATCTCTACATCTTCGACAGTGGGCAAAGATTATTCGAGGCCGCCGTGTTGCGTCCTTATAAAACAGCCTATCACGCGCTAAACATAAACGGAGCGTGGCGCTGGAAGTAAAGCACTGAAAGGCTCAGGCTCGGTCTACAGCCATTCAGTGTGGACAGCCAGAGAAAGAGAGAGAGAGAGAGACCCGCACCGCAAGCCCTTTTATATTGGGCCGGTGCTTGCCTCCGACGACCCGGCTTGCGGGCAGGTTCCCCAGCGAGCGTTCCGGACGTCGTCGGATTAAGTTAATGACCCTGGGGCAGCTCCGGTTCCGTTCTAGAACCGGGCCGCTCTTGCTTTCTTTAACGACTCCCGGCGCACCACGCATCGGAGCGCCGCCGGCCGACATGCTGGTGTGTGGCTTGGGCGTGATTACACGCGGCGCTTCAACGTGTCCCGCGGGAGATCGCGCGCGGAAACCGCGTGGCGGCCGCTGCTGGTGTTTTCGGGCCCGCCACGTCCGCCGACGGAACGCCCACCCTCGACTGCGCGCCGCGTGATGTCTGCCGTGGATTCGCGCCAAAGGGTTCGCCCTTTCGCCGAACGTTGAGCGAAAGAACATTTTGGAAATAAAGAAAAGCGCGCAATCTGAAGGGGAAATGATTTCAACATCCTTCTCAAGGCCGGGAGCTTCGTGACGTTGCTCCACCGCTGTCTGGGCGTTGTAAAAAAAAAGGGGAAAAAAGGGGGGGGTGCGGGGCTTGTTAATGCAAACGGTGGTGCACTGGCTATGGCGTTGCGCAGCTGAACACGATGTCGCTGGTCGAATCCCGGCTGTGCATGGCAGCTTGATTTCGATACCCTATAAAAGCGGCATGCAAAAACACTCATATGCAAAGCGCACTTTGGTTTCACACTAAACGACCACAGGTGGCGTAAATTTATCCGGAGTCTCCCCTCGCTAAACTAAAGGAAAATTCACAGGCAAAGAAAACGCGAGAATTGGAAGAAAACAAAAATGCTATACGTATGGTTCCACTGCAGGGGCGCCCGAGCTGCAGACAGACGCGTCAAGCTCAAGGAGGTTGCACGCAGCTGTCTTCACGTCTCTGTTAATGATGGTCATCATCATCATCATCATCATAATTATATTATTATTATTATTATTATTATTATTATTATTATTATTATTATTATTATTATTATTATTATTATTATTATTCGGGGAAAGTGTTATCATTACATTAAAATGCTCCTCATTCAATTCCCGGACCGGTAAAGTGTCGTACTTCAGTCCGTGCTGCCTCAAAGCAAATGAACGTTGGCACAGGTAGCGGTACCTATTATCGATGCGTACACATCGTATCCTCTGAATTTCACATGAGCGTTATAAGCACGTGACCTGCTTTTTTTTTTTGTGTGCTGTGCGTAGTTAGGTTAAACAGCGACGATAAGCTTACGCGAAGTCAGACACTGTACGCACGTGCGTTCTGTGAAGAGCGAATGATATACCACTGCATATACAGAGTGTCCCGACTATCACGCAACGCGATTTAAAAAAAAAAAAAAAGGAGGGACAACGTTACGCGAAGCAAACGCAGCAAATATTGTTCCCAGTGCCCTTAAGTGGCCACTACTAATTTTTTTCGTTAATGAGGTCTAATTAATTAGTAATAGTTACATTTGCAACTCGACAACTACTCACCTAATCGTCAAAATGTCAATCAGGCACACTTAAGTACGTTTAAATGGCATCTAACTGTGCCGTTTTCAACAACGTACTAATTACGTACTAATTTTTTCCAGCTGATGAAGAAAGCCCGCGAAATCTAAAAAATAACGCGGGACTACGCTCCCACCCGCAAAAGAAAGCAGCGCCCCCAAATAAGCTTACTGCAAGCAACCGATTTGCCTGTTTTCCGCAGCCAGAGACAGCGTTCCGTATACTTTGGCAAGGGACGAGTGCCAGCAACGTGCGTCGCAATATGGCAAGGGTTACTTCCGGTCGATTGTACGCCGCTATCATTATCCGTATATCACGGCACACTGTCTCACTGATAATGCGGCCGGGACACTCTTCTGATTATGGCTGACCCTGTAAGGCTAAAGTGACGCGTTTATTCTGCAGGGAGTGGCAGATTGGGTGATTTATTTTTTCTTTCTGCATTTTTTCCTTGATACTGGCTACCTCGCACTGAGCTTCTTCGAGGGCGCTGCTTCCTGACGCGCCCTGCAGTCTAGTCACGTGTCATTTTTCGGATTTCGCGGGCTTTCTATTTTTAACCGGAAAAAATGGGCACGCAGTTAGTACGTTATAGACAACAGCGTAGCTAGATGTCATTTGAAAACGGCTACATATGCCTCATTGACATTTTGACGATTAGGTGAGTACTCGTCTAGTTACAAATATAATTATGATTGATTAATTAAACCTCATGTTCCAAAAAATTAGTAGCGGCTACTCTAGTATTCTGGGAACAACATGTACTAGGTTTGCTTTGCGTAACGCCGTTCCTCTTTTTTTAAATCGTGCTGCGTGATAGTGCTGCGTGAGGGTGCTGCGTGACGCCCTCTCTATACACGAAATAGGAAAACGGTCGCCCACCGCTGCCTTCTTACCGTTATTGGTGAACGTGGCACGGTACTGACATGTTCTCTTTCATTGGCCAATTGTCGTACGCAGCAAATGCAGTGGCTGATTAAAAGAGACATTTATCCTCATTTGCCAATCTAAGCATTATTCGGCCAATGCTATAAATATACGTATACGTCGAGCGCTTGCAAATCGACACGTGGTCGCTTCCAAAGTGCCCCAGTGCGTCCGAACAGCAGCGAAGATTTCTGGCCTTTATTTCGGTCATCTATGCCGGTTTCTTCATAAATGAGTTACGCTAATACTGGAAGATGACATGGAAAAAAAAAGATCAAGAAAGATTACCCTTATTCATGAGTGCGGTGGCTATTTTGAACAGGGGAAAGCCTTGGGTATCTATGTTGGCGGTTACCTTCGGCGACGACCGTGCACGTAGGCAACCGAAAACCGCGCCGTCTCCCCCCCCCCCCCGACCCCCCCCCCCCCCAATCAAAAAACAGGGTTCGAGCCGGAATCGAAACTAGGCAGTACACGAGGCAATCAAGTATTCTACTACAGAGCCACACTCCAGTACTTGAAACTGCTCCGGAAAAAGACCCTATACAGGCCGTCATGTCGGGCGAGGAGGCACGTTAACAGACGTACGTAATATTGCGGGGCAGAATCGTGGAATTGCATATAGAGTTAGTGGTGTAAGGCTTCCCACCAAGTTATAAAGGCCTCAGCCGTCATTCACCATCATCATCATCATCAGTCACAGTATCAAAAAGCGTGTAGCTACGAAAGTGTGCGTATTGCCCTACAGACGCATTGTGGATACTTCGCTAAAAGTCTGCAAACCTTTGAAAAAGACATAAAAAGACCAAAGTGCTCGCACGAGGCTTTCAAAGGGTCGACTTAATGCAAAACATATGAACTCGCTCGTTGCGGCTCATTTGTCTCACACGAGTGCAGCCAGACTTTCGCCTTCCTGTGCTACAAGAGCGTAACACCGTCCAAATTTTTATTTATTCGAGATTCTGACACCTCCACTCTGTCACATTTATTCTGACACCTCTAGACAGAGAGATCTCATAAATATAACGGACAGCCAGAACGTACGAACGCTTCGCGTACATGGGAAAGTTGCTTATTACGCAGTCCCGATATGCAGCAGTCTTGACGAAGCGCGGGATACCACGTGAGCAGCCCTCGTGTACAAAAGTTCCGCTATCGGTGTTTCAGGATCATTCCATCCTAGAGCATCGCTTAATTCAACAGTTTCACGATTTATTTGCTACCTTGATTACGTTAGTTTTGAAACTGATTAGTAGATCAATTGCATTACTTCTAATTAAAAAAAAAGGATAGTGCATAAGCGGAAAGGCGGCAAAATTTAATAGCTTTCGTTCGAAGACCAAGTTTCGACAAAGGTACTTATTTTATGTCGTAGCAACAGCTGCTTTCCTTAACAGGTTTACACAGCCACTTCTTTCAATATTAAGGAGCCTAAGCGAGTAGAAAGAGTAACGTAAGGAATGGCTAGGGTGAATGAAATTTGCTGAAAAGTGGGGATTTGTTGCGAAACCTTTGCGAGTGATTCTTTAGCGTGGGGGTGACAGGCGGGTCTTCAGATTTGGGTTATCTTGCGAGGGAAGAAAAAACAGCGACTGCGATGGGATTCAATGAATAAAAGACAAAAAGAAGCCTTAAATGCGATCAATGGTTTCGAATGTTCTGCTTCCAACTTCTCAGAAAACAGGAAGTAAAAAAAATCGATCTCGGACTGGGTGAACAAACAAATAAAACAGCGAATTTAGGGGAAAAGGGGGAGGTATAGATGTATCAAGCGAACGGGAAAAATGTTCAATTGGAAAAAGAAAGCAATAACAAATACCTCTTCAGAAAGCAAATAAAAACGTGAACAGGAAGAAAAGCAACATAAAACTGCTAGTATATGAAAGAAGTTTCTCCAACGCGCTTGTTGGAACCAAAATGAAGCGAAGATTTTCTGGAATGTTTCAATACAATGCAGGAGACACATAATCGGCACAAATCATGTAGATCCTAACGGCAATGTTGGAATTTTTCTCGTCAAGATGTTGGATAACGTAATTTGTATCCCATAGATATGGTGGTTATCTCTGTTCTAAGCAGATGGATCTAAGAGAGCAAACCTTAAGCGCCCTTGTTTGAATTAATCTCATGGAAATAGATGATAGATTCCAGTACTTCCCTTAATAAAATTAAATAGTGCGGACATCTCCCTGAAAGCGTAAAAACCATTATTGTTTGGAAACGGCTCTTTTGCTGATGAAGACGAACAGTCTGGAATAAAACTTGTCTCCGATGTCGTGGTCTTACTTGTTCTCACGCTAACCAAGTATGAAGGTATCCGTTCTCACAGAGGTTTCTTAGGAGTTTATTCGGTCTGCCTTAACCGAAAAGCTATGGGCACTCCGACGTAGCACACATTGTTCATGATGGTCTTCAAACATGAAGTGTACCAAAATTGCAGGGAACATGGGACGTAAACCTGGGGTTTTGAAAAAGCGCAATAATCATTACAAATTAAAAAACAAAGGAAATTGAAAACTGTAAAATAAATGACAGCGCGTAACAGCACGTAAACTGTGTAATCAAGGAAAATAATGCATAATTAAAAGAGCGATACAAAGAAACGAAAGCTTTAGCCAACTGATCCGAAGAAAATAATTTTGAATAAATACTATAACCACACTAATGGAACAATGCGTAACTGTGAAGAAATTGATATGAATGTCCTTAAGAACGCGGAGTTCAAAGAAACGATAAGAGAATAGCAAAGCTGCGTCAGTGATGACAATCAAGATATTCAAATAGAGTGTGCGTAGCACGAGCACAATTGTCGAAAGCTGAGATGAGTTGCTTAACTTCCTCTTCCCCATGACAGAGCCACCAAAGTGGGATGTCGAGCCGGAGAGCGCAGCCGTGGTGCAGGGTCGCAACGTGCAGCTCCAGTGCAGCGCGTCTGGAACGCCGCAGCCCATCATCACATGGATGATCGCCTCCGGTAATGCAACGTCACGGTCGCGCCGCCTGCCCTCCGCTGCGAGCCTGGCACTTTCGTTCTGCTATGGAGACATCGTTGCCTCCTTTAAGACAGGCAGAAACACTAAAGCAACGTTGTCGTTCTTGTTGTCGTTCTTTTATAAGCAGTTCTAAGGCAGCCACTATATATTATCAGCACGGCTGTTCGGAAAATTGTATGCCTCGTGTTTCATTGGCAAGGGTAATTTCAGCCGACCCTGTAAGACACATTCCAGTTATACACAAAATAGCTGTAGTATTTTGATATAAATTTGCTGTCATGTGGATCACTTCATAGTGCACGAAATTATAGACATCGGTCATTACTTCTATCACTGGTCACAGGAAACTCATCACGCCTGTGCAGAGTTCGTCCGTTCCTGAGATACTTTCTTGAACAGAAAGGTAGATCGCCCGTTCGACGCGCTGTTATAGGCGGAAGCACACCCAATTATTCGCGTATACAGGTGGTAGGTAATACCAGCGATAGCGAGGGTTCATGTGGACACTTTAAGATATGTTGCCGGAAACCACAGGCAGAAATCGAGAAACTTCGGCTTAATTGTCTTTAGACCGCTAGACCTAATCTTCTAATCTTCTGCACTGCGACACTAACCGGCAGCTTCTAAAACGACGTCCCAGAGCAAGATAAAGCTGCGCACAATATACGTGTGCGTAGGTTTGCAAGTAGGCGACAGTAGCGACGTCGGTTTGGGGCTATACTGATGATAGACCTGGCTCGGTGGGTGCAATCTTTATAAGTTACATCCGAAAGCTGAGGGAGAATTCGGTAGAGTCCCGAATAACGCGTCAGATATATTTTCTATATACCGATACAACAATATGGTGATTACAGCAGCATGAGGGAATTCAACACTAAATTTCCCTGCGGTGTCCATCCTATCATGGCTTCTGGGAATCCTGGTAAGGAGTCGGGGCAACGCTGGCATTCTGACGGACGTGAGCTTCTAGAAAGATTGCTTCGATAGTTTATGTGGTGGGTGAATGTAGTCCTGATAGTAGTAGCCTGTACACGGACAAAACAGGACCACTGTCAAAGAGACTAGAGGCGTCATGGCGGGGCGAGTAATACGCTAATGCGGAGTGGCTTGCTCATTATTGCAGTAGAGTTTTTGGCTCATGGCAGAGTTTTCAATGCTCTACCACATATTCCCCTTCGAATTTTATTAACAACTAAAGATCCGAAAAATCAAATTTATCACAACGCGCAACTAAAAGACGCAGAAATCATACTTTTGTTTAATTGAGATATGAACAGTTTCAAAGCATTTATCAAGTATGATTTATCAGGCGACTGGCACGCGGCGTGTCTGAAAAACGATGAAGAAGTGCTAAAATGCAAGTAATAGAGTTATCGAGTTTTACGCAGCTGTTAATTAAGCCATGTGTGGACTTACGTTTCCTGTTAATAACAATATTCTCTTTCACATTAGCCGCTGACTTTTCTTTACGCAGACTCCACTCGAGAAGAGTTCCTACCGCTCTACAACAGTCACAAGTACGGCTTGTTTCCGAATGGCACTCTATCAATCCACCAGTTGGAGCCTGAGGAGTCGGGGTACTACCTCTGCAAGGCCTCCAATGGCTTCGGCGAAGACCTCAGCAAACTTGTTTTCCTAACAGTCAAACGTAAGTTGTTTTTGTTTATTCCTTCGTTGTTGTTAAACTTGTAAACTGTGTCACCCAGTTATTTCGCAAATATGCACAGCGTGCGGGTCTGCACGCATTGCATATTTATTAGTACTACCTTAGGAATATAGTCTTTTTGATGTTATTAGGATGTGATCATAGAATTGTGCAGTGCTCCTCCATGTTTCTTTTACAGCGTTACAATGTTTGTCATTTGACACGGCCCCGTTAAGGCACCTACAAGCCCACTTTACAATATCTTGCATTCATTCTCCGTAGACAAATTTCATTGTTTGCGCAAGCATGCAAGCCCCAATTTTGTCCATCATTTCTACCCGCAAAGTCTTCGTTCCTCCCGCTAAGAGCTCTTTGAACGTTTTTCACTAATAGTATCAGTAGCAGTTAATTCTAGTGCGCCCCAGTGATAGGCCGCTCAACCCAGATGGGCTGCCTACTTAAGAATGCAGGATGTTCAACAGTACGCCGCATTGCTCCATTAACGCGTTTCCGCAAGACTTTCTTACCTCCGCACGGTGCTGTCTCTGGCATGCCGTCGATTAATAATGCACAGAGCGCACTTAAGACATTGCGCAACTTCAAACGCTTCCAGCCCCGAATGTCTCAAGCACCCCGCTCACCCGGTTCGCTCTGAACACGAAGCCCACCTCCTTTTCGGTAAACAAGGCCTTGTGTATTTGTATAACGACCAGGACATTCATTCGCCTCAAGAAAAATCGTATATCGCTGCTCTTAATTTCACTACGCATCGCAGCCACTTAAAGAAAGGAACTGGGCGTATCTTGCACTAGTGGCGCAAGGCAATAGACACAGCAGAGCTGATCGGCACTTAACTGGTCCTGGCCTTTCGAGGTTTTGCCAAGTTTTGTTAGACAACGCGAGGTTTTTTGTACGCGGCGGACGGACTAACGCTAGGCTTAAACAGCTCTGCTGTCAGGAGTGATGACAGCTATGCAGGCATGCGCCTGCTTTTGACGTCAATGAACATTTTGTATTATGCCACACTGCACGCAAGTACCGAATGTCATTGTCAAAAAAAAAAAGAAAAAAAAGGGAAGCTGGAAGTCGAATATCCTAAGATCAGTGCAAAGATATGCCGTCACGAACACGGCCCTACGAAAGCATTTCACCGAACAGCATTTCACATAGGAGGCTGCCTTATTATAGTTGACTCGTTTGACCTAATCGAATAGTAAAGTGTCAGATTTCCCTTCATGTGTTTCGAAAGGCATATTTTTGATCAATTTAATAGCTGTGCGGAAGTGAAAGCTATAAACTTACACAACTGCCGAATACTGAGAAACTGAACTGTCAATCACAGTATCACAATTGAAGAGGTAAAAGCACCTGGTAGTACGAAGCGCCTTTGATATGCTGTAAAAACCGCACCACAGAGTCGCACACTGCCTCCAGGACGTCCGTTAATAAAACGGAGGCAGCATTACCCTTTCTCTCTGTCATAATACCCCTCTCTTTCCACCGCAGCGCCCTCGGCGCATTCCAATGTGGAATAAACGTGGTTTCATTCATTCATTACATGCAGATATATGGCGTATTTCTTCGTTCAGTGTTTGAGAATCATTGCGGTTGAACATTGCAGGCACTAAAAACTACGAACATTTTAATTCTTGGGAGCTGACGACGTGTAATGGGCGACAGTCACATGGAATCCGTATTTACTCTTGCGAGAACGCTTGCACCCGCACTTCGCAACACGACCGCAATTTACAGTTTGTTGACAACATACTCGGACGTGTATGAACTACCTCACGGACTGAAATTGCTGCTAACAAGTTTTTTTTTTCAGATTTATTATTGAACACACGGGCCCTCATGGTTGCGCACACAAACAAATCTGAACCAACCTCCAGTACCATGTCCAGCGCTGCATTGATTCCAGCGCCAGGCTTTCTTTAGCGACAAGTGTACACTGGCTTTCTACAGAATATTTAAAGCTCAAAATACGTTATATTCTATAGAGCTGATTACGCCAGCTCGGTTAAAAATGAATTTCAACGTAGTAGTTAGCGTTCCAAGTTAATGGTTTCTTATCGTGGAAAGCACAGTGCGAACGGACGGCAAAGCAAATAATGAACGCAAGAAGCTGTAATGCGTTGTGCCCGCCTCCTCCCTGTATAATGTCTTCTTTGTTCGCACGCTGTGTGTAGGGGAGCTGCAATAGAGTAAATACGTGCTGCATAAAGAGTTGGCACTAATTATTCTGCACGCGATTCCAGCAACACGGCGACGGAAGGCGACCAGTAACGAATTACCCTCGCGGTATACCTGCCTCCACGCCCTACTCGTTCTCTCTCTCTTCTTGTCGTGATAGGAAGGGCAGGCAACCAGCAAAAAAAGAAAAAAAAAACTCAGAGGGTCCCTTATGTATTCGCCTAAGTCGACTCGAAGGTGAAAGCCATCCGGTGTGGCTATCTTACCGTCCACTTTATATCGACGTCCAGCGTTCACTAATTGACTTCCGCTAACTGAACTTTCACTAATGTGCTCTAATTCACTACTCGCTTGATTTGCTTTTGTTATCCTCATATATATGTAAAGTCACGCTTCCACTCGCTTTCGTATGGCTTTCTCTCCCGTAGACCTCACTAAGCGGAGTATCGCGAACGCCGCTTTTTTAACAGGGACTGAGGTGTTAATGCTCGCAGAGAATCGTCCCTGCTCTGCAAAAACTATCATCATCATGAACGCATATGTGCCACAGAATTTAGGCAAATCCCACTACTCACCGTTCCGGCGTGGCCTGTAATAACCCTGATGGGTGAGAGAACGAGTACAGAGAGAGATAGAGAAAGAAAGAAAGAGACAGCAAGAAAGATACAAAGAAAGAGAGAGACAGAAATAGTTGACGAAAAAAATTCTTCGCGAGGTGGGATTCGAAATCGCATACCCCGGATCCGAAGGCGAGCATCCTAACCACTCGGCTATCCAGGCACGCTAGCGGAGCATAGCATAGCCTTTTATAGTATAGTGTAGCAAGGAGGGGGAAAAGGGAAGTGAGCATGAGGAGTAGAGGTGTGATGGTGAGGAGGAGGGAAAGGAGGTGGTGAGAGAGTAAAGCGTAGCACAGAAAGAATGAGAAAGAGAGAAAGAGAGAAGATCAACGAAAGAGAGAGAAAGAAATAGACAGAGAGAAAATAAGACAGAAAGAGGAAGCAAGCATCGCGCCACCTAGTGATACCGCACCACCTGGCCAAGCCGCGCATGCGCAGTAGCTAAGCCACGCCCACCTACGGAGACATCGCGCGCTACCTCCGCTCTACAGTGCATATCCTGCCTGCGCCCGATCGTGCCGAGACAGTCATGGGGCGTCCTAGGAAAGTGGATGCTCCCGAGGAGGAAGCCGCGCATCTCGAAGCTAGACGAGTCGCTCGACGGCGAGTACGAGCGGCGACGGGCCCGTGCTTCGCTGTGACAAGCTTTGCGTGACTTAGTGCAAACTGCCCGCATTTTTTTGCCGCTCTCCAAGTGGCTTCGCGGAAGCTTTCCATGACATCTTCTGCGCTAGGGAATAGTCTTTTTTATCTTCTTCCTTATCGCCTCGGTTTCAATCCTTTGCAACGACGAAGTGAGAGACGCGCGAACGCCGTTTTAGGAGCTTGCTCCTTATGCCCGGGGCTTGTCCATTGCCGTAGTAGCCGCTAGTTCTCATTGCTCCCGCTAGCTTGGCTCAGCGCACGCTCGCGCGAAAGAAAAGTCTTCTTCCTCTTGTTCTTCGAGCGCCTTGATGATGATATTAACGCAGGCAAAACTACATATAGCATAGCCAACTGTAGCATGCGGCGCTCGCTCTACTCCGGCGCGTGCTCTAGTTTAATAGGAGACCGCTAAAGGGCCACAGCTGCGCGCTTTCTCTCTCTTTCGACAGTCGTCAGTCAGTGCACTTCGATAGTAATAACATGAACGAAGAAAACAAGGTGGTGGAGCGGAGGGCTCGCAAGGCAGCAGCAGCGTGGGCTCGCCGCCAAGACCCTGCGGTGAGAGCTCGCGAGGCCGCAGAGAGACGTCAGCGTCGTGGACCCCGAGATACAAGCCGCGAAGTCGAAGCAGCGCGGAAGCGGCGGCAAGAGAACCTCCAAGAGGTACGGGCGCGGCATGCAGTGGTCAAGCGCCGAAAGCGGTCGCTACCTGAAGTTGGTGGCGCCGATGCGCGCTTCAAGCGCGATTTCCTTGACCACACGTTCGGCCACAGCTGCAAAGTATGCGACCGCTTGTGGTTCGACAACAACCTGACGACAATCGCTACTATAACAACGTGTCACGCGTTTATATGACAGTAGAGGAATTGTACGGAGCATGCACAGTTTACCCTATTATCTCCGAGAAAACTCCTCTAACATCATTCACTTCGTGGTTATCGTGGGGATTTTTTTTAATCACGCGAACGCCGCAAGTATGAAGTGTTCGCGCAGTCCGCGCGCCTCGATCCACGAGGCTGGCGGTTTGTTTTCTTGTTATCCATGTGCTTTTTTGTACTACACGCCGGCTTGTCGGGCAGGTCGCTACATTAGCACACATGCTATGGGAGTGCGGGTCGCTCGGCCCGACTTACAGCAAGGCCGAGTGGGATGCGCTTCTACCCAGTCCAAACCTTCAAGACCAAATCCTGGCCGTCCAGTGCGCCCGCGACAGGGCCGTTAGGCTAGACCTGCCGGTCTCCACATGGGAGTAGCTGGACTTTCGTAACTTCTGTGTAGCACGAATGAATTTGTAGCATACCGACGAATGGCCGTTCCATAGAATGATGAGCCAAGGTGTAGCGGTGAAAGAGCGAGGCATTCACCAGTGGGATCATCTCTTGGTGCAAAGGCGCGAGCGCTGATCGCGAGCTGTGGTTGCGGATCCTGCTTGTTTCTCGCTAGACCTGCGGTCTGCCTGCTACGAGACGTCGTCAATAAACACCCTTGCAAAGTGGGTAGTTAAATCTGGAACTTCGAAGCCGGAAGCTGCCCACTGCGCCGACAATGCCTGATCCAGACCACCGAGCAAGGCACCGCCCAACAAGGCACGGCCCAGTCGCCGCTGGTCATCGTGCCTACCACCCTGCGCCAACGCGATCCTCCCTTCTTCAACGGCACCGAGGACCAAGATGTGGAAGATTGGCTGCTGTTATTTGAAAAGGTGAGCGCCGCCAACAAGTGGGACGACCCCTCGAAATTGGAGTATGTCCCATTCTACCTCAAAGACGTCGCCAGCCTGTGGTTCCACAATCACAATTCGGAATTTTCCACGTGGGCCGCTTTCAAGACCATCTTGGCAGCTGTGTTTGGTCGCCCCGCAGTACGCAAGCTCCGTGCCGAGCAGCGCCTACGCGGACGTGCGCAAAAGCAGGGCGAAAACTTCACCAGCTACATCGAAGATGTCATCGATCTATGCAAGCGCCTGAACCCTGAGATGACTGAACAAGACAAGATCCGACATATATTGAAAGGCATCGACGATGATGCTTTTCAAATGTTGCTGGCGAAGGACCCACGTACCGTGTCCGAGCTTGTGACTTTGTGCCAGAGCTTCGAAGAACTTCGTAAGCAACGCGTCTCAGTTCGGAGGTCTATGACAGCAGACGACTCCCTCGTCGCTTTGACCGTCGGTGGTGATAACACCCTGTTGGCGCAGATAAAAGAATATGTACGCGAAGAAGTGGCTCGACAGCTCTCGTGCCTGTCGTATTTGCCGACCACCGAAGTGCCCACGAACTGCCTATCGCCGACTATCACACAGGCTATTCAAGAGCAGGTCTCCGAGCGTTGCCGTTGCCGTCCGCCTCTTCACCGACACCTGTCGCCGCACCACTGACTTATGCAGCTGCCGCAGCAAGGCCGCCGCGTCGTCTGCCGGTATCGCCCCCACAACCTGTGCGACCGTCCACCATGCCATTTTCTGCTACACCGCAGCACTACGGAAATCCTGGCGCACTGCTGACAACCGGCCCATCTGCTACGCTTGCGGGAATCCCAGGTCACGTTGCACGCCTATGTCGTCGGCGCTTCGCGGTGAACCCGGAGGCACCAAGATATCACGACTACTCGTTTCGGCCGCCATACCGCGCGCCTCACACGCCACCTGAAGTTTACGAACGCGACGTGCAAGCTGCTCCCGATACCCAAACCTTTGCTTCTCGATGCTCTGCTACCCCTTCACCACGTCGTCGTTCTGTGTCCCCTATGCGTCGACGACCTACCCCCACTGAGACGGAAAACTGACTGCCGCAGCTCCGGAGGCACGAGCTGCGTCATCGTCCTATTCGTGTAAGTCCTCGCCTGTCCCCCGCCAATCTTATTGATGTAACTGTCGAAGGTGTACGAGCATTTGCGCTCATCGATACTGGTGCCGCAATATCCGTGATCAGTCAAAGACTCTGCCGCTCTATTCGTAAAGTAACGACGCTTTCTCCCGTGGTTTCCCTCAGCACTGCGAGCGCACAAAAAATTGAGCCCGTTGCGGCGTGTACAGCCAAAGTGGTAATTCGGGACGTGTTGTACACCATTGAATTTCTCGTGCTGGCTTCATGTTCCCACGATATCATTCTAGGATGGGATTTCTTATCACGCCATCACGCCGTTGTCGACTGCGCTCGGGCCGAAGTGGAACTATCTGCGTTTCGTGAAGCGCCTTCTGTCGATGTGACCGTATCTGCTGTGACCAACCTTGTCGTCGCGACGGACATTGACCTCCCTCCTTTCAGCGCCGTATTTGTTCATGCCTACTGCGCTTCCCTTTCTGACGTTACTGTTTTGTTCACGCCATCTGACATCTTCGGTAGCCGCCACCACACGTCGCTGCCATTCGCCGTTCTGGCGCTTCAGTCAAGACACCACCGGGATATTTATTTCTAATCCCAACTCGTGTCCTCTCAATTTGCGCCGCAACGAGACGCTCGGCCACATTCAGCCTATCGATGAAGGCGTTATCGTGCCTCTTGATCTCTACGACACCAAGTTGAATCCGGAACTGAACGCGTTGGTTCCTCACCTTGCGTCGGACAGCGTGTCCTCAGATGCATTTCACCGTTCCATCGACAGCCATCTCGCTCCGGCTCAACGAGAGCAGCTTCTTGCCCTGCTGCATGAGTTCAGACGTTCGTTTGACTTCCCCCAAGCGGCGCTAGGTCGAACAAACACCATTGTTCACACAATTGACACCGGGGACAATACTCCTTTGCGCCAGCGCCCCTATCGTGTGTCATCAGCGGAGCGTCGTGTCATTACAGAGCAAGTTGACGACATGCTACAGCGCGGAGTCATCAAGCCTTCTTGTAGTCCTTGGTCTTCCCCAGTTGTACTCGTCAAGAAGAAAGATGGTTCCATCCGATTCTGCGTGGACTACAGGCGCCTGAACAAAATTACGAGAAAAGATGTTTACCCTCTTCCCCGCATAGACGACGCCCTCGATTGTCTCCAAGGTGCCGAATTCTTTTCTTCGCTAGACCTGCGTTCGGGTTATTGGCAGGTCCCAATGGCCGAGTCTGATCGCCCGAAAACAGCGTTCGTCACACCGGATGGCCTCTACGAATTTACAGTAATGCCTTTCGGACTTTGTAATGCGCCCGCAACGTTCGAGCGAATGATGGACGGCATTTTACGCGGTCTTAAATGGAAGATATGCTTGTGCTATCTTGACGACGTTGTCGTTTTTTCACCCGATTTCACCTCGCATCTCACTCGTCTCAAGTTCTCCAGTGCCTTACCAACGCAAACCTTCAGCTTAACCTGAATAAATGCCACTTCGGGGCTCGGCAACTCACCATACTTGGTCATGTCGTTTCAAAAGACGGCATCCTCCCCGACCCTGACAAACTTCGCGCTGTTGCTGAATTTCCCAAGCCGACTACAGTTGAAAGAACTACGGAGCTTCGTGGGCCTGTGCTCATATTTTCGTCGCCTTCCCGGAACTTCGCTTCCATCATCGCCCCGCTCACCAAACTCCTTGCTGGCCCGGCGGATCTTTCGAATTGGACACAAGCCTGTGACGAATCCTTCACTACTCTGCGCCAACCTACTTACTTCGCCGCCCGTCCTGCGCCATTACGACCCAACTGCGCCAATCGAGGTACACACAGACGCCAGTGGCGTTGGCCTTGGTGCAGTACTCGCGCAACGCAAACCTGGTTTTACGGAGTATGTGGTCGCCTATGCCAGCCGTGCCCTCACTAAGCCGGAAGTCAACTACTCTGTAACCGAAAAGGAGTGCCTCGCGATTGTGTGGGCGTTAAACAAGTTTCGCCCCTATTTGTACAAACTTTCGACGTGGTGACTGACCATCACGCACTCTGTTGGTTGGCGTCGCTAAAAGATCCTTCTGGTCGGCTTGGACGTTGGGCACTTCGCTACAAGAGGTTCGACATTCGCGTCGTCTACCGATCGGGGCTGAAAGCATTCTGATGCAGATGCTCTCTCACGATCACCCGTGAAATCCGATGAAAAGGAGAGCTCAACCATTGACTTCCCCCTCGCCGCTGTTAGCGTCACCGACATGCCATCTGAACAGCGGAAGGACCCTTGGATTGTCTCTCTTGAATATGCTCTCCGACTCCTCAACTTCCGGATACCCGCGGGCTCTTCGCCGCCAGGCAACGCATTTCGCAATACGGGATGCCCTACTATACCGTCGCAATTATCAAGTGGCGGGTCGTAAATGGCTGCTCGTCATACCCCGCCATATGCGGTCTGATGTCTGCGCAT
The DNA here is from genome assembly GCF_013339695.2 of Rhipicephalus sanguineus. Classification (NCBI taxonomy): domain Eukaryota; kingdom Metazoa; phylum Arthropoda; class Arachnida; order Ixodida; family Ixodidae; genus Rhipicephalus; species Rhipicephalus sanguineus. The sequence goes on along the minus strand of NC_051176.1, from coordinate 198,462,676 downwards.
ATTTTCACGCTGAACCGCAACATGCACACGCTGGTGCGCTATAAACGTATGAGCGGATCCGCCAACGTTACTACTGGCGGGGTATGTACACATTTGTGCGAAAATACATTCGCTCATGTTCCATGTGTCAACAGCGTAAGACATTTCCTCATTCACCCGGTCAACTGCAGCCTCTACCATGTCCTGCACGCCCATTTGACCGTGTTGGGATTGACCTATACGGCCCACTTCCGTGCTCTATTGCTGGTAATCGATGGGTGATTGTAGCTGCCGACCATCTGACAAGATACGCCGAAACGGCAGCGCTACCTTCGGCTGGTGCTCGTGACGTTGCCACCTTCATCTTGCATCGGTTCGTTCTTCGTCATGGGGCACCACGGGAGCTACTGAGTGACAGAGGTCGCGTGTTTTTGTCTGAAGTTCTACAACAGCTTCTTCACTCATGCCGTACAGTGCACCGCACATCAACGGCCTACCACCCTCAGACGAACGGCCTAACGGAACGTTTCAACCGCACACTGGGAGACATGATTACTATGTATATTGATTTGGACCACTCCAATTGGGATGTCATTCTCCCTTTCGTGACGTACGCATACAATACTGCGACGCAATCCACAACAGGCTTTTCCCCATTCTTTCTTTTGTATGGCCGCGAGCCATGCAGCACCCTTGACACAATACTGCCGTACAATCCCGATACCTCAGAATTCAGCCCAGTTTCCGAAATGGCCGAATATGCTGAAGAGTGTCGTCAGCTCGCACGCTCATTCACGGCGGATAATCAAGCCCTCCAAAAAGATCGCCATGACCGTGATGTGGCCCAGGACACTTTCCCCGTCGGCTCTCTCGTGTGGCTTCGACTGCCTTTTCACTCTCCTGACCTGACTCCCAAGTTTGCACCGAAGTATACCGGCCCTTACCGCGTCATCCAGTGCCCCTCTCCTATCACCTATGTGATTGAGCCGGTCCAGCCGTCCACGGACAAGCGCCGTCTTGGTCGTGAGACGGTCCACGTCAGTCGCCTCAAGCCCTGTTACGACCCTCCTGTCCTCTCGTCACCTTGAGTCGCCAGGATGGCTCCTCTTCATCGCCGGGGTATTGTAGCGGTGAAAGAGCGAGGCATTCGCCAGTGGGATCATCTCTTGGTGCAAAGGCGCGAGCGCTGATCGCGAGCTGTGGTTGCGGATCCTGCTTGTTTCTCGCTAGACCTGCGGTCTGCCTGCTACCAGACGTCGTCAATAAACCCCCTTGCACAAGGATGAATTTAGCGAGAGATCTACTGTCTATCTGCAGTGATTTCCCTCAATATTCCCCCGATAATTCTACTTGTCACACAATAAAGGTTCTGAGCTAGTTTAGTGTTTTTGCATGTGTAACCTGACTTAGAAAGAAAATTCACGAAGAACGATATATGCTGTTTTCATTATTTATTCTATTCCTTCACCAAATTTCGTAATCACCAGACGCGCTAAGAGCAATTTTTAGTTCTGTGCCCTTTTGAACACCTACTCTGTTTGTTTAGAAGTGGAGATCCTGTCCTTAACGCCACACAGCTAGTTCTCGTAATATTTTTTTTTCGTCTTGACTCTGTTCACTTGACAAATAGACATACGGGAGGCCGTTTTAGCAGCCGTGCGTTTAACGTTCGGTTCAGCGCGGAGCGGGGATTAGCAAGGCGAAATGTCTCCATAGCGATGGCCGTTCACGCTTTCGCGATCACTGCCTATGGGGAACAATTTTAAGCGGCCGTCGTTCTTGCGCGCCAAGTGACAGGAGGAGCGTCGCTTCACGGACGCGCCTCCAGCGATACGTTATATATTAGATGCTATTTGGGGCGCTTATTGCGGGCCGAGAGTGGGTTTAACCCTCAAATGGAACGCCACCAATCACGTTCGCGAAGGAAAGCCCACCCCTGAGGCTTCTGCCATAAAGCGCGGCCACCAAGCGCGCTCCAGTAATGGAAGACAACAAAGCCGGGACGAGGAGAGACAAGTGGGCCGGGCAAGCAATGGGCGCTCGATGGGCGACCGGGCGCTCTTCTCGGAGGACCCAATATAGCTCGAACAGGACGCGCGCTCCCATAGCCGCTTGCACCAAGATCAACTCGTCTCCCTGCCTATTCCGCTCTGTTTACCCCCAATAAGACTGAAACCTTGGGCGTGTGCCCACTGCTGTCTGAAGACACTACGTAGATCGCGCGTATAGATTTTCGCATGCCCTTCTTCTTTCTTTCTTTTTTTTTCTTCTTGGGTCTTATTCTTTGGCATACCTGGTAATACGCTATTATCCTGCCTGCGCGTTTGAGACGTCCTCTATTTTCCAGATTGTATTTTTTTTCTTTAGCGTACGTTTGTGTTCAAATCATCGCTACATTTATCACATGCTGTCGTCTTCGGGGGTGCAGAAAAAATAATACACGATACGACAAGTTGGTTATGTCCCCGAATGCTAAATCAATAGAAGTGTTTTTATAACTTTATTGAAACGCTGTTGGAACGCGTTTTGATTCTCAGCCGGGATAATAAGATTGGCTGTTTCTATTATGATTCGTGTTTGATAACACGAAAAGGAATGCTGTTTACGGAAGTTAAAGGGGACGCTTCGAGTCCTCTTTAAGCGGCTGTAAGCACTGTCTGTTTCTGCGCTAGCAAAGATCAGTTCTACCAGTTTTAAAGACGATAGTCTTTCTTGGGGAAGTTAAACGCAGAAATTTTGGTCTGTCTTTCTGTCTGTCTTTCTGTTTGTCGGCACGTCCTCGATTCAACCACTCGGCCAAAGTTGAACCACTTGCCCAAGGGCCAGCCATCGTGAACGGCTGACTAGGTTCATACTTGTGTACATTGTTGATCAAAAAGCAAACATTACGCATATCTGAGGCGCAACATCACTAGGTAAGCATTAGGCGGTGTGTTCCTTTAACAGAAAATACATAGATACGCAATTTAAAGACCTTGATGGTATGCGTTTAACGTTGAGACAGTAACGCGTTTATTAAAGATTGCCACAGCTGAAGCGATCAGCGCTCCAAGCCGAGCAAGCGCGAGCGCCAACAGCCACCGTCTTCGTCTTCTTCTTTCGCAGGCGTTCTTGTCTGCGCCGTACCATGTTACAAATCACTCCCCCGCGGAAAAGGAGCCATCCTGGCGACCTAAGGAACAGGTACAGCTGGTGGGTCATAATGCGGCTTCAGTCGATCGACGTTAACAGTCTCGCGGCCGCGACGACGGCGGCCCGTAGATGATTGAACAGGCTCAATCATATAGTTAACTGGGGATGCTTGACGCAGGACGCGGTAGGGGCCTTCGTACTTAGGCAGTAGCTTTGTGGAAAGGCCAGGAGTGGAGGAGGGAACGCGAAGCCACACCAACGTTCCAGGCGAATACGACTGAGGAGGCAGGTTTTCGTCGTGACGGTCCTTCTGGCCCTACTCGCCCTACAATGTTACAACCCTAGTTTCTTAAGCTGCGCTGAAAATGCGACTGCGCTGAAACTTGTCTTCCTCCGTGCCCTCTGCACAAGCTCATGTTGGTTTCGGTTTCGGTTCAGTATTGCATTGTACGAATGACAGGGATCGCCGCTCTGGCATTGCTGTGTTACCCAGGCGACGTGTAAATAAAAGAGTGTGTGGAGAGTACTCGTTGAGTGCGGACGTTTCTTCTCCTTCGGCGCATCGCGCCAAACAGCGTGTTCGGGCTGGCCGGCGTCCCCCACCGGTCGCGTTGGTCACCGCCGGTCTTCGCCTGCCGCTGCGCCGGGAGTACCAGCCCGCAACACAGCACTCGTGTTTCCCGACGTATTGCAGATGGCGTCCCTTTGTACTTTTCTTCTTTCACTGCTCGGAGAAAATGTGCAGCGAAGGCTACAAGATGCGTGTGTGTGTTGTCCACCGTGTTTTTATTAGACAGCCTCAATCCGTTGTCCGTTAGCCGAACCACAGAAGAATCAGCCGCACCTACACTGCGCATTAAACAAGCACTGCTAAAAACCTATTTTTGGTGTCCTCTGCCATAACGCGGTTGATAACACCATATATTCTTGTTGTGGGCGTCACGAAGAAACTGAAACGATTCAACCAGGATACCTGAAATGAGTCAACCAAGACATAGTTCAGAAATCATATGATGGTAGTGCTCGACATGTCAATCTTGCGATCATCAATCATTGTCATGCGTGGGCGTGCTTCTGCTGCACCTGGCACTGCGTGTAATTCCTTATTTGTCTCATACATGAAATGCTTATCTAAAGAATTGGTCGGCATCCACTCAAGAACTTACCTTCAGAATGGTATTCAACACGCGTTTGTCAGCGTCGCTTATTTGATCCAACGGCCACCGACATTCTATGGTTGACAGTGGCGTGGCTCTGCAGCTGTACGAGGTCGATCGCGTGTTTCCCCAGCCGTAGGAAATCTCTTCGCAATCTTGGGGAAAAAAAACGCTATGAAAAATCCTGGGACGTGAACGTTCAGGCCTCAGAAGGATATAGTTTGCTGGGCGAGTTCGTAATGCACCGTGACGTGACCAGTGGTGTGTTCGTGTTGTTCGTCATAGTCGTTTTCGCGCTGGTCACGTCGTATCAAGCTCCAGCCACCTCTGGCGACACACGCTATAGCGCTTCGTCTCGCAAAACTGCCTGTCGGAACTCATTCAAAATGGCCTCTGTGTGGTCAGATTCAGAAAAATCAGGGAGGCGGGACAAAGTTGGCAACGTTTGCTGCCGCCTTCTGACATTAGGTTGATTAGAGAACAAGTTAAAAAAAAACAATTTGGAGGTGGGAGCACGCAACCATGCTATAGCGTGTGGATAGACGCCGTTCTCATACATGCGTTGGGGCGGGGCACGCCACTGGTCAGGCATAGGCGCGAGAAGATAAGCACAGAACTGAGAAAGAACGCCTGTCTCAACCGCTTCTTTGCCAATTTCAAGTAGGACTGGATTTATATGGCAGCTGCGGTAAGAAAAGGAGGCTGACTTTATATTTGAGCTGTCAGCAGGTAATGTTTCCCGATGTTGATGGGATTCTGCGATCCACTCGGATACCGTCGACCCAGCCTTCTTTCGTGTGCGGATCGGGGTGGCTTCGTCGATTCTCAAGACAGTTACCGTGCAGTCCGAACCCAATTTCCTCTCCTTTCCCAGAAGAAACTCTCTGGCGTCTTACCAACTGGTGCCGCGGGACCCCAGAATATTTTAAAGAAGTATGATATATGACGGCTCTGCGACAACCTATTCATCTGTTATGGTTGAGTGGAGCACGTCGGAAGGTGTGTCTATTTCCGTGTCGCTCAGTCACAGGAGCTCTGCCAACGCCACGGAAGAAACTGAGCAGGTAGTGGAGGCATCTAAATGCTGAAGTGCTCTGCTTTCCTAGAAAACTGAACAATTTACCATGACTTTCTCAGGGGTTCTTATCATCTTAAGAGACTGCCTACGCTGTCGTTAGCATCAGGGTGCCTTCTCAGATATTACGAGAGCTGAATACTGGAAAGCGAGAACGGCCTGAAGCAACACGTAAAAAGTTAGAGCCCTTCTAGAAAGTAAACTCAATTGGCCGCTCGAGCAGTTCAGTAATGAGTGGCGAAAGAGTTGTTCGTAATATCGCTTGTACTGTTTATGTTGTATTTTGTTCGCATTGCTGTCATGCAATCCACCATGCTCCAGCTTTCCATCATGTTGTATTGTGCGCCGTTAGATTGCAACGACTTCAACAAAGCATCCTGGTAGTTTTGTTCGTATGCCTACCACTCTTGTCTTCAGGCTTTCTCGCCTTGAAACATCCAACATATAGATGTTTTCCATGTACCTCAAAGCCACAACTTCGTTTCTATTCGCTTTGTGCTTCGCTTGAGTTCTTCGATGCACTGAACCGCGTTTTGTTACAAATAACTTGCAACCGAGCCAGCAAGCTTGCTGCGTACCCTCAAATTCTATTCCAAGTGTATACGGTCTGTGAGCTGTAAGGTAAATAACTACAAAGTAAGTGACTCTTAGTTACCCGAGGAATGATTAACTTGATTTTAACATTTATGAACGTTCACCGCACATGACTGTATGAGAGACAAAACCGTATGATGCAGAGTGATGAGAAGCCAATGAAATTCATAGAGCATAGGAAACGCTTTTTTGTTATAGTGTGCAATTGAGGTATAGAAATTATCATGTACAAAATAAGTTCCTCTTTGCTTTTCAATGATGTACTGCCTGTTAACCTTGTGTGGTTGTGTTCAACGAAAAGGGACCCCTGCGTTCACGTATTGCTATACGTGCGCTAGAAGTAATTAGTTTAAAAGTTGCTTAGTGAAGCTTTGCTAATTGTTTCATTTTACAGCGAAGCTGCATATGACTAGGTCATTCGTAACTCCGCGAACAGTTACCTACTCAAAAGAAAATTATAATGGTCATGTACGGTATCTATACCTTCAAATTTGAGAAAAAAGCGACCGTGGCCACCCAGACAGCTCAGACGGCATCGGGCGTAATGGGCAAATTGGTTGACGTAACTGCGACCCTCAGAGTAATGAGAAGTGCACATTAAGACATCGCACTCCGCTAAATTTTACCTAGTCAAGAAAAACCTATACTCAACAGAAAAACTCTAGCCCGTATGTGCCACCGAAATTCGCCAAACCCCACTACTCACCATTGGTCCACTAAAAATAAACAAAATAGTAAGCAAATAAACATGCAAATCACTAAACAAATAAATCTACATATAAACGAGATTAGTCCATAATGAAGAAATAAAGAGGTAACTAAATAAAAAAATTGGCCGCGTATCTGCGTGCTTCGCTGCAAATGTCGTGTAAAGACGATAGAAGAGGCGCTGTGGGAGATATGGACGCCATCTGGCAATACGTCGGGAAACATGAGTTCTGTGTTGCGTGCTGGTAGTCCCGGCGCAGCAGCAGGCGAAGACCGGCGGTGACCAACGCGACCGGCGGGGACGCCAGCCAGCCCGAAAACGCGGTTTGGCGCGAAGCGCTGAAGCAGAGAAACGTCCGCACTCAACGAGTACTCTCCACACACTCTTTTATTTACACGTCGCCTGGGTAAAACAGGAACGCCAGAGCGGCGCCCACAACCGGCAGCCTGAAGGCCGCCCACAACGCTGCTTTTTCATTTTTTAAATATTTTTTTCACCTTCTTGGCCTTCTCAAAACTAAAGTTTTTCAACACCAACCCATGGGATTCGTACAGTGCAATACAGAACCGAAACCGAAACACAACAATGAACGGAGGAAGGCAAATTTCAGCGCAGTCGCATTTTCAGCTTTGTTGAAACAGCGCTCACTAGACGACGACGAAGTAAAAGAAGGCACACGACAGGCAGCGCCTGTCCTGTGCCTTCTTTTACTTCGTCGTCGTCTAGTGAGCGCTGTTTCAACAATGAACGCATACCAACTCGCTCAAGCTTCCATTCTTATGCATTTTCAGCGCAGCTTAAGAAACTAGGGTCCTTAAAATTACGTATGTATGCATTTTCTATTAAAGGAACACGCCACCTAATGCTTACCTAGTGATGTTGCACCTCAGATATGCATGATATTTACTTTTTGATCGACAACGTTCACAAGTATGAACAGCCATACCAGTTCAAGACGGCTGGCCTTTGGGCAAGTGGTTCCACTTTGGCCGAGTGGCTGAATCGAGGGACGTGCCGACAAACAGAAAGACAGACAGACAGAAAGACAGACCAAAATTTCTGCGTTTAAGTTCCCCAAGAAAGACTATCGTCTTTAAAAGTATATAAATAACCTTCGAGCTGCATTTCTGGGCCACGCCAATCGAGATGGATTTGGTTTAAAGGAGGATACACCAAAGTTAAAAACAATATAAATAAATGTTTAAATAAATTAATGAATGTACGAAATAAATCCGTGTGCTACACATATTCGATGGTCGTTCATCTTCACGGAGTGGAATGGCTCATGCCTTTTTTTTTCATAATAATTTCTTCTGTAATAATGTCTGCCTTTCGAGTAATGTAGTTCTAAGAGTGACTACACGAAGACCAGGAGTGGGCCGTTCAGCGGGTTAGGGTCATCGCCGGGGACCTCGGAAGGTGTTCCTCGAGCGATGGACTCCTGTCAGCCGGGTAACAGTAGCAATAACCGCTGGACAAATAAAGTTTATTCAACTCAACTTAAGTTACGTCTTACACGTGTCACAGTTTATATCTAAATATTCATTTAACGTTAACATTAAACACTATATATATATATATTATAATATATATATATATATATATATATATAATATATATATACTATATATATATCATAATATATATATATATATATATATATATATATATATATATATATATATATATATAGAACGTTAACTAGAACCAAGTATCTTAGAAAAGTGGTTAACCTTAACGGAATGAAACCAACGGCATATGGCTTGCCGTCATGTGGCGCTCGTTAAGTTTTTTTTAAATATTGCGCCTAATTAGGTAACTAAGATCATTGTGCAAAATTTTTCTTGATCTCTTTAGGGCCATGTGCGTTTCGTTACGTTGTAGTGGGTTTGTTTTACAAGTAGCATTCTGTTTACCTGTTAAGTACCATCTGTTTTACAAGTAGCACCTGCCGTGATAGCTTAGCACGTGGGGTGTCACTGCTGCTAAGCTCGAGGCGCGATCTCGATTCCTGGCCGCGCATTTCGATGGGGGCGAAATGCAGTGAACGACTCGTGGGCTTAGATTTAGGCGCGCGTTAGAGGACACCAGGTGGTCGATCCGGAGTCCCCCGCCACGGCGTGCTCATAATCACGTTGCAGTTTTGGCACGCAAGACGCGAGCATTTATTATTGTATTACTGTTTTACAGGTGATATCCGCCACTTCCAATAGCGTTCCTGAAAAGGCGGAACCGCTGTATCTCCAACTGGAGATAGCAAAAGGAAACAAATGAAATTCTTTATATACGGAAAGTAAAAAGTTGTCTGACTGTACCAGTGCGTGCGACCATGTCCATGTTTTCCGAGAACAGAAAAAAAGGACAGACATCCTCTCATAAACTACTCGTTGCTAAAAACAGAAAACGTCACTGACACAGATAGGGCGCACCAGTTTTATTAAAGAGGCATGGTGTTTTTTTTTTTTCGCAGGTTTTTTTTTTTTCTTTACCCGCTTTTTTCTCCTGGTAAAGCTTTTTTCGGTGACCAGCACGTTGCTTATGCTCGAGCAAACTATATCTTCTGCTACGATGACAACCTATATATAGTACCTGCTAAGGTTCCTTGGTCTGGAATTCACGATACCGGTGCTGTTCCCACGCTAACAGACGTTCAGCGTTGCTTAATATTTGGCTCTTACTGCCGTCTGTGCGCGGTGAACTGTAGTTTCCTAGCTGTAGCCACGTTCTTCAACAAAGGCAGCAGAGCATTTGTACCCCTGTACTTTCAGAGCCAAAGAAAGTCCTCAACCTCCTCCTCGTTTGTTCGCATTGTCGTTGACCCTACTGACATTTTAGTGGCTTAAGCAATACGCGAGACTGGGTCGAGGATAAATAAGGCTGTTAAAGGTATTCCCGGCAGGGAAGTCCGAGCAGCTGGTGTGAGCCCGAGCACAGTCTCCATGCGTCATTAGCTGCAATGTCAATGCGACCTTAATAGCGATTCTCTGTCTCTGCGGTTTGTTCGTTCGCTGTTGAAGTTCCGCACTTAATCGCCCTCTGCCTTTCTCGACGTAGCTGGCTTATTTTATTATGCAAGTCCTTGGACCGGAAGGACGTGCGCAAATGTTCATTGCGTCGCAGTCACGTAAAATACTAGCCGCTCTTGGTAGCCTTCCTTTCGCTTGAAGTACCGTTGCTCTAGATTTTTTATTTCTTTTTTTTTTTTGCCGCTCTCGTATGCCGCAGGAACGAGTGTGCTTGAATTGCATATTGGCGTGATTCTGACAAATATAAAAAAAAAACAGTGAACAGCGTGTCTTAGTTAACATTCTCGGAGACTAAGCCTTTCAAAAGCGGCTGTGCCAAATATAGAAAACTGCCATACCTGTAACAGCTAATTGTAACATCTCGCAATTAGTTACTTAATTTCGTTGGCCAGAGCAAATGCGTTATCTGAAGTAAGCAAAAGAGCTACAATACTCATACTGCGTGCACCTGTACTCATCTTGGGCGAAGTGCGCTGGGGCCCCTTATTTTTCAACAGTATAGAAAACGTTTTCTAATTGTGAAAACAGTATAGGAATGCCTCATCAGCTTCGGTGAGCGCTGTTACCGCTTTCATAAATCTTAAATGTTTGCTTTTTTTATTAGTTTTGTCCAGTTTGCATTTTTTTCACTATCCTCCAGGGGAACAGGAGTTAATGATAAGAGAGTGATAGCACCATAGCTGTTTTCTTGCGGCAATTCTGTCTCCTTGTTGCAAACTTGATCGTAAGTGATTACTCTCCATTAATTCATTCAGCGCTAATGTGTACCGTGGGACTTGTATATGTGTTATTGTTTTGCTTTTTCTCTCTCTCTCTCGGATATCTTAAGCTCCTGCAAATCGGGACATTTCATTTTCTCCTCTGCAGGTTCGCTTTGGTCTCCACAGAGTCGGTTTCTTTTCGGCGGCAACAACGGCAATCTTTGTGTCGCCTCGCTGCTCGCGTTTGTCCTTCCGCGTACTCTGAACGGCTCGCACGCGGATCCCCCCGGAGACGCGTCCATCGGTTCTCTCGAAGGCCCTTCATTAAATGCTAACGGAAATTAATCGTTCGCATTCGTTGCGAGCCCTCGGCAGAGTCTTGTTACTGCGCGCGCCCTCTACCCAGGGCGGCGGGGCCTCCGCGAACAAGAGAAAAGCAGCGGAGGAGAAGATGCTAAACGACCTGGCGAGACAAGAAAAAGGGAACACGGGGAAAAGGGAAGCTTGCTTCAAAGTGCTCCTTTCCGTCGGGACATGATGCCCCCTTTGTACAGCGTTAAGGTCGGCCCGTCCCTTTCCGAGAGCCCCGAGCTGTCGAGAATCAATTGCGCGCCACGGGGAAAGAGCGGCGGCAGTCGCTTTCTCGTGTTTCTGCCGTCTCGTTTTCGTAAGTGTTTCCAGTGTTTCGCCTTCTTGGCTGAATGAAGAATGGCCAGTGATGTATGCGCCCGAGAACTTCATGGCGAAGAGTCATTTGCCTTCTTCTTCTGCGCCTCGCGTGTTCGAGAAGCTTCTCGAAGTGTTCTTTGTTTTGCCTTTCTCTCTCTCTTTGAAAACGAGTAAGTTCATTCCGCGTTCGGGGCGCCAGATGAATCTCCTTCGTACGTTCCTTCTTCAAGGCGGACCCCAGAAAGCGTTCATTGCCCATACTTTGGCTAAAACACGTTCTGTCTTTCTACGGAGAGGTAACGACTGGGACGCCCACGTATAGGTGCGGTGCATGTAGCCTTTTTTGTTTGTTTGTTTGTTTTTGTTTGTTTTGTTTTGTTTTGTGTTTTGTTTTTTCTTGCTCATAAAACAGCGATTCGCAAATACCGTTAAGTGCTTCTATGACAGGGTTCATCATTCAGCGCCTCCTTGGCACGCGTCGACTTGTCTTGCGAATTTAATTACTCTCATCTAATTAACGAGGAACAATGTCGCATCCTTCTTGTCTCATAACACGTGTGCACCAGAAGAGTGTCTCCTTAACTTGTTTACTGTGTGTGTGTGTGTGTGGTGTGTGTGTGTGTGTGTGTGTGTGTGTGTGTGTGTGTGTGTGTGTGTGTGTGCGCGTGTGTGTGTGTGTGTGTGTGTGTGCGTGCGTGCGTGCGTGCGTGCGTGCGTGCGTGTGTGTGTGTGTGTGTGTGTGTGTGTGTGGTGTGTGTGTGTGTGTGTGTGTGTGTGTGTGTGTGTGTGTGTGTGTGTGTGTGATCTATTAAACCCATCCCATTGCTTCTAACCCCAAGTTCTGCTGGTATCTTAAGAGACGAAGTTTGCGAGCTGTGTAACAGTTCTCAATAGAACTTTGAGTATGCAGGGGTCAGCTCTGTCATTTCTAAACCCTTCGGAAAATGAACCTAGGAGAGGAAGAGGCTGTCTCACTACTCCCGTCTGCTCTTCGGTTTCCGTTGCATGCACGCGCCTCGTTTTTACTCAGTATTGATTTCTCACGCAAGACAGATTGCAGCGCTGCAGTAACATTTCCCTAAATTAAGGTTGAGGGGTGACTTATCGAATCTCAGTTAACATTTTGCTCTGCCTCTGCTAAACACAATTTCAGTGCCTGCAAAACAAGTCCTTGTTTTCTTTCTCAGGAAGAAAAGGAGGGAGTGCTGGCACTCTCTTAATCACGTTGATATAATGGGTGTTCGATTTTACTGACGGCCTTAGACTGCGGCGGTACACGCTAGTACTGTTTGCGTAGACCGTTTCCACGTGATTTTTTTTTTTTTTTTGCATCGAAGCAAGGCTAACTGATCATCAATCAACAGCAGGCACTTGGGTGTCAGATGCGGCCAGTATGTTTTTCCTCGCTCGTTTCAACATGGGCATATGACTGAGCTATCGAATAAACATCGCAGAAACCAAGATAAACCTGTCGTCAGCTGAAACCGCCCGTTCAGACACGACATGTGTTTGTGAAATATAGGGTTTATTCCCACACTTTTTCGCTATTCTCGTCCTTGCACCACTCTAGGAGCACAGTGGAATCGCGCCGCCGATATATACGGCCACCCGAAGCGCAAGCATTTAAGTGAGATTTCTGTCCTAGCTATATAGAAGAAACTGTTGTCAACCTGCGCCACCGCTGGACATGACGTCAACACTAACCCTTTAAAACTAACATGCCAAGGATGACAAGGCGCCTTTGACAAATATAGGTCCACCTATCGAAACGTCGGCCAGCCTGTTCTGAGGCACTTTCTCCTGTTTGAAACCTATCCCACTCCGTGTATCCATCTGTCGGCTCCCTGCTTGATCTTGGACTCCGTCAGTTTTGTTACTTATGGCACTAAAAACAAGAAATGCCTGTCTCATGTGCTCATCTTGAAGAAAAGACACTGGCTCCTTGGTTTACAGTAATACTGCGGTAACTGGAAAACATTGCTATCTATATATACTTAAAGTACGAGGGAAAAGGCGCAACACACGCAATTGATAGACCTCCTGAATACCTCGAACTTGAGCTACCGAAAGTCACTGTTTAATCTGCAAATGTCACGCCGATCGACAGAGTTGCGCATCCACTGCAATCGCTAATATTACGCTCTGGTAGGTATTACCCAAGCCTTATACGGACGCGTTCCAATTCCACCAGCACAAAAGACTTGGCGTACTTTGTCGCGCCCATTTCATGCGTTGTTCTACTGCTGAGCCCGAAGCAACGTTACACAAATTGGGGCCCTACTGGCGAGCTCCAAGAATATATATATATATATATATATATATATATATATATATATATATATAAGATATATATATATATATATATATATATATATATATATATATATATATATATAACCAACAGCATATGGCTTGCCGTCATGTGGCGCTCGTTAAGGTATTTTTTGTTAAATATTGCGCCTAATTAGGTAACTTCTTCTTGATCACTTTAGGGTCATGTGCGTTTCGGTACGTTGTAGTGGGCATTCCAAAACGACCGATCCAAGTTTTTGTGGTAACGTATACAGTACGGTACACTCTTACAGGGAACACGCGAGCGCGTGACCGGCTGTCCGCGGAGCGCTAACTGCTAGCGAGATTTGTAAATGCAGCGCATGCGTATAGATTTATGAGGGCGGTGCGTGCCCCGCGTCGTCTGCTATAATTCTATGCGTCAACGCTCGGGGTGCACTGCGAACGCTGATCCTTCCCGCTTTTCTTTTCGCAGTTAGAAGCAAGTTCGCGCTTGAATTTTCTAAGTGATACCAACTTTGCCTTCTGCTTGTTGAATAGGCAGTTATTTTATTGTCGGAAGGGCAGGCTTAGTATGCTCGCTACATCGGGCTCCAATTGCCTTGTCTGTTATTAAAAGTGGCCAGTTGCTGTAGCAGTATGTGGAAATTGTAATGCCCGCTTATCGGTGAGCATTGAGTCAGACTTGCGCAAGCTCTCGGTGCTGTTTTCCTTGCACAAGTTGCATTTTTTTAAAGGTATAGGCGTGTTGCAACACACCAGCTTTTGCATCCTTCAAAAGTCTTTTCGCTAGTTCTCGCCCCCCTATACCCTCTGTCGCAAAAATGTAGCTACTGAGATTTCTCCTCCGTTTACTGTCATGTGTCGTTCTGTGCACGCCTTATTTCATTGTGCTCATGTGTTGTTGTAACAGATAATTTTGTTGTAACAGAATATTTGATCTTAGGAGTTTCTGCGTACGTTGCTTCAGCGAGCCTAGAAACCACAACAAACGCGGATATTTGTTTTTCTGCTTGCTAAATAGCCGACAAGCAGCATAGTGGCGACAAGCAGCATAGCGCTCCCCGGCCATTGCTAAGCGCATGGACGGAGAAGTAGCAGACGACGCCGGGCGCGCGCCGCCCTCACCGTTGTATGCGCATGCGCTGCATTTTTAAATCTCGTCGCAAGTCAGCGCCGCGCGGGCTGTCGGCCACGCTGTGAAGGTCGTGGGCCCAGAACTCAGACGTGCAGAGCCAAGACGGTAGAGAGAGAAAATTACTTTATCATTTAAGACAGATCACAACTGAAAGACATAGACAACTGACACAATACGCATAAACTGGACACGGCACTAACGACGTAACTGTCAACCTTGATGAAATACCACACATGTTCTTCCACGGAAATGTCTATGCACGCACCGCACGCTCGTGACCCAGTGCTTAGAAAGTCGACGACCACTCGTGCCGTTGCGACGAACACAGGCGCCGGGCAGCACGATGAATTGGTCATGTCGGACTTGCAAGCAGCCGCGTCCTGGAGACGTCGACATTCATACCGTTGCGGTGAGCACAGGCGCCGAGCAGCACGATGACCTGGTTGTCTCGGTCTTGCAAGAAGGCACGTCGCAGGTGCTCGTGATGACTACTTCTGCTGTGGTGCCGGCGGCAGGGCGCTACAACGAGGGCACTAAAACGGCATTATGCGGCGTTACGTCACATGGCGTCACGCCGAAATTTGTGATGCCATGATGACGTTACAAATTTTTACGCCGCGTACCACAATGCGGGCAGCGATTATCGCACAAATTGTGATACCGCTCTCCTACGTGGTGCAATTCGTTACGAAATCTGAAGCATGGGGTTGCTTATCGCCTCGTGGCTTTCACACATCAGCGATTTGAAGAATATTGTGAATGTAAGTTTACTTACATGCGATTGACTTTAGTGCAAATAAGATTCTAACTATAGCACCACCGGTACCGATGCTAGATCTAATAAAGCAAGCGTTTACATAATAGAAGATATCTTGGTGAACCGTATTTTTTTCTTCGTGCTATCGATCGAATCCCGGCCGCGGCGACCGCATTTACGATGGAGGCTAGAATACTTGAGGCCCGTGCACTTCGATTTAGATGCACGTTAAAGAACCCCAGGTGGTGGAAATTTCCGGAGCCCTCCTCTAAGGCGTCCCTCATAATCACATCGTGGTTTTGGGGTGTTAAACATCAACAGTTATCATTAAAATTACGCGCAGGACGCGAGTACTCTAGTTTATTCGGGAGCTTACGCGAACTGCAGCGGTAACGCTGGAAGACTCGATCTCTGATGTATAAAAGACGACGCGTTTCGCCGATAGTCGGATTACCGATGGCCGACGACTTTTATTGCCGCTACCACTGTATAGAGTGTACAGCGTGCTCTGCTTCTACTTTGAGTTACTTGGCTTTCTGGGCACAAGTTATCCAAGTAAAGAGTTCCGTCTCTACCGGAGTGACTGCCGCCTTCTTCATCGTCACCACCACGTGACAATAGGTCTGAGGCGTTTCTGGGGCGCACATGTTGAAGAAAAATTGTGAAAAGATTGCACGTTAGTGAGTATATCGGTAACGAACGCTTTACGCCACCAGATATGTAGAATATTAATTGTCATTGCAGTTTTATATGCCCTACGTATATTCAATGCGTCACAAAAAATTTCGCTACCAATTGTTGTTGTTGCTGCTGTACACCGCTGATTCGGTATTGTGTAAACGGTCTTTTACGGAAAAGGTAAAACTCCACACGGGTATTTGCGCCATCGCGCGGAGGCTTCATATTGAAGTTCTTGTGATTAGATGGCAATCCGCTAGGTGGTCGACAAGATGAGCAGCGACTCCCATCGATTACAAAAATGACAAGCTAGAACCGCGGTCAGCGAAGAGCTGACCTGTTAAGGAGCTAAAACAAACCCCTAATAAGTTCTTTCGGAAGTAAACTAATGTACCCTGACGAAGAAGGGCAAAACTTTTGAGATACTAACAGATATTTCATTATTAGGAAACATAACTGGTGACATTTAAGAAATTTTCAAGCAGCCCTTTTTGTGCATAGGCGTACGTTCGCTACTACATTATGGGGGTCTATGGGGGTCTATATATGATGACAAATTTGCGAATGTATTGAAGTATCTTAAGATAAAATTTACAAGTATCGCATCGGATACAAATATCGCGATAGTATCTTATATCTGCATCTCCAATACTTCCTGCATGAGTATTTTGTATCGTCCCGTGATGCAATTTCAAAGTATCTTTGCCCAGCCCTGCATAGGAAAATCACGCACATTAATGGCATCTTCGACAAATCGCACTGGTGCGCACAGGGGCGCCCTGGTGCGCCGTTTCGTCCAATCGTCGTAGCGCCTGGGTGCCCCGGTGAGCACCGGTGCGATTCGTCGAAGATGACATAAGTTTATACGGAACATCACGGCAACAGGGGCCGGAAGTTTTCACTTGGAGTGTCCCAGTGAATGCTATCGCAATAAAAAGTGTCTTGAATAATTCTGGCAACTGTAGAGGGCCTACTCCTCGATAGTTATGTACGTATAGTCTCAGATCGGCGATGTCATAGGAGCCTGGGTTGGGGCAAGCCGTCTGCCGTCATGTTCTAAACACTAAACTCTAAACGCTACCAGTTGAGTAGGCGGTCTTTTCCTCCTCCGCACAGCAAGATGTCTAGACCTCAGGCCACCACGTTTAGAATGCTGCAGACCAGGTCTTATCCTAGTCTTTCCTCAGCATCGTCTCTTCGGAGGCTTTCGAGTCTACTTGCCCTGACTGCGGCGAGGTTAGTAACTTTGAACATATTCTCTGGCGGTGCCCCTCGTTACGGGGCCCGAATCGGCTCAAAGAACAGGATCGGGACTCTGCCTTACGAAGTTCACGGTTTCTGACACAACTACGGGCGGCTGTCCAAAGAGCCCATGATGACGCGGTGAGACTCGGCCTCCCCGTCCCCAGGTGGCAGCGGCGCGCGGCGTTGCTCTAAAGGAGTAGCGTTTCTCAGGACCCAAATTTCTGTGCCTGCCAGTTCCTCCTTGGCACCAAGGTGTGCGCGCGAGAGCTACGTCGACGACGTTCAATTGAAGAACGATTCCAGAGAGCACTGCTGTAACTCTGGCTCACCTCGACGTTCTTGAAGGTTGCGATGGACACTGGGCATTTGAAGAGTCCGAAAACTCCACATAAGCAACAGGGACAATACAAATATTTAAATTCAGTGTAGCGCGCGGTGGAAGGCGAATGCAGGTGAATAATGCATGTCTCTCCTGCTTTTGTCAGCCCTGCCGGGTGCGGCGGGTCGTTTCCCCGCGCAACGACCGCCGTAAAATGCGACACGCGCACCCTATCTCGTTAGTGATCTGTGGCGGCTCGAAAAGCTAAACAAGCCGAGATGGCTGGCCGCATCTTGTGCTCTTTCACCGCACGTCTAACCTTACAGCTCATATTACCTTGTAAAAAGCAAGAGGCAACGCGATGTATTTCACGCTTCACGAACACCGAGTGATATTTGTTTGCATTTACGCGCATAACACCATACTCGTTAATTTAATTAGTAAGCGAATGTTTAATGCATCATATAGATCTAATGAAACCACTTACCTTACTAATAGCTGTGGAGTGCAATGCTATATTAAGCAGTGCGTTGCCTTTCGGACAGAAATATGACCTTTTTTAGACACTCGTGCGATGTTCGCTGAACAGCTGAACATATGTTGCCTTCATCGCCGGGACTTTTGTGATGTTTTTGTTTAGACAAGCAAAATTAGTACAACTTGTCGAGACTCGGTCACGCGATCGATTTCTCGCTTAGGGTTGACACCCTTTCAAACTCGCCAAAATACTAGTTAGCGAGGCTCACGGACTCACCAAAGTTATATTCGGAATGGCTTACTCCGGTTGTACGTAAACAAAACACCACTCAGTCGGGCTCACATGAACTCAGCAAGTTCAATTGAATTACATCCAGCCAAACCCACTTATGGTCAATATGGGCCTGAATAAGTAGATTCATATGTGAGTTTACCGACCTATTCTGGCATATTATTTCTGTAAAAGCGGTCATCCAGTCCTACTGAATCATTTACAAAGGAAAAGCTTTGTGAATTCGGCTCCTTGTTCAATTTGTGAGCACGCCAGCTAGCGTATGAACTAGTGAAATAAATGCAGAACGCGACGTTTCAAAGGCTCCGCAATAGCAGCGTCAATGTCGAGAACGAAAACACAACTTTTGACCCCTGTTCCCGAAAAGCGCTGGACGAACTAGCATGACAGGTACCATACTTGAGGTCAAAGGAGCTTTGACAAACCTACAATGGCGCAGCGCGCCCCTACGCAGCTGTTATCATTTCTTTCTTTTGTATGCGTATATCTGTTCGTGCTCACTTCGAGCTCGTTCAAGCGCTCAACGAGGCCAGCTGGCGGCCCTTAGTGCTCAAAGCAGAAAGCGTCCAATTGCCAGAGCTTATACGACGCGTGCCGCGAGTCGCTCGGTCTCGGCGCCGCGAGGCGTTTCTACGGCCCTCGAGCGGTTTGAATCCGCTTGTGCCCAGCACGCCATGTGGCTCCGGCTATAGTATAGCGTGGGCCATCCTCTCGGAGAACGTGCCTGGCCTGCTTTCCGGAAAGACTAAGGTCGGCTCGAAGCTGACAAAGGTACGCCCCAGCTGTGCTCCGCGCCACGCAGAGCCTAGCGGCGGACGATCACGATTTGAAATTCGAAAATCCAGGCTACAGCGCGAAGAGCCGGCCCGCCGATTCGACCTTACATCACATCACGAGTGGGCCGAACCGCTCCACGCGCGTTTCAGACCTCCGAACGTTGCCTCAGTTTCCTCGGGCTCTCCTGCTGCTGGCGCTTCTGCTACCCTTCCAATTCGCCGAGCTTTCCAGAAAAAAGGAGGAGGCTTCCACGCTTCGGTGTTCGAGCTCATTCGGACCGACTTGATGGCGGCAGCGAAACGAGAAACTTTGAATTCATTTGAATGTGAATGACACTCCCCACTGCGCGGCACCGACTTTCTCGCGCACTAGTTCTGCTAGTTCCCGCGCCGTGTCTGTCATATATACTTTGCGTCCATGCTTCTTGTTCGGTATATGGTTGACATTATATCTAGTAGTTTTCTTTTTTCGTTCCCTCACTGCGGCTGTCGTCTTGTTGGCTCCACCGAGGCGGATAAATGAAATGGGCAGCAGAAATCCGCAGAATGGCCAGACAAAAATATCGCACTGATTAGTTTCGTTCACGTGCGCGTGTTTTTTTACAATTTCACTCTCGTTTTATTAGCAGAATACTACTCGTAATGAAAGCACAATGGATATTTAATTAACTGATCGATCTTGGAAACTGGTATTCTCGTTTCTGGATGCTATATAACGCAGAAAGAATGATTAATGCAATCATAGCAGTGTGTATGATTTTATTCTACAGTAATATATTGATGTGCATGTACGCATAGTACATAGAGAAGGCTGCGCTACGGTAGTGTCTGGGGGAGGGGGGGGATGGGGTTGCGCGCATGCGCTGGAGCACTCATGTATTATTGATAATTGTGAGAGTGAAGGCACCATTAACTTTTTACCTATTCATTTCATTTATGTATTGTAGATACTGCCGATTTTGAACGCATATCCTTGAACGACTTGTGCAATAAAGTGACATTGACGAAAAAGTTAGTCACAGAAACACTGTATCATGTACATATAACGCCAATAATAGGAACTCGAAATACAAAGTCAGCGTTAAACAGAACGCTTGAACATGTTGCAGCTTATAAATCCCAGGTTATCCTGGGTGGCTGAAAGGGATTGCTCCAGCCATATTGCTATGAGTGCAAATCAGCGCAACCGACAGGAGGGGTACAGAAGAAAGGACACAGAGCGCTATATTGTGTTCGTACAAGAAAGGCTTCTGTGTACCTCCTGCTTTATTTATACATGCTGCATAGAAAAAAAGTACCAAGCAGTATGAGCTTACAAAAAATTAGTAAGACGTCAGCATTACATCTTACGAACTTCTTTTCAAGGAGCCCGAAACATATTCCACGCCTCGTGTACAAAATATGTTTTAAAACTGCTGAAGTGATGGTATATGCAGATTCAATCTGAGGTCATAAGCATTCACAATGCAATGTAATTGCTCTTACGAACTAAAGTGCGCGTTCTGTTACGGAATAGCATCAAGAGGACCAACATAAGGGGGAATAAGTTCCGATTCATTTCGACGGGTAGTGCGAACAACGAAGACGGGAAAATAAGCGCACAGGACCAGCGCTGAACTTCACCTGCAGATTATTTACAAAAATATCTGCAATGAAAATCAAGTAACCGTCAGTTCCGTACGTTCATGCATGTTCTTCTTCGAAGAATATTGGCATAAATTATAATGTGGAGGTGTATTTGCCACGTCGCAAACTTGGAGGGATTTCTTCAGCACGTGGAACACGTGCTTGCAGTATAGTGCTTCTGAACGAGCGCTTGCAATGTTAAGCATCACAGGCACTTTCTGCCATGTAAATCTGGGATGATGTACCACTTACATTGGTCGAGTATATGTAAGCTAAACCGGAGATAAGATTAAGAGAGCGTCATATCTTTTTGAAAAGCGCTGCGCGCTCTCACTTTGAATTCCAGCGCAAGCGTCATGGTCGCGCAACGGCTTTTAACGACACTGATTTGCTTTTCCAGCACGAACATCAGAGAAAGTGCATGCTGCAGCCAGACGTCTGTGTCACCTTTATACAGTAAAATAACCTTGCTAGAAAAGGGATGGGCATGCGCGTAGAGACGGAAAATTGATTTGGAAGTAGCGGGTCACGATTTGAGCGATGCAACATCTGTAACTGTAATGCACGCCATCCGTTTAGTGTAATGACAACGTGATCCGTTTGCTTTTTTTTAACACGAAAGTGTTTTATGCCGGGGTCCGCCACGGCTCCACTGACGCATTTCCGTCACGGATATGACGTTGTAAAATATAAAGACTAACATATGGCAAAGAAAAAACTAGAAGAAAAAGTTTCATCACCTGGAATCGAACTTACGACCCCTCGATCTCTAGCGCGCAGCGCGAAACGACTCCGCCACAAGCGGCACGCTCTTCGTCATACTAACGGCGTGCTATTTTATATACACCATTTGCCAGTGGCGGTACTCAGAGATCAGGGTAAATCAGCTTTTTTTTCCTTATCACTAGCGAGATGGCGCGAAGGGCTCGAAGCGCGCGCTTTAAATGTCGTCGCCCCCCGCGTTGAGATGAGCGTGTGCCTGCGTGTGCCTCTACAGGGCGTTGTCGCTCCTGCTAGAGTGCTAGCTTCTGCGCGCGCGCTTATCTTGTATACGTCTTGCGCTCTCACCGCAAGTTTGCGTTCAATTTACAGAGAGCGCGAAGGTCATTTCGCTCACTGCAGCGGCCGCTTTTGCGAAATGAGCGCGCTGCTCAAAAACAAATAAGTTACAACTGTGACAGTTCGCGCTCATCCTGTGTATACTTGTGCGTTCTTTTTGTGCGTCCTCCTTTACATTTGACCAGCGCGCTTTAACTGTCGAGCTCTGACAGTTGTTACTTCGCGCTGATCCTGTGTATGTTCGTTCCGTGCGTCCTTTCTGCTTGAGCAGCGCGTTGGAAGTTTCGAGCTGCTTGCAGTTCTTCGCGTGACATTACAACGTGTTGCTATAGCATTCATTCCTTAGCCCTCGGGGCGAAACAATGCACAACAAACGCTCAACTACGTCTGTGAAGACACGTTTTACTTTCGTGTTATACCGAGTCCTATGACAGAGGGATCAACCATGTTTTTTTTTTCTTGTTTATCTTATCATGTCGTCTTCTTTTCTGTTATGAAGTTGGATGGCTGAAATTACGTCTCTATCTTTCTTTCTTTCTTTCTTTCTTTCTTTCGTTTTGTCGTTGTTGTTTTCAAGCAAGCCATTTTTGTTACTGAGTAGACCCTGTGTTGATGTTTTTTTTATTCATCCTCGTCGTTCTCTCCATCAGTTGCAATGTATAGCGTAATGGAAAACAGACTTTTTCTTTATCCTTAATACGTTTATTAAAGCATATTTGCTAGATTTAGAGGCCATGTGCCAGTCTTCTCCCTATTTAGGGGGCGTAGCGCGCTTATCAGTACCTACTGTGTGATCGTCATCCAAGTTAATGTTATTGTAAAACTTGCAACGATTAAGAAATTATATTATAGTGACACTGATTCTAATAGGAGAAAACCCTTAAGGCAACGTCGAGATACTCCGGAAGTAACGCGAGCTGCAGGAGCGGCTTCACAGAAACGGCATAAAGGAGAGCAAATTCTTGGGTAACACGGCGCAGAGACGCGGACAGTTTTTTGTCGTCCCCGTTTCAGTTTGTTCTGTGACACCCAAGTTGACCAAAACGTCATCTTTAATTTTCCTTTGGAAATCTGAAACGAGCCTCAGGCCTCTAAGCCTGAGGTTGCACCACACATTCATAAACTTTCCCACAATCTCAAAAAGGAGGAAAGTAGGCACGGTGTCTCTATTTCTCTGCCCCCAATAAGCTGGAAAAGTTGTGCCCACGTATTTGCAACACTAGTAACCGTGGATGCCAGAACTACAAAAAGCCCTTCGTCAAGTGTTCCGCCAGAGGGGTTTGTATCGCATTCCCATGTCATGTGGGATGTTCTACGTCGGCGAAACTGGACGCAGTGTCAATGACCGTTTGGGGGAACACGCGAAAAAATTTGGACTAACTAGATTAAAAGTGCGCACATTTAGTTGTTCACCTTCAGGTTGTGTGGTCGGGTTTGAAGGGACGACGATTCTAGGTAAGAGTAAAGACAAGACTGCGCGCACGAGTTTAGAAGCGCACCATATCAAAACATTTTGTAAGAAGTGCTTTAGCACCCCTTCACTTGCTCTCTTTGATGCTGACTTTTATCTTCTGGATGCCACTATTTGGTTTCAGATTGCAAAGGAAAATTAAAATTGACGTTTTGTTCCGCTCTTTCCTTCGTTGGCTGTTTCGCGCGTTGCATTGTTGGCGCGCTTTAAACCTTGTTATCCAACAACAATTTTTTCTCGTGGGGTTTCTCTCATTTGCCAGTGGATACTTTCGCACGTGGGTATTGCAGGGAATGAAGAGGCTGATCACCTCGCTTCAAGTTGTGCCTACAATGAGTGTGAGTGCCAAGAAATTTTATATAAGTTTGACAACGCTCGTCTGCTAATCCGCCGCCACCTGCTAAAGTAGCACCCCGACCGTCGTGTCACAAGGGGATCGTTCCCTCCCCGTGTTCGTGGTCGTGGATTGCCTCGCCGTGACAGAACCCTCTTATATAAGCTAAGAGTTGGTTCTACATTAGTGCGTGAACGATTATATCGTCAAGGACGTGTGGACAGTCCGTTATGTAACGTCTTGTGGCACCTGCGACACACTTGAACACTTTATTTTAGAGTGTCCCCGCATTCGTTGCTCAGCGCGCACTGCTCATCAAGGAATATGGACATCATGGGACAGTGATACAAAATGTCTGATGAGTCTGTATAAAAGCCTCATACGCACGTGCCTAGATTATGGAGCGATAATCTATCCGTCTGCGACACCAAGCGCCTTGAAAATGCTTGATCCTCTCCACTATTCGAGCATTCGTCTTTCTACGGGTGCTTTTCGCACCAGCCCCGTAGAAAGCCTCTACGTCCTGTCGAACGAGTGGTCGCTCCATCTGCAGAGATCTTACATGTCCTTTCTATATTATCTCAAAGTGAACGCAGACAAGGAACACCCCTCACACTCCACAATCAATGCCCAGTTCTGCCCTGTTTGACAACCGTCCTTCGCTGAGGCAGCCCTACTCACTTCGTGTGAGGGGCGTAGCTGAGGAAACGGGTGTGCCGCTTTTTGAACACCGTTTGATGACTCCGGCCGCACATCTTCCGCCGTGGTAGTGGCAGCTCATAGAATGTGATGTATCCTTTGTGGAAGTTACGAAACACGTGCCTATTGCACATATCCGCACGTACTTCCTGGAACTGCAACACAAATACACTTATCCTGAATTCTTTACAGATGACTCAAAGCCTCACACTTCTGTGTCGTACGCTGAGGTCGGTCCATCCCTTTCGGATGCCGGCATTCTGCATCCTAATACAAGCATATTCACAGCAGAGGCTTACGCGATATTTGCGACCGTGAAGCAAATGAAACAATTAAAGCTACAGAGTGCAGTAATATACAGCGATTCGCTAAGCCTGGTAAAAGCCTCAAAACTCTGAAAAAGCACAAAAACCCCGTCCTTGTCTCGCTCTACTCACTCCTATGCACGGTGTACACACTCAAACAGCATGTCGTATAGTATGCTGGGTGCCAAGGCACCGCGAGATACAAGGAAACGTGTTGGCGGACCAGCTATAGCTGCATCCGTCAACGAAACCACTGCCAATACATCCACAGCTATCCCTGCGCTTGACCTGAAACCTTTCCTTAAAGGAAAGCTCATGGCTTATTGGCAGAGCACATCCATGGGATAGACACACACAAAATAAACTGCACGTTATCAAGCCGCAACTAGGTAATTGGCCGGCAGTATCAAAGTCACGCCGCACAGAAGTGACACTCACCAGGCTGAGAACAGGACATACACACACTCATACCTTTTGACCGGTGGTGATCCAACTTTGTGCAAGAGATGTGGTGAAGCACTAACCGTGCTTCACATTTTAATCCAGTGTAAAGAATTAGACATGCTTAGAAAACAACACTTTCCATTACCCTACCGACAGCAAATACCATTTCACCCATCAATGTATGTACATCTGTAGGGAACCACTTTTCAAACATGACTCATTGTTCGCATTTTTAAAAGACGTGCGTAGTTTTCCACGTCACATACTCAGGCAATCCGTAGCACGACCTCTCAACAGAGGTCGCTGCTGCGGTGGCTACAATAAAGAAAGCATCTGCCTCGCGGCCCTTGGCCTCAAGGGCGTGCATGAGGCATTTGTGCTAATGCCACATATCTCCACCATAGTTTTATTATCACGACCACTCGCCCTTCATTCTCACTACTCAATTCACGTCGCTCCCATGATATTAATACTTAAATGTTTTACCCGCCTGAGCGCGCGGAAGTTTAAGGCCTTTTTACAGCCACTTACCATAATCATTGTTCGCATCTTCTGCCGCATGACCTGGCGCTCTTTGGCCATCTAATGGCCCTTGAGCCATGAGACACCATATATCAATTATTTTGCCAATAAAGTCAGTTGTCAGTAAGCATTTGTGTGTAACGTGACGTTTCTCTTGTGGGTGCCTGTTCGCGCTGCTACTTCCTTCTCCACCATGAACCAGCTCGCGCAAAAAGCATTGATATGACACAAGGTTTCAATGATTTAGCGTATTACACGCATTACTTCTGTTATGCAGACATTTTATTTTATTGCGATTATATGGACAGTCTCGTCGGCTGGTTTTTACCGCCGCCGTCATGCACCGTATATATGTATATATATATATATATATATATATATATATATATATATATATATATAAGTCCCAAAGAAAAGTAATTCAGAAAAATGCTCCCGAAGCGCGGAATCGAACCAGCGACCTCTCACTCCGCAGCGCGTGGCGCTAACCACTGCGCCACAAGCGCAGATCCTTCAGGCATGGCACGACTCAGAGACAGCAGGAGCTTATAAGCGTTTCTTCTTTACCAGCGAGGTGGCGCGAGGAGCGCAAAGGTCGCATTGAAAAGTCGTCGACCAGCTCGCTCGCTTCTTCTAATATTTGCGCAGGGAGAACCTTGCGCTTCCGCTGCCTGCTCGCGCGGTAGTTGCTGACGGGGGGTAGATGTTTCTGCAGCAAAGCAGCGCGTCCATCACGGGCCGCTTTTCTTGCTATCGCATTCATTTCTTCGCCCTTGCGGCGAAACTGTGACGTTTTGTTGCTAACTACACTGTGCTGATCTCTCTCGGCCTCTGTTGAACTTCCGCGTGGATATAATAGGACGGGCCTTTAGAGCGGGAACCAGAGGTTGCAGCTACGACTATCGGCACCTGCCTGCGAACACTTTCGTTTAGGGTCCTCACTCTGGTTATTTCGCTCTAATATGCTGTACACAGAGGGAAAGTGTTTCGACATGCATCAGCATTTCATTAGCGCTCACAATTATAAAATATCCCCAGAAATGTCTAGCAAAAGTCGGCGTACAGATTCGCCGGATTGCGCTCAGTACCTGTGCCGCAGGATGGCCACAGATATTCAAGTTATTCGAAGCACGCCGCGACGATCGACCTGGTTTTCTTCATAAAAAACTACAAGAGCTAAACGCCTTGAGAACGAGGCGCTCATCCGACGAGCTGAGCGAATGCGGTTTTCAAATGTAGACGAGTCTCGCAGTCTGTCGTTTCCGTATTTGTTGGGATATATATATATATATATATATATATATATATATATATATATATATATATATATATATATATATATATATATATATATATATATATATATATATATATATATATATATATATATGCTTTCTCATATTACTTTTATGCAAAAGCGATGGCTTCCTTCCTTCCGCCTACTCGATGGCGACAGTTGGACAGTTGCTAAAGGGAGAGCACAATGGTGCTTTTGGGATCTGTTCACAGTATGCAAATGAAATGTTGCAGCTCGAATATAAAGAAAAAGTGACAAGATATTCATCTGTCAAATACACTACAACACACACTGTCGGCTGAACATCCTCGTTGCTTGCGCCTGGAAGCAAGTTACGTCTGGCAGCTGCTCTAGCTGATCTGTGTTTTCTAAGATACATAGAGCATGTAAAACTGGTCAGTTAGTCAGGTTTTCCCAACTGTGCTGCACAGTTACACTCAGTGGCTTTCTTCTTCTTCTTTTTTTTCTATGAATGCTAGCGTTTTTATTTATTTATTTTGAAATACTGTCAATCCCTCACTGGGATTATTACTGAGATGGGAGTGAACACATAATTACCTTTATACTAACGGCCGTCCCCTGAACGCTGTTTTCGGGCTGAATTGACATGGCGTCTTTCATGTGCTTACAGCGTTCGTGAGCCTCTAGAACGGCCCACCGAAAGAACCATCAGACGATTTCCGAACGCGGGTTAGGAATTCAATTTCCTCGAAGTCGGAAGTTTTCTCAAATGTGTAATTCCTTGTATCGACTTCACGCGTTGTCCAGCAGATCGCTTGTAGTTCGCCAACACGAAATATTTCAATGAAGCCTCCGTAGCAAATGTACTGCTTCCCATTTGTTTTTTTGCATCGTTGGTAGGAATGCATCCGTGTGCTTAAGTTCAATTCTCATTGGGCAAGCATCGGCGACTGGCCTAGAGTTCGAGACACTCGCTTTCGGCCACCAGGAATCAAACACAGCTCCGGAAAGAAACTTTATTCCGTTTTATTCATTGTTTTTTTTTTTGGTGCGCGCCAGTTGTGGGTGAGGAGGATTCTTTGGAACACCGCCATCACCAGCTTTACAGGTCTGTCAATACAAGCTTCGCTTGCAAAACCAGACAAAACTATTAGAGTAATCTTTATTGAACTAATAATGCCAACAACCAGGCAACAACAGCGAGAAAAGAAAGACAATTCACAACATGATATATGCCAGAGGCAAGCAGTTTCTTCCACGAGTTCAGTGAACGATTCCAGCGTGGGCTGAACAAAATTAAATTCAACGAAGGAATTTCAGCCGCTAACTGCTTGTGGGAGAAAGGAGAAGCGAATACATTATTAGTGAAATAAAATTCCTCTAAGGTGAATTTATGTTTTGTGGCGGTTTTTTTTTTTTTTTTTGAAAGAGTTGTACCTAAATAACGAACTTGGATTTAGCTTGAAACTATCGCGTAACAATGAATACACGAAGTTAGCCTGTGCACTTTGGCTCAGCCAGACAAAGTCTCGAGAACAGCGAGTTGAAGCAGTTCGGTTGGGGAAGCAAAGACCCTACCATGTTCCGACTACGCAATGCGCTTTCGCTGCGCGACTTCTGAAAGTTCCTTAACCATCTTCTTTTCATTATCGCTCGAACAATGATTCACGATCGCAAGATTCCCTGCTAAACTGACACTAAACACTGCGTGCAAGCGGTCGCTCTGCGAGGCTCCCAAGAGGATTTGTGACAAACTTAACTATAAGCCTCGCATATTATTGAGGCGAAACAGCCTGAGCTGTTCATATTGCAGGACCCCTGCCTGGGAAAGCCGGTGATATCGACACGAAACGCGCCGCGACGAAAAAATCCCCTCACGAATGTGTGCGGAAGCCGCTGTGAGCGAGTGAAAAAAGCCTATGCGCGCGCAATCGACGCCTGCTCTCGGTTTCTTTCTGCAGAGTAACAAGTGTTATTGCGTAATGCTAGACCTGTGCAGGGCGACGAAGCGTTCGTTCTTAGGGAGTTATGTTATGTGTATACATTCTTTCGTCCCGCCTTAGCCACCTTTAAGTTGATTCATTTCATAGAAGAATTATCGTTGCTAAGCGATAGCTGGACGCGCGTCACTCAAATATGAGTGTCGTTATAGCGAGTTGACTGTATTTGGCTTTCCGACAAAGCTTCATTGGTGTCTGAACCTTTCCGCTCTTTTCCTCTGTCTCTCCATTGTCTCACTCACTCACGTTTTTTCGTTCTTATTCAGTCATCAAGATATTACTGTAACTATTTGGTAGCGCAAACAAACAATGCAGAGTAGAGCGAGACACAAACAAGCGCTTGTTTGTGTCTCGCTCTACTCTGTCTTGTTTCTTTGCGCTACTAAATAGTTACAATGAATCTGGCCGCCTGTCTATACCCCGCTGCATTAAACTGTTACGCTGACCTCATTACACGTTCCTTTTCACAAACGTTAATACACGTGTTGTAATGAGAGAGAAAAGTCAAAGGACATTGTGAGTGAACCATGTGGTGTTTTAGTAATAACCAGTTACTTTACACGACCCGTGTGCAAGCTCTCGCGAGTACTTAACTGAAGGTTTCAAAAGTCCTGGCTTGACAACGCGGCAAGTTTCAACGTCTGAGCACACGTGGCTTTAGCAGTCGCTTCTACGATTTTCTATTTTTCATTGTAATAGTTGGCTGCAGCGGAATAGGCCTTCTAAATGTTTCAGGATATCACAGACCGAGAGAATTGGCTTAGCTGTAAGGAATATATGGCGCCCTCGGGTGGCATTCCGCCACGGCATTTGGGGCACTCGGAGGAGTAGATGCTGAAAGCAACTCACAGTTTAGTCGATGCAGCCAATGGCCTTCAAGTCTCGGAATGCTACTCGGGGGCACCATAACGAGGGAGAACAGCTTTTCCAGCCGGCAGTTTTTGAACGCGGCTACGCGCGCCGCTATAAGCCCTCTGGTGTAATCCAGTTTTCTTGGTGCGCATATTTTATATTTATTATGTGATGTCGCCTCCAACGTCAATGCTTAAGTTAAGGCCCAGAGCGTAACTTTAATACCATGTATATTTTCCATGCACGAGATGCCAGTTGAGTTGAAGTGGACGACAGCCCGCTGGTTGGTGGTCCTCAGAACGAGTCATTTGGTCAGGATGGCAACGATCGTAATGAAGCGTCCAATAAAATACTGTCTGGTAAGGTAAATGAAGCACGGAAGCACGTCCCTGACGAATGACAACGCTCGAAAGCATGCATGCTATTTGTACTTTGTGCGCTAGCGTTTCACACTGACAGTCAACTCTGCTCTGAATTAGAGGCTAGCTGTGTGGATTCTTTCGCCATGTTGCTACCTGTACGTGGTATGCGAATAACAGCTTTCATTAGAATTATCTCGTTCGGGTAAATACCAACGTCAGTAACGAAAGAAGTCACTACTTTGCTCGAGACCTGGCCAAGTAATTTAGGCTGCGATAGCACCAAGGAAAGAGTTTCCCTCCTGCGCAAAACTTGTCGAATGAAGTACTGTCGATGGATTAGTGTCTAAATGTCGCCTGTTTGAACTGCGTGAACAAAAAAGATCAGGCCTGCGCGCAACACGTAGCACAGTTACAGCGCATACGCTGAGGGAGTGATCTCCTAGAAGCCCGTCGAGCCCTTTGTTAACCGTTTGAGGACGCTTCCTGCAAGCATTGAGCATGGAATTTAGTGTGCCCAGGTTTATAGAAATATTGAGCGGTGAACAGCTTCAAAGTGCTCACCCGATACGCACTATACATAACGTGACACCTGCTGCGATGGTAATCAACTGCAACGCAACGAGTGCAACTACGTAGCTGCACACATGACTCTTCGCCTGATAGGAGGCCGATAATTATGATGATGAACTCTGGCTAAGCACTTTATAATGGGTGAGCAGCTTTGAAGTGTCCACACGTTACGCAATTTGCACACCGTGGCACCTGGTGCGATACTGCGCTACTGCAATGCAACGTGTGAAACTACGTAGCCACCCACGTGACTCAACGGGCAATAGGAGGTCAATGGTTATGATGAATTGTGGCTGAGCCCTTTATAAGGAATGAGCATCTTGATGCAAGGCGCCCATCCCCAACGCAACAGACATAACGGGACACCTGGTGTGATACTACCCAACTCCAACGCAACGTGTGCAACTACGCACACATCACTCCTTGCGCAATGTGAGGCCGATAATTATGGTGATAAATTGTGGCTAAGCCATTTATAATGGCTGCGCAGCTTGAAAGCGTCCAAACGTTACACATGTTGCGCGCTGCAACACCTGGTGCTATACTACGCTACTGAAACGCAATGCGAGCAACTGTACGCAGCTGCACATAAGACATCTCAGAAAGTATGAAGCGCTAACACGGTAACAGCGCCACCTTCGCAAAAGAACCGGTTCATTCGGCACTCTGCTGACGCAGTGTATGTATAATCGGAGTTGAGTGATCTTTCAACCCCTTGTTGCTCGCGGCGTTCGCGCTGCATTTTGTTCAACACCGCGTAGGTTGTTTCGGAAATGGCATGGTGCAGGGTATAGAGTCTGGTTTCCACCAAACCATCCGACGCGGTGCACATTTTTCACGACATAAAACACCAGGACAAGCTTCTACTGCACCCTTCAGCTTTATACACGCCACTGAACAGAATAAAGACGAAGAAGCAATAACAAGCGCAAAGTGTGCATCGCATGTCGGCGAAGATATCCGCAACAATGAGCTTGATGCATACGCTGAATTCACTCAAAAATAAAACACCATGCTTAGGAATGTACCAACAAGAAAATCTACGCAAGCAGAAGTTCTATTGCGCGTTTTTTCGTGTCGTTTATTGAGCAAAAAATATGCTAAAAATTATTCTTAGGCATCTCGTCCTTACATGTTTTTGTCGTTCTTTTTTTTATGATGAAAAACGGTTAGTATTAAGAAGAGTATCACATCTCAGCTACAGTTTTAAATGACTGATGCACAACGACCGTCACATGCAAGGGAATATATAGAAACAGGAAGTTATATGACAACGCGCAAAACAAAGTCTCAATAATATCTACTCTCAAACTGCGTACATGTTAAAGTTGCTTATATCACAGTACTACTGACGCCCTATTTGTCCACTACAGGCGCCCTGTACGCGTGTCTCTCTTTTGTCCGTCGTCGTCTTCGCCCCTTTTACCTCGAATCATGCAAAACCAACACGCCCAGTTCTCCACCCTAATACTGCTACCGGCTCGCGTAAGGCGCTCCCGCTTCAGGTACTCGCTGACTGCGGCTGCTAATTGCGGAACTTAACCATGAGCTAGCGTTTTTAATTTTCCGAAATGCAGATCGGTCGGTCGGTGGGTCGGTCGGTCGGTCGGTCGGTCGGTCGGTCGGTCGGTCGGTCGGTCGGTCGGTCAGTCAATCAATCAATCAATCAATCAATCAATCAATCAATCAATCAATCAGTCAATCAATCAATCAATCAATCAATCAATCAATTTATTTATTTACCAGGTCATCGCTCCTATAGCGTTTAAAAAAATGGGGGCAAAAGCTTGGCGTGTGCGTGCCTGACCTACCATATTTTTCTTTCTTTCTTTCGCATTGCGCAATGCTCCCTCCTTTTTCCTGCCACCATGCCAGGAATCGGACCTTCATCCACGTGCTTAGCAGCGCAGCGCCAGTTGCTACAGGCAACAACGACGGTCATGCGTGAAAAAATGAAATGCAACAATGAAAGGCGACAGTGAAATGTGGCAACGTGGAATTATAAGTGACTTCGATAAAAGACGAGATTTCCGTATCAGAAACGGATGATCGCCGACAAATCCACGATAGAGAAAGCATCAGTTATTGGAAAACGGCGCATACAAATGCGCATGTGACGGGCGCACCTTAGAGGGCCTATCTGTTTACACCCGCATTTCCGTACACAATCCGGTGCTGGGTTTTTCGCAAATAGGGCTGCCGCCGCCACCACTTACGTCTCTAACTCACAGAAGCTTCGCTTTGCAAAAAGAAGCTGCACCTAACTATGTGCAAGGTTTACGCGCGTGTCTGTTAGTTCTCCCTCGTTGATCCTGAAAAGGGGAGCCAATGTAGAGCAGATGGAGAGCAGTACGCACAAAGTTCTCAAGCCTTCTCGCTGCGCACGTGATGGCGACTCGATTTACTGCAGCAAACACGCGAATAGGTGGATAGCAAAATGACGTCTTCCGGTTCGATGTCTATCTCTTCGCTGTTTCAAGGTGTGTGCCGTTCAGTGTAATCGGGAGAAAACACGTACTTTCTGCGACTCGGTTGTTACCAGTTATCTTGCCTCCTCCTCGATTACACTGAACCGCACACAACTTGAAGCAGCGAAGAGCTGAGCCTTGAACGTTCCGTGAACCGGAAGTGCTGCAGCAGACGACGCGCCGTTTTGCTATCCACCTATTGAAAAATAGGCGATTTCACTTAGCCGACAGCTCCGTGCCTGTTTATCACTTGCCAACTTCTTGGAAGTCTATAACTTCAGGGCCAGTTCAGAGGCTTTTTTGTGTTCTCGAGGCCATTGCGACGATGAAAGACGCATGAACAGCTCACGAGGCTTGCAGGATGTCGAGTCCGCTATTTTCATCGTGAGAAGTGAACTACCACAAGCAGGCTTTTTAATGGAGATGGGCGCGCAGCCGCTGAGACGAGAGAGGACACGACTTTCTATGCTCACAGCTGACCGTAGTAGACCGGCGCTGGCGTCGCGGGCGGAAACTTGAGCTTGCTTAGTCTCTGGCAACCGGTACAATTTTCGTTTGTTGCAATGTACTTGCAATACAAGAGAGACTGCAGTCTTTCACCAGGTGCAAAAGGAACACGAAAAGGGTTGGTGCTCCGTAGTTTCCCGCACAGGAACGCAAAAAAAAAAAAAACAATGCGAAACTAGCAATATCAGAACGCGAAATGGACGATACGACATAAGGCTCGTTCACACTTTCGACTAACACTGGTCGCGCGACCAAATTAGTCGCACACGATTTGGTCGTAAAGCGACCGCTTTGGCTTAGTCGCTCGCTGCTCGATTTTTCAGTCGCGCGACTGCAGTCGCTAACATCTGAACCAATCAGATGAGCAGGAACAGGACCTCAGCTTATTTTACTGGGCAATGGCAATGCGAGCGGACGTGAATTCTGTGTGGCGACGGGTGTGAACGCACGTAGGTGTGAACGTACGCAGGTGTGAACATCGGTCGCCTTGAGTCGCTTTATTGGTCGCCAGTCGCAAATGGTAGCGCAACCGTTGCAAGTCGCAGGTGTGAGCCTATACTCGGTGTTCATACCCTCCCCTTATGAGATTCGGTAAGCTATACAGCGCACGCAAATATACTTGGACCACCTACATCGAGTCACCTACAGCATTCGGGCGAACACTGCTTACAAGGCTCTTCAGAGGACATGGTTTTAGACAGGGCTGGGCAGAGATACCCAGAAAAGTATTCCGGAATACAGATATCGAAATACATGAACTGGAAGCCTAAAATACAGATACTGAGATACATTTGCCTTTCACGTAACGGGATATTTCGGAGATACTTTTGCAATAAGACGAAAAAAGTATTCCGGAATACAGTTACAGCGATACAGATACTGGAATACTTTTTTTATTTGAAGGATGCTCATACTACGCAAAGACACTCATTAGTGCAGCATAATGTTGTAATTAAAGTTACAGCGCATCGAAACGTTCAGTTCATTAGTTATTTATTACAGTACCTTCAGCGCCATTAAGACATTGCAGGGGAGGGGGGTAGACAAAGTACATAATCACTAATAATAACATAATTACAAGTATCAATTGCAATAAAAATACACTATTTTACAGGAACAGTAACAGGGATTGGACACCAAAATCGATATACTTGGCGAACAAACTAAGCTATGCTAGAAATAGCACATTTTAAGCAAATCACTCAAATCACTAATAAACACCAGTGAATTGAGAAAAAGCACACATTTATTTTGAAGATCTGCTTTGCTGAGAAGTTTGCTGTGTAGGCTTCTCAAATAGGCTGTCTTCTAACAGCGTCGGTTCAGCCTCAGCACAAGACTCGCGAAAGAAAAAAAGTCTGCGTATCGCTGAAGGCGAGCACAACTTCGTGCTATAGTGAATAAATATCGCCTTCATAGCCGGATTGCCCTGCAGCGTGGCGATATCTCTTCTCGGGTCATCTAGATACCGAAACGCTTCCGCCCTCACTCGGGTTGTTCTGACTGTTCAGAATCCGAAGTCTGTCCCCATCTTCGGAATCCTAAGCCGTCTGACCCTGTCAGCTTCAATGAAGCTGTCACTACCACCGACGCTACCAGCACCCATTTCAGAAAGCAGCAACAGGCGAAGTCGGCTCCGGCGGTGGGGGAGCCTGCTACCACAAAGACCGTTTCACGCATGTAATCAATTAGGAACGTACCCTGACATATGAGAGGTGGCTGAAAGCGCGTCAAAGATAGCCATCTTCTAGTCATATCCGCCGCGACGGGAACTGCTTTTGGAAGTGCCGCCGCTTTGAGAACTGAACGCCCGCGAAGCATTTCAAAGCCTGTTCCAAGGCGGTATCCGTGCGGGGGGTCACGAAGTAATGGCATGGCACCCGAAAAAAATTAGGCGTGCTGCACTGACCTTGAGAGACAGCGACTTTTGTCGGCAGGGGCTGACAACACTGCCCCCGCGATTCTGCCGTCTGCGGCGTCGCGCGCTTTACCACATGGACCATTCTGTGCTTGAGGGGACACCATCGCCGCCCTATCTGTCGGTGACCGGCGGCGCGCCTTTGCTTGTCTTGGCACAAAAAAGAAAAAAAAAACGCCACTCCACCATTGGAAACACGCCTAAACTCATTTCCGACACAAAAAAACAATGTAACGAGATACCCATGTCCTGCATAGTATCGCGATACAGGCGATACATCGAAAATATATTTCACTACTGAGATACAAATACATTTTGGAAATGTATCTCGATACAGAAATACAGATACTCAAAAGTATCTCTGAAATACTATCGCGATACTCTTGTATCGCGATACTGCCCAGCCCTGGTTTTAGACAAGTGTATGCGACAAGTGGTAGTTAGTTCTGTGTTGTACTGTGAGCTGCGCTTGAGTTGGACTGTACGTTCAGACCTGCGTTCAGACCTGCTTTCTAGATAGATTAAGCGGTTGGTGACCGAACTATCCGTCCTGTCATCCTTACCTTCTTTAAGATTGCGCTCATTACTACATTTTGCACTGTTATTTCAAATAATACGTTATTTATGCTCTGCAACAAAGAGAAGTGATGTGGCTGAAGCACCTTCTGCCTCAATTCAGCTGAGCAAGCGATTTATAACAAAACAAAACACAATGTATTTTTCACCCGTACACATTCTATGGTCACTTAGCTATGCGACCAGTGACTCTGACGGCTGACGTTTACGAATGACTGCAAAGGAACAACATATACTGCTATGTCGCGCTTTATAACATGCGCGAAAGGGGGGGAGAGGGGACACACGCTTTGAAATTCTAAAATAACATCTGGCATTTTCGATAACGCAAAATTTGCGTTGTGGTGCAAGATTTTATGTTCAATTTTTTTCTATACTCTCAGTGGCTTCGCGGCTTTTCAAAACTATAACACAATGTCTCGCTTGTTTGCTTCCTTCGCTTTTCATCATCATCATCATCCTCAGTTTATTTTATGTCTACTGCGGGACGAAGACATCTCTAAATGATTTCCGATTTACCCTGTACTGCGCAAGCTGATTCCATTTTACGTATGCGAACTTCTTAGTTTCATCTCTCACGTAACTCTCTGCCACCCTCGGCTGCGTTTCCCATTCATTGGTGTCTATTCCGTTGCTCTTACTGACCACCTGTTGTCTGTCTTGCGCATTACATGACCAGCCCAGGTCATTCTTTTTTTCGTTTAATATCGACTAGGATATCGGCTATTCCTGTTGTTCTCTGATCTATTCTATCATCTTTTGATCTCTTAATGTTACACCTATCATTTCCCGTTCCATCGCACGGTGCGTGGTCCTTGACTTGTCGCGTTTCTTTTTTTTTTTTATTATTAAATGTGATTTAAGGAGAGGTTGGTGCCTATACATGGCTCCGGCTACTCCTCTTCCCTTATTTAATAATTTGCGTCAGAAACTTATAAATAAAAGTAGAGTATCGTAAAACTCACTCGCGGCAATGACCTTTTAAAACGAATGTTCTCACGTCATGCATATTGTCCTCGTGTCGACAACAATGTTCACACACAAGACACACAAAAAACGTTCGCACTTTGCCGAAGAGTTCATCTTACAGTCCTCGCGATCACACAACAGTCACTGGGCCCTTGCCCGTACTTTAAACACAGCTGTCTTGAATTACAGCAAAACTTTTGTTGGGTATAGTTGGTACATAGCATTTAGGAACATAACTTCAGCGCAAATGAAGACGAATCACGAAGACGTGAAAGACAGGGACTGGCGCTTACTAACAACTGCTTTATTCTTCTCACAGCATCGCATATATATGCCACAACCACAATCATTGCATGCGCACGCGTAGCTTCGTATTGCATACGTAACATAGATATTTAAACAAGATACGCCACACCCACAACCCTTGCATGCGCACGCGTAGCGTCGTGTTGCAACCGTAAAAACACAGATGTCTAACCAAAATGCGCACGCATAAATTCATGTTCTGATGAGTACAAAGAAATAGAGGTGTCACTGATACAATCAGCTCCCCTTTTCCTGATGTGATATGCTTCCAATGCAAGCCGCGCATGTTCATTATTACTTCTGCCGAGAATCAACGTTTCGCGAAATCGCGTATCAGTGACAACTCTATTTCTTTGCACTCATCAGAATATGAATTTATGCGTGCGCATTTTGGTTAGACATCTGTGTTTTTACGGTTGCAACACGACGCTACGCGTGCGCATGCAAGGGTTGTGGGTGTGGCGTATCTTGTTTAAATATCTATGTTGTTACGTATGCAATACCAAGCTACGCGTGCGCATGCAATGATTGTGGTTGTGGCATATATATGCGATGCTGTGAGAAGTATAAAGCAGTTGTTAGTAAGCGCCAGTCCTTGTCTTTCACGTCTTCGTAGTCCGTCTTCATTTGCGCTGAAGTTATGTTCCTAAATGTCTTGAATTAAAAGAGGCAACGCGATTCTTTGTTATCCTCCGAGTTTAAGCCGCATATGTTAGTGCTGGCAATATGCAGTGA
Source organism: Rhipicephalus sanguineus (assembly GCF_013339695.2). NCBI lineage: Eukaryota > Metazoa > Arthropoda > Arachnida > Ixodida > Ixodidae > Rhipicephalus > Rhipicephalus sanguineus. The sequence goes on along the minus strand of NC_051176.1, from coordinate 198,424,679 downwards.
CCACGCAATTTTCGCTTTAGGGACAACGGTAAGCTGCTTGTCAAGATTTGGTCATGTTTTTTTTACTAACTTTTTTAATAACTTTTTATTTAGTGGAGACAGGTGGTAGGGCCAAATGGGAGAGTCGTAGTTCTTCCTGCGAAAAGTCCACTGCTGTTTTAAGACTTCCAAAAAGCGGGCGCTTGCAATATTAACACAGTGAGGAAATCTGGCCAATTTCACCGACGAAACCGAAATGCGGAAAAGCGCAAAGCGCAACTTACCCACTCTTCTGAGACGTCCACGAATGAATTACATCAATTATCGATCGACTGCGCTTCGTGGGTGTCTGGGCTGTTCTTGCGATTATAGCGCGCACGGCGCACATACTTTAGCAAATCCAGAACTAACACAACTGCGATGATTGTCGCGAGCAGTGACGTCATTCCGGTCGTCTGCTAGCTGCGCTCACCTGCGCTTCAGTTTCGGTGTTGCCGGTGAAATTGGTTGAATTTCATTAATACGCAATAAGCCCCTTTTTGGTAATGTCAAAGAGGCAATAGGCTCTTCTCAAGAAGGGACTTCAATTCTCCCATTTTACCTGACCACTAATTAAAATATAATTAATTTAATTCCCGATTACTGTCGTAATTGACATCTTTAGTAATATTAAGATGTCTGCAGCATGCATGGAAATTATGAAGGCAGCGGGCATGATATTCAATTTCCCTTATTTTTGAGGATTTGCGGACACATTTCTTGAAACTCTCTGTATGTACATACTCTCGCACAGATTCTAGAGGCAGGTTGCTGAGTTTCGACTCTAGGTAAATTTTAAAATCAAGTTCTAAGGTGTTACGTGCCAAAGACCACAGTATATATTTATGAGGTACACCGTAGTAGGGGACTCTCGATTAATTTTGACCATCAGGGCTTCCTTAACTTGCCCGTAAATCTACGTACACGAGTGTTCTTATCTTTCACGTCCGTAATAGTGTGGCCACCGCGGGTGCGAAGTGAACTCGGGACCTAATGCGTAGCAGCGCCATGGCGTATAGCTGCTGCGCCACCACGGCACGGGTCCGTTAGTTGGTAGTAGTAGTTTCTAGTCTAGCCGCTTTCCTGTCTCCTTTACCGTTTCCTGTGTGCATCCGTTTTATTGCGATAGCAATTATATGAACACTCTCAGTGAATTTTTGTCGTCGCCATCACCGTCATGTCCCGGATATGTATATGTATGCATATATACATAAAAACCACAAATAAAAATAATTCAGAGGAAAAAAATTCCGAAGCGCGCGACCGGGGACTCGAACCTGCGACCCCTCGCTCAGCAGCGCGCTGCCCTATAGACAATCACGCCATGCGCCATTTTTTTTCTTTAATTCATGGAAAGATGACCTCTTATTGCTGTGAACAGCGCACTACATAATTCGTCACATTAGAATTACCTTAACAGACACAACACCCACATTGTTCCCTACAGTAGGAGGCATTTCAAAAGTCAGGCAAACACACGCAAGCGTCCAGAAGTACAAGCCACTCCGGAACGGGCTCAAAAGTCTCAACCAGGGTGTCGGAACGAAATGTTTTTCGTTTCGGTTTTAGTTTCGTTCCACCGCAAAAGTTCCGTTCCGTTTCTGTTCCGGAACGAAAAAAAAATGTTCCGTAACGGTTCGTAACAGTTTTTTTACGCAAAAAATTTGAAGGTAATCATAAAAAACATTGGGTTTGTGATGTAGTTACTTGCCCTCCTCTTAGGAAAGTGGGACAATGGTAAAACACGTTCTTCAGAGGAGCGGAAGCAACTCTACCTACGAATTCCTAATTTCCTCTCAACTCGCACAAAGCAGTATAATTACAAAGTCATAGTACTTATTTATTTTCTCAAAAGACAAATACGATTTTTTTTTGTGTGGGCTCAATGCTTTCTGTCAAGGGAATGAGCACGATCTCAGAAGCCGCACGTCACTGAGATTCTCTTGGGGCAAATAATACAAGTACACATACAAGGTACCCACTACGCCATAAATCATCGTAATTTTTCTCAAGTAGCGAAGTTCCCACTATGAAATTTTTCGTCAGTTTTAGGAGAAACGTGGTACCCGCTACACATCTGTAAGGCAGTGCACTTTGTGCTGTGGTTGATGACGATGAGGAATTATGGCTGAGCACTTTTCAGTGGGTGGGAAGCAGTGTTGCGGAATGGGAGCCTCCATATCATTCCAGTTCCATTCCGGGGAATTAGGACTTGCCGCAATTCCATTCCTTTCAATTCCTCGGAATGAAAAAAGATTAGCCCATTCCCACTGTAGGAATGGCCGGGCAGTTCAATTCTATTCCTGTAATTTCTCAAAGCAGGAAAGGCATCTTTATAATTTGATCGAGTTAAGAATGAACGCCCCATAAAGCTGATGCCGTCAGATGCATTAAGAACTGCAAAAGTACGCAAAACACGTTACCAAGGTTGAGGGATAGTAGCTTGGTGACATCTCGTGCAGTACAACCTACCGTACTAATTCCCATAGGGGCAGTTCTTCCGCTACCTATAGTATTTGCATGGTCAGCATGTTTTAACGAATGACAGGATGTTTTAATAATGTTTAAGCCTAAATGTGTTAATTCTAAAACGATAACATAGCGTATTTTTATGCTGAAAAAAGTAGTGTTCAAGAGGACTAAGCAGTTCTACCACACGTCTGGAGCGGTCGTGAATATGGAGAAAACTAAGATTTGGTTAATGGGGAACAAAACCCTCTAGATCTGCTGGTATTAGTTGGAACAGTGCACCTTTCGGGCACATTGTGCCTTTGCATCGAATACGGAACACTGGGTCGCAGTGCTTGTCAGCACTGATGGTTGTCAAGCGAGCCTCGCAAGCATAAATGTGGTGAGGAGAACTTTCTGCGTTCGCCTGTGCGCAGGTATGCAGTGTCTTCCTTGTCGCAAAGGTTATTTACGTGTGTCAGGTACTGAACTGCTCGTGATATAAAGATCAGGCTGTGCGTAGAGTATTCGCCACTTTCGTGTGGGGGTATCAATGCGAACCAACGCGCAGGCGTAGTTTGTTTCTCCCTTCAGTATCTGCTGGGATAATGCATTTGTACACTAACTTATGCCTCTGTTTGTAGTAGGCGCGTCGCTTATAATATACCGTCCTTGTAATCAGCGAAGCCATTTAAAAATACTGCTTTATTGTTAAATTCGAGGCTCTGACTTACTAATGTTTGAAGTCTGAAAAACAGCACGTAGACGAAAACGTGCTCTATTTTCGGAAAAAGACGTAATTCCATTCCCATTCCATTGCGTGCAAAAGGAGCTTCATTCCATTCCCGTTCCGTTTCCGGAGTCGCGAAAATGTGGAATGATTTCGGAGTCATTTCACTTCTGGAGTGGCAACTCCGCAACACTGGTGGTAAGCATTAAACCACACACTTTGCGCTCTTAGCATTGTGTGATGACTGGTTGTTATTTTACTCTTCTGCCACGCTATATTACATATGTTAACACGACTTCCTTGCCCGACATGATGCTGTATAGAGTATTTTTGCGAAGGAGTTACAAGCACCAGCGTGGCACTGTGGTGAAAGACCCGACTGCCACTCAGAGAGCGCAGGTTAAAATCCCATCCTACCCTAGAAATTTGTTTCTCATTCAATTTTTTTTTCTTATTTCACGCGTTAGCGGTCACGGGCACCGGCCGTGGCGGACAACTATGGCGCCAAAATCAGCTGTTGTGATCTTATAACAGCTTTCGCTGTAACAAACTTCAGCGCCGACAATGCCCTCTCCACTTTGGCATGCGTGACAGGCGCGCAAAAGCCCACTTGGGTTAATATAAACATCTCTGGTTGCCACTGTTTTCGTTTTTCGCACAATTTCAACATATATTTTCTTTGGAATTCCTGTCTGAGGTACGCACTAATATTGTAACCTGAGATATGCTCACATTGCACGAGCTCAGTTGTTCCGGATCGCGAAGTTTTCTCGTGAACCGAAAAACGATTGAAAATATTTCGGTTTCACTCCGGAACGAAATAATATATAAAGTTTCGGTTACGTTTTCGTTCCGGTCAAAAATATCGTTTTTTTTTTTCGTTTTTCGTTTTCGGGTTTTCGTTCCGTTCCGACACCCTGGTCTCAACAACACTGCGCACTTGAGCAGCCTTCTTCTCGGAAGACAGACCTCGTCGATCGTGGTGGTTCGGCGTGTCTGTCTATCATGCGACTTTTCCATAGCAAATCAAGTCCTAATAACATCAATAAATCATATTGTGTATTATTGGTGGGGCTCTTTTTGAAGGGGAGGAACCTAATACCATGAGCTGTGATAGGAGCTGTGTGTGTGTGTCCCAGAAATAAAATGCGTCATGACAATGTATGAAACAATGCTCTATCGTCTCAGGTTGGTTACAGAGTCTACAATTTACAGTCCAGGGCACGTATATTGCTTTTTCATTGAGCCATGTCATCACTGGTAGAGCGGACGTGTGCAGTTTAAAGAAAAAGCGTTTTCGCTGCTGGCGATATACACATTCTACGTACACGGAATAATACATCATGACCAGGCAAAAGCAAATATGACAGTCGGCATACAGGTTCTGGGAAACGGTTATCCACAAGTGCAGCGGTTAGCGTTGTTCTGTCTATATTATAATGTAAATCTGGCTTTCAAAAAGTTGACAGTATCAACAATTTCTTTTAAGAATCGCGACAGCTGCGATCCCTTAGCAACACTTGTCGTGACAAGGAAAAGCAAGGTGGTAACTCGTTCTCCAGGGTACTAGCGGCAGAATACAAACGCACGCGGCGTTGGGTGAAACGCACGGGATGCCACACGTGACGAAATTAAAAATTATGCGAGACGCGGGCCATGATGCATCGTTGCCCGCGCTGCGTTTGCGTCGTATCGCTGGCGACCCGGCCACGCTAGTTTTCCATTTTGGCGTTGTAGCGCCGCGCCACTCGTGGCCAGTCGCCCAGGGAACAAGAAGAGCGTCCCGTGGCTCGTGGTGGCGTGAGCTAGTGGGAACGTGAAATCATATTCAGATGGGTGCAGGGACAAAGAAGTGAAAAAGAAGTGAGAAGGACAAAGAAGCGCGTTTGCGCTGTAAATTGTAGCCTGAGGAATATGTACCAACTAGACCCAAATGAAGTTTTATTTTAATGACCGAAATTGACGCGAGCAGGGAACGCGAGCCGTGGCTTCACGTGCCACTGCCAAGCGCCGTCTTTATTTCCTTCTCTTGAGGTCGCGCGTACTGCGGTTTTGTTTGCCGCCAAAAGGATGGCGCTACAGGGTCTTGGGACAACTCGAGCGCAAGAGTCCGAGAGTGACTTGCGTTCTGCGCATGCGCCCTGGCGGCTCGCAAATTTCTTGGGTCCCCAATTCTAAATCTCTCAAGCGTTTCGCCGGAGTTGGGATGTGCGCCCCCGACTTGTACTTTGACATACAGGGCGTGGTCGACCGTGGTCGCGCGCTTATCTGTGGAGGGGGAGTTTTGTACATCTTGTGCTTTCACCGCAAAGTTTGTGTTGAAGCTATAGACAGCACGAAGGCCACATAGCTTGCTGCAGCGGCTGCGTTTGCGAAAGGAATGAGCTGGGGTGCTACGCAGGATAGCCCGAGTTTGGCGAAACTCGAAATCTTTTTGAGCTCTGGCGACACCCCCTTTTGAACGAGCTAATAGTACGATAAGGTCAAATCCATTCCTCAGTGCGCGCTGCGTTCTATTGGTTACGATGGAACGCGGCATCATGTCAAGGACGTTTGACCAAGTTGGGTAGTGTCTTCAAACTAGAGGCATCTTCTTTCATTTCTTTGTCGTTCCACCGAGTGCAGAAGTGCACCCATGCAAGAAAACTGTCAGAAACTTTTACTAACGATATTTTGTAGAGGTACGGGCTATTTATTTTCCTTTTGAAGCGTTTAATGTCTGCACTAAGTATCCTTTAGAATAATCAGCTCCGTGTCCTCTGAGATTAGCTCCGGTCTTACAACACCGCGGCCGGGGCTAATCGCCGAGGCCACGTGTGTAGTCATCATCGTCGGCCTGTACATTCTAGCTCGTTGCTCGGCCGGGGCGCGCCCTCTTCGTCCTCTTATTAATCGTCTGCTCGCTCCCTGAGCACGTGCGCTCGGTTGATTAGGTAATTGGCTGGGCGGTATACGTACCTAGCTAATTAGGTCGGGACATGATATGATCAGGCTAATTAAGCCAAGTCATGCTAAGACCGATCTACTTAAGCCGCATCTTACTTAGATCATGCTAATGAAGCCGGGTAAAGCTTGGACTGAGCTAATGAAGAGCATGTTCATTAGCACGACGCAAATTAGGTTGCGCTCATTAATATCAAGCTAAATAGGACCTTACTCACTAAGGTCACGCTAATTAGTATTGCGATAACCGGTATTATGCAAATCAAAGCCATACTAATTAGAATGTTGATAATTAAGTTTGTATAATTAATGTGGTGTTAATTAAAACATTACCGATTAGGACATTACTATTCAATATCAATAACATCAAAAATGAAACTGAACTGACGTGTTCTTCACACCGAAGCAGACCGGGAGCAGACTGAGTAGACGAGCCACGTAAAAAGCTGAAAGAAGCTAGGTGATCACAAGCTCCTCCGATGGCTCCAACCTTGCACAAGTAGTGCATGCTGACCAAATTATTTATATGCAAAGAAGCTGCTGCTTAGCGTCCACCGCATGAAACGCTTGACAGGCTACCGACACTATGGCAGTTACGAGTTGAACTGGGGCCTTTTCAGAATCAACGAGTTTATACCCAAGTTCTCGCGTGAATCAAACTTCAATTTGATTGACAGACGCCCACCGCGTTTGCTCTTGCCGAGAAACAGTGCTCACGCTGCAACGCCAGCGAGCGGCACGATTCATCTATGAGCTTAATCGTACAGACTATGGAGACACGCACGAAGAACTACGGGTTATATCGTCACGTGGCTGCAATGTCTCGCATTCAGTTTCACCGCACTCACGACGCACTACTCATGGATGGATGCTATGAGCGCCCCTTTTATAACGGGGCGGTGACAAGTGTGCCACTAGGCTCGACAAATAAAAAAATTCTTTTTTGTAGCGTTAGCTACACTGGCCTAGCCACTTTCGCGTGGATCCTCAAGAGCCGTGCTGCGCATGCGCGAGGATCAGTGATGTCACGCACAGGAGCCGGCAAGCCGGCAACTCCCGCGCACTCCGCCGCCGCCGGTCTGCGCGCGAACGTATTGGCGCTGGCACGCGCGCAGCTATCCGCCTTCGGTGTGCAGTCGCCGTCTGACACTGCGCTGGCGCCGCTTGATGGCGCCTCTAACTGGCGTTTGCTAGAGTCACTGTATATGCTACCTTTAGGTAGCAGAGTAGCGCATAGGTCCGGCTAGCAACCACAGCTATGCGGTGAAGTCGCACTTCGTTTTTGCAGGCGACATGCCTACTGTGTCGCCGATTAACCTGTCTGGCGTGTCGAAGACCGGCGATGAACATTGGCTGTCGATGGCTTGTGTTAATTCAGTTCGCAGCAGCGGCGGAGTCGAGAAATAAAAAAAATTGGCCCAAGCGGCAGCTTCTCCGCAATGCATGGTTGCTAGCGGCGTTGGAAGACAGATGCACAACTCTGCTACCTAAAGGTAGCATATACAGTAACTAGCGTTTGCCAGTGTGGGAGAGAGCAAATGCGGCTCAACGGCGCAGAAGAGCGGAAAAGCTTAGCTCATCGGATCCCGAAGTAGTTGCCTGGCAAAATAAATATACATGTGCCACATAATACGTATACCGTGTGTGTGTCATTGGAGCAGCAGTAAGCATGACAATCAAGCTAATCCTACACAATCAGGAAAGCTAAGAATAATTAGCTGAACCTTTGCTAACGCTACGTTATCCTGGCATAGCCGAGCTAAGCCACTGCAACCTTTTTTTTATGTTGGCCTAATGCCTCTCAGCTGTGTGTGCGCCCTTGTTGCCTTCGAGAGTGGAAATTTCCAGGCTGCAGGTGGAACGAAAGAACTTGCCCGAAAGAGGACAAACGCCCACGAACACGCCTGTGGGAGACGCGATGTTCAGTTGGCAAAAAGATAGCGCGACAATCACGCTAACGTCGCTGCAATATTGAAATGTTGACTGAGTGGCGGCGCTGACGTGTTCGCACGCGGTGTTCCTTTGAAAAACGCCGCAAATGTCGCACACGCGTTTGTGATGCCATGCTCGTTCTTGTAGCCGTTTTTATCAACGCTGCTATCGCGTGCTTCGCACTGTATTCCTATCATGACCGCCATAGTGCGAGCTCGGAGCAAACTCGTGTTCCCGAGAAGCTCGGGCCATCCTGCATAGGGAACCCAAGCTCAAGTTTGGGCGCGATGCTCGCGCGGCTGAGCTATGCGCTACTGGGGGCAGACGCTGCCCGGGAAGGCGCTTTGTCACCAGATTTGCCAGCGGCGGCAGCAAGGACACGTGCGCGCATACGTTCCTCATTCGGCCCAGAGCACTGCTAGCAAACAATAGTTACATTGTGAAGCACCACAGATGCAATCCGAGAGCTCTGCGCGTGCACGTGCGCGGAAGCGGGGGCGGCAGTGTTGTGGCCTTGGATGCCTCCAGTTGCGATAAGAGCAGTGGCGCCGCTCGACGTTGCTTTGGAAGCCTATAGCCCCCCTGCTAGCCAGAAGAGCCAAAGTAGGGGCTAGTTGAACAACTGTGACAGTTCGCACTCGTCCTGTGTATACCTGCGCGTTCTTTTCGTGCGTCCTTCTTAGTGCTTGAGCAGTGCGCTGCAAGTGTCGAGTTGTGACAGTTGTTAGTTCGCACTCGCCTTGTGTGTCTTCTTTTTCTGCGTCCTTTGTGCTTGAGCAGCGTGCAGCAAGTTTCTAGCTGCTTGCCATTCGATCTTCCTGTAGCATTCCAATTTCTTGCTATCGCATTCATTTCTTCGCCCTTGAGGCGAAACTGTGACTTTTTTGGCTGGATATATTTCCTTGCACCCGTTGGCTATAGGAATGTCTTGTTTGTTCCTAAATATATTTTTAAAATTTCCCTTCATACTCTCGTTTGGCGAGCTTTCTGTTCCATTTTCCCTAACACTGGCCGAAAATCCGGTACGAAAATGTCGTCTGCAGCCATGAAAATTGTAGAGCGAGAATGACTGATGACCGTGGACCATGACGGAAAAACGTGAAACTACATTAAGACACGAAAGCGCGGCAACTCTGAAAGCGCCAAATGCAAAACATCGTACAATGCCGTCGAGGGGATTCATAGCGTATCTCTATAAAAGGTGATGACTGAGTAATGACACGTCGCTCCGTACTGATCCAGAGTGGCGAAACTTTTCGTAGCGCCGCAAGAATAGCGTCGCTACAGTGCGAGTCCTGAATTATCACTAAGGCGCACTCAGGTCACCAGCCTATCCACTTAGTCATTTTGAATACTTATTCTTTGCGGCGCATTATCACTCATTCTGAGCTACCTAGCGTCGTGTCATTGAATATTCCGTCGAGTATAACGAGGAAGCTTACGCGCTGCACTAAATTACATATACACTCATCGAATGAGCCAACGTTATCGTCGCTATTTGTGTATGAAGGAGGACATTTATATGTGTCTGCATGTATACGTATATATAATTCTTCATTAATGCTAGATACTCTCAACCGAATTCGCCGATGCGTTTCGTCCCTTATATATCCTTATCATTTAATCATTTATGGTTTCCTGCACCTAACCTAACGCAAGGCCATCGCAATGGATGCAAATAAGTCTTTCAGTAACCATGACGCAGAAACATAGCACTGAAACGAAGCAGGGATAAGAAGAACGTGAGCGATGGGCGATGCACTGACTTTAAACTACAATACAGGGTGTCCCAGCTATCACGCAGCACGATTTAAGAAAAGAGGAACAGAGCTACGCGAAGCAAACCTAGCGAACATTGTTCCTAGTACACTGGAGTAGCCACTGCTAATTTTTTCGTTAATAAGGTTTAATTAATTAGCTATAATGATATTTATAACTCGACAAGTACTCGCGTAATTATGAAAATCTCATTGAGGCATATCTATAGGCATGTTCAAACGACATCAACAGCGCCATTTTCTACAACGTACTAATTACGTGCTCATTTTTTTCCGCCTGATAAAGATATTGCGTGACGTGCCTGTATGACGAACACATATCACAGGGGATAAAATGAAAATCATGACATGCATGTCATGTACGGCATGACTTACACGCCACGCTCATTGTGCGCTTGTGGCCGTTTCGCGAGCTTGATGCGCACCAAAATTGGTATTGCGCGACGTACCTGTAAGACGAACATATATGACAGGTGGTAACATGAGAATCATGACATGCATGTCATGTACGCCATGGCTTACATGCCACGCTCATGGTGCGCTCGCGGCCGTTTCGCGAGCTTGATGTACACAAAACAGGTATTCTGCGACGTGACTGTATGTCGAGCATAAATCACAGGTCCTAACATGCAAATCATGATATACATGTCATGTGCGGCGTGATTTACATGATGCTGTCTTCGTGCGCTTCCGGCCGTTTTGTTAAGTGTATATATATCAAAATTGGTATGGCATGACATGAGTGCATGACGAACACATATGGCAGGTCATGCAGTGTATATATCATAATATACGTTTCAGTAGCATGGTATATACCAGATCGTACGTGCATGTATGCATGACAAACATGCGATAGTGAACTACATATCATAACACGAATGACTTCATTTGCTTCAAAGACAAACAAGGCGATATATGCAGGTCCTTGCTGGCTGCTTCGCATTACATCGATTCCCACAGCGCGTGAGATCTTTCGGATTTCTTTCTCTCTCTTTCTATATCTCTGTCTTTCTTTATCTCTTGCTTCTTTCTCTCTCTTTCTCTTTATTTCTCTGTGAATCTTTTTTTCGTATTCTATCTCTCCCTCGCTCTCTTTCTGTGTTCCCCTTTCTTTCTCTTTCTCTCCTTTTCTATATCTTTCTGTCTTTCTATCTTTTTATGTCTTTATTCCCATTATTTATCTCAATTTTTCTCTCTCTCTTTATTTCTATACTGTTCTCTCCCTCTTAGTGAACCAGTGGTGAGTAGTGGGATTTGCCCAATTTCTGTGGCACATACCCGTTCATGATGATGATAGTTTTCTGATAGGCCGCACGAATTCGACAGCTTCGCTGTTGAACCAATAGGTGTAACGTGAAGAAAGGAAAACTGCAATATGGATCATATAGCAAAAATGTGTAGCTTATACACAGTTGAATTTAAAAGGAGCAAGTAGAGAATGTCGATCAATGCGTACAGGTTAAAACCAGTGCGCATAATGCATTGGTTGCTAAGGAAAAATGAGACGCGGCCTAGAACATAACTGACGGGATTTGCAATCGTAGGATTGAGTCAACTGGTGCAAGTCGTTGGGAGAGGCCGTCTCGCGGTATTCGCAAAATGGAGTCATTGCTGTTTCTGTTGCCTCTGAAAAACATGCGTACATGACGTAACTCTGGGGACGTAACGCGCATACTGCAGCTCGTGCATGAGTTAATGCGCTGTGAACTCCCACGACAGTCCAGTGGTTCGCGATCCCCGCTAGCCTGTAAAACTTCCTGATACGCTGTCGTTTTGTGTTTTCAATTCCATTCCACTATGTGCTCTGCTGGCTTATTCCGGGTGATTTTCCTTACAATTGTTCCTCGATCTTTGGAACCAGACTTTCAAGCGCGTGAAATGTCTCGAGCCATCAGCATGCCATCAGGGATATAGAAGTCTACTTGTGCTGGCTTGTGCCCGACATGAGATCATCCATCGAGCGAGTCGGGCATCTTTTACATATATGCTTGCTCCGGTACGTCCCATTAAATCAGCACCTATAGCGTGGCTCTATCAATTTTGTCTGTCGGCGTCATCGTCATACCGTTGTCGATGCCGCGAGCGGCGAGAAAGTCGTGTATGCACAGTGTCTCCGCCAATCGAGCGCTTCCGTCAGCCGGATCGGGGCCGATGCGTTGTCGCTGCGTTCAGGGCCTGTACCCGCGGCACGTGCTACTCGGGAGACCCATGGAACGGAAGGGGGATGTCCGATACTAATGGGACACCGTTAGAGACGAGCGCTCGGTGAGGGGGATCGAACCTTAATTAAAACGACTGGCAGCTTCGTTCGTCGTGCCTCCGGCGCACGTTCTCCACAACTGCGGAACGCGAGCAAAGCGCCAAATTAGTTCACCTATTAGTAGGGCTAACGGAGGACTTTGCCGAGGCCGAAATGGGAAGGGAATGGCGGAGAGAGGCGCGTTGACTGCTCTTCTTGGAGCGTGCGTGCTCTCCTTGGGACCTGAAATGTTCCGCTTAAAATGTTGGCCATCGCCCAAGACTCCCGATAAGCTACACACACAATGAGAATAGCTTAAAGCAATCGCAGTCCCTTGGCACTACTGCTACAGTCAGTGTGTAATAATAGTAAACATAGAGGTGCCAAAAGAAACGATCATATGAAGTTGTGATGCACCCGCACGGCCATCGCCTGTGACGTAATTGTTTATATATCGCTCTGCTGTCTCGCATGTTGCTCACTAACGATTTGCCAAACGTTTGTACGTGTCGTTCCATTGTTTATTTTGGCATGCGGACGTGATTACGCAAGGCATCGTTTGTTCACTTCGGCCTCCAAAGTTAAATCATCAATCAATTGGACTCATGGATATACGAATACAGCGCTGTTCTTTTCATTTCTACAGATACATCGCGGAGGAAACTGTTGTATTTTAAAGCGTAGCTCTTAGGCGCCCGTTCCTGCGTAGGGCGTCGGCGTGCCTCGTCTCTCGACGTCGCTCGCCGTAACCGAGCGAACGAGCACAGCGAAAGACGCCTCGTGTGCAGCGTCACGTGCGCGTCCGCCAATCAGAGCTCATAACGCCGTGTCGTACGTCGCGAGCATTGTGGTCGTCGAAACTTTTTCTCGGTGGAGCCTGCGCGCACATTGGACCTTTCGACGAAAAGACATAATACTGGCGCTAATGTACAGTATGTTCGAGCACCGTGTCCATCTTTGGCTTGTCACTCTCACTTAGACTGTTCAAAATGGATAGAGCAGCATTCAGAGATTACTCGACGATCATTCACATGCCACAAGGCTTCCTTCATGACCCGAGTAGCACTGACAATTGGACGAGTTGGTACGGATATATGGATTTAGAACGGTGCAACAAGGCAGGCGAAAAGACGAATGATCACACGAACACAGGCGCCAGCCTTCGTGACCATCAAGAACTTGCAGAGGTGTGTTTCTTGAAGATAAACTACGTGTGGAAAGTAAAAGGTTGTCTGCAGCTGTATGTACATACATGTCTGTCAAATTTCTCATTAGGGAGCATAGCCTTTTTTTTTATCCGCCGTCATCATCGACAGAGGGTGGGAAGGGACAGGGGTTAATCCCCTCTTCCCCTCGCCTTGCCCGAAGGAAAACTGCCGGACCAGCTTTAAATAAAGTTTATTCACTCACTCACTCATGCTTCCATCATTTTTCATCGATCGCATGTATAGAAAAAGATACTCTTAATGCAATTCCGCTTTGCAGAGCTGATAGAGAAAAAAGTTACGGCGTTCAAAAAAGATACAATGCGTCAATTAGCTAATAGTTACAAACACGAAGAAATCTAGACTCACTTAGCCTAATTGTAATATACTCAAACTTCTGAAAAGCTTTTAAGTCCAACGTTACTTTTCATTGCACTCGCTATAGAACACTTCCGACACATATAATAGAAAATTGTGTGCTCCCAAACGCTACGTTTGAAACCTATTTATGGTTTCTTTTGTACCCTTACAAACGCTGCACTAAATGGACAGCTAAAAGCAATAATTTAGCGCGAATTTACGCTATCTGTTTTTATTAGTTCAACACGTACTTGTCGGTTACTATATAAGTCATTTTGAGAAAATGAAATATACGAACTCCTTTGGCCCAGTATGACCGAGAAGCCGTGTTGGTGCGGTGAAAGGCTTCCTTCGCGTTTGAAAAGCTGTCAGCAGTTTTTACGAACACGCTGCTGTCTATGCATCCTATATTTACATATTTGTCAAAGGTAACCTCAACAAGAGGTAGCAACGCTGTCGCGACAAAAAAAAAGGAGAAAAATTGTGAGACGAGCGGAAGTCAGTGTCGTTAGATTGGCATGCTGTGCACCCCACGAGTAAAGACGGAAAACTCGTTGTTGAAAGAAGGAAAAAAAAATAATAATAACACGACGAGAGACGAAGGAGAAAGAGAAAGCAACATTTATTTTTCAATCTCGGACCCTCGAAACCCAAATTTAACTATTGCACTCCGCAAAAAAAAAATTGCTTTCAATACGTTGAAATCGAACTTTAGTGGCATACCACACATGTGGTTAAAACGTCTCGTAACGCTACCGAGGGGTAAGTAATACATTGCGCAGTGTAGCTATGTTTCTTTCTGGTGTCGCAACCTGTGCGGTAGCGCCGCAAATTTTTATAGCCGTGGTTGCACCGTATAATTATCTCGGAGGAAAAAAAAATTGTACATCTAAAGGACCGGCTGCTATGCGTGTTACGTGCCACGGATCGTATCAGTTTTCGCAGCTCTTCGCAGAGTTCGAAACCGATTTTGTCGAGGCCCCCACACGGTGGAGCACTCTGTGCCAGATTAAAAAGAAAAAGAAACTTCAATGAAAAAAGAATAAACGCTTAAATGCACTGTCGAGGTTGCGGCGAATCCGCGGGTGCGACAACAACAGCACGCTGGCCCAACCTCATTCTCTGCGGACATCGAATAATTGCGTAATGCACTACGTGGCCCCTGAATGCCGGAAAATGACAAAAGTAGCGGCACCGAAAATCCCTCGTGGCCGCGGTCTTTCCCATCTCATTTTTCTCTTTCTTCTCCTGGAAATGTCGATGTTTTGCAACGCCCATTTTTATACCCCGCATGCACATGCTTGCGGCATCAGTGTTGCGTAGTTGCAATAGCGGGGCTTCATATTGCCCACGCCATTCTTTTTGAATGCAAGCTTATGTATTGTACGAGTAAAGCTACTACTGTGCTTGGCTATGGGAAGAGCTTACCGAGAGGTAACGAAAAGCAGGTTACGAGCGCTGCCATGAAAAGACTTCAAAAGACGCCGAATCAGTCGGAAATAATGAGCGGCCAAGGAGGCAGCATCTGCAAAAGGCGTGCTTCGTTTGAAGTTTTCTAAGGCAAATTAACCGCAAACTTAGCTTTCTTTCTCGAAATCAAGGTTCGCGATAGCTCAAGCTCGGCAGTCTGAAGATTCATCTAATAATAGCACTATTCGCAATATTCTCTGTTACGCGCTTGACGGCGAAGTAATCAGCGCAGAATAGTAACGGAATTCACCTTTTCCTAACACACGTAAAGCGCTCATTCATATAAAGAGGCGGGCTGTGTAATCTCAGCAGGAACGTAATTGGCACCGTACTGTTTTGTTTTAAATGCGAAGCATTTCTTAGCGAACCTCAGGCACTTTGGCCGTTTCTATCTACGTATCTATCTATCTATCTATCTATCTAGCCGCCTACGTCTGGGCGCTCTCTTGGTCGTCTCCATAATTTGTAATATACGAAAATTGGCATAGCAGGGGATCAGTGTATGACGAAGACGATTAACTGGTCATGAGATGAATAACGCAAAATACCTGTCGCGTACGTCATGAAACCCTTTCCCTCAGTCACGTGGGGCACATACCCGCATACCCGAGTTCATGTTATGCGGGTATGTGCCACAGGTGATACAGAGTCTAAATCAACTCATTAAACGCGAACATACACATTGACACGCGAGGAAAGTGATAATAATAATAATTCTTGGGGTTTTGTCTCAAAACCACGATATGATTATGACAGACGCCGTAGCGAAGGGCTCCGGAAATTTTGACTATTGGGTATTCTTCAACGTGTACCCAGATCGCACAGTACACGGGCATCTAGCATTTTGCCTGCATCGAAATACGACCGCCGCGGCCGGGATCGAACCCGCGACGTTCGGGTCAGCAGCCGAGCACCGTAACCGCTACACCACCGCGGCGGACGCAAGGAAAGTGAGGAACTTGAAGACAGGACACCCCTGGAAGATACTCAACTACCATCCACTCGTCCACGAGGTCCGCAACATGGATAACGAAAAACCGGGGTCAATGCTTCCTACAATAAATCTGCTGTGAGAACCAGGCCTCTAATCATTACCGGTGACTTCAACATTGATTTATTCATACGCAACAACGGTTGGTCCTTATACTGCGAAAAAGACGGCTTGGGTGTGGACAGGGCGTCAAAAGGCCTCGCTGCTACGTCCACGACAGGAGGCATCATACATCATTTCATCGTAAGAGGCGTCCAGGATTTCCACCAGTTGCACTATACCTCGCACTTCACTACACTTAGACTCCTAATAGCCGGGATCACGAACGGATCCGATTAACAAGTCCGGTCCAGCCGCTGGTGATCACTGATCACGGTGGTGATGACCCTGTTGAAGAACTCTCAAGAAACCATTCTACACCTACACACGGATTCGTGAAACGTGCGTGCGTTCTCCGTTATAACGGACAAGTATAAGCATAACAATTGTAACTCTGACTGTAACGTACGTGCAGTGCTGCTGCACGTGCCACTAGGCTGTGTGCATACCTAGGGAAACTTTCCTGAATGAAGCTCACTTGCGAGCTAAAGGCTGTCCTGTGCATCTCTGTTCCTTCTTTGGCCTGTTCGGATTCGCGCTATCCAGTATTGAAGCATAAGCACTATAACCAGCTTACCGCGTCTGGTGTTGGTAACACCCATGTTGGCATCGTTACGCAACTGTAAACAATTGGTATTGTTATAGAATACATATGCTCTTCAACAGAGGAGTGTGGGTATACCAATTCCACATTTCTCTAGCGTCATTCCGTAACGTTTCGCTCAATGTGAAAAATTACGCCACAGTCACCATCACGCGCATGCTTCGCATTACGTCGATTCCCAGGGTACGTGGGATCTGCCGAATTTTTCGAACGAGCCGGCTCGAGATCTTTATTTTTTCTCCTGTGCGAGATCAATCATGTGCGAATGAGAAAAAAACATTGATTCTATTTCGGCCCCCTGGTCTGGGCACTATAGGTGTTGGGGCGATGGTGAGAGGCTGCGAGAAACGGGGCTTTGGATGTAACAAGAAACACTATACCCAGGAAGTACACGGCGCAACAAAATTTTCGCTTCGCGCTTTTTCTTTTCTTTCCGACGCACTCTCTCGTTGGTCTCTTGTTTCTATACGCTCTCTGAAAGTTCACTTGTATTATTTTTATCGTGTCACCTATACGTATGAACCATAAGCGTCCTATTTTGCAGCGCGCCTTTATAGTATATGCCTTCTGAGGTAAGTGAGCATGACGAAGTACTGTGAAGTCTGTCGACTTCGCACACAATGTCAAATTTCAGGGCTTTTAATAAAGCATTCGCTTGTAGCCATTACGTTATTGCGAAGTGCCCTTTCCTATACACCAGGCGACCCAACCGCTCGCGGCATGCGGCTGCGTTATCGCAGGAGGCACACGTATTGTCACACAGAATGTGAGACTGCGTGCTCAGAGGACACGCTTTAGTCCCGCGGATACGTTACGGAAGCAGACATGTTTTACGAGTCCGTACGGTGGTGAACTCTCTCTGCTTGTGTTTCAGGTCCCCCGAAATTCGATGTGAAGTTTCGAGCCCACGCCGTCAAGAGAGGCGAGAAGGCCCGATTGCAGTGCACGGCCATCGGAGACCTGCCCATCGCGATAACCTGGTCGAAGAACAATGACAGGGTTCCCGAAAAGAACAAGTACAAGTACGTGTCACTTGCCTCTTTCTGTTGTTTTGACATTCCAAACTATTTTCACAGCCCAGTGTAAGGTAGTAAACCGGAAACTCGAATCTGGTTGTATTTACTCTCTCTTTCTTTTTGTATTTCCGTGCTCGAAGTGTGCGCACACATAGCTCACACGTAACGGTGGCGACGCCGTCCTGCGTCTTGTATCGTAAAAAAATTTTGTATCCTTCACGTATGGAATTATTCGTTTAGGTCATTCACTTCTCTTCCAAAGGGAATCATTGTCAGCTTAACATACGTGTCAACTCTTTTGTCTTTTTTACTGAGTCGATCTCGCATTTAAGTTTTTAGCACATTGCTGATATCATCTAAAAAAAAGTTTTTTAGCTCAATGCTGATATTTTCATGCATAGTACGTTCGATTAACGTCGCTTGATTGCTCAGCAGCAACGTATAATTGTACCAATTAGCTTGAATCAATGTCGCAAATTTTTCTCACGGTGCTCTCACGAACTAATCAAACTACCGGTGAACCCTATTATGCATTTCAGTGTGCTCGTTTCCTTTCTTTCCCTTTGTTGTTGTTTATCACGTGCGTATTGCTTGTCTATGTAACTTTAATTATATTGTGACGCTATTCATCTTTTGTATAAACTTACCCCTTGATTCACCTAGACGAGCAAACCAAGTACTTCCCAGCATTCCCTCTTATTCTCCTCTCTCTCTCTCTAGTTCGTGTAATACCGTAGCGACCAAGCACTAGTAAATGCTGAGATTCAGACTAGTCATTTTTTCCTGCCCTTGCTGCTCATATAGTTTATCCATGCAACTTTTCACGGCGTTCTAATTAAACGAAAAGTCCGATTAACCGCGGCTGACTTAGCGACAGTCTGCTTTATTAGTAAGCGACTCAACTTGCACTTGTCGTGCTCGGCAGCTACGGAATTAGACAAACTAGAAAGAGAGGAGATTAAGGGACGAATGCTAGGAAGTATTTGGCTTGATACCCTGCATGAATAAGTGATAAGGTTATACAAAATACTCTTAAATCGGTCGGGGTTAATTCGACCTTTCGTTTAAGTTCGAACGCGGTGAAAACTCGCAGGGAGAAACTAAACACAGTTAGGGATAGAAAACTTGACTAGTGCGAACCTCGAAAACATGTCGCATCAGTTTATTCTACACCTACCTTTTTTTTTTTTTCATTTGTTCGATCTGTGCGGGAAAAAAAGAAAAGTGCATGTTGTATCTAAAAACAAAGTGATGGTTACAGTGTTTCTTTCTTTCTTTCTTCTTTCTTCTTTCTTTCTTCTTTCTTTCTTTCTTTCTTTTTGTACGAAGCAGGCCGGATACTTCCTACGCATTAGTTGAGATCAAGCCACGCAGTCTGTGGCCGATACGCTGGCACAGTTCACAAGCAAAAACACGGTACGCCTTATCTAGCGTCGGTTTGCGCCAGGTAGCAGCCGTATAAACAGCGCGTCGATATATTTCCGTTCCCGCAAGACGAACGTAGTACATGCCACAGGTATAGGTGCTTGTACCATCGACGCGCCATATGTGGGGCGTAGGACGGCCGTTCTGTCTCCTAAATCTATACACGTGCAACTCTCCATTCACTCTCGGGAACCAGCTGCGTCGATATGGCGGCGTCGCCAATGATGGAAGGAAAGAGAGAAGATGGCGACACGCGCTAGGTTTATAGCCCGCCTGATTGATTCGCGATCGAACGACTCCTGCTTGAATCCCAGTGCACGGAAAGTCGGTTTCTCCCTGCCCTTCCCTCCATGTGTCGCGGGCTACATTTGCGAGCAGGTTGTACGTGTCAGGCGGGCAATCGACTCCAGACGGCAACTAGCTCAACCTAATGGAAAATGTCGCAGCGAATTTTTTCACGGTGCTTGCAGCACGTCCTTATGCATTGAACGATTCCAGAAACTTGGGATTGCATCGAAAGCTGTCACTTTGTCGTGGCTAATGCGGGATTGTAGCTACTCTAGGTTGTGATTAGCATCACGCCAAGTTGAAACGGGGGCGCTTTGATGTTATCAACGAGTTCTTGGCGTGCCACGTTTCCGTGCCGGCTTTGTGGTGACTATAGACAGATCTACTCTACTGGTCAGGTTTTTTTTTTTTTTTTCGTGTAGCGATGTCGCGTCGACAACAAGTGGCTTTTTCTACGCCAGTACATGCTGCCAACAGCAGCCTCGTTTTCGGGCATATAGTTATGCGTCTAAGGATTGGTACGAAGCCATCCTTAACACAGAGTGGCTAGGCCGAACTGAATGCCTCACGACGATTGAATCGGTAAACTGTACAACTTTCCTTTTGCTCAGCTCAGTTATTCATCCAAAGAAACCGGCATCAAAAGGTACCTAAATACAGCTCGAAAAGGCTAGCTACTAAGGTTGTTAACCCAACTTCAGGAAACGTCACAGCAAGTACATCAGGTAGCAGTTATGTGCGCTTAGACGCTGAAATCTCGCAGATCGTATAGTTGAAATGTGTTGCTTTGACACATCGCACAGATGCGGCGTTACTAGTCGTCCAAAGACACGTTGCTATAAATATATCTTAACAAAATGGGGCTTCCGGCTAATGGGTATTTTATGACTAAATGTTTTTAGCGCATAGACCAAAGGCATAAGAAGACATATGGAACGCGAAATGACGCGCCTACAACATTACAAATCTAGTTCCCAATGTGTTGTGATGATGTCAAAGTGGCTAAGGCATCCTCCATAGGCGTTTGTGTTAGGTGTCCTTATAATAAACACCTTGACGGCTGTGCACGATCTGTAGACGAGATTTATGCGGTCAACTTGTTCGGAACAACGAAGGTGCGTGTCTAGCAGATCGGTTGCAGTCTGCAGAAGCAAACATTGAAGGCAGGGAGAGGAACACTCATTAATAAGTTAACAGTTTAAAGGCACTCTGATCGGAAAGCCATCTACATCTGCATCCATCTACACGAAAATTGAAAGGTCGCTTAACCCTTTGAGAAGCTATGTACACAATTGTGTACACCACTTGCTTTTGCTATTTGTATCGACTAAGGGCTAAGAAGGAGCGAGATACATTGAAATGAACCTCCTGCATCATAAATTTGTCTCCATTTAACTTCATTTTGCAGTGTACTGTTGCATATGATCACATTGCTGAAGACACTACCATATTCGACGAGTCGTTCGACGTGCTGCTTCCCGCGACCCACGTCAAAAGTGTAATGTTTCTTTGCTTAACACGGACATAACCAAAAACGAATTTGCACTCTTTTTCTAGCCTGAGAGTTCATTCAATTTATGCAAAAATGCAGCATGAATGTCTTCAGAATAAATAGATAATTAATTACAAAGTAACTAGGAATGATTGCTTTGACACACATAAATTAACTTATTACGACATTACTTTCATTGCAAGATAATATCGAGTGTCTTGCAATAACATTGTATTGATTTAACGCACTTACAGACAGTTCTTCATAGGTGGCGTCTGAAAGGGTTAAGACGTGTTGGGGATAAACACAAAGAAAACTCTACCCCTTTACTTTTTGCCTCTAATCTGATTGGAGGAATGAGAATGCGTATAACGAAGTTCGCATGGGTGGCGCAGATGGCGTTAAATAATCTTAAATATGCATTTATATTTAAAGTCAAAATGCATCGTGATAAATTAGCCAGTTTGATTTGGATTCGGGTTTGGCGATGAAGCTGAGCTACGCTGCTCAAGTCGTCTTTCGTTCACACAATCGACAATGGTGGTGTAGATCTAAATCCGCTGGGAAAATCACTTTGCTAAGGCACGTAATGAGTCGATAAACCCGTGTGATTACAAAACTACACTTTGTCAGCACTTGGGCTCTGTGAGCTCAATCTGGGTGACTCTTTTAGAATCACGAATTTTCGCTTCATAAAGGCACCATTTCTTATGTTAATTTATTTATTAGTAGAATTGTAGTTTATTAGTAATGCATGAAACTAACGTATCACGCTGGTTGTAAGACTTAAATCGGTAGAAAACTTCCAACAAGACGGCGTGTCTGTTGAGGGTTCAACTAATTTCGCTTCCTGTTGCCCTTCTGTGCCGTATAGACGCGCTATTCTGTTTGGATGAAGCTATACGCAAAGATACAACAACATTAAAGGTTATCAACTCGCCCAGACCAGTACCATTCTAAAGGTCGATATTTCACCCTTCCCCACCTCCTCCCTTCACCTAACAAGCGTATTATTATGTTCTGTCCAAACAACATCACAGAGATGCTCGTAGCGTCATTTTACGCCACACTTCTAAAGAACTTATATGTCACTTCTCTGGTGGGATCGTAATTATTTCTCATTCATAATTAAGCTGGAATCTCTATGTAGAATGAAATTGTATATGTACACGTGCCGTCGCGGCATCGCAGCAAAAACCGCGCAAAGGAGCAAGCCATTCGTTTTAATCGAGGGTCTTCCCGAATAAAGTTGAAACGTCTCATTCGTTCCAATTTATAGAGATTTTTAAAACGTCGAGGTCACTCCTAAGAAAAATAAACAGACTGTGGAAAGAAAAATGCCGCGCAAATACAGCGCACCCACGTGCACAAACTGCGGATCGACGAGGAAGCAGAATGTTGCGACATTGCTCTTCATGTCCACTTTTCCTGTCTCATCGCGAGTTACGTCCTTCGGAAGGACTCTAAAGTTGTTTTCGATCAACAACAAACCTACCAAAGAAGGAAAAAAAGCATCATCAGCGCCATCCATCGATGGCACTGCCTTCTTCCGTTCAGGACATGGCAGCTCGACTTCTCGTCGCTGCTACTCCTCTATATTTGAACGGCAAAACGAGAATGGGATACGATGTCGAACTCTTTCATGGCGTGCATGTGGCTCAGGGCTACATAGGCTGAAAATTTTATGAGAGTTATGAATGCACGTCCGTCTTGGTTCTTGGTCAGGATACGAGACACCGCCCATTTGGTTACGAGTTGGGCTGCCGCAGCTTGCTCTCATTTCGTTTTGCTTTCCCGCGTTCGTTCTTTCCGTGGCAGCCATAACTTTATTATGCGACAGCAATTCGTCATGTACCGCGCGGGTAGCTATTCCTTTTTGAACTTCAGTGACCGCTCACGTTTGCTACAACAATCAAACGAAAACGAGTGCTGCCCGGAAAGCCTATCTGTTTTCGGTACGTCTTGAAAGTACGGCCAAGGGATGTCCGCTGGATCCTTCTCGCTCAGCATCGCTACCTCCCATCGGTGCGTGGTGCCCAGTGAGTTTTCGATGGTTGTTGACCGTTTAATCAATATTCATCGGCGTGCCCAGAGCTCGTTATAGTTCGCTGCAGGCAACACTGGACACGCATTCTTTTTTGCCTCATGTTTACTTTGTTTTTCAGGCGTGTGAGTGCGTGAAAGCAGAATATCCACTGGTGGAAACTCAAGGCATTCGAATGGAGCAAGTGGGTGTGTTTGCTGTGAAATTCATCGCGAGCTATGGCAACCGTTTGTCTTGACAATAACTATAGGCAAACAATATCCCCATCGTCTTCGACTTGCTGCTTTTATTACCGCGAACCTGAATTACTGTACCGCAAGAACAAACGGGAGCTTTCCTATTAATTACTTATTAAACGCTACAGCCATCTACTAAAAATGACTAGCTGAAAGTAGCGCGTTCAGTGTGTATCAAATTACTGCAGATGAAGTTAAACGTATGCGACCTGGGGTCAAAGTGGAGCAAAAGAATTAACAGATCACAACCATCGGCTTGACTTATGACGACGTCTGAATCGACGCAGATATAGGAATGAAAAAACACCGACGGCTGATTACTATTTAATTTCTAAAAAAAAAGCTCCTGTGCTTCGTAAGGAAGCACGTAGTGGCCACTCACGCGTAGAAGCTTTTCTTTCGAAGTTTATCACTTAAATACGGGGCCACTCTACGATAATGTATTTTCTCATACTTTCGTCACCTTTAAAGAGTATACCACAGAGTTTGCGTCTAGTTCTCTTCGTATGGGAGAAAATCATGAAATAACAGCACATAAATCGACTTGAACTGAGTCGGGCTGCCATCCTAACCCTCTCGATGGAGACGAAAAGCAGGAAATTGTACACTGTCAGCAGGGGCGTAGCCAGAAATTTTTTTCGGGGGGGGTTCAACCATACTTTATGTATGTTCGTGCGTGCGTTTGTATGTGTGCGTGCCTATATACGCAAGCAAAACTGAAAAATTTCGGGGGGGGTTTGAACCCCCCCAACCCCCCCCCCCCCTTGGCTACGCCCCTGACTGTCAGACACGATAGAGACTCAGACGAGATGGCATGTTAAGCTATGACTTATGGACGGACACTCGATTTGATTAGCTGCAGAAACTGCAAGAGTGTTACGATGCTGCATTGACAAAGGTCGTGATCACAACATTCAGCATTTAAAGAAATATCTTTCATCATGCTCGGTCGAGGCGATCCGACGCACACATTTTTGATCTTGTGAAGCGCAGTCATATTTTCAACGCCACACGAGGATTCTGCCACACGAGGATATGGTGTTTTTGAATGCAACAGGATAAGACATGCAGTTCCACCACTGGTGTTGTCAAGCGAAGCATTTAGTGGAACCATAGAAAAGTAATGTTATGCCTAACGGCGATGCATACAATTGAGTATATTTCTATCCTACGTATCCTGTGATCTCATGCGGTGTTTGTACTTACCCACCTTAAATGTAACGTTCATTTCATCAAATGTGTATGTGTGTATATCACACTGGCTGTTAATCAGTTACGATGAACAGCCAGTGTGACATACACACTATATAAACACCGAACCAAGGGGACGCACAGTGTGAAATGCCGCTAGACCGAAAGAAAAGTAAAAAGTCTCAGGGTCCCTTGTCGCGTGCTAAGACGACTTGACAGTCGAAAACCATTACGTGTGCACTATTTTAACGTTTGTGCTATTTCGACATCATCTTCAATTACTCTCATTTACTTTTTAGTACGTTCAATCACTTCAAATTACGACGAATTAATTCTTAATTACGTTCGGTCGTTTTCGTTCCTTCTTAAGGGTCTCAATTACTTCTCAATTACTCTCCACCACTTCTCACTTCACTTCGTAGTACTTTAATGGACGTTGGGACGTCTTGTATGACGCATGGAGCCACGAGGCGCGCAGCTTGCTTTTTTGCTTTGTTTTATTTTTTTCAACTACCCATGCTGACTACGCCAACGGTCACTCTTCGCGTTTGATGAGGCATGTAAGGCTTTCGCTTTAATATAACATGAAGGTTTGGAAAGACAGCATTGAAGTCGTAGAAATTTCGCAACAGCTTTGCTCTCATCCTAATGACAAGGCTCGCAAGGACAGAATATCCGAAATTGAAAGGTTCAGTCCAGTTATATGAGATGGTCCTTTTAAAATATTTTATTGCGATAGCAATTATAAGGGCACTCCAGGCGAAAATTTGCCCTCGGCGTCACCGCGCACTGATGTCATGTATATAGTCAAAGGGCAAAGATCTCCGCGCGCTACGCTGAAGGTGGTGACTTCATGTGCGCAGTGATCCAAGAGGCGGACGGGTGGGCTGTGGTGCGGAGAACAGGTGGTGCGCACGGATAGCGGGTGATAATACGTTTCCTCTAGTCAGCCCGGCATGCTTGCTCCGCATAGCTGAGCGTACAGGCGGCCCGCGCCCCCTATCTTGCAAGAGGTCTGAGGCGATCAAAAATGGCCGCTCGCTTCGTGCTAAATGACTTCCCGTGTGCGTAGTCTATGCGGTCACGTTACCCCAGGTTCGAAAACACATCCAAGCGTTTGCCCACCTCTTCCTGCGCTCTTCATCCCACCAGAATTGTGACAGCGAATGTTAGCGGTCATCATATGTGCGTGACACCATGCTTGTTCGATTATCAGTGAGCGAGTGTTCACTGCAGTATATCCGACCGATCAAACCACGAACCTTACTTTGTGCACTTATCTAATACATTGCAATTGTTATCAAGGCTTCGCCTTTCGTCTGAAAATTACTTTCAGAACCACGGACTGTCCGGCTAGTTGGTGCATGATACGAATGGGCTTGTTGTTTGGGTTGTCCCGTCTTATTTGGTTTCTTCTCACGTCATTCAGCTCAACAGCGCAACTCATACGAAACTGCCTTTTTTTTCCTTAATGATGAGAAACGGCAGCATGGTAAGAAGTAAGTGTTCAGGTCGTCTTATCGTTCAGGTCGTCTTATCTTACCACAAAATGAGCACAATATAGGCAGGGCGTCCAGACCAAATGTATGCAAACAATACTTAAGGAGAGATACTCGACAGCTGGAATTTAGTGAGCAGGGCTTAACTTGTTCGAGTACAGCAGAAATTTCTAGGTCAAGGGAAAACGATGATCTTAATATGTCAATGATGGATTGCATTGCATAATCGATGTATTGTACAACTGATGCTTTCGTAAGTGACCTGGGCCGGTTGCTCAAACTCAAACCAGTGGTCCAGTGATCGAGAGCACATTCTCGCAGGTTGTCTGCAAATACGGGCTCACGTGTTCTCCTTCCTGTATCATGCATAAATCCCGCAGGCAATGCCCACTTCGCAAGTTTGTCGGACTATATATATATATATATATATATATATATATATATATATATATATATATATATATATATATATATATGTATATATATGTGTGTGTGTGCGTGCGTGTGTGTGTGTGAGAGAGAGAGAGAGATACCAAAGTGCTACAACCTTGCAGGTCGATACCATGACTCTTCCTCTGTTTTTTCTTGGCTTCTGTCAGCCAAAATAGGGAAAAGAACAGCCCAACTTCCGCTGGCGGGGCGCTCGCGGCGGGAGCTTTTCACGTCCCGGTCAGTTTTCTCTCCCTTCATCCGTTCATCCGATCGGCCTCGTCAATTGCAGGGGTGGGGGTGTAGTTGGGATGGTGTTGTGAGAAGGGGAGGGAGGGTCACCTCGGGCCTCGACCTCTGTCTGCCGACAATCACTCTCATCGGGAGAAACGGGCTAGGGTGGCCCTCCTCCTCCGCCCTTCGGTATTCCCACGTGACCTCTTTACCGAACGACGTCCGAGGATCTGGTCGTTTATCGGAAGGCTCTTTGTTCGCTCCTTGTTGCGCATTTCTCTCTGTTCGTTTCTCCTCCCTTTGTTCTGGACCCTCCTTCTTTTTCTCTGACCCTTTAACGCTTCCCCCTATTGCTCGACCTCTCGTATACTTCTGGCTAGCAATACCCACCGCGCTTGTTTAACATTTTTCCTGCCTCCCATCTGCAAGCGTACTTCCGAACAGCGAGACAAAAAGATAGGAATAAAACCGGCTTCTCTTCACCTTTTTACTTCGTACGTTGCTCTACAACCGCTCTCATGTTTCCTAGAGCCGCGCTATATAGGAACGTATCGCAAGTCTACATTTTCGCCAGGTTGTAGGCATCGCTTATCCCCCCCTGACCCCATTCGATTCCCGGTGAGCACAGCAAAGAAGGCGTCTGCCTTCCCGGCAGAAAGCGTGTTGGAGCAAAGGCGCTGGTTTGGATGCATATTAGACGCGCAGCAGCGCACAACACGCTTGGAAGGAGCGCACGTGTCGCATCTTTCCTGCTTACGAGGCTCGTTCCACCAACCTAATCCTCCCCTATGCTCCCACTTTTTCCCATTTTTGTTCCTTTTGCGCGTAATGCTGTAACCTTTGTCGCCGTCTTCTGTTTGCATTGCAACAGTTTGGCATAGGTTTAAAGGGACACTAAAGAGCCAAACGATTTTTCTCATATTAGTAAAGTACTCTTTCACGTTACCATAAACACCACGCTTGCTTTGAGAAGACGCTTAGTAAGCGAGAAAACGCGCAAAAACAAAATTTGGCTGGCGACGCCACCTTGAAGTTTCCGCACCATTCACCGTGACGTCACATGTTTTGACGACGCCTACTAGGGACTACGTAGTTCCTAATTGGTAAAAATGAAGTGCATTGTCCTCTGAAGGGACCATAGACTTAACATACCAAGTTTGGGGTAATTTTGTTGAGCCAATGGCGCCAAAATACCATAAATACACATTGAAATCCCTGACGTCACGCGGGAACATTTCGGCGCGAAATTTAAATATGAAACTTTGAACTTGATATTCTCCACTATTGATAAACATATGATGGCGAAATTTACGACGTTAGAGTTCTAGAGCACAGTTTATCGATCTAAGCCGATTCATTGTTTCGCTCTAGTGTCCCTTTAAACCCCGATTCACCCGCTGCCTGCCTGCCTGCCCCTCTCTCTCTCTCTCTGTGTGTGTGTGTGTGTGTGTGTGTGTGTGTGTGTGTGTGTGTGTGTGTGTGTGTGTGTGTGTGTGTGTGTGTGTGTGTGTGTGTGTGTGTGTGTGTGTGTGTGTGTGTGTGTGTGTGTGTGTGTGTGTGTGTGTGTCTGTCTGTCTGTCTGTGTGTGTGTGTGTGTGTGTTTGTGTGTGTGTGTGTGTGTTGATGATGATGATAATGATGATGAATGGCTTACAACTGGATTTTATAGGAGCTGCTTGCATAGCCTGCCTTAAACGATAATCCGCAATTAAAAACACTCAACTGTCTGCTAAAACGCAGTAAGCAAAAAAAACAAAAAAACATTAAAGCTATTTCCATCCCAGGTGAAACCTATACAAACTAACTGCGAAGCATTGATTTGCCTATTGTGTTTGTGGGAAAAGACACTTCTGTCGGGTTTATTGACGCAGAGCGCTAAGCCGTCCCAACATGGTGATAACAGATCGGTCACAAGCCACCGTCCACGTTCTTCTTGTCGCGCGCATCACTTCTTTCTCGTCTTCATCCAGGCGCCGCGTGAGCATGATTTCCAGCAGTGTTTATCTGCTTTCTTCTGTTCTTTTCGTGTTATTATGTGATATTCTATAGCCTTTCTGTTCTTTTCTTGTGACCATCTCTTTTATTTTGAGATTATCTATTTTCTGTTCGAGGTATCCCCTCTATTGTTTTTTTTTTTTTTTACAGTTTCCTGCTCCGAGCGCTATGCGTCTAACTCCCAGCGCTGGCGTTTCGCTGTCTCCTCGCTGGTTTGGACAGATGAATTAGCTCTTCGGGAACGCCGGCGTTGAACGGTCAAGCGCGCGCTGGCGTTACAAACGTGCAGCCTGCTCGGCTTATGTGTATCGAACGTGAGACCCATGTGATGCCAACGCGAGACTTGAGACAACGACAGGGCGGTCCCTTAAACTGTTCCGCAGTTAGAGAAAAAGGTAGACAGAGCTTTAAATAACAGGCGAAAAACTGGCACTTTATTGAGTATTTCTTTCATATATACGTCTTCTTACAGCGAATGTTTATTCAGAAATAGTTGTGCCTATTTTGTTATGCGAACTAAATGCTGAAAAAAGCATTTCCAGCCTCTCTTATGTACCGCTTTTTATATGTACATATATATGCCGGCAGGTCTTGAAAAGCAGCGAAATGTAAAATTTTATTATTTTTCGCGCGCGAATCAAAAGAAAATAGGCATGTACAACTTCCTTCAAATTTCCGCAAGGCTCCCAACTGTCACCGGCTCTTTGTTATCCACTAAAACCTGCAGCACTGCTTTGCTCCGAGTACAAAAGAAAGCATCGAAGACAGGCCTGTCTTCTAGCATGTAGCGAGCTTCACAAAACATCAGGTTTAATGACAGCTTCCCTTTGTGCAATGATCTACATTAAGGAACATCAAGTGCTCCAGGGGAACACAGGTGATGCTTCTTTTTTTTTTAATACTACGAAGGCATGGCTAGTAGTAACTCAGATGACTCAGCGGATATGGCGTCCTCCCGCTGAACGCGATGTCATGGCTTAAATTACTTCAATTACCTACCGAGGGGTACGTATTAGTACTTAGATTTAGGCAAAGGTAAGGTAGAATAGTTGGCATGTAGTATCCACCGCGAAGCTTCTCATATCTCCGGGGTGTCGTCATCAAACTTCAGAGTTCAAAGTTGCCCAAAGAACCTTTTGTTTTTAAATGCGAAGCATTTCTGAGCGAACCAAATGAACTTTTGCCGTTTCTGTCTATCTATCTGGCCGCCTACGTCTGGACGCTCTCATAGTGGTCGCCTTAACTTGGTATACACCAAAATTGGCATAGGAGGATATGAGTGTATTAAATGAATAACACAGGTCATTACATGAATGACGTGACTTCCGTGTCGCGCACGTCATGAAATCTATTCCACTAGTCACGTGTGGCACATACCCGCACGTCGCGGCCCGTGGTGTGCGGATATGCGCCACAGGTTATTCACAGTCTACATCAACCCAGACATTGAAAACCTTAACGGTACAGCGTGAAGGAGCCCGTGCCGCAAAAAATGCGATGCCGGCGTCGGCGGCCTTGTTGACGGGTGAGATATCCCGATGGAAGCAAAGAATAAAAATGACGGTGCGAGTAGAAATCGAACCCAGGCATTCTGCCTGGCAGTCAAGTATTCTACCTCAGACCCACGCCAGTGCATAAAAGTGCTACGGGAAAAATTACACATCATCTCCCCCTACGGGAACCATGGTGGGATGCGAAAGCATCGCGGAGGGTGCGCATCGAGTTTCCGTTTCTTTTATGTGACTCGGGAGACGGTGCTGGTCGAGGCGTTTGGATTACCGCTTGCCGACGCTGACGTTTACATTCGGCTTCCCAAGCCTTCCTCTGCTCCACGGTGGTGGCGCTGCCGCTGCAACTAGAGCCGACGTTGACGTTTTTCATGGCGTTTCGCACACCGTTGCACAGAGAGAGAATGACGGAAGCACAGCGAACGCGTGCTTTCGCAGCCTCGCAGCTTCGAGATTCGCTTGCCGGCATTGCTGTTTACGTTCAGCTTCGCGAGCGTCCATAGCGCCGTTGCGAGGGAGAGTGCAACGCTTGCCGGCGTTGCCGTTTACGTTCAGCTTCGCCAGCGTCCATAGCGCTGTTGCGAAGGAGAGTGCAAGAGGAGCGAGCGCGCGCCGCGATATATATACGAGCGAACAGTTGTGGCGGAGGGAGAGAAACGGGAGAGGAGAAACAAAGCGGAGGCAGCGCTCACGCCACCTCCTCCCACCTCTCTCGCGTGAGCGCGAGGAGATCATGAGCTGTAATTCGTCTCCCGCGTTACTCATCAATGCAATGTCATCAGCGAATCGCAGGTTACTGACATACTCTCCATTAACTCTTATCCCTAATTCTTCCCAATCTAGGACCATGAAAACCTCCTGTAAACACGCGGTGAATAGCATTGGAGAGATCGTGTCTCCCTGCCGTACGCACTTCTTAATTGGGATTCTGTCGCTTTCTTTTGGAGGACTATAGTGGCTGTGGATCCGTTGTAGATTTCTTCCATTATTTTATATAGGCTTCGTCGATGCCCTGATTCCGCAGTGCCTGCATGACTGCTGATGTCTCCACCGAATCAAATGCCTTCTCGTAATCTATGAAGGCTATGTATAGGGGTTGGTTGTATTCCGCGCATTTCTCTATCACCTGATTGATAGTATGAATATAGTCTATTGTTGAGAAGCGTGTACGAAATCCTGCCTGGTCCCTTGGTTGTTTGTGGAGATATTGTTTCTACCGATTCGTTACTACAGAAAAATCTTCAGGCGAGTAATGTAAGTATAGCAGTAACCTATCCATTTATTTATCTGTAATATTCCAGAGAAGCGAAACGAGCTGCACCAGAGTGCTGCGTGTGCGCCCTTGTTGCCTTCGAGAGTGGAAATTTCCATGCTGCAGGTGGAACGAAAAAATTTTCCGATAGAGGACAAACGCCTACGAACACGCCCGTGGGAGGCGCGATGATCAGTTGGCAAAAAGATAGCGCGACAATCACGCTGACGTCGCGGCACTGTCAAAATGTTGACTGAGTGGCGGCGCTGACGCGTTCGCACGCGGCGTTCCTTTAAAAACCGCCGCAAATGCCGCACATGCGTTTGTGACGCCGCGCCCGTTCTTGTAGTAGTTTTTTTTTGCGATAGCAGTTATATGGGCAGTCTCGACGGGTTTTGGCCGTCGCCGTCGCCATCGCCGTCATGTCCTTCTGGTATGAAGTCGAAATTGATAAGATCCCCCGCGCATTGCATGTTCTACCGCGGGTAAAAGCGCGCGAGCGGTAGCGACAAACGAGCCGGCCCATTTCCGTCGCTCGGAGGGTGCGTGCGATAACATCACCCCGCTCGGGAGGCCTGCCGTCGAAGCAGACAGGAAACGCTCCGCCCGTCTTTAACGACCATATAAAGACGCGAAGGGGGGGGAGGTTGTCGCGCGAGCAGCCACGTTGAACTTTGATTTAAGGGCGCGGTCGTGATCGCTGGCCTATCTCGAAAGCCATCACAGCGGCGGCTCGTATACCCTTCTACGTGCTGCGCTCTCAGCGCGAAGTGACTATGCGGAGAGCATCCCTCCCTGGAGCGGCCGTATCCTCTTACACCACCGTTTTGTAGTTACGCGAGATCGGATACAAAACAGTTAGCTGCCAGCCTCACTTCGTGTAACACTACTATTTGTTGCTATCGCATTCATTGCTTAGCCCTTGCGGTGAAACTGTGACTTTTATCTACGCTGCTATCGCGTGCTCCGCACTGTCTTTCTGTCATGACCACCGTAATGCGAGCTCGGAGTAAACTCGTGTGCCCGAGAAGCTCGGGCCATCCTGCATAGCACCGCTGGCTCTGTGGTAGAATACCTGACTGCAACGCAGAATGCTTGGGTTCGATTCCTGGTGGGATCCCGATTTTTATTCTTTGCAGTCATCGGGTCAACGCTGCCGATGTCGGTTTTTCTTAATGCTCTCGCATTTAAATTTCCAATACCTGTTCTCGCCAATCCTGAGTATATAAACTGTCAATCACTTGTGGTGCATACCCGCATACCGCGGCCCGTGGTATACGGGTGGTATACGGGTGTGTTCGACATTATTCATGTCGTGACTAGGCAGCAACATTCGTCAAACCTTCTTAACCTCCCATCCCAATTTCGGTCTGCACCAAATTATGTAGGTGATTCTGAGAGCACCCAGACGTAGGCGGCTAGATATATATATATAGATAGATAGAAAAACGTAGATAGAAGCGCTAAAAGTGTTTTTGATTCGCTAAGAAATGCTTCGCTCTTAAAGGCCTTATGCAAGCTTCATGTAGGGGCATCGCCAATTGCGTTTTTAGTTCTGGCTGTCCGCTTTTTTAACAATGCAATAAACATTACATATATGTACCTATGACTCAGCAAGCTGTAGTCACACGTTGCTCTAATGCGCCAGCTACCGTCACTTATGATATGCACATCATCGCGCCGAGTACTGAGCACTTCGTTGCGACAAAACACGTCTCTGCCCAACGTGAGTGCCGACGTTACGCCGTGCCATTAGCTACCATTTGCATGCCAGTGTAGTCGGCGTGCCTAGTAAGCCGACGATATACTCACGACCTTAGGTCGTCAAAGTCACTCATGAGTCGACTCACTCAGACACACTCAGACTCAGGTCGAGCCGTGAGTCTGAGTAAGCCTGGCTGAGTAATGTGCTAGTGAGTTTGAGTCCGAGTGAGACCGGTTGAGGAAAAGTTTAGTGAGTTTGAGTCCGAGTGAGACCGGTTGAGGAAAAGTTTAGTGAGTCTGAGTCCGAGTGAGTCCGGTTAAGGAAACTTTTAGTGAGTCTGAGTCCGAGTGAGCCCCCGTGCAGAGCAAAATATATTTCTTGAGTGAGTCTGAGTTAGCTTCAATTTTTTTTGCCGACCTATGCTCACAACTACTCAACATACACAATGAAGTCGACCAGCCTCGGTGGTCTCGGGGTTATGGTGCTCGACTGCTGCCCCGAAGGTCGCGGGATCGAATCCCGGCCGCGGCGGCCGCATTTTCGACAGAGGCGAAAATGCTTCGGGCTCGTGAGCTTAGGTTTAGGTGCACGTTAAAGAACCCCAGATGGTCGAAATTTTCGGAACCCTCCACTATGGTGTCCCTTATAATCATATCGTGGTTTTGGAACGTTGAACCCGAACATTTATTATTATTATACAATGAAGTCGATCCACCTCGTAAGGTTTGGCTAAAATCAAAAAGTCCCACTTAGCTATTCGCTGACTGCTTCGCGTGAAATCGATTCCCACAATGCGTTGGATCTGCTCAGTTTTACTTGTAAGAGCCTTAGTTTAAAAACTCTGGGTTTAATATATAACAGCGAGGTGGTAAGCGATCGTCCTAACGTGACAACCCACTCGTTCGCTTCCCTCATGACGTCATGCGCACTGCATGTCTTCTTCGTTTTTAGTTCAAAGTGCACTTCCCTGACTCGGTCTTTTCGACATCTGATAATGCACTGTATCCAGTATGCCATTTTCACGTCTGTAGTAGATTGGTTATTCTCATTATAGGGATATCGGCTCAGCCTTCGCTGCCCGCTTGCATCATCTGCCCAACCTCCCGAGTGTCGTGCTTTTTTAGGTGGTGTTTGTGCCCAGCGCTATTGCATGTAGTACGCAGGTTGACCTTCTACTTCACCTTTTACACCATGGCCTTTTAGCTCCGGAACACATATTGCTTGCCCGGTGATGCCATGCGGCTTTTCTCTCTCGCTCTCGCTCTCTCTCTCTATTTTGTCGGTGTTTTCGCTTCGTTTAGGAGCCTATACTGGGAGCTGTCTGCCTATATGCTATTTCGCAAGTACACGTTCTATATTTAAATTTTCCTTTTTTTACTTTCTGAATACTCCGGGCTGCATCCGTTGTGCTCAGCGTGGCGATGCACGAACTCGCGGTTCACGACGCCCCCCAGCCTTTCTCCGAGTGCCGCGTGCAGGCGTCGAGCGCCTCGCCGCGAATCAATCGTCCACATGACTGATGCACGCACTTCTGCTTTGTCCGCCGAACGAAATTCTGGTATTGCTTTGGTGCAAATTCTTCTTCTTTATTGTTCTTCTTTTTATATTTCCTTTCTCTTATTTTTTTCTCTTCAACCGCGCATTTGGCCTCTTCGGTGTTGCGCAAATACAGCCGAATTCATTTTAGCCACTTTGCATTCGAACCGCTCCTGACATTTTTGCCCTTTCGTCTACTTTCTTTTTCTTATTTATTTACATTTCTATCATTCTGCCACTGGAAATGTTTTGCGAAGTTTCACGAACTCGATCAGCGCCGGCGTACAATAATGGCGTGATACAACCGGCAACTTTGAGAGCTCTTCGTTTCTTTATTTTCTTTTCTCCTGTAGCTTGGCTTCCTATCCAAAAGAGCCCAAAGAAGTGCGTTTTTGCACGTTGCGCATTGCCTTCTGTCTTCTCTTGACACGCGAAGTGTGATCAATGTGCGAGAATTTATCTGCGACTGGGTTAAGCAAACAACCAGACAACAATAACCAGTAGTACCACCTCGCACATTAATGTCGCTTTGGTTAAACAATTTCGCTTTGGTTAACTCTGTCTGGAGATTCTTTTTCGTTTGCCTCGAATTCGCTTTGGCATTCTGAGCTGAATTTTTTAAGTAGTGGTGTAGCAGAAATTCGAGCGGCAGCATGAGTAAAATGTCAGAGTTTCGCCGCAAGGGCGAAGCAGTGAAGGCGATGGCAACAAATTTGAATGTTATACGAATCAAGAGTATCAGCTAACTCCTTTAGGATCCGATCTCCTTTAGGATCCATCGAGCGAAGCGGTTACATGCGGTCTATCGTTTCAACGGGAAGTAAGCGGCGTCTGATCAAAGGTCGCAGAGTCTGCCCAAGCACCGCAGCCCTCCCCCCCCCCCCCCATCGACACTCATTCGTGCTTCTTCGCGTGACGGAGCCGGCCGGCGCGTTTTATCTCTGCAAAAACTCGCCTCGAGCGTCCATATACAATTGCTTTCGCCATAAAAATGCTTTTCCAGTCAGGACGCTTTTCGTTTTGACGAGCCAAGAGATGCAAATTCGTTAACGCTCCGGCGTACCCGTTAGCCAACTCTTCTCAGTGTTCCATTCGTTCCCCCTCATTAATGCATGTAAAGTGAAGGAGTTTTCTCATTTACAGTAACATTGAAGACATTGCGGTTGAATCCACCTTCTCCGCTAGCAGGTGACGCGTCGCAACTTTCACTGCCATGCTTAGGCCTCCACAATGCAAAATAACGATTTCGGGAGAAACTGCAACAGCACATGACTGGGCTAGACGCCTTTGACGAAAACATTGGCGTAGCTTTCTGGGTGAGGTTAATGGGTCAACAGGTTAGGGACGCACCTATAATGTTTTATGTTGTACGGCAGTAGCTACTCAGGCAAGCTAACTCACGTCCGCCTATCCGCTAAACGAGCCATGACGTGGCTGAGAACTGCAATGATCTTCTTCATACGTTTTAAGAATCACTACCAAGAGAACTGCAAAGAGTGAAAAAGTGTTCAGTTACTCGACGTCTCATTCTGCATAACGCCGCTGTGCCCACCCCACGACACAACGCCTCAATATGAGTGTCACTCATCACCAATCACATGCGAGGTCTGTAGCGTTTAAAAACTTCAAGAGTCGACGCGGAACCTCCTCTCTGAATGTCCAGTGTCCGTGAAATAGCTCACGGGTTACTGGCATGTGAATTACTGCGTCGCGCTGCGAGTTCCTTCTTGTTCGTCTGCCCGCGCTTAGCTCTTAAAGGGGCCCTGCAACACTTTTTGAGCAGGGTCAAAAAGCGCTGCCAATCGGTAGTCGAGGCTCCCGAGAACACGCGAGCCAAATATTATAGCGAAGCGAGCGGCCTGGAATTTACAATAAATTCTCAAAATCAGCCGAAAATCGCTCCCTCTTCTCTCGACAAATGATGTATTAGTCCGCAATATATGACGCGATTGTCGGCAGTTCCACCATTGGCTGATGTTATAATCACGATAACACCCTCATCATTACCTTAGTTGTTAATTTTGAGTTCAATAAGTAGATAATATGTATGTTTATATTGTGTTATGCCGTTAACACACCGAACAAACATTAATATTAGCACTTCCGGTCTCACCGACAGCTCGTCTGCTCGTAGTTGCGTGGTTGCGTTTTCTTCACCATGCACCGTGCCGAAATCGTGAATATTTCTGTGCTTTTGACCATCGCCGGTTGCCGTTGAGAGTGGCAGCCGTTCGAGTGTTGCCTCGTCAGCTGGAAACTGCATCGTCGGCACGTTCTCACGACCGACCGAGGCAGCGGTGCAGCATTTCTCCGATAACAATGCTGGCGCCGGCTAGCTTAGGATACCTGTGTTCGCTGTATGGCGAGAGTCCCGTTCGCTGTCTGTTCAGTATGTCATCGAGCCGTACCTCGGCGTATCCTCCCCGTAGTCTCAGGTTCCCGAGAAACCGCGACACAGGAACCAAGCAGACTCGCATTTTCACGGTAGCTGCAGACAGCCGGGGGATGGGTCCGCGCCGGCCCGATGCCCCACGATCCTTTCTTCTAGTCTTTAGTTCTTTGTTGTCAGCCCGCACTCGCTGTGCGCCCGCATTCGAAGAGCAAACAGCACCAAAGTACCGCCACTGGGAGAAGGGTGCACGCAGCTTTGCCATGTTGAATACGATTCAAGCGCGAGCAGTGCGACGAGGCGGTGTATCGGAGTGTGGGCCATCTCAGCTGTCATTCGTTCCAAACGCGCACGCAAGTTTGCGTCCATGGTTGGCAGAGCGATGAAAACACTACGGCAGTTCGAGGTGCACACCCAACATTACCAAACCGACTCGCAGTTTTCAAGCACGCGCGATACACGGTGCCATGGGCTCCGCCGCTCGACGACGACCGCGCGAGCCGACCGGAAGTGGCGCCACACACCACGTGGTTGCGCCGAGACGCCAGAGAGAAAAAAATGAAGAAAAAAAATGCCGCCGGCGCTGACGAAACTCTTCGGCGCCTCCTCGCACCTCCGCCCTCCCTCCCTTTACGGCCCGCGCAGCTTATCGCGCGCTCGCTGCGTTGAGTTGAGGGAGAAAGCTGCGGAACGTGATCTCTATAATTTGGTAACACCACTTAGACTTGACGGATTCGAAAAAATTTTGCGGCATATGACTCGTGAAGAGTCATACGTCAATAATGAGACTATTCCAATATAACTAAGAAAGGTGTTGCAGGGCCCCTTTAAAATGATGTCTCAACATAATTTGAAAGAGGCAATTGCCTACGTATTTCGCAAGGCTAGATCCGCCTGCAAACCACAAGATCCTCCTTCTCCTGCTCATTCTGCATTTTCTCTGGCTGTCCAAATAGCAAGACTGCATTGCGGCGGCACCATCATGATGTAACCTATGCGGTCACATTAACCATTCGCCTAGGCGAAGCGTAAGCTTACCTGTATTCACCTCTCAAAGGACCTAGAACACGTCACAGTAGTACGAAAAAGGCAATCTAATTGCAAGGTGCAAAGAACTCCAGAGCAACTGCTTCACGCAAGGCATCACATTTTGCCGCGTTTGCAGCCAAACTGGGATACCATCAATAATTAGCCGCAATGACGCCGGAAAAACAAGACACTCCTAAACGTCGTCTCCTGCCTTCTGTGTTAAATGAAATACTGTCTGCAGCGCGCTTTCCAGAGTTAACAGACTCTCCTCTATTTTATCTTCTTGATGATGTGTTGTTGAAGTGCTACAACACGTTGTTCCGCGCCTACCACAGCCCGATAATCCAGACTGAGCTTGGCGAATTATCGGGAGATGTTAGTGGAACTCACTAATAGATCGCCACTAAGCCCAATCTATCACTTTACAGTAGCCGCAGCTTCTGTAGTGTTAGGCAACATGACAAAGGCAGGTTTCGGCAGTTTTTCGTCTGGTGAGCAGTGTTCTCGCCCAGGAGGACTCGGGTAAATCCATGCTATGCGTACGCGAAGACCTTTCCCGGTACACCACTTTGTTTGTCCACACTTGGTACACATTAAGCGACGTTTATTAATGAAGTGTCAGAGACAATGAAGTGTTGCAAACAGCTTTTCACTTGTGACTACTCGAGCGAGTACGACGTAACGTTCTCTTGATTTGGCTTGTACGTTCCGACTGGTATATTTTAGAGATAGATAGATTGAAAGGGCCGATTAGTTGCCACGTCATGCGGCTCGCTATCGCTTTATATACATGTTGGCCGCTAATGGTTGGCTGGTTGGTTTGTTCATGGGGTTTAAAGTTCCAAAGCAATTCAGACTATGTGAGACGCTGAACTAGAGTGCTCAGAATCATTTATACCACGTTGCGTTTTCTAGCGTGCACTTAAATTGCACAGTACTCGAGCCTCTGAAATTTCGCCTCCATTGAAATGCGACCGCCGCGGCTGGGATCGAATGCGCGTCCTTCGGGTAAGCAGCCGAGCACCGTAACCACTGGGCTACCACGGCGGCTGTTGGCCACTGATGATTTGTTCATAACGGTGCGGTAATGACAAGGAAGGTATAGAAATTTCACTGAATGAACATGTCGTATTTTAATGTGCGCACACACCTGCAGAGCAGTAGCGCTGTCATTTTAGCAGATCCTCTATTAAGTAAGTGAGGGTGAGGAGGAGAGAAAGCAGGAGGGTAGAGAGTAAAGCGCGGCATAGTGGTCAAACGGAGAGGAGGTTCCTTCAGTGCTAAACCATGCCCATGTTCCCCTAGCTTTGCATCACTTTGCATTTCATCGCTGAGGCTTCCCCTCAGCTCCGCTGTACATTACGCGCATAGGCGTGCGCAGGCTTCCCCATTAGGGGGGGGGGGGGCAAAGGGTCGTCGCAGCGCCCCCCCCCCCCACCCTTCTAAGTCAATGTATGGGCAGATTTTGCGCCCCCCCCCCCCCTCTTAAGTGACTAGAAGGGTACAGGGCAGATTTTGCGCCCCCCCTCTTAGGTGATTAGGGGGGCGGCTGCCCTCCCTGCCCCCTCCCCCTGTGTGCACGCCTATGGTTACGCGAGATCGGATCCGACAGAGTTAGCTGCTAGCCTTACTGCGTACAACATTTCAATTGGTTGCTGTCGCATTCATTGCCTCGCCCTTGCTACGAAGCCGTGTTTTTTTTTTTTTATCGTAAGAGTTTGACGGTCTGGTGCGTTTCTGCAAGTTTCTTGAAAATAAATCTTTGCTATATATATGCCATTTAGAATGCTCTTATAAGTTCCCTTTTTAGTTTTCGCGTACTAGGAACCGTCACACACAAGTATTGCAATGACTCTATACCTGAATCGCCGCCGATTCTGTTAACCCTCTATTGCATGGTGCCCCATATTTAGCTCATACCGATTAACATTTTTTTATTGTGGGCGCAAGAGACCCAGTTGACAATGTGACGCAGCCTGAGTAATCCCCATAGTTATGCGCACTATATATAAAAAGAAGCGCTGTCATCCCTGGAGCAGTGTGAAAAACAGACATGAAGTGGATTTCACAATGCACGTGCAAGCTCAGCATGCGAACAACAGCGATTGCAGTTTTTTTCTTGCAACCTTTTTCTCACTGCAGAAGCATGATAAAATTATTTTGGCATATCTCGTGGCTTTAAAAAATCATGCTTATGAGTTTTCTCAATTCCCTTTCCCACTACGCTATACAGCGGGAAATCGGTATGTGCCATATTTGGCACAGTATGCCTTTCAGTGACAAAACGTGCAGTATGATGCGATCTGTGTTTTGTCACACAATACAAATATAAACGAAGCACAGCCTCTGAGATCATTCAGCACAGATTTGTTGCGCAGGATTTAGGTTGTGGTGGTAGGTTTTGAGATGCTTCACGAAAGTGGGAGGTGCTAGCAACAGTACCTGGAAATTTTTTGTTACATTATTGGCGTGTGTACATGAAAATATTATGCGAGGTCCAGCCAACGTAAGTCGATATTTAGCTCTTTAGATTTCCTCGGCAACTGACCCTCCCAATCACAAGTCAGTGGTTGGTAATTCGGGCAGGCAGCACCATGCGAACTGGCAAGCGTGTAAGCGACCGCCTTCGCACGGGGATGTCGGCGGCCAGATGCACTAAGTGAAATATTCAATCATGCCTGAATACAGAAAACAATTGCTTTGCTTTTTTTCCACAAATCACGTTAAAAAGACCACAATCAGTAAGATTCTGTTTTTCAACTGGGCAGCGCCATAGGAATTGGGCAAGCCCCACTACTGAGTGCAGCAGGTGCGAGCGTTAAACGAAAACGAACACGTGAAAGAGAGAGAGAGAGAAAGCGATGGAAGGGAAGAGAAAGAGAAAACAGAGAGAAATAAAGGGAATAAAGGCATAAAAAGATAAAAAGACAGAGAAGACAGAGACATAGACAGAGAAGAAAGAGATGGTAGTAAACAGACACATAAAAGGGATAGAAAAAAAAAACCAGAAAGCAAGGCGGAAAGGGAAAGAGAGAAATAGAGAGAAACAAAGAAAGTGAGGGAAAGAAACAAGAGAGAGAGAGAGAGAGAGAGAGAGAAAGAAAGAGGAAGCGATGACTAGTGAGAGAGAAGGAAGGAGAAGAGAAGACAGAGAGAGAAAAATATAGATTGAGAGAGGAAGAAAGAAATAGAAAAAAAAACAGATGCAAATGATGAGACAAAAGAAAGAAAGAGAAAAATAAAGCGAAACAAGGAAGGCGGCCCAGCTCCGCTCTTCCTTCAGGCTTGGCACCACTAGCGCGAAGCTGCCATATAATTTTTGTCGTGTTATTGTTCTACATGCAGTCTTTCGTGCAATTATGTCTATTACCCAATGCTGACACATGTTCTCAATGCAAATTTTATCTGGCCGTCCGGTCGTCAGCAGTCACGGGTGCAGAATAACAGTTCATTTATTTTAGGAGGGGAATATATATAATATACATATAATAATATATAGATAGATATATATATATATATATATATATATATAGATATATATATATATATATATAATATAATATATAGATATGTGTCACGTAAATAATGTTGTAATTGTAAAAACATTCTTACATCGTGGATGCTACGGCTCAAAGGTACAGTAGTGCGACAGTTACAGTGAGGGAATGTCATAAGGAATTAAGGAAGACATCGCAAATCGTTGTTTCTGTCGTTGTAATTTAACATATATAGCGAAAAGTGGAGTGTTTCTCAACCATTGATATTTTGAATTGGAGCTACTATTACAGTATATCTGTGATACCGTTAACGCTGCTCTCGGTTGCTTTTGTTATTTTATTGGTGCATTTTCTAAGGGATATTGGCGCCTTACTTGCACTGGATACTCCTCTTCCCCCGACCAACAACGACAAAAAAAAAAAGAACACGCTACGAGTGCACAAAAAAAAAGAAAATTGAAAAGCACGAGACAGTAAAATATCACTAACATGATTTTGTAATTTTTTATCGTTCTCATTAGCTCAACACTGGCATTTGTTACACCCGTTTTTATCTTCTTTACTGCTTCCAGTTTCACGTAAAATGGAAGAGCGAGTGATGTGCTTCCAACGTCCTCGCTCAGTGCTCCACAAAACCACAGTGCATGTGCACATTTCATGCACTACCGCCGTTTTGAGATAGACGCAACTAGGTCGACCATACTGCTACTTCTATTGCTGAATTGTGCTAGTTGGTAACAGGCATTAGGAAACATGGTTAAAAGAGCTACGACGAAGACGTGAAAAACCAAATGCACAGGACGGGGACCGTCACCGGTTGTCCACGGACACCGGCTGAACGACGTCATTGCGCAGTTATTAATATACATCGTACGATCAGTTTCTCGAGAAACATACGCGCGGTATACCAGAAGAGTGTCAAGAAAGGTGCGAACTCAAAAGAACCTTCCCGTCATTCTCCTCCTCTTTCTTGTTCTATAAGTAGGGATGATCCTGCATGCGCGTCGACCAGTGGTAACCATGACCACTCCTGACGACTTCATCGCACAAGTACCGGAAGCGGAGCTCGGCGCCTTATGCCTTAATCGTAATTCGACAAAAGCGGTTTCCTGCGTGTTCAGGACTCTATTCGACACGTGGGGCATCGATAACGGTCTTTCGGGATGCATTATGCCCAGATAGACGGACAAAGGGGGCACTCGTTAAAACTTCATAATGGCAGATGCTTTAAGGCTAAGCCGGAGTTGAGCGACACTCCCTCCCTCCTTCCCGTCGCTCACTGTCGGTTTTTCGCTCCTGCTCCCGAGATCGGCTGCTCCTGGCGAAGGCGCGCTACGTCATTCGGCACCACCGTAGGCCTATATCGGCTAATGGACGCCGTCGCTCGCCCGCCCGTGCATCCCGGCTGCTGCTGCTGCTGCTACATCGCGAGGAAGCGACCGAGAGATGCGAGGCGATTGAATTAGTCAAGCCACGGCGAGCTGTCGCGCGCAGCGGACACATCACCCGTTCTCGAAGCTCTCTGCTTTAGCCGCCGGCGGGCTCTTCTTGCTCCTTCCTCTCTCTCTTCACCGTGGCTGTTGGTGGGTTCAGCGAGCACCTTCCCTTCACGTCTCCTGCCTTCCCGACCCCGTCCCGCACGCCTGGGCGCGCGGCGCTGACGACTCACCTGCACCGCGGGGTTTCTGTGGCCCCTTTCCTACTGCTGACGGACCGCGGCGCTGAACGGCACGCCTGTCTCCCCCCCCCCCCTCCTCCCTGTCCTCACCGTTCTTCGGATGAGTCGCATTTAGAGCAGTTCCGCTTAGTGGTTTGCC
The DNA here is from genome assembly GCF_013339695.2 of Rhipicephalus sanguineus. NCBI lineage: Eukaryota > Metazoa > Arthropoda > Arachnida > Ixodida > Ixodidae > Rhipicephalus > Rhipicephalus sanguineus. Next base: position 198,381,280 of record NC_051176.1, on the reverse strand, counting down.
GTGCTCCCATCGTGTTACTGTTCGCTCGGATGCCCAAAGTTTGCATCCGCTTTGGTCAGTGTGAAAAAAATAAAAAAATATCAGCAAACGAGGGAAATGGAAGCGTCATATATACATATATATATATATATATATTATATATATATATATATATATATATATATATATATATATATATATATATATATATATATATATATATATATATATATATATATATATAAACAAAATGATGTTTGATTTGACTAAGAGCAAAAGAGAAGCTGTTTTGCAAACTGGCCGATGAGCTGTTTTATAGGTAATAGCGGTGCACTCTTTGTGCCTTCGCTCCTCTCTTGTGTGATTGCTAAGGTCAAATGAAATTTTATTACATAAACTAAGAGTGGCTCGCTGGAGCAGTGAACATGTAATGGGAACAGGCTGTTCTTCAAGAATTGTGGCAAATACTTACATATCCTACTAAAGCTGCACAATGTTCAGTGGTGAATTCACTACTAAATTTTGATGCCGCATACGTTGGCCTTTCCCTACAGAGTGTCGACAGGGGCGAACCAGTCCTTGTCAAGCGTGTCTTCGACCCTCGTCGTGTCTACGGAGACAGTCGAGGATTCGGGCATCTACAGCTGCTTCGCCAAGAACCACTACGGATCCGACGAGACCAGCATGCGCCTCCTTGTTCAAGGTAATTGAGGCCAATGGTTAAAGGGCGCAGCATGCGGGATTTCTGACGCGCGCCGTAACTAGTGGCCTGCAGATATATTCTAGCTCCAGGCCTGTTCAAACGCTGCTGCAGTAAGAAACGGTGCATGGCAGTGACGTTGAAGATTCCGCACTTTATGTTGCACTACATGAGACCAATGGAAAAGTGTCGGTGTTTGTCAGCGCGCGATGACGTCAGCGTCTGACGTTTACTACCCGTTCCTCTCAGCATGTATGCGCCAGGTGTCCGTATGCACAAAGCTCCTCAGCAGGAACGCTGACCTATGTGCGTGAATCACTTATGACAGCAACTAAATCCAGAACGCTGCCCTCACCCCGCAGAGCCGATTGAAAGTGACGGTGCATTCATTTCGCTTCGTGGATGCACCGGGGAATAATGTAACATTAGAAGAGCACCGACGGCGACCCCAACGGCAACGGCTCGTGTGCGTCTCGAGGGTTGAAGACGCGTGCCTGCTTCCACCCAGTCTTAAATGCTGGGTTTCTTCATCGTGGAAAATATTTTTCTCAAATGAACTTTTGGTCAGTGCACTTGAAAAATGCTGTCGATGAATTAGACTAAAAAAAAGTACCGCCTTTGCTATTCATAGAGAACTCTATCAATTTAAAGTACATGGTGGCCTTTGGTTAATCCGAGGTCCAGGCTACCTGCACATAATCTACTCCCGTTTTACGCAATTTTAAATGGTCTATTCCCTTCATCTATTGTGCAAGCATCATCATGAGCTATATGAGTGTTCTACGAAGGAAGCTCTCAGATGCAGAACAAACTGCAGAGCAATGGTGTTTTCTTTCGAATCCCTGGAATACGTAAGTTTACGAGTAGCCGGGGACGATTGTTTTCAAAATCAAGAGCCGCGACTTCCCCGAAATTTAGAATTGAAAGGAAGGTAGATGTTAGTTTTCCCATGCTCGAACCCTGTCTGCTGAGCAGTCGCTCAAAAAGCTTCCTGCCGTCGTGGGTACGATATAAACAATTTATGTGGTGTAAAGCCCCTTCCTTGATCAGCTTGTAGACGGAAAGGTAGTTGTCGGGCTTCGGAAAGTAAAACATTTGATTATGCGCACTTTAGAAGAACGGGTATTGCTCGAAAAACCACTCAATGACCTTTGCCTGGCTGAGGCATTGATCGAGGAAGAACATCAATGAAAGGTAAAACAAACAGGGCTTTTAAAAGGACTATTCTTTAATGCAGTCGTGGGACCGTTACTGATAACAGCCACTGCAGCGAGCTATCAGAGCTATCACATATTTTAGAAGAAAGCAAAATGATGTACCCACCGCTCTGAGAACAGACCGCCATGCGATGCGGCGGTCAACGATTACACCAGTGTATCGATGTTGTTTTACCCGTAGTGTAGACGAATCATTAGTACCGAAGTGCTTCAGGGATATTGTGCTCTCTGTAACAGCTTCCAACTTAGACGGAGAAATCTGTACGCCGATAACTTCGAGATTTTCCGAAGTTGAACCAGTGTCGCTTGCGATGTGGCTCTTAGATTTGGTCCAACGCTTGTAGGGCCAGTAATCCAGAAGGCGATACCGTCCGCATAGGTCGCTACTCATACCGGGTAAATAAACAAGTCTCGCTAATCGCTTTCTTTGGCTTCGCTGTCTATTGGCATCGCATAGACCTTCTCCAGAAGACGTCACAGAGATAGCTGCCGACCATTGTCTGCGGCGCATCTGCTTGTTCTGGCAGACGCTCGTGATTTTATCCATAATGAACAATTTATTGTACAGGAAAAGAAGCTTTAAGATACCGTGTACTGCGGCCACGAGCCGAAGCGGCGCTAAAAGAAAAACACGCCGAAAATGCAGTGTTTGTTGTTGTTGTTTTTTATTCTGGCCGTACAGCTGTGCGCCAGAGACGTCATCAATTTTTCACTTTTGTGTGTGTGTGTGTGTGTGTGTGTGTGTGTGTGTGTGTGTGTGTGTGTGTGTGTGTGTGTGTGTGTGTGTGTGTGTGTGTGTGTGTGTGTGTGTGTGTGTGTGTGTGTGTGTGTGTGTGTGTGTGTGTGTGTGTGTTTACAGAGATGCAGCATGCCTACGCATATATGCAGTATACGATTTTCTTTCTAACCTGCAGAAACGCCCGTCTTGGTTCTTTACGCTGTTATTGGCTTTGTCAAAAATCTCCGAAAACATCTCCCACAACGGATACATATCACTCTGCGTCGCAGAGCTGACACGCAAGCTGCTGAGGAACGTAAACATGTAGTCTTTTCCCCCCTTGTCAGTTATGTGCCTTTTTCGTGCTTTTGCTTCACGGTGGCAGATTGGTTGTTGCTGTCGCCTGATTGAACGATGCAGCAGGGTAACGAAGGCGATGTCCTGTTTCGTACTAACATCAATACCGGAAATACGAATATGTGTCACAGACGTGTTACCATAGCTCTTTCGCGTATGAGTGCATGCATGTTCTTTTCCTAAGTTAGTAGCCTTTATTTCTTAGGACGGAAAATTCGAGCCTGTCTGAGGCACTTTCTCCTGTTTGTGCAACTTATCCCGCTCCGTGTTTCCATCTTTCGGCTCCCATCTTGACTTTAGACACACAAAAAAAAAATAGTAATAAGGATGAATGATAGGAAGAGACATCTTTCTGTCAATACGCAAAGGACGACGAAAAAAAAGCTTGCTATTTTCAGCTGGCTTTAAACATGGAAAGCGAAAGTCCTGAATGCATTTTTTCCCTTTCATTGTCACTCCTAAAACATACGAGCCAGCAATCGCAATAGAATAGCGTGACTTAAAAACTGTACGTAAGTTATATATACCTATTCTATCAACTGTGAAACTTAGTTGAGCTCTCTGGCTCGTCCGCATAGGTAGCTTCCTTTACCACGCTAAACATGACGTAATAGTTCCGTCTGGTTTAGGTGTTCACTTCAGACTGTCTTGTCCATTTACTGCTGTGTAGGTCATTTAGTGACCTTCAGTAACTTTCCTGCGGGGGTTATCATCGACAAGACTTTTGCTGCAACAACTCAGCTGCATCCATTGTATCCAAGTATATTCTTTCAATTTGTTTGTTGCTTAATTTCCACCATTTTTGTAGGTGGTGACTACTGATCACGTATGAATTAGCCTTCTATTCAAGAATCGCTCTAGGAGAATAAAGCTTAAAGAGGATTTTGAACATATTTATTACCCGAATGCCATGGCGCACAAATAAAAAGGTTATATTCGTTTTGTTACATGAGCTATTGAACTGTCATTTAGAGGGAAGTCATACGTGTCAATAAACATAATTTTCTAAAAATGTACTGTTAATTACAACGGGGTTATTTAAAAGCCTATGTTTTTGCTATTTAACATGCTTCATAATTTTCTCTTGCTTGTTTTCGTTATTCTTGCCTGTATAGTTGAATTCATTAAATTATTCGTCCATCCTGCGGGGAGTACACCCAGAAGCCCGAAAATAACTTTCATTTCACGAAGCATGGAAATCATGTTACAACTCTTTACCATAAGAAGCTACAATTCGGTAATATGGTTTTACAACTGCGTCATTCAACGTTACAAATGAACAGCGGCACCACAAAACCAGAGGAATAAGTCCAATGTCGCAGCCGGTCATTATTTCCACGAACCTACCACCATGTATATATAGGTCTGCAACATGCCGCCTTTGCTGGTTTAGTAATTTCCGGTAACAAATTTTAGCGACATGAGTGTAACGTTTGCGCTCACTGCCTGTGCAGAGGTACCCGGGCCGCCGCTGAACGTCACAGTAGCCAACGCAACTGGGAGCAGCCTCTTCCTGATGTGGGGAGAGCCCTTCCGGGGAAACAGCGCCATCACCCGCTATCTCGTGCAGTTCCGTGAAGCTGGCTCAGGTAACTATGCTATAATTAACGATCGGCGAGTACACTCGTCCGATGATTATATCGCACATCGTTGTGTGTTTGCTCACGTTGAGTTGGTAGCTCTGAAGCTCCGTTTCGCTAGGTTGCGCAGCAACCATTCAATAACGTACCGCAGGACACGTATTACACGGGCCGCCGGCCTCGCGGCCTGTTTCACACAGAATCCCTCACTATCAGCACTGGCCTCTAGTGACGTACCGGTAGCCCGCACGTTCAAGGATAGAATGAAATGTGCATACTTTGGTATCGACTGTAATAACCGAAAGAACCGCACCCTTTGACATCTTCGGACACACTAACGGGGGAAAGTTCTTTAGGGGAAAAAAGCCCTTGACTGTGCTATATGTAGGGGAACTGGCCAATCGTCCCTCGTCGGAGGAGGAGGACGCGATTATGGGACATTGGCTGAGGCTGGTGTCTTAACGTATTTATTTGTCTCAAACAACGCTTTCCTGCTATTCTCGAAAACATCAGCAGAGTGTGACAAGGGAGAATATAGGAGTAGTTGAGTATAGTCGCGCGCTAACTCGCGTTTATGTGCAACGTTCCCACATTTCCATTCTATTATTATTATTATTATTATTATTATTATTATTATTATTATTATTATTACTACTACTACTACTACTACTACTACTACTACTACTACTACTACTACTACTACTACTACTACTACTACTACTACTACTGTAGCGGTCGCAATTTTGCACACAATCGAAGCGCAATGACGCTCCTGTCACAGGGTTAGATGTCAGCTCGTTTGTCGCCAGTAGCACGAAAGTCGCTGCTCTCTCCCTTTCTCTTACTTGGTAATAATGAAGTACACATGCATGTTGCGTTTACGTACAGCTGCTTCTTAATGCAAGATATACCGATTCATTTCGCATCACCTTCTTTTTTTTTAAATTAAGTTGTGCCAACGCGCCAAAATCATAATTTGATTAAGAGAGACGCCGTACAGTGATGGACTTCGGGTTAGCACGACAGATAGTGCATGCATTGCACGTGAAATGCGAACGTTGTGGGTTTTGTGCCACTGACGGCATGTTGTTTGTTTCGTCCGCTTCTATTTCCTTTAATTTCATAATTACTACACTTCCAATAAAAGCTAGAAATATTTATACACTATATTGATAGATATACAAATTAAGGAAAGGGTTAAACGAAAGAGAAGCTTCTGGCTTGCTTCCCCACACTAGGAGGAAAGGAAATCGGGAAAGAAAAAGGGGAAGGAAATCGCGAAGATGGTCGCGAACGGGAGAATTATAGTGTCTTAAATAGGCCACTGCCACGTAAAAAAACCTTATCTGTACTTCGACCGCCGTCTGGTCCGATGACAGATCAAGCCTGCATTCTAAGATTGCCTGTTCAGATATTGGTCTGTGGTCATATACGGGCCAACACATCGCTGACTCTTGCTTGTATGCACAGTAAACCAGTTTACACCCTTAAGTGGTTTTACTGGGTCTATAACTAACACCCTCACGCCCTAGGAAATAGGCATTTTCACGAATCAAAACACCCATATCACGGGGAATTGCCAGTCGTCTAAACACCCTTATCGCTGAAGAACAGTAAAAACTAAAGTCTACCAGTAAGGGACATCTAATTACATCAGCATGGCAGGCGCACACACGCGCCCCACCATACACACCTACATAGCATATTGTAAAATACCACATGGATGGACCGTTCGCGCTAGACAGCCTTACACAGACCATCTAGTATATATCGCCGTAGTATTTTGAGCAGCCGTTCAGTGCCGGTGGGGGTATTCCTGTTCTGCATAATTAAATAATAAGCATTCACAAAACACGCGTAAATTGGTGGTGTGCTTGTAGATAGCCCTAAAAGAGACAGGTCTATTAATCTAAGCTCACATAATACTCAACGCCTTTATAACCAGCGTGTCCCAATTATCAGCCTGCACTCTGTCGTGTAGGCCAGAGGTGTTTCGATAACCCATAACACCCTTAGCTCCTAAAGGTTGTTTTAGGGAAAACATTAACATTTACGCAAAGAAAAAGGCTATTTCGGTAAGAAAAACAACCTTACATCCCAAATTTAGCAAATTCTTCTTAGGCAGTAGGGTGTTTTCCTTGTTTGAAATCGCTTCAGGGTGCGAAGTTGTTTACACTGTGCGCAAGGACAACAGCACACAACACGAGCTGTAATGTCCTCGTTGCTGCAATGATCGCAAGCAGCACTGTCTTTCATCATTATGCGGGAGGCAATCGATTTTGTAAAATGTGACGCCAAGCCACCGCAGACGGCGAAGTCTTTATACTGTGTGCCCATCTGTATACCACGGTTATGAGTATATATATATGATATATACCCTACGCAGTGTTGGATCCCACATGCGTAAAGGTAGTTTTTATGTTCGTGCGCGTGCGTGGATTACTACCAGTCAAGCCACATTGATTAGTCTTCCATGGTTAAAATGTTTTCGTGGATGCCTCAGTATTGGGCGCGAGGCCCACCACTGGAGACGCGGGTGCTGCAATCGCTGTGACGTACAGGGTTGGATCACGTGACCTCGCCTCGCTCTGGCGAAGGGAAGCGGACGGTTGAATGCGTTGATGTAACCGCGATTTCGCTTTTGAACAGCGTTTTTTTGCTCTCACTTCTTGTGTGTGGACCCCTAGAGGCTACACAATCCGCAAAAATGCAGTAAAAGTTATCGACGGCATGGTACTTTTCTGCTCCGTGTCACAGTGCGCCACGTACACGAAGGGCCCAGGACGTGAGCTTTCACTTTTACCGCCACTCTACTTTTCACGAGCATGATGCCGCTGTCACCTGTCTTTCTTTTTTGTTATTTCAAGCCTGTGGTGTTCAAATTGACACCGACCACGAATATTCACGGCAACATTGTTCACAGTGAGAAATGAATGCGCAAACAGTCCGGTTATGAATGTTTTAAAATATGACGTAGGCATCGCGCGGACATGTGTGGGAAGTTGTCGTCATGACGATGAAGCGTGTGCGCCGTTGTCTAGATTGCCAGAGATTCAAGATAAAGCCGAAAAATCCAGTTATTTTCTCTTTCCGTTATCTTTGCCTTATCCTAGTCTGTTTCGTGGCCAGTTGCTTCTGCGTGTTCGGCCAGCGCGTCCGATGAAACCTTACGTCATACATGTGCTGCTTGAGTCTTTGCCAGAAGTTACCTGTCTCGCCGACGTAAGTTCCACCACTGTTTGACCCCCACCCCCTCTCGCCCTCCCGCCCTCGTGTTTATTTTAATTGTCCTCGTGTCTTTTCCCGACCACACGGGTTTCCGTCAGACTCTCGACTTCAGCCCATCGGGTTCCTTGCTTATAGATTATTTTAAAGTGAGCCCATAGCTGGTGTCCCTTGTTCTTCCCTGTGTTGTTTTACGCTACAGGCGAAAACGTGGCCAGCTTCAAATACTGATTAACCTTCTAGCAGCAGCCGCTAAGTACGCCATACTGCTTATCAATGAAGCTTTATAAATGCTGGACGCTGGCATTTTCACAGCAACATAATATAGCTACGTAGCTAACCCATCAAGAGCCAGACATTCTGCGTACAGAAGACGACAAAGAGGACTGGCCTGTCTGTCGGCTGTGGGTGCTGTCCTCCATCTTGATCGATGCTGTGCACATCAGTGTAAATACACTTGTAAATAGTCCACGCCTCGTGTCATTTTACGTAACATCTTTGTGGTGGAGGTGCTGGTTGTTCCCTGTACCCATCACGAAGCTCCGCAATGGCCGTATCATCGCGGGTCCGACCATGTCACAAGTTGACGGAACATCGTGTTCACCGCCTGCCCCTCCCGTGGCTTCTCCTACGTAGTCCTACCTCCTGCTCGTGATCCTGGCGTATTTTCCGGACAGGATGGCGTGTTGGGCCACCTCGTTGACGCTTCCGGTGTACGACCAGACCCGGCCAAAGTCCGCGCTGTAACGAACTTCCCCGTTCCTCGCTCTGTCCATGACGTTCGCAGTTTTGTGGGCCTGTGCTCGTACTTCCGCCGTTTCGTGAAAAACTTTGTGGCACTCGCACGCCCACTCACTGACCTTCTCAAACAAGACGTCCCGTTTTGTTGGGGTCCTCTCCAAGCTGACGCCTTTCCTCAGCTAATCACCGCTCTAACGACACCACATATTCTTGCACATTTTGACCCAGATGCTCTTACAGAAGTGCGCACAGACGCTAGTGGTCACGGCATCGGTGCAGTATTGGCCCAAACTCAGCGGGGCACTGATCGTGTTATTGCGTACGCAAGTCGGCTCCTCTCGAAGTCTGAACGCAACTACTCTATAACAGAACGGGAATGCCTTGCCCTTGTCTGGGCGGTTTCAAAATTCCGCCCTTACTTGTATGGCCGCCCATTCCGTGTCGTAACAGATCATCACGCGCTCTGTTGGCTTTTTTCACTGAAGGACCCTACTGCACGACTGGGCCGGTGGGCGCTGCGTCTTCAGTACTACTCCTACTCAGTTGCCTACAAGTCTGGACGCCTCCATCTGGACGCCGATTGCTTGTCTCGTTACCCTGTTGAAAAGCCAGACGGATCGGTCATCCAGCCTAGCCCCAGCGTCATGTCCATGTCTCAGTTTCTTCAGATTGGTGAAGAACAACGTCGCGATGCTTCCTTGCGATCACTCATTAGCCGTCTCGAATCTGCCCCTATAGCGACGCGTCACTCCGCATGTTCGTCCTCTTGAATGGCACGCTGTACCGTCGTAGCGTTCTGCCCGATGGCCCCGAGTTACTTCTCGTCGTGCCTAAACATTTGCGTTCAACGGTCCTGCATGAGCTTCACGACGAGCCCACTGCCGGCCACCTGGGCATATCTCGCACGTACGACCGTGTCCGGCGCCGCTTCTTTTGGCGCGGTCTCGCCCGGTCCGTTCGACGTTATGTGGCCTCCTGCGATAAATGCCAACGTCGGAAGCGACCTGCCGCACCCCCTGCTGGACTCCTTCACCCGATCTCCATCCCTACCGAACCTTTCTTCCGTGTTGGTGTAGACCTTCTCGGCCCTTTTCCTGAGTCCAACTCTGGCAACAAGTGGGTCGCCGTTGCTATAGACCATGCGACCAGGTATGCCATCACTCGAGCGCTCCCCACCAGCACTGCTACTGACGTTGCAGACTTTCTGCTCCACGACGTCATTCTACACCATGGCGCTCCTCGTCAACTGCTCACCGATCGTGGCCGCGCATTTTTGTCACGAGTCATTGACGATCTTTTACGCTCTTCCTCAGCGCAGCACAAGTTGACCACTTCCTACCATCCTCAAACAAATGGCCTCACCGAGCGCCTAAATCGCACTCTCACGGACATGCTCTCCATGTATGTCACATCTGACCACCATGACTGGGAGCTGGCGCTACCTCACGTGACCTTCACTTACAATTCATCGCGTCATGATACCGCCGGTTACTCACCTTTTTATATGCTCTATGGCCGTGATCCGACGTTACCACTGGACACCCTACTTCCGGCTACTACATCTCCGCCGACCGAATACGCACGGGATGTTATCGCTCGTGCCGACCACGCGCGTCAGATCGCCCGCTCTAGGCTGTCGGCTTCACAAGCAGCTCAGAAGACCCTCTACGACAGCAGGCATGTCGACGTTCATTTCTCGCCTGGTTCCCTAGTTCTCCTGTGGTGCCCGGTTCGTCGTGTTGGCCTGTCCGAGAAGTTGTTATCCCGCTACATGGGTCCATACCGTATCGTCCGCCAGGTAACGGACGTCACCTACGAGATCGTTCCCGTCTCCGAGACTAACCCGCCTGCAAACACGCCCAGTGACGTAGTGCACGTCAGTCGGCTAAAACAATACCGCCCTCCTTCTGAAGAGCATGGTTAAAGCGCACCGAGACGGCGCTTTTACCGCCGGGGGTAATGCTACGTAGCTAACCCATCAAGAGCCAGACATTCTGCGTACAGAAGACGACAAAGAGGACTGGCCTGTCTATCGGCTGTGGGTGCTGTCCTCCATCTTGATCGATGCTGTGCATCAGTGTAAATACACTTGTAAATAGTCACGCCTCGTGTCATTTTACGTAACAATATTGCCATTTAAACCACGGTAAGTTACACCTTGCAGCATCGTCGAAAATTGTCATCCCGAAGTGGCTTGGTGGCGATCGAAAATGCACCATGTGACAACCTTAGAAAATACGCGCAACGAGAAGTAACAGGTAGATATTAAAGTCGTGCCGCAGACAAACTCATGTGAAATGTTATCTAGCTACAAGCACGGTATATCTTACACCGTGGCTACAACACTGAATGAGGCGCGCGCGTACATATGGCTCTCGTGCGTTTGTCTGCAATCACGTGAGAAGGGTTGCGGCTGCATGAATCTCTAAGCATACTGGATTGCTTCCCACAAAGCGGAGTAACCGCTTTCGTCGTGCTTCATAGGGCTATGTGTACCAAACAGGAATGTAAATTTGCGCATGCTTGTCGTGTCAACCGCGGCCCGTTTTTATACGCAAACCTACAACGAATGAAGTTACACGGTTGCCCGCATTTCTTGCAGTAAAAAATATGTTTCTTTGCCGCAAGCACGCGCTAAAGCCCATTCGACGCAAAATGATTCGTTACCTTTTACAAAAGCAACGTGCGCGGCGCCCGTGGTTTCCATATCGGTGGCCATAGCAGACGATGCCGGCAGTCAGGACGGTTTAAGGCATTATGAGGACGTAACATTTTTTTCTGAGCAGTTATTTAGCATTTCGTACAGTCAGTAATGAAGCCGCAGCAGTATTTTACTGATTTCTTTGAAGAGAAGTACAACAATAATAATAAAAAAGCAGATGTGAAAGCGGCTGCGGGCTGAGCGGGAGAGGGCTGGCGGAGCAATCCAACCTTGCACGTCACAGGGATGCCTCCGCATGGTGGCGCCACGGTATGTCCTCGCGCCCAATAGTGAGTGAGAAATAGGCTCACATGTCCCGCTGTCTCCTCCGTGACGAGGAGCGCAGTTGAGTTATACATTATGATGTGCAAAGAACGGTCGCAAGACATAAACTGGCGCAGAGGCGTTGCTGCCCTGTCCAGTGTATATTTCGTCCACATTATCCACGCTATCCAAACCAGGCGCAAGAAACGAGGGCGCAACAACAAAACCACACGTGCTTTCGGCCGACTTCTTCGTCGTGCTTTATTTTGTATCGCTATTTACGGCGTCTATCATGTAGATTATTTGTTTATTTATTTTATTTATTTAAACACTATCAACGCCATTTGCAGCGTTACAGTGTCAAAATGGCAGTCTTGAATGGTGCATGATCAGGGTTGCTGATCAGGGAGGTGAATCAATTCAGGTGATGTCTTCGGCACGTAGGAATGAAAGTACATGTTGGTTTGGCAGAACGGCACTTGAACTTTGAAGTTATGGTTCACGCGAGATGAAACGTAAGAAAAGGCGAGAAGAATGTGCGTTTCAGTTCAAGATTCAAAGAAGATTTTATGAAAGAGGCATAGGCGGGCCTGCTTCTTTCTGTTAGAAAGGTTAGAGTGGTCTGGGGAAGTTTCTTATTGAAGTGATACTGGCAGTACGAGAATAATTAGCAACAATGAAATGAACTGAACAATTTTCGATGGCTTCTAGTGCGTGTATAAGTGTACAAGAATGAGGATCCCAGATTGAAGAGGCGCACTCGAGTTTAAACCTGTCTAATGTTTTTTTTTTTTTTTTTTTTAAGAAGTTCAAAGGAAACAGGAGCCAAGGCAAAGTTACGACACAAGAAACCGAGAGTGCGGTTAGCATGGTTAATCACATAGTTAATGTGAGTATTCCATGATAAATTGTTATCTATGTGAACACCTAGGTATTTATAAGTATTGACAGATAACTGAAAATTCGTAAGCAGGGGTAGTACAGTCAATATTTCTCCGGGAGATCCTCATTATTTTGCATTTGTCAATGTTCAATTCAATGGGCCAGAGTGAGCACCCAGAAGTAATGCTATCAAGATCAGATTGAAGTTGAGATTAATCATGGGGGTTAGTTATTACACGGTACATGGCACAATCGTCGGCATATAGCCTGATGGCTGATGTAATGCAGGTTGGAAGGTTCATTAATGTAAATCAGAAAGAGTAAGGGTCCAAGCACGGAGCCTTGCGGTTCACTTGATGTGACAGAACAATTGCACTAGTTATGACCGTTAGCTGACATGCTGGGTTCTGTTAGATAAGAGGCATTTAATCCACTGCAGTAAGTTCGAGTCAATATTTAGCATGCTTAATTTTAGTAAAAACAAACGGTGAGAAACGGTATCGAAGGCTTTCCGGAAATCAAGTAAAATGCAGTTTATGCTTGACACCAAAAGTGCACAGTTTTCTGCGCTATTGCACATAGAAGTCCCTGCACAGTGGCCCAATGTGGAAGACCTCCAGCAAACACTCGCGTAAACTTCGTCGTGCTCTTTCCCTCCCTATAGCATACTGTAAGGTGTAATCTAAGGTGTAACGTTTACTCTTACCTGCAAACGAAGAGTCAACTAAAACGTATACTAAAGGGTGTAAACGGAGACGCAGAGCAGCACAGAGATTTTTTTTTTAAGCGTGTTTTATATTGATCGACGAAAACAAAGATATTTGAAAAATTGCGTTATGATGCTACTCGTACAAATATAGTCCGTCGTTGCTTCGCTGATTGCGTCGGCGAGCTCATTAGGATTCAACGTGCAATGTCTCTCTCTTTCTCTCTCGTTTTACTACCCGTGCAATGACGGACGCATCGTCGCGGTGCATCTTCGTGCTTTTCGGCTCAGCACGCGGATACCTCAAGAGGATTAGGAGTGTTCGTCGTTTTCACTCTAATGCGTCGTTCCACGCACGCTCAGTGTGTGCCTCCGCATGTACCTGGCTCTTTTCTCGTCTTCCGCGTTCACCGTTGTCGGCCGCGTTACACCACTTCCCTTAGATATTTACGACGCGGCGAGAGCGCTCACGTCCAGACACATCTGTCTTCACCGTCGACGACGTGTAACGAGTACACAAGAGCCCTCGTCTCCGTACACAATGCCCCGCATGCTGCCGAATGACGCGGTATCTTGTAAATTTCATGAGAGCTCGTCGTTTGAACTGTCTCCTAAAATATGCGTCAAAAACCCGGAATCCCTCCCGGTCATCCTTTCTTCTTTTTTTTTTCCCGTGTATGTGGTATTCTTGTTTCGCTGAAATAAAAGGCGAGGGAGGAGGGGACGTTCATTAAGCAAGGAAACAAGAGCGGATGGGGAGATAGAAACAGCCCAAAAAGCAGCAGCAGCAGCAGAATATTAACAACGCAGAGTCGGTTCCCGCGCATGCATGTTTTATTCGGCGTAATGGGAAATGCGGACGGCGCCACCAAGGCACTCAGCGACTTCAAATTAGCTTTCGCTACATAATGAATCATAGCAGCGGGCACACCGCGACGAGCAACAAATTCTCGGGCTCCCCCCGCGCCACCTCTCACGCCGCCCCTCTCGTCCTGGCGTCTGTTCTGTCCCAGCTCTCGTCGCAGTTCGGCCTACATCATTGTTTATGGACGGCTGCCGGGAAGGCAGTGTGAGGAGCGGAAATAACCGCCGCGTCTCGCCACGCCGGCAAGCCGACCAGAAACGTGCCTGTTAGCGCGGCGTGCTAAGTAGGCAGCCACCGAGCAGACCGAGCCAACTTCGGCCCGAAGGACAGCGAGAGGATGGCAAAAAAATGAAGAAAAAGAAAGTTGTGGAAAGAGTTAAAAACAAAAAGGAAGCGAAACAAGCAAACTACGTCGGGAGGATCGATATTGATTTCTTTGTTGTATTGCTTGCTTGCGTTCCGTACGAGTTAACCTCATCTCGCTAGGCTCGAGCCCTGTCGCTACTGTGCAACTTCACCTACCATGCGTCTGTTAGAGTATTCACACTACCTCGACGCGTAGACGTATCAATTAAAAACGCTGGTAACTATCCAGGTACTCTCTATCGCCAATGTAAGCAACAACGCTGTGAGCATTAATCGACATGCTTATTCTCGTAGGAGTGTACATTGGCGAAAGATTAGCGCTCGCAGCTTGCGTAGCCGGAGCTTGTATTTTCCTCTGTACTTCTTCTCTCTCTCTCTCTCTCTCTCTCTCCTTTGCTCTTTGCAGGCAGAAGCTTGTTCCGAATCACGATGCAATGGCATGCAAACCCTGCGCAATGTTCCGCTTATTACTTTCAATTGTGTTAACTAATTTTGCCGTTCTTTATCTCTTATTGTCTAGTTTTCTTCATTACGCTGACAGCCAATGATATTCATTGTCCTTTCTTCGACAACAAAAACAAATATGCTGTCCCTCCAGAGGTAGCCAGGCCGCATCATTGGGAAGAAGAAAAAACAAAGAGAAAACGCACGAAGTAATACGTGCTTCCAACACAAAATAATGAAAATCGGCAACACTTCTCAAGATGCACACGGAGAAACATTAAACACGGATGTATGACGTCGTCGTAATATAAAGAGTGAAAGCGGGATAGAATATACAATATGCAACGATATATCAATGATACGCATACAAGGTAGTACATGCTTGCAGAAACAAAATTTGAAATGTGGAAGTATCAATACTCTGACAAGCTATAGTATGCCCATGCAGATGTAAATGGTTAAGCGAGCTACACTATGCCAAATGCACACAGATGACGATTATAAGTGCACGATATTGTATGCACATTGAGATACAAAAGGTGAAAGTGGGCTACAGTGTACTAAATGCATATAAAAGTGCAGATGATACACATAAAAGATAATACGAGCATACAGATGCAGCTGGCGAGAGCGGTCTACTCATAATAAGACATCATTGCTAGCGTAACGAGAGCAAGGACTGAGAGAAAAAAACACGGGAACACGCTAGCGTTCCGTGTTCCTCCTTCTCGTACTTGTCCCCTTTTACGCTAGCAGTCATGTCTGGTTGCGCTCGATACCGACTAGCCCAACTGTCCGCCTTAGCGGTCTACGCATACATGCATACTCTTAATTTCGCAACCGCTATTGAAGGGCACATCTTCAACCTTTGCGCACTTATAAGTAAAAGGTAACGTTTACACGTTTACTCACTCTAACTACTATCAAACGTGCACAATAACTTGCATAAGTTGCGAAATAGCTCCTGTAGCATGGCTTACTCAGAAGCTTTCGGTGATGTACCGTTTAGTAAAAGTGCAGACTTTTTCTTTTAATGCTGATATACCTTCAAGTGTTATGGAAACTTGTGCATCGGAGATACGAAATAAGGAGGGGTGTGCGAATATTCGAGTTTCGAATTCGAATCCAATAATACCTACTCGAATAATTCGATTCGACTTTCGAATAGCTAGTATTCGAAGTATCGAATAATTCGACAGGACAAATATCTAACACGTGAGAAAGGCCAGTGGTGCAACTTGGTTGGGGTGGGGTGGCTAAAATTAACGCTAACACAAAAGCGAGCGCATGTTTATTTTAAACAAGATTGTCATTTCCGCACGTAAAAAAAAAAAAAACACATGAGAAAACCGTCAAGCCCTTCACAACTTCGCTTCTGAAACGAAGGCAAGGACTTCTTGCGTAGTTCGGTCGCGTACGCCGCAAGTGCCGTAAAACGTCTCGCCGTTTGCCCGCGAAACCCGGTGATTGGTTTCACATGTGAAAAGCTGTTCACGCTGTGCAGTCGCCACTGCCGCACCGCACCACACGTTCAGAAACTCCCATCGTTCTGGCGCGCACTTAAAACGCTGCTGTGAACGTGCGTCCGAAGATTTTTGGGCCCGGTGCACTCAAGACAACTGAAGCACAAGATTACCATTGTCACATAAGCCGTAAACACTGTAACATGCCACAAAATTTTTCAGATTCTATAATGTACGAGCGGGGATACGGGGACCTGTCACACGCTTTCAGAGCTTTCTCCTCTATCATTTCGTACCAGCGAGGCGCTGAAAGCTACGCAGGTGGGAGGGGAGATGCTGGGGGTTGACGAGGGGGCAAGGAGCTGCGTCCGTTCGTCAGCGCGCGCCAATTCCTTGAGCAATTTTTTTATTTTTTGTTCTCCGAATGAGCATCTTACTTTCGGTGTGATCGCGAGCGAGCGCGCTAGAGTTACTGCATGTGCTACCTCGAGGTAGCAGAGTTGCGCGTCTGTCTTCCAAACGCCTCTGGCAACGAAACGTTGCGGATAAGCTGGCCCTCGGGCCAATTTTTGTGTTTCTGGACGCCGCCGCTGCAGCGAACTGGATTAATAAAACGTGTTGTTGGGGGCTGTTGGTGCATGCTTACTGAAGTACAAAAAAAAGACGCGTAACCACCAAGGAAGGACTCCAGACAGATCAGAAAAGGACGCCCTTTTCTGCTTTGCCTCGAGCCGTTCCTTGATGGTTACGTGTCTTTTTTGTATTTCAGTGAACTGGTAATAACACAAGTAATCAAAATTCAAGTTAATCACCGCGCTTGACACTCCAAACATGTCGGTTGGCAACGCGTTTAACATGTCGCCATGCAAAAATCAGAGAGCGGCTTACGTCGCATAGCTGTGGTTGCTAGCCAGACCTAGGCGTAACTCTGCTACTTAAAGGTAGCATATACAGTATATGCTACCTTTAGGTAGCAGAGTTGCGCGTCTGTTTTCCAAACACCGCTAGCAACTATGCATTGAGGAGAAGCTGATGTTCAAGCCAATTTTTGTATTTCCCGACACCGCTGCTGCAGCGAAGTGGATTAACACTAATTATTGTCAGTAAAAGTTCATCGCCGGTCGGCGACACGCCAGGCATGTCGCCTGCAAAGACGGAGTGCGTCTTCGCCGCATAGCTATGGTTGCTGGCCGTACCTAAGCGCAACTCTGCTACCTAAAGGTAGCATATACAGCAACTCTATAGAGCACGCTAGAGTCACTGTATATGCTACCTTTAGGTAGCAGAGTAGCGCATAGGTCCGGCTAGCAACCACAGCTATGCGGTGAAGTCGCACTTCGTTTTTGCAGGCGACATGCCTACCGTGTCGCCGATTAACCTGTCTGGCGTATTGAAGGCCGGCGATAAACATTTGCTGCGGATGGCTAGTGTTAATTCAGTTCGCTGCAGCGGAGGCGTCGAGAAATAAAAAAATTGGCGCAAGCGGCAGCTTCTCCGCAATGCATGGTTGCTAGCGGCGTTGGAAGACAGATGCGCAACTCTGCTACCTAAAGGTAGCATATACAGTAACTCTAGAGCACGCGGGCACGACGCGGCATCCCGCGGCGGCCGTGGTAACTATGTAGCTCACGATGCTCAAATCAGCCAATGGCTGTGGACTTTGTGTTTATGGCGCAGTCATTGGGCTTTATGGCATCATTTGTCTAGAGAGGAGCGAGCGATTTCCAACTGACTTAAAGAATGAAATGTAAATTCTAGAGGCCGCTTGCGACACTATAATGTTTGGCTCACATGTCCTCAGGAGCCTGGACTACCGATCGGCCACGTTTTCTGACCATGCTGAAAAAGTGCTGGAGGGCCCCTTTAAATTGTACTGCCTCTACTTTGCTGCCTCGCTGTGCGTCAGCAAGTGCTGCGCAATCCACAGGTCCACACACCGGTCAACAGCAGCGCTTCCTCTACCCAGGAGAGGATGTCAGCAACCGGGTTGGCCTCGCCACTGATTTGTCGGATGATAAGTGCACACTCGCACATAATGGTGACTTGGCAGATCTCACGTGGAGTTCAGGCGCATTTAATAGCCGTCAAAGCGTGCGTCGGCCGCAAGGTACGCGGTTAGCAATAAGTTGAGACTTGATAAAATGCGACGAAAACATTTACTGCCAAATAAGCCGTCAGCAGTTGGCGACCGAAGGCTATAACGCTTTCGTAAAATGAAGGCGACAGGTTACCCAGGTCCATCGATCAATTTCTTCAGAGCAGCTCCGGCACATCTGAGGCGTCAACTATGACTGACATGAGCGCGTCGCAATTTGAACGCGCTGGGTAGCTGCGCTAGCGAGACCTTCCTTGACGGATCGGAAGGTTACCTCGGCTTCGTCTGTCAGTGAGATGGAAGCGCGTGCCTTCGCCTGTGCGCACAGCGTATCATGAAGAGGGTGGAAAATAGTGGCAGATCGATGAGGCGAAGCCTGCTAATTCTCGCCATTCCCTCGCAGTCAACGGATGTTTAAGCTGTATAGCGGCTTCCACACGAGCCGTAGATTTGACGATCTTCGTCGCACCGACCAAGAACGCGTAATATGAAAACGCCAAATTTGCTTTTGAGATCATTCCCAACAAGCTCTTGTTTTCGTAGTATAGCGCAAAACTTGAAGTAGAATTTCGCGGGCATCTGCTGAGTTGCTAAGACCAAGATATTGCCTGCGTGCGCGAAACAACAGGCAAGATTATGAAGCGCTTCGTCGACGAACCGTTGAAACATTTTGGTCGTGTGGGAGTCTCACAGAGCGACGATTATAGGGCAGAATGCTGCATGGGCTTGACTTCACGCAATAATGTAGCGGGAAGGAGTGGGACGACGAGCATTTGCGAAAAGGCGCCCTCTGATTGCCACATTATGGCGCACTGGGTCTTCGAGAGAAGAGGCTTAGGAGACGTCAGTGAATTGTCAAAAAAAGTTCACCGGCGATCATAGGCGTGCACAGGGGGCGCCCCCCCCCCCTCGTCACCTAAAAGGGGAGGGGCGCAAAGTCTGCCCCATACATTGACTTAATGGGGGGGGGGGGGGCTGCGATGAACCTTCGCCCCCCCCCCCCCGAAGGGGAACTCTGCGCGCGCTTATGCCGACGATTACGATACTGCCTATAATGCGAATGCTGAGCGCCGTATCGTGTTGGGGTAACGCCAACTGTGTTTGAACTTTTGCCTTTCCGCAGTCGCAGCAACGTAACAGTCGTTACATATTGCCACAGAAACTGCCGGCGCTCGAGTGCTACGCACACAACTACACAACCCTGTGCATTGCAGGCGTCGCGAACCAGCGAAAGCGGGAAGAGCGGCCTTTCTAGAGCCCGTTCTAAGCTCTCTTGTGGCAACTAATACAAGTAAATACCGCTACCCCATATATCATAATTTTTGTGAAGTTGGAAAGCACCCACTACGCCATTATTCATCTTTCTGCGGATAAGCGGGGTACCCGCTGAACATCTGTGGACTTTGTTGAGCACGTCTGTGCACTTTGTTGATGCAGCATGTGGGTGATGACGATGAAGAATTATGGCTGAGCACCTTGCAGTGGGTGGGAAGCTTTAAACCACACACTCGTTGCACAATTAGCATTGTGTGGTGCCTGGTTGTTATTTCACTCTTCTGCCGCGCTAAATTGCATAGGTTAACGCGATTCCTTGCCCGACATGACGCCTGCATAGGGTCTTTTTGCAAATGTGTTTCAAGCACCGTGGTTCTGTGATAAAATACTCGACTGCCAGACAGAGGGCCGGGGTTCAAATTCCATTCGATCCTGGTATTTCTTTCTCGTTTTATTTTTCCATGTCTACCGGTTATTTTTCATGTCTATCGGTTACGCCGCTCAACGCAGGAATGGGCGCCTAAGAGCTGCGCTCTAAAATGTAGCCCTTGGCGGCGATACATTGGTGCGATTAAGTGCAAGGCACAATGTTGAAAACTGCGATATCCCGCCATAAATCACTAGGCGCGTCTCCGAGTCTCGAATATGCATGGTCATGGGCGAGGTGATCAACAAATTTGGACTGCAAAAGCAAGTCGGCACCGATGATTGACTCACGAATCCCAATGAAACTTTCTCCGTAAGCCAGCGTCAAGCGTGCCAGACTGATTAGCAGGTCAGAATGGTCAAACGATTCACTACAGTGACCGGTCCTTCTCCAGCAAGGGATAAGGCCTAAGTAGATGTGAAGACATTCATCTGAACTCGTTGACGCACGTCAGACCTGTTCAGTGCGCGGCTCAGACGTTTTCCAGCGAAGGCACAGCTCTGGCGACTCCAGAGGGAGTATAAACCATGCCAGTCTTGACACCCATGACTGGTGCATGAGAGGTTGCAGAGCAGATACGGCGAACTGAAAGCGTTGTAGCGTCCTTGTGGGCTGCAACGTTCGTCTGCACTGAGTGAACTAGCATCGACGGCTTGATTTTGTGGTCGATCGGTTCGTTAGAGGTTACGGTGCTCAAAGCGGCCGTCGTGCCTCGATGCACTAATTGTGGCCGAGGACGCATGGTATCCTAAAGGCAGATATAATGGGCGCACCAACGTCAATGATCTCGTCACCCTTTTGTTGAACTGACCTGAAGAATTCTGAAGAGGAGACACTCGTATCATGCGCAGCAGCGGAGATGGTCGCTGTATTATAAGAATAGATGAGTGCAGCAAAGCTGTATGGCCTCCTATTAGACGCCTCGTGAGACACAAGGCACCCTAATGCTTGCGGTCACGGAATTCCTCTGTGGTGAGCAGCTGGTGCAGCCGCTTATGTGGCTCCGTTGCGCACAATCTCCGCCTTCCATACACCAGAGTTCCAAATGCCATAGCCGTATAGTGAGCGTATGTTCCGCCCGTCTTTGTATTAACCATTTTCTTTTTATCAGCATCTGTCAGGCGCATAGAGGGGTCTCTCCGCAATACATACACAATATTAGTTATACGAAATGCTAGTTAATCGAGCGAGACATTTCTCTACACAAATACACTGTCTCTTTTAACTATATTTTTTATCTTCCTTTTCCTTCTGCCAACGGCCTGGCAATTTCGTTTCGGTTTTCCTTGCACTTATTCTCCTTTCTGTCAGTTTCTGGGAACGTGTTGCACTGCAGAACGAAATTGCAACAATAACGATCCTATTGATGACGCACTCCTTTGGCTCGCGTAGTGTCCTTTTTGCAGCGTCATACGCCATCCAGTAAACGTTTTAATCTGCTATAACGACTCTTTCCATAAATTTTTTTGCGTTCCTCGTTCTTCTACATCGACGTGTTTCGTTTGCTTTCTCTCTCTCTCTTTTTATTTTCCTCGGCGATCTTCAATGGGCCTTCATTCCACCAGGAAAGCCTCCTGAGTGCTGCAGCGCGCGCTGTCGTTAACGATCGTGCCACCCTGGTTAATTAATTTGAGTGGAATGCGTGGTCGGTATGTTCAGTTTGGAATTCAAGCCCTGCTCGATAGCTTCAGCATTCCTGGAACAGCACTGTCTTGACAAACGTCTAAAGCGCGCGCTCAATTCTCCTCTGTGCCAACAATCACTATCCTTTTTTTTTCTCTCGCTCTTCCCCGCTTTTTCAATTTTCCTTCGGGCTTGCCAAATATTGCGCTTTCTATTTGTTATTGCAATGAGTTCTGCGAAAATAAAGAGAAATACCGGTTCTTTTCTTGTTCTTTTTTGCGGACTGCCCTTTTTTCTTGTTCTTCTTGAACTGGCGCTTTTGCCGAAACAATCGCAGGAAGTGCAAGGTATAGCATTCCGCAACACAAATATAATATCACGAGCGTGCCTGCGGAATACACATAAATTATTGAGACTTTTTTTTTCTGCTCTTTCTTTCTTTCTTTCAACGATTACCTTCTGCAAAAAAATTAATATCGTGCTTCTGGCTAGTTACACAAAGGCAGATTCCTCTTTTCGTCCCATTAAATTTTAGACGCACAGGGACAATAAGAAAGTAATACTGTCGAAGGTTGGAAAGTAATATTTGAAGGTTGTGGGTTCAGATCCCACTGACGAAAAGGGTGCTTTTTCGTCCACTTTAATTCCTTTCAATTGAAGTCATAATTACTACACTACAGTTAAAGATAATAATTAACGTCCCCTATGCTTTCCTTGGCCTAATTGTATGTTGGATTCATTCGGTTGCGTCAACCAAAGAAACGGGCCCCTCGAAAAAAAAGTTCCCTTTCTTTTGTTCTGTCATTCAGTAAGTGACTCTGCCGTGTCAAAAAAAAAAAATAACGAAAAAAAAAGAAACATGACTCATCCCTCCGTCATATTAATCAGTATAACACGAAAGCGAAACGCGTATTTACAGAAGTAGTGCTTATCGTGTAGTGATAGATGAGAGCTTGTACAATGTCTATTGGTGTTTGGCAGCTACAGCACCGTTTGACGTGGATGCATCCACGTTGACGCCCAGTGGCACATCTCCATAGCGACGACTAACGCACATGATCATGATTTACCCGTTGTGGTAGGTGAAGTTTTTAACATATATACCTGGACACAGCGTATCGTGAATCCCGCGCAAAGATGACATCAACAAGCAATAAATAACACTGGTAATCGATATGCACTTCTTCAAAGCGTCGTCAATTAAGGAGAGAAACGGCATGGGGTGCGCTCCCGAGTAATAGGGCAACCTACGCCTATGCTCATGCGTACACTACCACACTGCGCTTCAGCAACATGGGAGGCAGAGGTTCGTAGCTTGAGCCGCGAACGCGCGCAGGCGTTCCACGTCCCGCTGGCCTCTGTCTCTCTCCACCAAGACACGACATTTGCCCTTCGACATCGTTGCCTTTCTGCAGTGCTTACTGCAGCAGTCGTTGCTATCCCGCTCGAAGCAGACGGCGGCGAAACACCGTTGGTGCATGGGGAAGCTGCGCCACTCCGACAGCGAGCTGTCACACGCTAACACGAAGCGAAAGACAAAGAACGCAGCTGCGTCTAGGACGACTCCCCGATGCTAGCGCGGCCAGTGTTTTTCGCTGGTATCGAGACGCTTTAACCATGGCCTCGGAGATTGCGCGCCGACTCGCAATCATAGAGGCCATGCTTTAACTGCGCCGTCGCCGGATCGTTCTCTACCGGCGCTATTAAAGGCCAACTGCAAAGAAATTGGACTTGGACAGAAATAGCTCGGAATGCGTTGTATATGTTGGGTATGTAATGATAATCACAGTGAAAAATCTTGCAGTCGCGTATGTCATTTATAATCGGTGCTGTAATTGTCAGCTAGCAGACGACGCGGAGCCCTAGCGGTGTGCCCGGGCAAATCGGACACAAACGGAAATGACGTAAATCACAGTTCACGGCCGCTCGTGAGCAGAACTCTCTGCAGCCGCATCCCTTCCTTCTCTGCGTCACGCCCCTCTACGAGCGGCTAATTCAGAAAAGTTAACTATTTTTCAGGACGAAATGCAGGGCCGTAGGCTGCTGGAACACGTATGTTACGGACGGGACTAGCTTTCACGCTTTTCCGAAACACGTAAAGCTCAAATAGCTGCGGGTTATCGCAGTGAGGTGAAAGGAATGGGAGCTATCGAAGAACGTGGTACTTTTCGCGGCGCACTTCAAAGACGACGACTTTATGTACGACCGGTCCCTTTTGGATAAATACTGTTGAAACTGAAAAGAATGTTAAATCCTGACGAAGTGCCTTCAATATTCAGCCACTACAAACCCAACAGCGGGAAGCTACGGCCAGTGTTTGGAGAAGCACCGACGACAAGAGGTATTCGTATTAGACAGCTTTAGTATAGCCTAAAATGCTTGTGTCAGCGTGTTTCGCACGCTAAAATATAGCGTAACGTTATTTGAAAACACTAGTATAACGTAAAGCCGGTAAAACGACGTCCCGCGAAGCGCTAGACTAGCTGCGCCATCTACGCGCAAGTAATGAAAGCTCCAAAAACTGATCGGCTCGTTTCTAGTTGCTAGTAGTCAAAGCAGCAAAGTTCGACAGAAATGTAGTCGTGCTGCTCGGTTCAAAGAAATTCAAGCACGTAAACGTATTTTAAGAAAACAAATTGTGCTATGTTGGTTTAATGTAAAAGTTCTGGGTGCAATCAGACAAGTGTTTACAGAAATGCAGGGACGCTTTCGATAGACATGGGAGTGTGCCAAAAACGCTGTCTTACCGTCCGTAGTCTATAAACGAAGCGAGAATACGCGATGTGTAAACCAGCAGCATCATTTATTGCGAACCAGCGAGTTCTCCAAGACAGCAGGGCGAGACGACAGGTGCGAAGCGGGCAGCCGTTGCTTAGAGAAGAGCTTTATGGGCATGTATCCGTGTTTCCTTCACGGTGGATGTTTACATACTTTGTTTTTTTTCGTTACCATCTAAAAAGAAAACTCTGTGGTGCGGCTACGGTCCCTAGAATATACCGTAGTGCGGCCGCGAAGCGAATACTTCGGAGCGCAGTGCAAACGATTCGCCTGCATCGGTCGGTCAGTCGGGCTGCAGTCTGCGTCACTTCCGGTCAGCTGTAATGGCGTCGTTTTTCAAGTTTCGGTATCAAAAATTGCGTCTTCACTTCGCTCACAGACGGTGGCACCGCCCCGCCCCGCCTAAGGTCCCGCTTAAGTAGAGGGATTTTAGCCCGCCTAGACCCACCAACAGGGAGCACCGTGCTAAAGAGAATGTGTGAGAGATATGAGCGCGTTTGTGAAGTGTCCTGCATCTGCCTCGGTAGCTTAGTTGTTTTTTGTTTTTTTTTTAATCCGTTGAAGCACATCCCAGAGGAAAATCGCGTCATGACAGTCTTTAAGCATATTCGGGATTCGCTACTTGCCCTGCGCGGTAGGTGATGAAGCGCCATGCGATATGTTTATGCTCATGTGCATGCATAGTGTCTGGCGTACAAGAATGGGCGTCAGACATGCCAATTTGAATGTGTTTCCGGCAAATCATTACTTTTTGCAACAGGTGATCTATACGAGAGATGTGTTTAAGGCGCTAAGTGATCCCCCAGGGCGGATAACAGTTCTAGGTGAACTTGTTAAAGCTAAGTACTTTTTATTATAAACGATCTAGCCGAATGGCTAGTGATCTGATCTATTTGTGTTGTTGTATACCTTCTTTTTTCATGTGCTTTGTTTGAGTCAAGGCAAAAAAAAAGAAAATAAAAAGCCTTGGTAGCTTAGTTGGTAGAGCGGCGAGCGCTTATCGCCGCAGGCCAAGAAGTCGTAGGTTCGATTCCCGGCGGGGAAACTTTTTCTTAGTTTTTTTTTTTTTTCTTTCTCATCCGTTAGCTTCCATTTTATTAACGTAATATCCATGACGGAAATACGTCACTAAAGTCTTGGTGGACCCTGGCATAAAACACTTTCGTGTTAAAAAAGAAATCACTTCTCGTTTCGCAGCCGAGTTATTCTAATAAAAGATGTACCCGATGTCGCATGGAAGCCGAAAGCAAATACTTCGCTCAGTGCTAGTTTCAAAACTAAGGTATGCGCTGACAACGTTGGCACGTTTCTGTTCCATAGTTTGTGCGACATTTCAAGCTCCCACAGCGCGAACAGACGGACAGAGAGCAAGAAGTGAGACCGGATGGTGCACCAACAATCGGTGGTTAATAGCGTGAATTGTTATTTAGCGCCAGCACCTGTAGTCGATTCAGGCTCTGTCTCTGTGAGATCGCGATGTTCATTTTAAATGCGAAGCATCTTAGCGAACTTCTACGACTTTGAGCGTATCTATCTATCTATCTATCTATCTATCTATCTATCTATCTATCTATCTATCTATCTATCTATCTATCTATCTATCTATCTATCTATCTATCTATCTAGCCGCCTACGACTTTGTGCTCTCCTGGTCGCTTGGTTAATCGAATGTACACAAAAGTTGGTATGGTGCAACATGACTGTATGACGAACATAAATGACAAGTCATAGCATGAAAATCATGACACGCATGTCATGTACAGCATGACTTACGTGCCACGCTCATGGGGCGCTGGCGGCCGTTTCGCTAGCTGGATATACACCGAAATTGGTATCTTGCGACGTGACTGTGTGACGAACATAAATAACACGAGTTAACATGAAAATCATGACACACATGTCATGTACAGCATGACACGTGCCACGCTCATGGTGCGCTGGCGGCCGTTTCGCTAGCTCTATATACACCGAAATTGGTATCTTGCGACGTGACTGTGTGACGAACATAAATAACACGAGTTAACATGAAAATCATGACACACATGTCATGTACAGCATGACACGTGCCACGCTCATGGTGCGCTGGCGGCCGTTTCGCTAGCTTGATCTACACCGAAATTGGTATCTTGCGACGTGACTGTGTGACGAACATAAATAACACGAGTTAACATGAAAACCATGACACGCATTTTGCTAAACGACATACAAGACGATGTATGCAGCTCTTTGCTGGCTGCTTCGCATTACATCGATTCCCACAATGCGTGTTTTAACACGAAAGTGTTTTATGTCGGTGTCCACCACGGCTCCACTGACGCATTTCCGTCACGGATATGACGTTGTAAAATATAAAGACTAACATATGGCAAAAAAAACTAGAAGAAAAAGTTCCATCACGGGGAGTCGATATTACGACCCCTCGATCCCCAGCGCGCAGCGCGAAACGACTCCGCCACAGACGGCACGTTTTACGTCATACTAACGGAGTGCTATTTATATACACCATTTGCCGGTGGCGGTACTCAGAGATCGGGGTACATCAGCGTGTTTTCGTTATCACTAACGAGACGGCGCGAGGAGCTCGAAGGGCGCGCTTTAAAGGTCGTCACCCCACGCGCGTTGAGATGGTGGTGCGCCTCTGCAGGGCGTGGTCGCTCGTGCGCACGCGCTTTTCTTGTACGTCTTGCGCTCTCACCGCAAGTTTGCGTTGAAGTTACAGAAAGCACGAAGGTCACTTCGCTCACTGTAGCGGCCGCTTTTGCGAAAGGAGCGCGCTGCTCACAAACAAATAAGTTACAAATGTGACAGTTCGCGCTCATCTTGTGTATAGTTGTGCGTTCGTTTCATGCGTCCTCCTTTGTATTTGACCAGCGCGCTTTAACTGTTGAGCTGTGACAGTTGTTAGTTCGCGCTCGTCCTGTGTATGTTCGTCCCATGCGTCCTTTCTGCTTGAGCAGCGCATTGCAAGTTTCGAGCTGCTTGCCGTTCTTCCCGTGACATTACAACTTGTTGCTATAGAATTCATTCCTTCATTCCACAGACGTAGTTCATTCCACAGACGTAGTTGAGCGTTGTTGTGCGTTCCTTCGCCCTCGGGGCGAAGGAACGCACAACAAACGCTCAACTACGTCTGTTAAGACACATTTTACTTTCGTATTATATCGATTCCTATGACAGAGGGATCAGCCGTGTTTTGTTTTTTTTCGCACTACGACTGCTTACATCCGACTGCTTCGTGTTAACTGCACTGCATGACTTCAACATAGCCTACATGTGCATTCATTTGTAAATCAAACAAAAATGCTATCAAAGCTTTCGAAGAGTTTCCATGGTACGATTGTGGTCGACTGTGAACGTAAACTCCCCGCGCTGTTCATGCTTTCTTTGTTAATACCCGCCGCGGTAGCTTAGCACGTCACGTGTCGCGTTGCTGCGCTCAAGGTTGCGGATTCAATTCCCAGTCACGGCGGCCGCATTTCGATGGGGGCGAAATGCAAAGAACACCCGTGTGTTTACGTGCACGTTAAAGAGCCCCACGTGGTCGAAACTAATCTAAGGTCCCCCACTAACGCCTTGTGTCATAATCATATCGTGCACTCTTAAAAAGGTTAGCAGTTAGTGAGCGCATGTATTTACTAGTTTCGAGCGTATTTTACTACCTTCAAGACATCCATTTACTAGCCAGCAACTAGTAAAGCTAGTAAATTTTGCCGTTACTAACCATGGAGGCTTGTTAACTAGGTAATCATTAAGCCACGTTGCTAGATGCTTCGTTGATGACGCTGTATGTTATGCCGTAACCGTGAAAGTCTTATGCAAAATTTAGAGAAACTTTAATTTTCTTGATTACGTTTCTCTCAGTCACGCGTGGCACATACCTGCATACCAGAGTTCATGTATTGCGGGTATGTGCCACAGGTGATACAGAGTCTCAACCAACACAGTAACCACGAACACACACACATTGACACGCAAGGAAAGTGATAATAGTAATAATAATTGTTGGGGTTTTATGTCCCAAAATCACAATATGATTATGAGAGACGCCGTAGCGAAGGGCTCCGGAAATTTTGACCATCTGGTATTTTTTAACGTGTACCGAAATCGCACAGTACACGGGCATCTAGCATTTTGCCTCCATCAAAATTCGACCGCCGCGGCCGCGATCGAACCTGCGACCTTCGGGTGAGCAGCCGAGCACCGTAACCGCTTACACCACCGCGGAGGACGCAATGGAAAGTGAGGAAGCTGAAGACAAAACAGCCCTGGAAGACGCTCAACTACCATCCACTCGTCCACGTGGTCCGCAACGTGGACCACGTGGATTACGCGAAAACCGGGATCAATGCCTCCTACGATAAATCCGCCGAGAGAACCAGGCCTCTCATCATTACCGTTGACTTCAACATTGATTTATCAAGACCCAATGACGCCTGTGCCTTATAATGCAGGAAACACGGCTTAGATGTGGACAGGGCGTCAAGATACCTCGCTGCCACGTCCAGGACAGGAGGCATCATAGATCATTTCATCGTAAGAGGCATCCAGGATTTCCACCAGCTGTACTATACCTCGCACTTCGCTGCACTTAGACCCCTCGTAGCCGCGATCACGAACGGATCCGAATAATAAGTCCGGTCCAGCTGATGGGGCTCACTGATCACGGTGATGATGACCGTGTTCAAGAACTGTCAAGAGCCCCTTCCACACATGCACACGGGTTCGTGCGTGCGTGCTTTCTCCATCATGACGGACAAGTATATGCATGACAGCTGTAACTGTGACTGTAACGTACGTGCAGTGCGCCTGCGCGTGCCACTCGGCTGTGTATATATCTAGGGAAACTTTCCTGAATGAAGCTTAGTTGCGAGTAACGCCTGTCCTGCGCATCTGTGTCCCTTCTTTGTCTCTTCCGGATTCGCGCTATCCATGTTGAAGAATGTAAGCACTACATATCAGCTTACCGCGTCTGGTGTTGGTAACACCCATGTTGCTGTTGGTATCGTTACACAACTGTAAACAACTGGTTGTATAATACGTATGCAACTCTTCAACATATGAGCGTGCGTATACCACTTCCACATTCCACATTTCTCTGGCGTCATTCCGTAACGTTTTGCTCAGTGAGAAAAATACCGCCACAGTCACCATCCCGCGCATGCTTCGCATAACATCGATTCCCACGGTACGGGGGATCCGCCGAATTTTTTTAGTTAGTAAATATGCCGACCTTTTTTTTCCAAAGATTGTGATTTTGGCACGTAAAGCACCAGCTGTTATTATTGTATTTATTTGGCAATCGTCTTGGGGAATGATTGCTTCTAGTGCGACGCCGACCAATCGCGGCTCGTTTTCGATTTCCCCTGCTTAATCTCAGTGATTTTCTTTCATGTCTCCTTCAACGTAGTCTGTGAAGCGCAAAATAAACCGCCGCCAGTCATTCTTTCTCGCCCTTCTCTCTTTCTTTCTTCCATAATGCAGACGATGAGGCGGCGCTTCGCAACATAACTACCAACAGCTCCGTCACGTCGGCGACCATTGGCCCGTTACGTCCGGCCCGAGTCTTCAGCCTGCGAGTGAAAGCTGAGAACGGCATCGGATGGGGTCGCTTCAGCAACTGGGTCACTGCCAACACAGAGGAACACAGTGAGTACGCACCTGGCAGCGCTTCCTCGCAATGTTGCTCTAACAGTCTATATAAACCTACATAGGCATTCGACTTCTGGCGCCGGGTTGATAACGCCTTCCAGCAGAGAAGGACCAATGAACCGCGAACACCAATCGCAGAGTCGGCGCCGAGCTTCAAGGACTATAAGTATACTTTGCCCTCGGCGCAGCTCGCGGGGCCCACGCCGAACAAGTCGAACCATTCTCGCGAAAACAGAGCGTATTTTCATCGCAAACGGTGCAGCTTCGCCGCATGAAGGCCTCTTTCGTTCTTTTGTTTGCTTGCTTTTGTTTTTCAATTAACGCGGCGGCTCCGCACACCTTTTCTCAAAACACGTCGTCTCCGAAAGCACTATACACTCTTCAATGAGACCCGCAGGAGGACTATGGACTCGCCTACCACGAGACGCCTTACCACTCTTGGCCGCGCGTTTTAAAGACAGGGGTGGGCGTTTGCCACCGGCCACTCTTTCTTTTCTGTCCAGCTCCTCGTTCGCGCAAAATGCGCTCGAGAATTTCAGACACGGGGCGGGCGCGAAGGCCCTTTCATTTCGGCTGCTTCTTCATTAAGCTCTCTCGCAGCTCGCCGTGGGCATTTTGTCACTCGCAGAGACAAAAACGAACTCCGAAGCGTCGCACAATGACGTTTTCGTCGATTAAACTCTCCTGCCCCACGCGCGAGCCGCGGTGCCGTCGGAGGCTGCGCGTGACGCGGGAATAGGAGCGAGAGGCGCGCGCGCCGGGCGCGTGCCGCCGCTGCTGTCCCATTGTTGCGTTTCTCAAAACTCAGAAAGGCGGATGAATGAAAAGAAGCCTCGGCGGGCACAATGCAGCGGCGGCGGAGCGATAGCGCCCAAGGAGTCGAAGCGAAAAAGGAAGCTCCGGGCGGCGTCATTCGAGACGAAGTGCCAACGCTTTGAAGGAATCCTTGCGGAAGGAGCCGGCGACAAGAATGAGCGGCCCCGATTTTCGGCAAAAAAAGAAGTGCAGGCGACGAGGCGCTGGCATCACCACTACACTCACCCCCCCCCCTTATTTTTTTGCCACCTCGCGCGGGCGATCCGCTCGAAACGCGCGCCTTCCATCCAACTAACTTGCGCGCGGACAACAAAAATAACGCAAAAAAGAAAAAAAATTCGTCGGTAACGAAGACGGAGAGGGTGTGCGCAAAAAAAAATCTTTTGTTTCACCTCTCAGCGAGTCCTCCTTTGTTTTCTGGCTCGCAGCTATGCCTCGTTTTCTCCCTCCGTTTTTATTTTTCAATGTTATTCTTTTATTTTTCTGCCCGAGCTCTCTCCGTCTCTCTCTCTCTCTAACGCCTTAACATCGTCCTGCCCTTTGTTGGCTCTCTATGAAGCCTCTCTCTTTATTTCCTTTCTTTTGCTTCTTTTCCGTCTTCACTGCGTTATACCTATTTCTCTGCTCTGTTGGACGCTGTTTGCTACTCGACAGGACGCCGCCTCTTCCTTATTTTTGTTTACACCAGCTTTTCCTCTGCGTGCGTGGTGTCGAGTGCGCGTGTGTATGCCCGTAAATGAGCAAGCTCCCGCAGCGACATTTCGCGCCTCGTCTTATTTGTACGCCGTACCCTTGTTTTCCTGGTCTTCCACCGTTGCCTGCCCGACGATTTCCTCTCTATCCTAACGCCTTCCTCTTTCTTGTTTTCACAAACGGCGCACGAACGAAATATAACAAAAGAAGCTGGACGCTGTGCGCGGCGCGCCTCCTCTCGTTCTTTTCATTTGGCGCCCACCACTCGCCGACAGTTTTGTTTCCCACACCTTATCGCTCTTTCGTCTTAATCTAAAGTGAGCATCCTTGAAAGTTGTGCTTCCTTTATTTTCTTTTTTGTTCTACCGTTCTTCTTTCGCGGTTACTTCTATACCAAACGTCGTCGTTCGCTCTTGGATGGTTCGTATATACCCGTTCTTTCGGCTGACCAAAGAGAACCGTTCTGTATCGCTGCCTGCCTTGTACGGCGTCCCTCCGCAGTTACACCGCACGCATCCCTCTTTCCCGGATGTTTCATTTCGAGCGCCCCTCTTCCTCCCAACGACCCTTCTCCTTCTTCCGTATCGCATCGCCGGGGCATTTTCGGCGCGCGCCGCTGCCCTCTTCCACGGAAGCGCGCAGTTACATTCGGTTCCTCCTCGCCGCCGATATCCCGCGTCGTCCTTCCGCGAGAAATGCTGGCAAGTTCTCCATCATACCGAGTAGTAGGCCGAGAGAGAATGTAACGAAGCGGAAGGCAGCCTGGCGCCAGCCAATCGATGCACAACGTACACTCAAACACCCAAGCTTCGCGAATAAAATAAAGGAAAACAAAAGGAAGGAAAAAAGCTCGAGGAGCGTGCGGCGTGCGCGTGAAGTGTATAGCGTAGGCAGCCTGCGAGTAAAAGTTAACAAAAAAAAAAGAATGTGGAGGACAGGGAAGCCTTCAGAACACGGACCGTCGATCGGAACCATGTTTTCGGCGCGAACACCGAAGGAGCCGCCGATGGAAGTGCGGCCATATTCACGCGACGTTGTAAAACGAAAGCATAACAAAAGTATGTATATGTATGAGCGTATGTCAATGAGCTTTCTCCTTGTTTCCAACCTTTTTGAAGCCGTGAAAGCAAAAAAAAGAAATTGCGGGAGAAAAAAAAAAGAAAGCAGTAGCTCTACCAAAGCAGTTTTCTAAGATATTTTTGTTACTTCTTTTCTCTTTTAAATTCGGACGCTCGTGAAATCTCAGGTGCCAGATGGGTACGGCGAATTTTGGATGCAAGAAGCTTCCGTCGCAGTCATTCGGACTCGAGGATTTCGATGGCGTGCGGAAATATCGTACATCACGAGCCTAAAAAATAAACAAGAAATAAAAGCGCGCTTTTAATTTCGTGCTGAAGTAACACCGTTCGTGTGAACTACGTAACAAACAAAAAAGTTCACTTTTCAAACATATATATATATATATATATATATATATATATATATATATATATATATATATATATATATATATATATATATATATATATATATATATATATATATTCATACGAAAGGAACATGGAAGACTGATGGAGTTTTGACAAAGCAACACGAGCAGAACAGCGGAAAAAATTGTAATATTAAGAAAAAGGTCGACTTATGATCGGCGAGCAAAGTGGCGGGGGAGGTGGCGCGCGTCGCGAGGAGACACGCGATACAGAACTTATCGGGCGAGAACACGGGCAGTCCGAACGCTGGGGAAAAGAAACGCGGGCTCTGCCATTTTCTCTCGCATCGCGTTTTTCCAATTACGCTTCGCTCGAGCGCGCTCTTGTCTTCCGTCTGGGTGCCGCGCGCGAGAGAGTCATCGCGCGGGACGACGACGTCGGAGCCGGCGGGCCGTTGTCTCGAGGACTTCGATCGCGAAGGCGCGCCTCGGGTGTATCAAATGCGCATACGTGATGGATTTGCACTACTTATACATGCATCAGCGTGTACGGCCGATCATGTTGTTGCCCGATACAAAGTACCGCCGCCGTCAGCCCTCCTTCTCCCACCAGAACTATTCTTTCTTTACTAGTTTTTTTTTTTTTTTCCTTTTGCGCACATCACGCCACCGATGTTTCGAACTCGGGCGTCTTCGACGATGCTCGCGTAACTGGCTGCACGCCGCACTATACGGTGAGAGGAAGAGCGCGGATAGCGGTTCAGTGACTCGGGTTGTTGTGCGAACGCGGGTTGAGGAGGGGGGGGGTTGCTTTTTGGTAACGCTAACGCGAGCTGTACGTAGTGCAGGGAAGCGCTGTGAGCGCCAGGTGGCCGCGTTAAGGCTCTTCTAGCACAGGCTGCTGTTCGATGGCGCGTGAGAAGAGAGAGAGATATCTATGTTCTCCGAGGCACGCTGAAACGAACCTTTCTGAGTGCACGTTGCGTAGAACGGAACAGCGCAAGAGGCGGTGAACGGAAAAGAGGAAAGCTTTTAGCGTGCGCTTGGATGATGCGCTAGAATGCCGTCCGCTGTTCCCACACGTCGCAATGTAACCTAACGCTGAATGTTATAGACCTGGAGAGAGGAAAACTTAATTTAATGTAGGGCTTTAGAAAAAAAAAAAATGAAGACTCGGTGTATAGACTGCGTTATAATACACAGCACTTCGTTTTCTTGCAACTTTTAGACTATATACTGTAGCAGCGGGCTTTAAAAGCAGGCTTCCGGCCGTATAACCTTTCCCAAAATGACTTATTCAAATTTTTCGACTAGGTTTGCTTTTGTTACAAAAGAAAAATAAGAGAGAGAGAGAGAAAGTTTTCGGCAGAACCCATGCACGATGATTGTCTAAGTCGAAGTTACGCGAAGAGCATTCGCGTAACTCATAAAGTTAATTTAATTTCGATTAAACCGTATTGAGCGGAGCGTTATTGTGCTTTCGTTTGCCTTCGTCTCTTTGGCAGCCACACATAGTGCGCGTCTCTATAGACCTTCTAATCCTCAATACGCAAGCCCACATGCGCGTCGATATTGTGACAACACGACGACGGAAGTGCTCAACAAATCAGCGGTGTCCAAGACTGCTATCTGAGTATGGTGCGTGCTGAGGCACGATATTCGTATGTAAATGTTTTCAATCGTGTCCGAACATACGATACGTGGCTCATAAGGAGCGCCGTGACGGCGACCCTTAGCGAGGCGATCCGCACCACTTTCGCGCGTATTCCGTACTCCCTCTGAACGGTTGAAGTGGCGCCGTGGAGATACTTTTTTATCATGTTTTAGGCCCGGTTTCCTCGTAGGAGGTTAAATTTACTGAATTCATTTGACGGTGGTCATCGCGTCGAATCCAGATATATTGAGCAAAGTGGGCTATGATAGCAAAAGGAAAAAAAAAACTTGTCCTTACAAGACAAGAAAGTTAGAAAAATGGAGATGTTCTATGATCAACGCTATCTTGCCGATGAAAGTGAAGCGTTTCGACAAAGTGTCGTGTTTTGGTCGGAGGTTACGACCGAGTTATAGGTTTTTCTTTCCTTGTTTTGGGACTACTGATCGTATTCCTTCATATTCCTTCATTTCAGATATTCAGTTGTGCCTTGTACGTGTATTTCTTATGTTGTCCCTTGCTCCTCCTGCTTGGGCCACATGGCCTGCAGTAAAATGTAAATAAATAAATAACTGAAATATTACAGTCGCCACCTTTTCTTTTAACCGTCTGTCTTTTTTAGTGGCACTCTTCATTTTCCCCGATGTGAAAAACTTTTAAATCGCGGATCACATCGCTTCTTCCGGGACAGCGTGTGATACCTGCGAACGCTTGTGATAGCGTTCGCAATGTGCCCTTTTGTTCGTCTCCTTTTGCAATGTGCTGCAGAAATGTTTTCGTCTGTCGTAATGAAATTAAAGGAAAGCGTTTCTTGTAGGTCCTGCAAGCCCACCGCTGAATATTACAGCTCGCCCGACCGGTCCGAACTCGATCAAGATATCCTGGGAGGTGAGCATTTTCCGACTGTAATCTCTTTCGCAGGAGCAGTCGGATCTCAGAACTTTCGATAATGTTGTATGTCTTTCAGCAGTGCTCTTACATAAGCGTTTGTTTTTCATTCACATGATCTAAGCGTCCTGTTTACTCAACGTCGTCTTAAAATTTTGGCGCCCTATTATAGTATAGCGTTGTTCTATGAACAGCCATATCTATGTCAGCCGCAATCGGTTAAGCTGGACCTTTGCGTATGCGCGCTACAACGTGGATGCATTGGTTTCGTTCAGTTCTTGGGTCCCGCGGCGTTGAAATAATGCATAACACAACCACTTCTGTGTGCATTCAGCAGCCAAGAGAGAGCGAACGAGACACGACTATAATGCTTCAGTGACTCAGATGTAAAGTTGTAAACGCTTCTAAACAATAGTTTTTGCGCGGAATGATTAGACCCCGCAGATTTTTTGTATCATTATCGAAGAAAAAAAGAAGAAGCTTCGCTTGAAGTAAGTTTTAAGTCTCGAACGTTATATGGCGGTGGCAAAGCACGCGAAAACAATAACGAAAACAATTCTGGGTGAGTATAACGGTCTTACGCTGTGTGCCGCAATTCCCTTCGCTAACGAACGCTTTCCGACATATATGCACCAATTGCGGTATTGCGATCGTTAAGATCCCCAGTGAAACCACTTCAATTTTGCTATAAATTTCTCGATTCTCCTCCATTCAACTTGCTCCGCGAACAGTGCTCCAGAAATCGCTTGTGACAATGATAGTAGCGTGTACTGCGTTCGAAGACTAAGGAAGAACGAATCAAAGGAGCCTACCACAAGAGACGTGACGACAGGAAGAGTGCAGCGTCCTTACGTCATCTGTCATTTGTGAACAAATCATTTAATAACTGTGGAGGTTTAACGTACCAAAACCACGATATGATTATGAGGGACGCCGTAGTGGAGGGCTCCGGAAATTTCGACTACCCGGGGTTCTTTAACATGCACCTAAATCTAAGTACCCGGGCCTCAAGCATTTTCACCTCCATCGAAAATGCAGCCGCCGCGCCGGGACGCACGAAAAGAACATACATACGAAAAGAACGTCCCGGCGCGGCGGCTGCATCTTCGATGGAGGTGAAAATGTTTGAGGCCCGTGTACTTAGATTTGGGTGCACGTTGAAGAACCCCAGGTGGTCAAAATTTCCGGAGTCCTCTACTACGGCGTCCCTCATAATCATATCGTGGTTTTGGGACGTTAAACCCTGGATATTATTATTGTTCGTGCGCCCTTTCTGCTTTAGAGCGCGCTGCAAGTTTCGAGCTGCTTGCCGTTCTTCGCGTGACATTACAATTTGTTGCTATAGCATTCATTCTTTCGCCCTTGTGGCGAAACAACGCACAATAAACGCTGAACTACCCCTGTGAGCATAGGCGTGCGCACAGGAGGGGCAGGGGGGGCAGCCGCTCCCCCTAATCACTTAAGAGGGGGGGAGGGGCGCAAAATATGCCCCGTACATTGACCCTTCTAGTCACCTGAGAGGGGGGGGGGGGGCAAAATCTGCCCCATACATTGACTTAGTAGAGTGGAGGGGGCGCTGCGATGAACCTTTGCCCCGGCTCTGAGTAACTACCGAAAGGGAAAAAACGAAATAAGGAGGAAATGGTTTCATGATAATTCAAGGGGAATAGCTTTACTGTTTGAAGCAAGGTCGGGCTGCCTTAGAACGCGTAGTTATAAAGCGAGATTCAGTAACGAAGAAGAACAATGTACATGCTGCGGGGGAACTAAGGAAACAATGGAACATATACTGATTGAATGTGGCGATATTCACCCAGGTATACTTGTGGGCACGAGTCGACATGAAGCATTGGGTTTTAGGGACAACAATGGAAAGCTGAACACGTCCGCGATAGAAATAAGTAAGAGACGGTTAGAGTATTGATGGCAGAAAAGTAGAGATAAAGTACAAAAATAAATAATGGGGGAAAATAAGGTCATTCTGCCTTAAGAGGCAGAGAGATGGACCGTGAATTTATATTTTTTTGGCATAATAACATAGATTTAATCAATGTAGATAAGGTATTAGGCCAACATGAAACAAGGAAGTTTTTTTTTTTTCTTTGAGCCTGGTGGCAGACATGTCACCGCCCCGTTATAAAGGGGACGCTCATAGCATCCATCCATCCAGCCCCCACTGATGGGGAATCCTGCGCACGCATATATGCCTTTGAGGACACGTTTCACTTTTGTGTTATATCGATTCCTCTGAAAGGAGGATCAGCCATGTTTTGTTTTTGTTTTTTACTATATAAACCCCTCTCTTTCATCGTTATTTATTACTGCATACCCGCCACGGTGGTCTAGTGGTTATGGTGCACGACTGCTAACCCGAAGGTTGCGGGATCGAATCCCGGCCGCATTTTCTATGGAGGCGAAAATGCTTGAGGCCCGTGTGCTTAGATTTAGGTGCACGTTAAAGAACCTCAGGTGGTCGAAATTTCCTGAGCCCTCCACTACGGCGTCCCTCATAATCATAGCGTCGTTTTGGAACGTTAAACCCCAACAATTATATTACTATACCGTTATCGTCCTTTCGAACATGAACCGCTGGTCGGCTTCTTATCATCTATTAAATTTACTGAGCCTCGTGCCCAATTTTCGTGAAGACAGCAGTTCTGCGCCCTGTCTAATATCTTTTCTTTCTTTTTTTTGAAACTTTCTCGCACATAAACTTCAGCCTATAGAGGGAGCCAAGAAGTCCAACGCCGATCTTTGGAAACAAAACTCACAAGTTGCCTTATACAACAGGTCTGGCGCTTATCAAGCCCTCAATTGAATAAACGTCTTTCTCCTTTGGTTAAGTTTTGCAAGCACAAAATGAACATTGACTTACCCGCGTTGGCCTTTCTTCCTTGCTTCGAACGAGGACGCACAAAAGAGGGAAATGGAACAACGGAAGTTCAGAGAGGAGGCAATACGTGGTACGGACTTAGCCATTTTGACCCTTTCTGACACCGACGGCAGCCTGCAACTTCTGTCGCGTTTGTTTTTTCGTTTCAATGGATGGCTACAACACAATGAAACATAATCCGAAATTAATATTTGCGCAAAACTGTATTTGTCGAAGAACTGGTTTCAACTAAATGTCTCCTGTCATCTCACTTATTTAAAGGTTCTCGCTACAACGAGAATGTTAACACGTAAACCGGGCGGCAAAACGAACAAGAAAAAGCAAGAAATATGGGCCCCGGACGTGTGGAGCGCTGAGTGGAGAATTTTGTATGGCAGCAGAACACTACGTAATATTCGCGCCAAACATGCTATGGGAAGTAAACTGGGCGAGGCAGTTTTTAAGTCAGCATAAAAAACACATTTTCCAAGCCAAAATTGTGAAAAAAAAAGATCTTTAACGATGTAAAGCAGGACACACAAGTTACCATGCAAAACATTGATCAGTATGAAATATACACTATCAGATTAATTGTTTTTTTGAAAAAATAAAGTGCGACGCCTATACCATGTTTTCATTTTTTTAGCACAAAACCAGCACTGCTCAATGTTGACTGGTGTTGGCTGACTGTTGACTAATGTTATGCCATTGTTGACTAATGTGGACTATCCGCTGCTGTTTAACAATATACCGCAATAGTACACGTGTACTACTACGTCTCAGCATCGCTCCGTTAAACGCTTCTCACAATATACGACAGTTCTCCATATAGAAAACTTCGCCGCAAGTTTTTAAGAGCGGAGCCCTTTAAGCTTTTCGTTGCGCCGGGCAGTGCGAACAGTAATCCTTTTCAACTTCTGCTTCGCTCCCAAAACACGTGCGCCAGTTTCTCCGGCGTGGCATGCAATAGCCCTGATGGGTGAGAACGAGTACAGAGAGAGAGAGAGAGAAACAGACTGAGACAGAAAGAAAGATGTAAAGCAAGAGAAAATCATGGCGAAATGAAATATATGATGAGGCGGGGGGGTTTCGAACCCGCATACCTGCGATCTGAAGGCGAGCGTCCTAGCTACTCGGCTATCCAGGCACTTTTTTTTTCTCTCTTTATTACAGGGAAGGAAACCGTTGCACTTAGATTGGCATTTCAAAAATTAATCTTTCTTATTGGTCTGCATAGTCTCTAGAAAGCAAGACTGATTGACAGAAACACTCAACCTCCGCGATCAACAAAAAACATCTTCCAGGAACAAATAATTCAAATGCGCGGCATATATGAACATTCTATAGTGACGCTCTAGCTAGACAGGTTTGTTGTGTTTGATTTGTGTTTAAATATGCCTGATTATTAACTCCGAGCGACTTCCAGCAGCCTTGTCATAGCCGAGACTCGACAAGCACCCTTTCCAGTCATGAGAACAATCGAAACATGCCGCCATTTTTTTCGCTTACAGACGCAACACGAGGACCACCCATTGGCACTGGAGAATTTACGAAGGGACAAAAGCAATGCTCTTGAAGAAATACAGAGTAATGTACATGTATTACCAAGAAATGAAATTTGGAGCTCTGAAATGGACTATCCTCCATGGCTATTTGCAATACCAAGCATTGAATTCTCAGTAGATGGCATTATCAGAAAGAGAGACATGTTCATCCAAGTTGCTCAACAACTAGCGCTTTATCAGATACACATGCGGTATCCAGGGTACATACAGGTTTACACAGATGGCTCAAGTATCACAACGTCTTCAACATCGGCATTTATCATACCACAGCTCAATATTCAGGAATCATTTAAATTATGTCGCACGACGTCATCTACTACAGCTGAGCTTTTCGCTATTCTGTATGCTATAAAGTTTATAAACTCGGCAGCAGACGCGAGAAAATGGGTACTTTTCAGCGACTCACAGGCCGCATTAAGATCACTCTCGAGTACAAACACGACAGTAATTAGTGATAGCATGACATACGAAACGCTGAAAGAGCTCACCAAAGCAAGCAAGGCGCAACATGAAATCAAATTCCAGTGGATACCTGGCCATTGCAACATTCCTGGAAACACAGCTGCCGATGAAGCGGCACGACAAGCACATCGTAAAGATGTTACTATTTCTTTACCAATTTCGAAAAATGATGTTCCTCACACGGTCCACGTCACAAGATACTAATTTTGGTGTATATCAAGCTAGCGAAACGGCCGCCAGCACCCCATGAGCGTGGCACGCAAGTCATGCTGTACATGACATGCGTGTCATGATTTTCATGCTAACTCGTGTTAGTTATGTTGTTTACACAGTCACGTCGCCCAATACCAATTTCGGGGTAGATCAAGCTAGCGAAACGGCCGCCAGCGCCCCATGAGCGTGGCACGTAAGTCATGCTGTACGTGACATGCGTGTCATGATTTTCATGTTAACTCGTGTTTTTATGTTCGCCACACAGTCACGTCGCGCAATACCAAATTCGGGGTAGAGCAAGCTAGCGAAATGGCCGCCAGCGCTCCATGAGCGTGGCACGTAAGTCATGCTGTACATGACATGTGTGTCATGATTTTCATGTTAACTCGTGTTATTTATGTTCGTTACACAGTCACGTCACAAGATACCAATTTTGGTGTATATCAAGCTAGCGAAACTGCCGCCAGCGCTCCATGAGCGTGGCACGTAAGTCATGCTGTACATGACATGCGTGTCATGATTTTCATGTTAACTCGAGTTTTTATATTCGTTACACGGTCACGTCGCAAGATACCAATTTTGGTGTATATAAAGCTAGCGAAACGGCCGCCAGCGCACCATGAGCGTGGCACGTAAGTCATGCTGTGCATGACATGCGTGTCATGATTTTCATGTTAACTCGTGTTATTTATGTTCTTTACACAGTCACGTCGCGCAATACCAATTTCGGGGTAGATCAAGCTAGCGAAACGGCCGCCAGCGCCCCATGAGCGTGGCACGTAAGTCATGCTGTACATGACATGCGTGTCATGATTTTCATGTTAACTCGTGTTTTTATGTTCGTTACACAGTCACGTCACAAGATACCAATTTTGGTGTATATCAAGCTAGCGAAACTGCCGCCAGCGCTTCATGAGCGTGGCACGTAAGTCATGCTGTACATGACATGCGTGCCATGATTTTCATGTTAACTCGAGTTTTTATGTTCGTCACACAGTCACGTCACAAGATACCAATTTTTGTGTATATAAATCTAGCGAAACCGCCGCCAGCGCCCCATGAGCGTGGCACGTAAGTCATGCTGTACATGACATGCGTGTCATGATTTTCATGTTAACTCGTGTTATTTATGTTCATTACACAGTCACGTCACGATATACCAATTTTGGTGTATAGAAATCTAGCGAAACCGCCGCCAGCGCCCCATGAGCGTGGCACGTAAGTCATGCTGTACATGACATGCGTGTCATGATTTTCATGTTAACTCGAGTTTTTATGTCCGTCACACTGTCACGTCGCGCAATACCAATTTCGGGGTAGATCAAGCTAGCGAAACGGCCGCCAGCGCTCCATGAGCGTGGCACGTAAGTCATGCTGTACATGACATGCGTGTCATGATTTTCATGTTAACTCGTGTTATGTTCATTACACAGTCAAGTCACGAGATACCAATTTTGGTGTATATAAATCTAGCGAAACCGCCGCCAGCGCCCCATGAGCGTGGCACGTAAGTCATGCTGTACATGACATGCGTGTCATGATTTTCATGTTAACTCGAGTTTTTATGTCCGTCACACTGTCACGTCGCGCAATACCAATTTCGGGGTAGATCAAGCTAGCGAAACTGCCGCCAGCGCTCCATGAGCATGGCACGTAAGTCATGCTGTACATGACATGCGTGTCATGATTTTCATGTTAACTCGTGTTATTTATGTTCATTACACAGTCACGTCACAAGATACCAATTTTGGTGTATATCAAGCTAGCGAAACTGCCGCCAGCGCTCCATGAGCGTGGCACGTAAGTCATGCTGTACATGACATGCGTGTCATGATTTTCATGTTAACTCGAGTTTTTATGTTCGTTACACGGTCACGTCGCAAGATACCAATTTTGGTGCATATAAAGCTAGCGAAACGGCCGCCAGCGCACCATGAGCGTGGCACGTAAGTCATGCTGTGCATGACATGCGTGTCATGATTTTCATTGCGTGGTATTATAAAGGCTACAACTTTCAGAATGAGCAAAACTGCTTGGTTTGACCAAAGTACAAAGAGCTGTGATTTATATCACATCGATCCATTCATTGAATTCAAAATTACGCTAGCATTAAATAGAAGTATGGAAACTCTTATTCACCGATTGAGGCTAGGCACCGCTTACACAAAACATTTTTTGCTCAGAATTGGTAGAGCTGAAACTCCCGAATGGGAATGTGGATTTATAGATGAAGACGTATGTCACCTTCTCATAGACTGTCCACATCATGACACGCCGCGACGCCGTCTTAAATCGGAACTGTTGGCATTAGACCACAGACCGTTTAGCATGAGGAAACTTCTGGGCCCGTGGCCAACTGGAGTTTTACAGACGCACGCTTTAAAAGCGTTAACACGTTTCTTACAAGACAGCGGCATTGCTGACAAGTACTAAGAAATAACGAACTCTCATTTGTATAACACATGTCGTACTTATTATGCGCAGCCTCATATGACACCCAACATATGTGTGTGCTGAAGTGAATGACGTATCGACTGTTATGTACACACGAGCGAATACATCTTCTTAAAGACCAGACGTGTGCTCTACTGTTTTTGTGCTGGTCGGACCAAATATTAACGACGGACATTATCAGAGACTTCATTCGCTGAATTTGGAACATTTCTTTATCATTTTGTTGTGATATGTGCCTATAAGTGTGTTTTTGCATATGTGTGCCCGAGTGTTCTATTTTCCATGAACTGCCTTGTATGTTTTACTTTAAGATATGTGTTCAAGTTTCACTCAAGGGCTAAGGAGTAGCCGGCGCCATAATTGTGCGCCAACATCTCCTTATATATCATATCAATAAAAAAAAACTCGGCTATCCAGGCACGCCAGCAGAGTATATCATGGACTGTTATAGTGTAGTATAGCAAGGTGGCGGGAAAGGGAAGAGAGGGTGAAGAAGAGAGATGTGAGAGTGAGGAGTAGAGAAGGAAGGAGGGGAGAGAGCAAAGCGTAGCATAGGGAGAAAGAAGGGAAAGAAGGAGAAACACACAGAGAAAGAAAAAATAGAAATAAACAGAGACAAAAAGACATACAGAGAGATGAAAGAAAAAGAAAGATGGGAAGAAAGAAATGGAAAAATAAATAGAGACAAAGAAGGCCGCCTGGCACCGCTCTCCCTTCGGGCTTGGCGCCACTTGTGTGAAGGATCACAAAATAACTAGACATGTGACAAAAATCACGTAACATCTAGTCACGTGACTAAAATCACGTAACGTCCAGTCACGTGACTAAAACCACGCAACACTCACGTGACTGAAATCACGTAACATGATCTAACTAGCCACGAGACTAGAATAATGTAGCATCATGCAACTACTCGCGTCACTGTCACGACTCGGGGCCGAAGCACAAGCTTCTCCCAAGATGTGGCATGGGGGTTGGGCCTCTGGTGTACGGCTTGCGCCAATCGCCGCTATGAAAGAGCCAAGGGCCTTCTCCAATCAAATAACAACAAGCTTTAATAATGTGTTTAAACAAAGATAAAGATATTTTCACAATAACCGAACATTTATCTTGAAAACAAAGGTGAATTAGTTATACATTCCACAATTATTCCGAATAGGTGCCGCATGCATGAAAGTCGAAATATGTAGCGACAATGAGCAATATCGGATGGATGACCAAACAGCAAGAGCTGAACCAACAATTAGAGTTCGCAGTCCACTAAGTCAAGCGATTGACATACGTAACCGGGCGCAGCAGAGTCCTTCAACACCGGCACCGAGCAAAAGTGACCCTTGAAGCTGGCGAGACGGGTCGGCGGCGGCTCCGCGATGCCTCGGGGTGTTGGGTTTCCGGCGTGTTGCTTGCTGCGCTGTGCCCCGGGAGTCCCCCAGCGTGGATTTCTTCTCCGGCGCAGAGCAGACTGTCTAAGCATAAGATGGGGCCGTTATGCGTTCTCCGGGCGCCGGTCCAAGCTTCTAGTGTAGTTTCGATGCATCCTTGAAACGGTCACGTAGGCACTGGTTGCTACCGTGCCCGGTTCTCACTTCACTTTCGGTGTCCTTCACGGGCGAACCATTAAGTCACACACAAAACACCAGTCACACACAAACACCACACGGTCTAAGATGTAGCTCGGATACAACGTCCCGTG
Organism: Rhipicephalus sanguineus; assembly: GCF_013339695.2. Lineage (NCBI taxonomy): Eukaryota > Metazoa > Arthropoda > Arachnida > Ixodida > Ixodidae > Rhipicephalus > Rhipicephalus sanguineus. The sequence continues at coordinate 198,336,489 of NC_051176.1, read as the reverse complement.
GTTCAGATTCCGCTGTCGGTGACTTTTACGGCAAGCCGTTTAATAATAGACAAAACAAAAGCACATGATCTGAAACGTAATTCGGATGCACGTCTTAAGGCTCAAGCTCTGCTGGCTGTGAACTTCACGGCAAGCAGTTCAATACTAGACAAAACAAAAACACATTGTCAGGCACGCAGCTCGGATGCTCGTCTTACGGCTCACGCTAACACACACTAAGCGGTGCACGTACGCTCACGGCACACCATTCTTAGAGCAGAATTAGAGCGCTTTCGCCTTGGGTGTAAGTGAAAAAAAAAGAAACCCTTTTCATGGCGTACCTTAGGACCAGGGCTGGGCAAAGATACTTTGAAATTGTATCGCGATGCGATACAAGATACTCAGGCAAAAAGTATTGGAGATACAGATACAAGATACTGCCTCACTAATTTTATCCGATAAGATACTTGGCAATTGTATCGTAAGATACTTCGATACATTCTCAAATTTGTTATTATAGATTCATACAATGTAGCAGCAAACACCTATACACAAAGATGTCTCCTTGAAAATTTCTGAACTGTGACCTATTTAGTTTCACTTGCATGAAATGTCTGTTAGTATCTCAAAAGTTTTGCCCTTCTTGCTCAAAGTACATTAGTTTCCTTCCAAAACAACTTATTGGGGCTTGTTTTAGCTTGTTCACAGGACAACTCTTTATACACTTCGCTGACAGCGGTTCTTGCTTGTCATTTTTGTAATTGATGGGAGTCGCTGCTCAACTTGCCGACCAGCTAGCGGGTTTCCATGTAATCACAATAACGTCAATAAGAAGCCTTCGCACGACGGCGCAAATACCGGTGTGTACTTTTACCTTGTCCGTAAAAGACAGCTTGCACAATACCGTATATGCGGACAGGTGTACAGCAGCAAAAACGCTAATAGCAATTTTATTTCTTCCTGAGGGCGGGGGGGGGGGGGGGGGGGGGAGTGGCAATGGGAACGCATGGTGTATACGGGGCTTGCGACCGTTCGCTAGCGGCCCGGCCGGCACACATGACTGTCTCCGTTCCATTTGTTTTTGTTTTCTAAATAAGTATGTTAGTGCGCTACACAGACATGACTGGTCTCAAGCATTTCTTTCGTGAGGAACACGTGGTCACCATGTGCTGAAACATAACCGTGGAACAAAAACTCTATATTTCAATCCGCGTCCAGATTTCACTCGTTATGTACATCCGTATCGTTGTTTCTGGAATCCGGACTCAAAATCCCCTTCAGAAATGACCTATATATGAGATATGTCAAAGGACTCCTTTCAAATGGCAACGTCTTTTTGTTTAAACTCTCTCCGACCCCACCATCTTCACTGTCCCCGGGCCTTTGGAGCTAAATTTCGCGACTGCGGCCCGCCGGCTATAGGCTGAGTTTGAGACCCCTGTTGTATATGTAGATGACGTAAACCTGCAATGAATTTCCATGTTCTCCTTAGCTGCTGGCGTAAGGGATTCTTTGTTGATATACTCACTAACGTGCAAGTTTATAGCAATTTTTCTTGAACGAGAGAACATGTGCAATACAGAAATGTCTCAGACGTATTGCGTAGCTGCACGAAGCATCGCAGGACACCGCCGCTATTCGCGCTATTGCCGCTTATAGCTTCCTTTACGTAGCGATTAGTAATAAGAAAAATATTTAAGAAGGCCTAAAACCGGACAACAAATATAAGTAAAATAGAGAGGTGTTTGTTTATCAAACATTCACATTGAATGAGTACAGAAACACGATACAGACGGCGCCCTTAACAGCTATGATCACGAATTATCGTCAACTTACCTGTTGAGACCAGGCCCGTAGCCAAAAATTTTTTTCGGGGGGGGGGGGGGGCACTTGCTGAAAACCTTGACTATTTGAGAAAGACACCTACTTTCATTATTTATTTTGGTATAACCACCTACTTCACCAAAATTTCGGGTGGGGGTGGAGTGGCCCGGGCCACTACCCCCCCCCCCCCAACCAAGCCCTTAGCCGCCCCGCCCCCCCGGCTAAGGGCTTGGTTGAGACAATGTGAAATTCAGTGCCTATGGAAAATTGCCTGAAACGGCTCGTTGGGACGCTCATGAGTAAAACGGAGCATTCAGTAATACGTTTCTCGAATCCCCTTCCTAACAACTTTAAGATGGCTCTTCATTTTTATAATGCAAACTCAATTTCGCTATTTTCTTAAGCGGTAAGTAGAATATTTTGTACTGTATACTCAAGGCACGCCCACATAATAATATATTTGTCTTCAAAATCGCCTTGGCAACGTGTAAATGTGTAAACAGTAGTAGAAATAAAGCACACAGTTAGAAGAATAAAGCAGTAATCTTTTTTTGGGCGCGCGTTACAAAAGACATACTGCAGATACCAGACCGGAAAAAACAGTGCAGAGACCTAGGTAATGCATGTGACGCAAATTTACAGCTAAGAAAGCACTTGTGCCTTGTGCTAATAATCAAATTATGATTTCATAAATTCTTTGAATAAATGCAGATGGAAGTGAAAAATACCGTACGCCAAGATATTTTTTGTTAGGTAAACGCTTGCTCTATTAGATCTAGCATCAGTACCTGTGGTGCTAAAGTTGTTAGAATCTTATTTGCATATAAGTTAATTCATTGCATGCAAGTCAAACTTATATCCTCGAGATCTTTTAAACCGCTAATATGTAAAATCCACGCGACGCAAAGCAACCCCATTCTTGCACGCATCACATTTCGTTACGGATCAAGACGCAAAAGAATATGCAATAACGACACTGTAACAACATCAGAATTTGCGCGATAGACGCCGCACGCAGTGGAGTACGCGGCGCAGGACAGTGGCTATGAGCAAGTGTAGCGGCATTGGAGCAACTAAAAAGAAAAGAAATCGAGAAAACAAAAGGTACGTGGGCTGGGCGTAGACGTCCGCTTGCTTGTCTTCCTGATCGACTTTAGCGTAAAAATAACGTCACTGCCCTTAGACTTATTCAGATCGCTTAGTGGCACCAGTACCAGCTTGAGAAGCGGAGTTTGGCCAGCGATGATTGTTTCGCACGGCTGTGTTGCGATGGAAGTATCTTGTATCTTAAAATACACGATACATTATCGAATGTATCGGAAATACAGATACAGATACTCGTCTTTCGAGACGTATCGCGATACAGATACAAGATACCCAAAGTGTATCTAAGATAGTATCTAAGATACATGTATCTTCGATACTGCCCAGCACTGCTTAGGACATTGTGCGCAGGCAATGTTAAGCATATGCGACTTTTGTGACACTGCCCCCCACTTTTAGAATATTATTACATAATATTCAACAAAAAGCAAAATGTCGCATTTGTAAGCACACACAGTTCACCTCCCTTATATGATTACCTCGGCTGACAGCCCCGTGGGGACTCTCTTTTACAATCTGCTTAGATAATCTGCTCCTACGTTTTCTCTCCCTTTGATGTGCTTTACAGTGAATTCGTATTCTTGCAGGAGCAAACTCCGTCGAAGCACTCTACTATTCAGTTGTTTAGCCTGACGCAAATAGCTAAGCGGTTGGTGGTTGGTTTGGACTACGAATGGAGTCCCATAGAGGTACATCGAAAACGTTTGGATTCCCCACTCGCAGAAAGCTTTTTTACCAAGGCTTCAGCGACCCGCTCTGTCTCGACACTTGGTAGTGCGACAGCATCTGGGTACCCTGCCTTTCAGTGTCGTTCGTTGGCAAATGTCGCAGGAACTAACGAATCTCTTGACGTCGGCAGTAAGCCCTGGCCAAAAGAATTCGTCCAGAATGCGGAATTTCGTTTTCTGTGTTCCTAAGTGTCCTGCCAATACTCCATCATGGGCAATTTTCAGTACCGCTTCCCGATGTGCCCTCGGCACAACCAGCTGCTTCACGTATCTCCCACCTGGCTGTGAGAATGTGCGATATAAGATCCCCTTCTCAATTCTGAGTTCGATGGCGCTTTTCTTATCTCTGCACGTTAGCTTTTTGCCGATCTGCGAAAAGCAGTGGCGCAACGACTCGTCCTTTCGCTGTGCTTCTGCGTACGCACTCGTTGCTTCGGTGTCATCTCCAGCGCCTGGCGTTTTCAGCCTCTCAAATTTCTTCGCTGCTCTTTTCGTCTGTGCTCTAGTCACGGCTGCGGCTGTCGCCCTTTCTTCCGTCGGCTGTTTCATCAGTCCTCCGCCGGCGGCTGCCGGGTCGTCCGCAGCTCGCACGCCTTCTATGTTCCCAAGAATTACATCGTACAAGGGCTCCTGCATACAAAGTGCGGTGATGGTGCCCGAGTAATAGGGGGTCTCGACGTAAACTCGCGCTTCGGGCAGCATCCTCACGGTGCCGTCCACCAAATATACTGGACTGCTGTCCCCTGTGAAATCTTCGTCTTTGACGAGGCCCCTCCTGACTATCGCTGTATTGCTTCCCGTATCGCGCAGTACAGTGACCGACTTCCCGGAAGGAGTGCCGGCAACAACTGGCATTCCCTCGACTAAGGATTGTGGCCGTGTCAGCATAAGTGTGTTCACCACCGGAATCTTGTCTCCATTCTTCAACTCTACGTATACATCGTAGATGCTTTCTCTCTTATCTCCCCTGCCGGGTGAGTATAGACCCTTTCGCTGTTTACAAACAAAGCTGCTGGACGGCTTCCGGTTTTGTGCGCCGGCGTAGCCGAGTAGCGTTGGCGAGGAACAAAAGCCTCAGCGAGTAACCGGCACATTTTCAACACTTTTCTCCTTGTGTCTGGTCAAATAATTTAAATAAATATTTTTCTAAGCTGCACATACAACATTATAAGAGTTAGTCATTCACTTTAAGCGCCTTCTTTTTACCTGAAAGCAGAAAAAGAGTCTTTCCTTACTCTGCCACAACTTCAAAAGCACGCTTTCTGCTTCGGCGTTAGAGAGTGATAATTGAAGTGACCGGAAGTTTCTTGGGTGCAACACCTGCTGCTGCTATTGCAATCTTGAAACCGACCGAAAAGGCGAATATACATGAAGCCTGAGGCTTTTCCTTCGCTCTTTGTTGACACGCATCTGCTTTGTGCCCTTTCCTTCCACATTTAAAGCAAACCGGACCCTGGGTACCTGCAAAGTTGCTCTTGCATTGTGCCGCATGGTGTCCCAACTTACAACAAAGATAGCACTTCGGCGGTGCTCTTTGGCTGCCCTTTTTTCTGTCTACTTCATAGCTTCCTGCTTCTTCTCGTCCATCTCTTTTTGCTTTCGCAAGGTTAGCTCCCCCTTGTGCATCTAGGAAGCGATCAGCCAGCCCTAACATTTCTTCAAGTGACTCAGCCTTTCTCTCTTTGAGATACAGTGTCAGATCTGGGTGGCAACTGCTCAGAAATTGTTCCTGAATCAAAAGTTCGCGGAGTGACGAGTGGTCCTTCGCTATCCCAGCCATTTCCACCCAGCGGTCAAAGTAGTGAGTCAACCTAGCCGAAAACTGCGCAGCGGTCTCGCCATCCGCTGATTTTGCAGTCCTAAATTTCTATTTGAAGCCCTCAACGGTAAATCGAAAGCGCTTCAACAGAGCGGCCTTGACCTTGGAGTAGCTCGACGCGTCTTCCGGTGATAATCTCCCCAAAACGCTTAATGCCTCCCCGCTTAGGCATGTGCTTAAAACAGTTGACCATTGGTCTTCGGGCCACCTCTGACTCTTCGCAATCCCTTCAAAACGGCGTATGTACGCGTCAAGATCATCGTTCCTTTCATCAAATGCGATGAGGAGTTTGCTCGCATTAAACCGCAAGCCGATGTCGGCATCCCTCTCTTGAGTGCTGCTAACATCAGTAACATCATTCCCTTTCCTCAGCTTTTGAAGTTCCAGTTTAAGACGTAATGCTTCTACCTCACACTCGCTTGCTTTAAGTGCTGCTGCGTGCTCTCTCTCCGCTGCTTCTCGCTCTCTTTCGGCTGCCTCTCGTGCCAAGGCTCTTTCCTCACGCTGTCTCGCCTGCTCCTCCTCTATCCACTTTCTAAGTTCCGCTCCTGACAGGCCAAGCTGAGTGCCGATAGATGCAAGCTTTTCCAGCTCCATAGTGAAAGAAAATCTTAGGCACACAAATGAGCGATCATGCACTTATCAATGCAGGTTTTTCACTTTGTTGCCGTTGCTCACAATGCAAAACTCTCAGTGCACAAATAGGATAATTGGCTAAGGTTCCTGACCCGTTCAAGGTGGCTGCTTTGCACCAGAGGTCCTGTCGCGGACGCCAGATAATGTCACGACTCGGGGCCGAAGCACAAGCTTCTCCCAAGATGTGGCATGTGGGTTGGGCCTCTGGTGTATGGCTTGCGCCAATCGCCGGTATGAAAGAGTCAAGGGCCTTCTCCAATCAAATAACAACAAGCTTTAATAATGTGTTTAAACAAAGATAAAGATATTTTCACAATAACCGAACATTTATCTTGAAAACAAAGGTGAATTAGTTATACATTCCACAATTATTCCGAATAAGTGCCGCATGCATGAAAGTTGAAATATGTAGCGACAATGAGCAATTTCGAATGGATGACCAAACAACAAGAGCTGAACCAACAATTAGAGTTCGCAGTCCACTAAGTCAAGCGATTGACATACGTAACCGGGCGCAGCAGAGTCCTTCAACACCGGCACCGAGCATAACTGACCCTTGAAGCTGGCGAGACGGGTCGGCGGCGGCTCCGCGAAGCCTCGAGGTGTTGGGTTTCCGACGTGTTGCTTGCTGCGCTGTGCCCCTGGAGTCCCCCAGCGTGGATTTCTTCTCTGGCGCAGAGCAGACTGACTAAGCATAAGATGGGGCCGTTATGCGTTCTCCGGGCGCCGGTCCAAGCTTCTAGTGTAGTTTTGATGCATCCTTGAAACGGTCACGTAGGCACTGGTTGCTACCGTGCCTGGTTCACACTTCACTTTCGGTGTCCTTCACGGGCGAACCATTAAGTCACACACAAAACACCAGTCACGCGGTCGCGTAGGCACACGGTCTAAGATGTAGCTCGGATACAACGTCCCGTGGTTCAGATTCCGCTGTCGGTACTTGTCGGTACATTGTACTTTATTTTTGTCGCTGTATACAGATTAAGTAACTTGCGCAGGATTGAATCAGCTTTGCAAGGAAAAGTGCTGACTGTGGGCAAGAAATTTAGGTGCACGTGAAAGAACCCCAGGTGGTCAAAATTTCCGGAGCCCTCCACGACGGCGTCTCTCATAATCATATCGTGGTTTTGCGACGTTAAACCCCAGCAATTATTATCTGGTCACATGACTAAAAATCACGTAACATTTTGTCACGCGACTAAAATCACGCAATATCGCGTAATAGCTAGTCACGTGACATATCCCCTCCATAAACCACGTAACAGCTAGTCACGTAACTAAAATCACAACATCACGTAACAGGTTGTCACGTGACATGTCTAGCCTAGTCTAGGCTTACTCAGAACTACTAGCAAAAACGTAGCCTCTCTGCAAAAGCTTGGCAATGCTAGCAAAACTTGGCTAGGTCGAACACTAGCTCCGCTGATGGTTCAAGCCTTTCGCCACTAGTGCAAGCTGCGCGTTTTGTTTCGTTTTTTTTTCTTGTTTTTTTCTAATCTGCGAAAATACGAGGGAACGATAAGTAATACCGAATGCTGACGAATATAATATGGGATTTAGGTACGCCCGTGTTTGTCAGAAAAGAGCAGTGTTTCTCCTTCCGCGTTTTCTGGGACAGTTGTAAAAAGTCCCCACTCCCCTCCCCCGAAAAAAGAAAGGAAAAACAGGATCTGCTTCGTCAGTTCATTCGTTCCGTCACGTTGCGGGCTCGCTCGTTGTTTTGTTATCGGTATGTCTTTTATTCAGCGTAGGATACGGATACCGCACGCAACATTTTACGGCAACAGCGTTTGAGCTGTGCCGCCATTCTCGGTCGGTCGCGGCTGTTGTCGACGTCTCGATGGCAACGACGACGACGTCGTCGTCGTCGTCGTCTCTATTGACGTGTCTTTATCAACATTGTACTTTTTTTTGTCACTGTATCCAGATTGAGGAACTTGCGCAGGATTGAATCAGCTTTGCAAGGAAAAGTGCTGACTGTGGGCGAGAAACCAAGCAAATAGTGCCGGTTTAGAGAAAGCTCTGAAATCTTCTGCCTGCCTTTAATTTTTGTTTTCGATTGAAAAAAAAAAAGAAACTGGAAATCGAACCTACCTCAAAGAGAAAAGTTGAATCGAAGACGCTATAGATCAACGTCCTCTCTTGTTCTATGGGACAACAGACTTAACATTTAAACATATATCTGTTTCGGCTCTCACGTCTGACAGCTCATAAACTCTGCTTAAAGGCCCGTTCGGTGACGCCGTCGCCAATCGAACCAATGAAGCTTTCCGTCACACCAGTAAGCGACACCGGTTTTCGCGCGCGGTACAATAAAGCAGCGAAAGATCGCTGGCATTTCGTAACCATGGAGACGCGTAAGTGCCGCGAATGAGCAGGCCGGTCGCATTAGGATTATACGCGACGTATCTTCTTCCCGGACTTCTTCGGCAATCCTGTTTTCTTCGACTAATTTCCCAAGACTTTGAACTGAATCATCGTAACGTTGCTACATCCCACACATTTTTTTTTTTTTTCAGCTCAAGTAAAAATAAGCGGGCAATAGCTGCAAGTGCGAAAGAATCGATGATATTTCTTTTCGCACGCCTCGCATCGATGGTTCGAGTCTTAATTGAAGGAGCTAATTAGTGTACACTGGACAGCCATGATCGATAACAGCGACGCGGCTTTTAGCCAGCCGAGCGTAAGTTGGCCGAAAGGGGCCTGATATATATATATATATATATATATATATATATATATATATATATATATATATATATATATATATATATATATATATATATATATTTTTAATCCCACTCGTTAAGTCCCCCAATTCCACATTACCAGTGTTAGAAAATTGTAGCCTATATAAAATGCATAGACAGGGAACGCTCGCCTTTTGACAACCTTAGAGTGAGAATAAAATTAAAGAAGCGAAGCAGCTTTCCCCTTAAGCTTGTGTACACAAAGCCGACGAGAATGTGAGCGACCGTTGTGAGACGTGTCTATAGCTATAGCGCAGGTACATAACATATACGATAGAAACATGGAGGCAACTTTTATCATCTTAAACGTTTCATTTTCTTTTTCGTTAGTGAACGTTTCTTCAGTTCCAATTTGTAATAAGTTCTAATTTCTAATGAACAAAACAAACCATGAAGTTTCCTATGTGTGCTTCTTTGTTTTGACTCCCTTTCGGCACCATATGGCTGCCGCCATGTTAAACTAACACCCATCGGGGCTTCGTTACAAAGCACACTCGGCGAAGCTGTGAACAGCTCAGCGAAATTTCCAGCCGTGCGTGGCATTTGAAGTTCACAAGTTCACAAGTGGGGCGGGAATTTCACCTCATTCCTAAACGCCCTCTTTTCGAACAGCTCTCTGCTCCCGAGGATGGACCGGCTGCTAGTGACAATCCCCTAATGACGTCGCGGAGATTTACCGTAGAGCGCTACCACTGGCGATTAATTGGCCGGTTGTTTGTATCGCCGCGCTTCGTCCTATTGTTACTGTGCGCAGCGGAAATGTCGGAATTGACTATAACAGGTTGTACTGGTCGACAATCTCTTTTTCTGATTTTGACAAGATCTGTGCCTTCCCGAGAAAAACCTGTTGTCGTTTACTCGAAAGAAATGAAACGCAACGTTGTAGGCGAGGCTCCGCCACCGACGCCTCCCCGTTTCCTCGCAACGGAGGACGTTGGAGGCGCCTGGTTAAGGCACTAATTTCACTCGTGTCCATTCATGGCTTCGCTTGCCCCACGGCACAAAAATTAAGAATTATTATTATTATTATTATTATTATTATTATTATTATTATTATTATTATTATTATTATTATTATTATTATTATTATTATTATTATTATTATTATTATTATTATTATTAAAACCGTGAATACCTCGTAACTTTACGAATGCGATCGAAGATTTTTTTTTCTCCCCTTGGCTTCTTCCGGAACCTTTCTGGTACAGTCGTCAAAGGCTAGGTGCTGCAAAAAAAAGTTCTGTCACCTCGAGTTCATTCGTAGCGCCGCCTTAGCAATGCTGGCGGTGGTGGTGATTGCTACTGCAGGCGGGATTAGCCTGGCATACCTGGCCGGCAATTTCTCCGCCTGATTTACTGCTTGAGAACGAAATTTGTGTTTCAGCCTTAATAACTTTAGTGGAGCAAGACGACAGGTTGCGCTGGTTACGTTCTGGATGTGAAAATACTGCCGAAATATTATGAAATGCAGCGGCACTTTTAGTGCAGACCGCAGAGCGCCGCTCTGTCGCCGTCGCTGAGGCAGAGACGGTTGGCGTCGCGCATTCAGGAGACAGCGTTTATCGTGCATCGTGGAAACCTGCGAACTATTGGAACGTCTAGAAAATGGCGTGCAGGGTTTTGTAAGTGAGGGAAAACGTATTTTCAGACATTATTCATGAATCATTCTCAGAGCTTTTTCACAGTATAATTCGTCCTGTTCTAATCACCATTTCACAGCAGCCTGGTAGACTACATTATGTATATTTTCTTCATGCCGTAGAGTTTTTTTTTTCTCCCTATGCTTACTTGAGGTCAAATGTATGGGATGCCGCGTGTCTCCGGAACCCAGAATAAAAAGAAACACGCTTAAATACAGACAATACGTGCACTGCTTTTGTGCAAAACCGCAAATGTAGCCTCGCAACATCACAACTCCTCACATGAGTACGGTCTTACTTTCTAAGAGCTTACCGCCTACGCAAAATGTTACCATCCTCAAACAGGTATACGATCGTTCGGACAGCACTTCCTGATGAGACAGAAATGATCAGTTTAGATAAACAACGTTCGATGCATTTACCGTTCAACCCACAAAGCTTTCAGCAACTGCTGATTTCCTTCAACGGTCCCGTTCTTGCTGTAGTGAAGAGCAAGCAGGGAAAATGAAGCGGCTGCTAAGACAGGGGGCGTGACGCCTTGCACGCTGTCAGGACGGCGTCGTAGCAACATTTGTTTAATGCCGAGTTAAAACGCGCGGACCCTTTGTTTGCCACGTTTGGCGGTGGACGGGAGGGAGGAGCCCTCGGGGCACGTATTGAGGCTCTGCGCACTATCATTACAGTGGCGTGCTCTCGACGCCGCCGCCGCGCCTGTGTGGCGCATTGTGAGTTATCCGCGTGCCTCTGCTGTGGTCCCCGAAAGCGGAGTGCTCACGCTCTTCCCACAAAACAAGCCTTGCTTCGCGCCAGGCACCGCTCGGCTATCGATTTATTGAACGCTCGGACGTGTTCATGACTTCTCGTATACCGCACTGGTTTGTTGGTCCTTTTGCCGCCTCGCGCTTTCCTCACTTCCGCGGTTTGTACGCACTGTGCATGCTACTCTTCCCCCCTGCGTTTACGGAAGACTTTAAAAAGACGGCGGATGAAAACTTCTAACGATGGCAACTTCTCTTTGTATAGAAATTGACTTTATCGAATGGCATACTTTCTTCAGTCCTGATTGAAAGCGCTTCGGACGCATTTGGCATTTCATCTGAATACCATTGACAAGTTCAACCACCCTCCGCTGTCCCCACGATTGGCGAAGATAATTTTTTAGCGTTTTATCGAACGGAGCCGCGCACATCAAATTTATTACGTTGGCATCATGTTGATTGTTTCGCGATAACAATCATGTGCCAAAGGGATAAGCTAGAACCTTTGGCTTTGGCTTATCTCTGATACGTGATCCTCCTGAAATGGCGCTCGGTTATTTATTTATTTATTTATTTATTTATTTATTTATTTATTTATTTATTTATTTATTTATTTATTTATTTATTTATTTATACTGTCAACCCAACAAAGGGTCATTACAGAAGTGGGATTAGCACAGTGAAAAACACAAAATAAGCGTCGCAGTTTCTTGACAGGATGTAAAAATAAAAGCGCTACAAGTGGTATAGGACAAACAACCATATGAATGTACTCGTGTTTATATTGTCTCGTAAGATTTAATGGCCGTTCTTTAAGAGCGCTGTGACCCATGCAAAGAGCAATGACACGCGTGTTACAAGCAAAAATGTCAGTGAATGCGATGGACTTCGTACTAGCATTTTTCCATTGCCGTGACCATTGGATTGATTGGCGTGTCATTTCGTTATTCCGGTGCAGGCAGCTGCTAGACACCATGGCAGACCGGATATTTTATTCTCGCATTATGGTTGGCAAATCTGAAAAATATGCAAAATTCATACCTGAAACGCGTGAAATGAACCTTCTGCAGGCGTCTTTATCGTGGTCGTCAACCTTCTGAGATCACTTTTTTTTTTATCAGATACAAGATGCTCTCCGCTCCCAACCGCGACCTGATGAGCGATAAATTGAGAAAGAGCAAGTGCGGCCAAGGCGACGCAAGATAAATGAACAAAAGAACCTCGATTATCTTTTAACCTGTTCGTCCAAAGAGCTGCATAATATGTGTGATGAGCGTTTTAGCGCTAACATTTTGGTTACACGCGCGTTTGAAGGGCCATTAAAGAGCAGCAATAATTCTGTAAGGAGGGGAGAAGTACTCTTTTGACACTTTCATTTTATTTTATTTTATTTATTTCGCGGGAAATGGTTGGCTGCAGTCCTGTAAAATGGAGAGCGATTTTCTTCTCCTCTTGAACTTAGCCCGCAAACCGAGCTTCACGTCAAGAATTTCACGCTACATCCACGTGTTCGGGCCGTTTCTGTGGCCCGGCAGAGAAAGCGTTGAGACCGCGCTAGAATGAACGGTTGGCTTCTTTAGGATGCAATGTAGTCATGCTCGATATTCTTGATAATTCTTGATAGACTTCATGGACTTAGTGGACGAAACGTTTATTACTTCAGAGCAGACGCTGTACAAATCCACAACGCCAAGGGCAGCTCAGCAGGCAGCAACCCTTACAAAAATATATTTAGACAGTCTATAGACTGTCTAAATATATTTTCTAAGGGAAGGTCGACTCATTTTTTGCCTTGCATCGTTTCTGGCTTGCTAATTTACCGACTGACGTTTCAGGATTACTTATGCAAACTTCAATTTCATCTTTGATGTCTTCTTTCCTTCCTCTTCGCTACACGATGTTATTGAGCCACACCTCCGCTCAAGGAATGAAATAAGAGGAATGGATAAAAGCCGCGTTTCTTCGTTAGACACAACCGCATATGAAACCAACAGACAATGAAGCCAAGGAGTGTACAGGGGACACTCCTTTAACTTTTGCGTAGTAATTGTGACATAAACAGGAAGGAATTAAAGCGGGTGAAAAATCAACATTGCCGCCTGTAAGGACCGAACCTACAACCTTTGGATAACGCGTCAAACCGGCATGGCAAACAAGATGCTGCAAGGAAGAAGTCGAGGCGCCACATCTTTCTCCGTGGTACGGTCTCTACTATTTTCTGTCGCAACTTACCAGAATTAGTGTAACCTATCTCTTTTTTTTTTTCTTTCTTAAAAGGGTGGTGAATATAAATTTATCACGAATACCAGTATATCACGAAAGTATAGGGCTCTAGCAAGACATCTTTTCGCGCATTTGATAAATTTTTGGCTGCTCAGTGTATACTGCCGGAGGCTCCATTGCTGGCCGCCTATCAGGTGGCACTTGAGCCAAGTCAAGAATTGACACCTGTGCGGCGAAGCATCGGCGGCGCAAGGTCCTGACTAAAATTTTTCTGAAGGAACCAGCGTATATACAATTTCAGCTTTCGCGAGCGTACGCAGCGGCTGAGAGTTACCTCGTGGCATCACTCCCGTGACCTTGTCATTGTGAGTGGTCGTCACGTGATGCGAGAACGTTTAACAAGGTGGCTGATTCGTTCTTTGCTGTTGGTGCATTTTACGAATGACAACATTCGCAGCCGCCTAAAGAGGAGGACTGGAACGGCCATCTCAAGGGCTACTACATCACGTACCGGCCTGCCGGTTCCAACGAGCAGCATTACCACAAGACGGTGGAAGTGCACAACCCGCATCAGCGCCAGGAGATACACCTGACCAACCTGCGGCTCTCCATGTCGTACAGCGTGGCCATCCAGGCCTTCACCGGCAAGGGCACCGGCCCCATGTCTCGCGAGGTGCTCGTGAAGACCCTCGACGATGGTGAGTAAGCCTCGCATGGCTGCTGCCCGATCATGTTTCCCGATATCGCTCTCAGTGCGAATGACCAGCAGCTCTTTCTGCCAAAGTTCTCCTGTGTTAATCTTCCACGGTTCACGTGGACGCCTACTCAGCAATAAATCCACATATTTCATTCCAACCGCAGTAAGCGTCCCGTATAAAAATTTGAAGATCGACGCGAGACAAGCAGGCCAGTTGCTTCCGTAAAGGACTTCAACAATATATTTGTTCCTATATATAGTAGAATCCGTTTTTCACACATTAGGGCAAATATTTCTCGCCTCATTCTGCCGATGGTCAAAGGGCCCTTGTGCACGACCCAGCACAAAAGCTGTTGCAAGTGGACGCAAGCAGAGTACATTAATTTTTCAAGCATAGATGAATGTTCGATTTTCGCTTAGGTGCGTGCTTCCTGGCGAAATATTAACATGGGAAGCCTGAAAAATCAGTATTGGTGCAGAATAATAAATGAAATCTTGTGAAGGGAGGCGGGAATGAACTTTTAGTGCCAATTGATTGCGGACGTCTAAAACGTTAGATTTTCAGACTGTGTGAGCCCTGATAGCTTATTGAATGAACATTAAAGCGCAATTAGCAGTTTTTCAAAGCGTCTAATGCGGACACAGAATCATTAGTTAGAGAGAGAAAACTTGCTGTGTGTGTGTGTGCGTCTTGAGCTTAAGAAAACTCGATGGCAAAGATGCATTTACGATTAGAGACAGACAAAATCATTATTCATTAAATTTGCTTTCGTCTTTGTGGGATGTAGAAAACGCTGCGCAGCATACAGGCGCGACCTTCTATGCGTTTTAGCATTGGTTAATTGCCGTCAGCCACTCATTTATTATCTTTAGGTGGTGGGGGACGGAACAGGTACGTGAAACTGGCTTTTACAAACGTCGTTCACATTTGGTGGAACAACCACAAGCACCTCATATCCTATCCAAAAAAAGCGTTGTATATATCGCATATTTTCCATATGTTACAGTCGCGTACAATCACGTGAGAAAACGTACGTTTCATATGTGTTCTCCAATGATCGCACGAGACGGCTGAATATGCCGCAAATGTGGCATGATATTTTTGCATGTCATAGTCTGATTTTACGATGTTCTCGCAAACAGCACGCTGTACTTTAGCTTTTAAAAGCGATTGGGAGAGTAATCTCAACGGCGTGGGGCAGACGGTGGCGTGAAATAAGCTCACGCGCTTACACAACCATGCTGACATTTCAATAATATATGACGCGCTTCATTTTCTTTTCCTGGGAATATGGAATGAGCTTTTGTGCTTCCCATGCGCTGCAGAATCGTTGCTTCC
The DNA here is from genome assembly GCF_013339695.2 of Rhipicephalus sanguineus. Lineage (NCBI taxonomy): Eukaryota > Metazoa > Arthropoda > Arachnida > Ixodida > Ixodidae > Rhipicephalus > Rhipicephalus sanguineus. Next base: position 198,320,992 of record NC_051176.1, on the reverse strand, counting down.
ACAGAATTCATGGTTCAGTCGTTTCATGACGCATGTTCGATATGTATGCGTGTCTTTACAAGGATAGCAAGAACCACTGCATTTTATTCCTGAACGTCAGGAAAAAAACGGGAACTGTATGAAAAGCTGAACGATTTAGGTCTCGCGAAGAAAAAGAACTGCATTATTTAAGTTTTCTTTTAATCTTTTTAGGCAGTGTAACGCGTTCTAAATCGGGTTGCCGTGGCGCCCTCTGCTATACCTGTAGCAATACGTACCTGTGTACCTTACGTATGTATACATATAAGGTACATAGGTTGCATATAAACACCAACGAAAAGTTATAAGAGTACAGGTTCCAGCAGTGGAACTGAAAAAAGAGATAACGAGGGACAAAGGGAGCATGGACGAGGACGTGGCTGTTTTATTAACTGAACTTTATTTCTGCACTCGCGGCTACATAAAAAGTCGAATACGCACAGGCGCCAACAGATACAATTCTGACAAGAAAATAAATGTCATATCTCTCTGACAGTTAATCTCAATTCGTGGAAACGACACGAGGCGCAAATCAGCGCCGTGTATCTGTTGGTGTCTGTGCCTGTTTGGCTATTTTTTTAGCCGCGCAGAGAGAAATATAATATTCAGTTAGCAAAACAGCGACGTCCTCGTCCCGTGCTCCGTTTGTCCCTCGTCCTTTTTTTTTTTTTCAGTTCCGCTATTCGTACCAGTATTAGCTATGAACCAACTATAGCCCCCTTTAATACCGTTTTGAAGTTACAAGATCACTGCTAAACAAAACAAAAAAAGGGCTGTGTCCTCGGCGACAAGTGAGAAGAACGTGGCATTTGCTGATATTACGCGTTTCTGCCGAATTGTCGTCAGCGTATCCTCAGTATTTTCGCGTGATGCATAATAACTCCTTTGACGCTCGCACGTGCTTACCACATTGCAGTCCCACCAAGCCCTCCCACCCTCGAAGTGGTCTCAGTGTCAACGAGCTCGGTCACGTTGGGCTGGTCGCTGAAGACTTCGTTCGGGAACCCCGTCACAGGTAATGTCCGCGCAAGCCATGATGGGCGGGGCACTCTCTTCCTATTGCTACGACGCATGAACGGGGCGTTGCACACTGTTGCCGAGGCAGCATGCAACAGGCTGTCTGTCGATATTGCCTTTTTTTTTTCTTTTCTTTCAGCGACGTCTTGCCGTATGAGTCATTTTGCATGGTTGCCAGTGGTGTGATGTTGGCCGTATATGTCCCAGACCATCGCATATCCTATAAGTTCAGAATGTAGCCGTAGCGCGCAAAATTCAAGCCCGTGCCTGTAAATGACGATACCTTAACCGCTACGGCATTTACAAGCATCCGAATGCTGAAAGCCTTAGATCGTTTACTGTAATAACAATGTCCCCATCTTCGGCCTCTCTCTTCCGTCATGCCCTTCTTCTGATACACTTGACAGCTTTAGTAGTCTTCGTCTTCATTTAATTCCGTTGCTGACCATAAAGTGTGGTATGTCACAAACACTATCTATTTTTTCTCTGTTTATATGTCGAACTGCACCCAGCGTCTTGTGTATTCTTAGAATACACAAGACACGTGTATTCTTGGGCGTAACTTGGCACTCTCTTATTCACACACACACGCACACGCACAGCAATGTAGATCTCATTTGTACGTGCGTGGGTGGGTGTCAACGTCAGCAATCAGTAAGTGGAACACAGTGGGAAGTATATCAAATAATTCGAGTGCCGGAGCTTCAACAGCTACATGTGCCACTACTGCTATGTTTTTCCAATTTGACATTAGCTAATCATGTCACTGTTTCGCACTTGAAGCAAAAAATGGAGTAGAATAACGCAGCGATTATATTACATCTGTTTCGTTTTTCCCCACTTCACTGATATAGTCTGCCTCACTTTCCACTTACGACATCGCCTGGATCAACCGCAAGAATCGAGCGAAAGAAATAACAATAATTGTTGGGGTTTAACGTTCTGAAAACCACGATATGATAATGATGGGCGCCGTAGGCGGGCTCCGGAAGTTTTGATGATCGGGTGTTCTTTAACGTGCACCTAAATCTAAGTACACGAGCCTCTAGTATTTCGCCGCTATCGAAACGCGGCCGGGATTCGATCCCGCGACCTTCGGATCAGCAGTCGAGCACCATAACCACCAGACCACCGTGGTGGGTGAACGAAAGAAACATTTCATATAACCGTTATCCTGACAGTTTATCACCTTGAATTAAAATGCACGCAACTCCAGAATGCAATGAGTACAATGCGCACTATTTCCATTGGAGCAACGGTCTTTTCTTAGTAACGTGTTACCACGTCATTATTGTTTGATCACCCCACAGCCTGACGTTGTAGAGAGACCGCACACGTATGGTAGAGCTGCCCAACATTTCCAGTCAATCAACTGTCATGCGCTTCTCACGTGAACTTCCTCCTCAATACTTCGTGCGCAGAGTACGTGCTCCACCAGCGCAAGGAGGCCGACCACTGGCAGGAGACGCCCATCTCGACGATGCAGCCGGTGTACACGGTGCGAGATCTCGAGTGCGGCACCACGTACCAGTTCTACATGACGGCGCACAACTCGCTCGGCCGCAGCGAGCCCAGCGACGTCATCCGCGCAAAGACCGATGGCGCCGGTACGCAACGCTGCTTTCGCGCTTAGAGCGCGCGTGACGCGCACGTAAGCTGTGCACGAAGGGAGGCCTTAGGGTGCAAGGGCCGCATAGAGATAGGGCAGATGGGAGTATCGCAGCTGGGGTTGCTGTCCGCGAACTCTACAGAGCATCCGTGGCACGCACATTAAGCACGCCGAAACGATACCACGATAAAAGGGTGCGACATGCCATCCGCTTATATATATATATATATATATATGTGTGTGTGTGTGTGTGTGTGTGTGTGTGTGTGTGTGTGTGTGTGTGTGTGTGTGTGTGTGTGTGTGTGTGTGTGTGTGTGTGTCGTTCCACTAAGCAAGTAAAATGATTTTGCAGTATTGTTCCACTTGCTTATAGAAACACACATTTAAGATAGTACACGTGCCTTCTGTACAACCAGTATACAGCAACAACAAAATAGAAAGCAAAATGGACTGTTTGTACTTTCAAAGGGCATATTCCACGTCTGAATTTCGCTCTGCATGTGTGCGTATTGGTAGAAGATAACGTTGGGTGTCGTCAAGAGACTGCGCATTAAAATGTCGAAATGTCATATGTGGCTATCAGTCATCATGTCAGCATGAGTCACCCTCGAAAGAAATAGATGTCGTTCTGAGTCCACGTTCTGCGCTTCAAGAGCACAGAGGCGATGGGGAGCCGCAAACTTAAGCCACCGGTAATTCTAAAGCTGTGACGATAGAAGCAGCGCATTCGCAATGCATTTTCGCACCTTGATGCGTTAGCTGGGCACTATACATGAAGAATGAAAGATATGTCGCCAACATCTCGGCAAGATAACTTCTTAATAGTATACGTTGCTGGGCTAGTTGGTTCATAATCTTCAAAAGTGGATAGCGCGAAATCGACAGGGACTAAGAAGGAACACTGATGTACAGGACAGGCGCTACTCGCAACATGAGTTGCGAGTAGCGCCTGTCCTGTACATCTGTGTTCCTTCGTAGTCCTTGTCGATTTCGCGCTATCCACTTTTGAAGAAGATAACTTCTATTCGTCAGGCCGGAGCCCGATCTTTCTCTATAGACAAAATTTTGTCTTGGAGGCCCTGCTCAGACCTACGAAGACATGTCTTCTCGAAACGTCCGAGCCAGTGGCATCCCTTGTTCCATCCACTGTTCAATCCACTTCACGCATCCATCATACTGCGAAGCATGCTTTCTGATAACAACCGACTTGCGCCAGTGCCTTTGACTGTGTGGCCCTGTTCATGCGTCTGCGCACATACTCAGCTTCAACTTTTTTATTCTTCTAGTTACAGACTAGCAACGTCCTCCGGAGCTAAAAGCTGCCGTCAGCAGTTTGACTGGACCCAGGAGGCGTTGTACATGACAGCGCGATAACAGTAAACGTTTCGGTACAAAAACTAAAACGTAAATTTGACACTCATATACATGCTTTACGACAGGATGTTTAACATTCAACAAGAGACATTGTTGTGCAAATAGCGAGGCAGTAAAACAAAACATGGTCATTTTATATACATCGTTATACAATAATATATGTTTTGCATGTTAACGAAACACATCAATTCCTTGCGAGATAGATTAGTAGCGTTAACATGACTATTTAGAATTTTCGGCAAATTGTGTTTAATGGATTGCAACATATATTCGGTGCGAAATCGTGGTACAAACCAAGGTTCAGGGTTTCTGACGTGCACAGGTATCTCATGGTGTTGCAAGCTCGCTACTGATGCAAGGAAATTGCTATATTCTTTTTTTGCAAAATAAAATACTTGTAAAACACGGCATTCGTAGCATCGATCTACCCATATGATTAGGTATTTTTGTGACAATGTTTATGTTGTTTATCGGGGTTCAATATTAGCCATGTGCCGGAGAAGCGCCTTCTGTAATGTAATTATTTTATTTATGTTAGTTCGCGTTTTGGTTGCCCATACTAAACTACAATAATTATATTGCGAGGTGAACAATGCGTGGTAAATTTGTAGCTTGGCTTTTATCGGCATGAAAGCTCTACAGCGAGATAGTACACCGGCAACAGCAGAAAACTTTTTCCGAAGGTTATTAAAATGAGCATCTCAACTCTAATTACATGAAAATACAGTCGAAACCCGCGATAACGAAATCCCGAGGGAACGAAATTCTCACCGCAACGAAATATTTTCGGAGCACCGGCGAACGCCCATAGGTGTCAATGCATTTCGTAACTCGCGACTATGAAAGATATTTATACCGCAGTCCCTCAATAACGAAATTTTTGAAACACGAGTGCGCAAATAATCTACTCTCGCAACATTAACGACATTCGAAAACTGCTGAAATGCATTCATGCTACACTTAAATTGTGCAAAACTATCGCTACAACGCACTTTAGAAGCAGCCGCCATCATTGTTCACAAAAAAACATAAATCTGGCGACAATGATTATGATGATGGCTTGCCGAAACACCTGCTCGTTATCGCGGACTACACTCTTAAAAAAAAGAGAGTCAAAAGGGAGTCACGTCTGCTTGACTCTCTTTGTGGCAGCCGATGACCACCTTTTTTTCTAAGGGGAGTCACAATGCTTTGGTCGACGCCCCTGAATGAAATAGATGACTCCCTTGCTCCAAGGGAGTCAGTGATGGTTCTGCATATACAGGGTGGGTTTTTTTTAAAAAGAAAGCTTCAGTGGCTGCGACCAAGATACAGTTCGCTGCTTTGGCTTGTGGTATACCGAAAAATTTTGGTTGAGAATATATAACATGGATTCGTAAAATGTGGAATTACGCACGTATTGTGTTATGGCTTCAGTTACGATATTGCTGAAACGGCGCTTCGAAAACGTCTACAAGTAAACAGGGTTCTTAAAAAATCTTGCCCCCAAGCGAAACATTCAGAGTTATGACAACGTTTAACAATGGCAGCGCTGACAAATTTGCGAATCTTCGCACGTTTGCAAGCGAGGTTTGTAGATTCCTACGACAGCATGTATGGCAGAAAACATACATTTATTAGTGAAATGGACGTGCATGGTGTTGAACGCACTGGCGATCGGGAACACATCTAACTCGACGGCCGTAAAAACATGTGCCGCAAAGCTGGCATGATAACCGCGCAGACCGGTTATCAAGGCGACGCTTTACCGCGTCTCCTAAAGAGCGACAATACTACCAGAATTATAGCTCGCGTGGTCATCATTTCTGCCCGCCACAGCTAAACTATATCTTCACGATAATCCCGCGCGGGCCACCAAATCGCTCAGCAAACGTTGAGCACAGCTAGGCACGCACACACGGCCTCACCGCACTCTCCCTAGCCCCTAGAGCAGGGGATGCACGTTCACCTGCGCCCCCTCCCACCGTACAGCCCTTACAGACACACACAGGGCACGCTTCGCCTCCTCCACCCTGATATTATTCAATAGAGCTTTAACTATGCATGGATGTGTGTTCTATAGCACCAAAACAAAACCGAAACCATTTAGGCGTTCGTGGAGGCTACTTTAATCCAAAGCCGAAGCCATCAATACGAGACAGCCATTTTGGCCTGGCGTCGTTTGATGGTGTTCGTGATCCGTCTCGTTGTGGTCGTTCTTTAGTCCGCCAGAATAATCTGTGTCGTCAGGCGTGATTGCAAGTGATAGTTTTGCGTGACTTTCCTTCCGTGCTATGCATTCGTGGCGTAGTATCGTGTCGTCGGCTCACGCTTGCCGTGACTGGCTGAAGCAGTGTCACTCAGTGTTTGGGAAAAGCAGCCTCCGGACGGAGAAGTCCCTGCAGTAAGCTTCGTTTCGTCGTGAACTTGCCTGAGCAAGATGGCAGCGCATGACGGATCCCAGTGGCACCGACAGACGAAGCCTGTGGACGACGCTCCTACGGTCGTTATAGATTTCAGGTGAGTTCTGCCGGCTTCTGCCTACAACTCTTTTATTCGCTTCACACGTAGCTTTGCCACTTGTCTTTCTGATGTTCCAGTTGCACGGATTTTGCTATCGTGTTTCAATGGCTTGGCAACGACGAAAACCGCACTGGACTATCCAGTAGCGGGTAAAACGGAGTGGTGCGCGCCAATATCGTGTTTCCTTATTCCATACATGCCAGAAAAACATGAAATTGCGAGTTGAAATCTCGGTTGCAAGTCGAGTGTGGTGACACGTAGAGCAACGTTGCACCGATATATATTTGAAGGGTAAGTAAGATCAGCTGATCAAAATCAATCTAATGCACCCGGCCCGAACATGCCTGATATCCAGATCATGATTTTGGCTCGTGAAACTCTAGAATTTAGTGTTTCTTTCCTTTGCTACCCAGACGTTGAAACACGTTTAATACGTATTTATTCGCTGCATATTCGAACTTCTCGCCGTGTTTGCTTGTTTGTTTGTTTGTTTGTGTGTGTGTGTGTGTGTGTGTGTGTGTGTGTGTGTGTGTGTGTGTGTGTGTGTGTGTACGCGCGTGCGTGCGCGCGCGTCCGTCCGTCCGTCCGTGCGTGCGTGCGTAACTGCTATAAAACTTTGATGCAATAGCTTTTGTAGCACGGTTTCATTTAATTGAAACAGTGGTGACTTGATCTTATGATGCTAAAAATTATCATTCAACAAAGGTAAATGTGAGTTCACTTCAAAGTTGTAGTTTTTTTTTTTTCCACAAACTGCATACGAGCATAGCCTCATCCTCCTGTGATACTTGCTTTGTCTAATGTGGTGTGGTGCTAGTACCTAATAGTAAACACAACACCGGCTAGTAATAATGGCAGTAAACATACTGCTCAAACGCTGTGTTTCGTGGATATTGGATGCCTTTGTTATACCAGCCGTGGTTCAGTTCGTTATTATTTTCAACACAAAGATACAGTCTACAGTGATGTTGTGGGCAGTGGACAAAAATCCCTTAAAATGGACTTGGAAGCGTTACGCTGCGAAGCCCAAGGACGCGGGTTCTATTCCTGACCCCGGCAGCTGCATTTAGAAGGGGGCGAGATACAGAAACTCCCATGCCCTCTGATTTGTGCACGTTGAAGAATTCCAGGTAGTTGAAATTAATCCGTGATCTCCCACTATGTAGCACCGCTTAATCGCATTGTGCTTTTCGCTCATAAATCTCTAGCAATTATTACTTCGTCATTATACCTCGAAACACTCGCTGTATCCTATTGAATTCTGTTCGCCATAGTCTGCAATGAATATTTAGCACTTTTTACAGCAGGGTACCTCATTTGACATTCTTTTACAATGCACCTTAATTGTCCCAATTTCGTGCCATAATCAGCTGTTGTTTTTAATATGTATATAAGTCACTTCAGCACTGTTCCTTTTGTTTGACCGCTTCTCATCACCTCAGTTGTTGAGGTTTGAGGTGATGTTGGTGCTGCACAATTTGCCTGAGTTTGCTCCCAACCCTCTATACTGGTCAACGCTGGCTGGTGGGTTGTCCTTCCAGACAAACGGAAAAAACGAGACCTTTGCCTGTTGATATAGATCTGAAGAAAAAATGGCACATTAGGCCTTTAGAATAGCTGCACCTTCGTGCAGCTGTTCTGAAGCCAGGCACTAGAAGGGCACGCTCACATGATGCGACAGAAAGAAGGAAGTGAAGGCAAGCCTAGTCTTGTCTTACATTCGCCATATTTCGTGTAGCTGTATACACATTTTGCCGTTTTCTTCGTTAAACTAATAATAACATTTGGCGTTTAACATCCCAAAACCACGATATGATTGAGAGACGCCGTAGTAGAGGGCTCTGGAAATTTCGACTACCTGGGGTTCTTTAACGTGCAGCTAAATCTAAGTACACGGGCCTCAAACATTTTCGCCTCCAACGAAAATGCAGCCGCCGAGGCCGGGACTCGATCCCGCGACCTACAGGTCTTTGTTAAAATACTGCTAGTCTAGTGGTTATGGTGCTCTACTGCTGACCCGCAGGTTGCGGGATCGAATGCTGGCCGCCGCGGCCGCATTTTTGATGGAGGCGAAAATGGTTTAGACCCGTGTGCTTAGATTTAGGTGCACGTTAAAGAACTCCAGGTGGTCGAAACTTCCGAAGCCCTCCACTACGGCGTCTCTCATAATCTTATCGTGGTTTTGGGACGTCAAACCCCAACAATTATTATTATTATTAAATACTGCTGCCATGCTATACAGGGTGATTTTTTTTTCAGACAGTACATATCTTTTATAAAAAAACTCTATGACAGTCACGCTCCAGTAGTACTCTAGTTCGAGGCGGAAATATTCTGCCGCAACAAAAAATGCGTTGACGGGACTAATTAACAAAACCCGTTAACTAATTTTTATTTATTGACTTGAGGGCAGTTGTTTATATTAGAAATTTGTAGTGCGTACCGCTTTATGGTATACCCATTTTTCAGAAATCATGAAAGTTTTACGTAACTGAGATATTTATTGTGAAATTTTAAGGGCTAAATCAAAACTGATCGTGTCCGGCACACAGAAAACGCGGTTTTTCTGTTACGTCAGACCGGAGCTGCCCGCGACAAGGGAGTGACGAAATTTGAATGAAGGCGCGTCGTGGTCGTACCTTTTCGTGAAAACTGGCAAGTCATCTAACTTGCGTCAGCGGATCGCCTTACCTTTGCATGTGGCGTTGGTGCTCATTTGTTTCTTTCGTAATGCGCGCATCCGAAACGGCAGTAATATCAACCTTTTCTTTCTGTGTTTACAGATAAGTACCACACATCGCACCCAAATAATAAGCTGTTTACTTGTGTATTTCTGAATGCTTGCAGATTTTCTGATCACATTCTGCTTCGGCCCACCTTCATTAAACTATCATCACCTTCTTTTCACGTGTAGCTCCGAGCTTACGTAACAGAGAAGCGACGTTTCCTGCACGTCAGGCGCTATCAGTTTCGATTTCGTCCTTGAAATTCAAGGATGAATATCACGAATTACGTGTAACTTTCGCGATTAAAAAAAATGTGTATGCCATAAATTGGCACGCGATACAACTTTCTAATATAACAACTACCTCCAGGTCAGGAATTAAAGTTAATTAATGAGTTTTGTTAATTAATCTCTTCATTGCCATTTTAGTTGCAGCAAACTATTTCCTTCATGACATAGAGTGTGTGCGCGGAAAACATCTTGAGCATGACTATTATACAATTTTGATAAGAAATATGCGTTCTCTAAAAAAACATCCTTCTAATTGTACGGAGGTCATGCAGCGGAAACAGTTGCAGCTGGCTAAGGGAGTAACAGACCCTCAAAGTACAGCAAAGTTAATGAGTATCCCTGGTTTTGTTCATTGCCATGACACTTCATGGAATCTGGTGTGTGAGCGCTGCCCTTGTCAGATTAAAAGGTGATCGATCTGTCTATCATCATGTGTTTATTTTTGTGCACTTGACTATTTCAGGTTGCTTCAAGACTGCACATTGAAGCTCTACAGCTGCATTTGACCAGGAAGCCTCCTTGGAAACTTCGTGTCTCGAGGTAGTCAAGACGTGTCCAAGAATTCGGAATAGCCACGCTTAAGGTCTGGCCGTGAGTGGTCTCGAATCAGTGCAACCTGCTGTCCTTTTCGCCAGAATGCCACCTGACCCTTACATGGTCTGGGAACACGACACTGCCCAAGCTCATGCACGCAAGCTGTGTCACCTATTGGGGTCCTGTATCTCAGATGACTACATGAGAATCCTGTACTACATGAGAACTACACATGTTGCATGTTTTGCGCTGTATGCCACATAAAATATGCAATGGATGTCGCAAAGAAGTGCTTGATGGCTGGCCATTGATTCCTATTCATAAAAACTGACTGCTGGCTATGCTAATGTTTATGCCAGGTCTAGTATATTGCCGCATTTGACAGTAATGAACGATGTTAGCGAAACTATTGCTTTTCATATCTCACTCATTCTGACAGTAATGTGTCTCGCTGTATTTCTGGACGGTGTTTCTGTATTTCAGTTCTGTACAGAACTCTCCATACCACCGCTAAATATATATATTTATATATATCATACCTTATATATATAAGGTACTTGACACACGACGTACGTTTTAGCATTAGCATAGTGCTAAAACGTACGTCGTGTGTCAAATGCCTTCCTACAGTATCAGGACCTTCGTGATCTTTCTGTAGCTCTTATATTTAAGGGTCATTCCATGCCAAGTGTCCCAGACGTGGCGCTCGCACATCGCAGCTTTTGCTGATAAAATTTGTGCCTTTTTCCTGTGCCACATGGAGTATTGTGGCAAAACATTCTTGCTCGAAAAAATTTTTGACGTTCCTGGCACCCCCTCGAATTTCGCTTCTATTTATTAAACTGTACCTAATAGAAAAATGTGTATAAAATCTACTTTTGTCTGTTGAGCTTCTAAACTGCGCTTGCGCTATCGCAGAGGTTCTGTTTAGTTGTCCCATTCATTATTTCCGAATTTCTGTGTTTCACTACCAGCTACGTAGCTTCAAAAACTACAAAAATCTTCAAAGTTCGTGAATTTTTCTTGAGCTATCTGGAACTCACCCTAACCAATATTAATAATAGCCTGATTTCCAGGAAAGTGTATTTTAGTACAGAAATGTTTAGGGGTAAAATAGACTTCAGATCTTTCCGAAAAAAATTGTGAAATTAGAGAAAATGTACGATTTGTTGCATGTTTGACCATATTTTTCATACTGATGCGGTCAAAGTAAAAATCCTCGTCATGCGGCGTTTGATAAAAGACTTCATCGTTAAGTAATGAAAAAAGTCTTATCAAATCATTTTTTTCTTTTAAGGAAGAAAATAATTTTTGAATTTGGCCCTCCGAACGCGCAGTGCATTTCATTTTGTTGCCACTTCGCCGCAAAGCACGTGGTAGCCCTTGCAGCTGACACTCGTCACAGGCAACGGCCAGATGCGAGATGTATGTCAGTGGCTCGTGAGTGGTCGAAAGTCTTGTCACGTTGATGTCAGGGCGACGAGTAATGAATTCGCGTTACAATGTGAGCTTGCTTGGCGGGCCCAATGGGAAGTATGGACGCCCGAGAGCAGCCTACGGCGTCGTTGGCACATTGTGCTAGAGGCCGTCTGTACAACATGTATACCCTGAGAAAGAAGTGTGTACAGTGTGCATTATTTCTTTCAGTATGTGTATGCTAGTTGTGCAGACGTCCCTCTAGGACATTGTGCCAACGACTCCACATGCTGCTCTCGGGCGTCCATATTTCCCATTGGGCCCGCCTAGCAAATGCTCATTGTAACGCAAATTCATTACTCGTCGCCCTGACAGCGCGACAAGACTTTCGACCACTCACGAGCCGCTGACATACATCTCGCATCTGGCCGCTGCCTGTGACGAGTGTCAGCTGTAAGGGCGACCACGTGCTTTGAGGCGAAGTGGCAGCAAAATGAAATGCACTGCGCGATCGGAGGGCCAAATTCAAAAATTATTTTCTTCCTTAAAACAAAAAAAAATGATTTGATTAGACTTTCTTCGTTACTTAACGATGAAGTCTTCTATCAAACGCCACATGATGAGGATTTTTACTTTGACCGCATCAGTATGAAAAATACGGTCAAACATGTGACAAATCGTACATTTTCTCAAATATCACAATTTTTTCGGAAAGATTTGAAGTCTATTTTACCCCTAAACATTTCTGTACTAAAATACACTTTCCTGGAAATCAGGCTATAATTAATATTGGTTAGGGTCAGTTGCAAATAGCTCAAGAAAAATTCACGAACATTGAAGATTTTTGTAGTTTTTGAAGCTACGTAGCTGGTAGTGAAACACAAAAAAAATCGGAAATAATGAATGGGACAACTAAACAGAACCTCTGTGATAGAGCAAGCGCGGTTTCGTAGCTCAACACACAAAAATAGATTTTATACACATTTTTCTATTAGGTACAGTTTAATAAATAGAAGCGAATTTCGAGGGGGTGCCATGATTGTCAAAATTTTTTTCGACCAAAAGTGTTTTGCCACAATACTCCATGTGGCACAGGAAAAAGGCACAAATTTTATCAGCAAAATCTGTGATGTGCGAGCGCCACGTCTGGGACACTTGGCATGGAATGACACACACACACACACACACACACACACACACACATATATATATATATTGAGAGAGCGTAGGCATCGGCAAGTTGGTAATTCATGTTTGACTTTTTGAGCGCGCAAAAGAACAGGGACGAAAAACAACGCAGACACAGCGCTGACTTCCAACATATGCTTTATTTTCTGCAGTGGTACATATATATATAGACAACAAAAAGCAACGCACGCAGGCGCATTGTACAGGAAGGCTTCATGTAAAACCACAAATAAGTATGCATGATAAGCAATCAAACAACCTGATACCGGATTTTTTTCTTCTTTAAGAGATCAAGCGGTCATTCCTGACTACCACTATCGTCTAGTCACCCCGTGGGCCTTGCTTAGAAAGTCTAGTTGTTTTTGGATAGGTCAATTGAAGGTGCACTAATGCACATGTCTCCCAAACTTGCAATCTTCGCCGCTTCAATTATCTCACGTGTTGTTTGTGCCTGGCTCCTTCCTGTCGCAGTGCACTGCGAATACATGTGATCGCACCCACACTTCCTGCAGTGGAAAGCCACATGTCCCACACCTCCAGTTCGCACGTTATTTGCGTGCTCACGCAGCCTGTCATTGGCACACCGTCCCGTCTGCCCTATGTATTTCTTGCCACAGGACAGCAGTAACTCATAAACGATATTGTTCTCACATTTAACAAAGCTTTCTTTGTGCTTTTTTGGCACCTGGGTTTTTCAGAACCACTGTAGGAGGCCTTGCACAGATTATAAAGCTTGTTTGGTGCTGAAAGGACGACTCTTACGTTGGCGTTGTTTCCTATATTTTTCAGCCAATGTGAGACATCGTGAAGGTACGGTATGACGGCGCATTTCTGCTTGACAGGCTCCGTTTCTGGTGAAGCCTGCTCCTCACCCTCGCGAGCATGTTTGACAGTCTTGAGAAGACCCTCCGCCACAGATGTGACGACATACTGAGGAAACCCCGCCTTTTTCAGGCAGTCAGCTTGCGCCTGGAAACTACACGAACACTTGTGAGGACATGAGCGGCGAAGCGCATTCATTAGGGTTAATTTTGCAATACCCCTTTTAACTAGCTTGGAGTGGCCCGAAAAAACGGCAGAAGCGGCTTATTGGCCCTAGGCTCGTACGACCAGCAGACCTGGTCTCGCTCAAAGAATATTCGTAAGTCAAGAAAACGCAAGGCATTGTTTTGCGGCATTTCATGCGTGACTGCGAGCGGTTGCAGGAAACGCGTGAACAGATCAAGTACGTTTGAAGAATCATTGCCAAATTCGCCTGGACTTGATTCTAGAAAGACAACGTAGTCGTCTACATATCTAAACACCTTCTTTACATTTGTGCCTGTTACTAGAAACTAGAAACAGAGCTAACAGGCACAAATGTAAAGAAGGTGTTTAGATATGTAGACGACTACGTTGTCTTTCTAGAATCAAGTCCAGGCGAATTTGGCAATGATTCTTCAAACGTACTTGATCTGTTCACGCGTTTCCTGCAACCGCTCGCAGTCACGCATGAAACGCCGCAAAACAACGCCTTGCGTTTTCTTGACTTACGAATGTTCTTCGAGCGAGACCAGGTCTGCTGGTCGTACGAGCCTAGGGCCAATAAGCCGCTTCTGCCGTTTTCTTCGGGCCACTCCAAGCTAGTTAAAAGGGGTATTGCAAAATTAACCCTAATGAATGCGCTTCGCCGCTCATGTCCTCACAAGTGTTCGTGTAGTTTCCAGGTGCAAGCTGACTGCCTGAAAAAGGCGGGGTTTCCTCAGTATGTCGTCCAGCTGTGGCGGAGGGTCTTCTCAAGACTGTCAAACATGCTCGCGAAGGTGAGGAGCAGGCTTCACCAGAAACGGAGCCTGTCAAGCAGAAATGCGCCGTCATACCGTACCTTCACGATGTCTCACATAGGCTGAAAAAGATAGGAAACAACGCCAACGTAAGAGTCGTCCTTTCAGCACCAAACAAGCTTTATAATCTGTGCAAGGCCTCCTACAGTGGTTCTGAAAAACCCAGGTGCCAAAAAAAGCACAAAGAAAGCTTTGTTAAATGTGAGAACAACATCGTTTATGAGTTACTGCTGTCCTGTGGCAAGAAATACATAGGGCAGACGGGACGGTGTGCCAATGACAGGCTGCGTGAGCACGCAAATAACGTGCGAACTGGAGGTGTGGGACATGTGGCTTTCCACTGCAGGAAGTGTGGGTGCGATCACATGTATTCGCAGTGCACTGCGACAGGAAGGAGCCAGGCACAAACAACACGCGAGATAATTGAAGCGGCGAAGATTGCAAGTTTGGGAGACATGTGCATTAGTGCACCTTCAATTTTCCTATCCAAAAAGAACTAGACTTTCTAAGCAAGGCCCACAGGGTGACTAGACGATAGTGGTAGTCAGGAATGACCGCTTGATCTCTTAAGAAGAAAAAAATCCGGTATCAGGTTGTTTGATTGCTTATCATGCATACTTATTCGTGGTTTTACATGAAGCCTTCCTGTACAATGCACCTGCGTGCGTTGCTTTTTGTTGTCTATATATATATATGTACCACTGTAGAAAATAAAGCATATGTTGGAAGTCAGCGCTGTGTCCGCGTCGTTTTTCGTCCCTGTTCTTTTGCGCGCTCAAAAATGTCAAACACACACACAAAGATATATATATATATATATATATATATATATATATATATATATATATATAATGCTTAACAAGTGTGGTGACGTGGCTAAGGACTACGCATTATTCGCAGCATGTTGTGCCTATAGTTTAGGTGCTTACTGATAAAACAGTAGGTTGTCATTACAATGTGAACATGTATGAAATGGCATGAAGTGTTTAAAACCGATTCAAAGAAAAATTTTACGAATCGCAGAAATTTCAGTTTGTTTATAGGATGAAGGCATGCAGACGTGAAAGAGAAGACACAGACAAACCAAACGCTAGCGTTTGAGCTGTCCGCATCTCTTCTGTTTCCGTGTTGCATGGCTTACTTTCTTCTAGAATCAACATTTTTTGTTGTTTTACGCGAGCGGAAATTGTTCTGAGACTCATCTATATAAACTTCGAGTAGTATTTTATTTCCCCCAGAGGAATCGAATGCAGCACTGTAAAGTTGCTTACAAAAACTTGTTGCGGCTGTCATGCATCCACCACAGTGTTCCTGTTTGAGTAAACCCGGTGGAAGTGCCTTGTTGAGTAACAAGAGGTAGCGGCACCAACTTTCGTCGATTGTCAGATAAAAACCCTAATGGTGTTCGCTCTGATTTGAAGTTCTTTTGAAATTCTTGATCAATCTCTATAAAACTTGTTTAGTTTATGTGTATTTGTACGCCGATTTTGAAAATGCAAATATTTTTCTACTATTATATGTCGTGTTAAGTATATCAAACATTTCATGTGCCATGTTAGGCCTGCACGAGTTACAAAGTAAGCATATCACAATAATATGAAATGGGAACTGTATGCAACATAACCAGAATGCATGTCCTAAACCCACTTAACAATAGTCATAGTATGCTGAGCATTGACCAGTAAGTGTATGTCTAGCTGGTGATTCGCTCACGAGAGTTCAATATTACGTAACTTTTAACTCAAATGGGTTTAAAACGCGAGTTCGTATGTGGGCTAGTGGGTTCATGAACATTATGCCAGAACAGCGCAGTAAACTCCTTTGCCAGAACAGCGCAGTAACCTCCTTTAAAACTATTGCATACAGTTTTTATCCCCTAACTATAGCGATATGTCGATTTACTTTGTAACTCCAAGTTTGGAAAGGCTTGCTCGTCAAGACACATGAAATTTTTATGTGTAAAAACTGCGTTTTCTTCCAGATAATTGCATATTTGAAATCGCCACATAAGTAAACCAGAACTCAGCAAGTTTCATCAATATCGACCAAGAAGAAAAATAAACGCATTATTTGTTGCAGAGTGTCTCATTGAGTACCACGAAGTGGTCACACTGACTCTTGCCAGGGGAGTCATGTACACCACTGTCCTTAAGGACAACGGAGTCAAAGGAACGCTCCAGTGGGGGTCAGCGTTACCATGGCAAAGGGGTCACCCTGACTACCTAGAGGTACTAGCGGGAAATAAAAGGTAGTCATGTAGACTCCTGCGTTGGGAGTAACGTAGACTCTCTGCTTGTGAAGAAGGGAGTCGTTGGTCTGAAGAACGAAGGGAGTCGTTTGACACCCCAAATTGTGAAGAAGGGAGTCGTTGGTCCGAAGAACGAAGGGAGTCGTTTGACACCCCAAAAGGTCATCATATGTGTAGCGAGGCGATTACCACCCAAAGGTAGTCAGTACAGACACCCTTTTTTTTAAGAGTGTACGTAGCCAAATCCACATTCCTCATGGAGTTTCGTTCGTTGGCTTGGCTCAGTGCTTGGCTTTGTCGGCTTTGCGCGCACATGGTCGCATGTGTGGAGCCATTTGTGGAGCGTTTGCTTGGTACCTTGGTACGCAACGTGAAGTGTGTGTAGCGATTGCTTCGTCCGATTTCGCTGCCTGCTAAGATGCCGCCTCCAACGAAAAAGCGGAAGTTCATCACGCTGGAACATAAGGCTGCAATCATGAGTGAGGTGGAAAAGGGCAGGAAAAAAATGGACATCGCCAAAGAATTCGGCGTTGCGTGCAGCTTGCTGTCCACGATACTGCGCTGATCCGCACTGATCCAGCGGAGCCGGAAGAAGGTTCGCCTGTAGGCGCACTTGATGACAGTACTGGTGACAGTGCGGTGCCGCCGTCGCTGACCAGTGCATGGAGCGAACTTTGTACCGTGGCAAACGAGATTCCCGATCGAGAGGCATGAAATTGCTGCATGGTAAGGCCCGCCATAGCAAACTTACTGACTTTTGGAAATAAAATGTGTTTTTTGTAAATTTCATGTCTTTTCTGCCGCATTCTCGCGCCAACGAAATTCCCGCAAGAGCGAAATTTTGTGCTTTCCCCGCCGATTTCGTTATTACGGGTTTCAACTGTATTACCCCAAGGATTTTATGTTCATTGACTAGTTCTTTATTTTGACCTGAATAAGTGACTGAATGCTCCGACTGAAAAGGTTTATTTCTGGCTCTAAAAAGAATGGCTTTGGTTTTGGTGGGGTTAATGCTGATCACATTTAAAAGTGACCAATCAGCTAGTTTCATTAGGAGTGCATGACATCTGATAATTAGTTCGTTTGCGTCCTTTCCAGTAAAGAGTATGGTGCTATCATCCGCATATACAAAGAAATCAACTGCAGGATCTATATTTACTAAGTCATTAATATACAGGTTAAACAATAGTGGGCCCAAAACACTCCCTTGCGGCACTCCATTTTTAAGTGTTAAGAAAGAAGATAGGGCATTGTCGATACACACACTGAGTTCTATTTGCAAGATATGATTTTATCAAAGCGAGTGGATGTCCGCGTACTCCGTACATTGATAGCTTGTATGTAAGAATGTCATGGCTGAGGCAATCAAATGCCTTGCTAAAATCAATAAAGAGCCCGAGGGCGAATTTTTGGCTGTCTATGCTTTGCACCATACTTTCTTTCAAGGATAAAAGGGCTGCCTCAGTAGATCTACTTTTGCTAAAGCCAAACTGCGGGTTTGTTATTACATTATGTTTGTCTAGAAACTTTGTCAGGCGTGCAGCAATACTTTTTTCTGGCACTTTAGAAAAAATAGGTAGGACAGATATCGGCCTATAATTGCAAATATTATTTATATCGCCGTTTTTGAATAACACAGACACCATAGCTCGTTTCATGCCATCTGGGAAAGTCGCCGATTCTACTGCTAAATTGAATATATGGACCAACGAGCGAATAAATGGAAAGTAATCTAAAACGTATTTTATCGGCTTAATTTGTAAATTGGCGACATCTAATTTGCTGTTATTTAAATTTTTAATTGTTGTAAAAACCTCGTGTTCGTCAGTTGGCTCCATAAATATGGCTTCTGTAACGCATTTATCTAGTGAATACCTGACTTCGGAGTCATGGGTGTGCGTAACAGCTGCATTCACAAAATGAGTATTGAAGTGGTCTGCCAGTGCTTTGCCGCTTAATTCGCAAGTTTTATAACTTATCAATTTTGCTACATTACTTTTAGTTTGAAGACTTAAACGCTATTTATTACTTTCCAAACTGCATCCGGACGCTTCTTGTTAATTTCAGAAAACAGGCGTTGATAGAAATCTATTTTTGCTTTTATTCAGTCTATTTCTTCACCACCTTAACCTTTCTTTGTATTTTTTGTTTCTTTTCCTATTGTAAGGCAGCGCATCAAGACGCTTTTTTAGTTAGCACTCCTGCCCCCTCTTCTTTTTTGCAGCGAAAGCTGTTATGAGATCACAACAGCCGATTTTGGTGCCGTAGTTGTCCGCCGCCGCCGCCGCCGCCGCCGGTGTCCGTGACCGCTATCACGCGAAATGAGAAAAAAAATATCGAGGATCGAGCGGGATTTGAACCCAGGCCCTCTGCGTGGCAGCCGAATAATCTACTACAGAGCCACGCCGGTCTTTAAAACTCCTTCGCAAAAAGACCCTATACAGGCGTGATGTCGGGCAACGCGTCACGTTAACAGATGTAATACAGCGTGGTAGAAGAATACAATAACAACCAGGCGTCACGCAATGCCAATTGCGTAACGAGTGGGTGGCTTAAGCTTCTCACCCATTACAAAGGGCTCAGCCATAATTGTTCATTTTCATCAACTACAGCATCGAAGAAGTGCACATAATACTTTACAGATGTGTAGCGGGTACCTCGCTTCTCCGCATAATGACGAATAATGGCATAGTTGGTGCCATAGAGTTTCCTACAATACTTACTAGAGGGAACTCTGGCGCTAGTGTCTATGGGAGCTGCAACGCATGACGCTTCAGCCAGCATGGGAATGATGGGTAGTACACAAATTTGTCTAAACTTCGTACTTTCGGCTCCGTTTGGCTCCGCGTCGGCTGCATCCGCTTTGTCGAAAAACGAAGTTCAGCAAAAGTCAGCAGTTCCACTTCACCACTTTATCCTTTTTAGGCTCACCAGTTCAGATCTGCTCACGAAGTTCACAACGATCCATTCTTTTATCCGAAAGAAAACCAAAACATAGCAATAAACAAAGCCACAAGTACGTTTGAAGCCGCAAGCACGAAGACTAGGCAAAATTGTGTACTACCCATAATTCCCATGGTATCTGAACGATCGCAGCGCCAGAATCCCCTCTAGATAATTTTAGGAAACTCTATGGTTGGTGTTTCCCTACTTCTCAAAAGTTATGATTTATGGCGTAGTGGGTGCCTTGCGAGTGCCCTCGTTCAAGAGAGTTTACAACGGGCTCTAGAAAGGCCACTCTTCCAGCTTTCGCTGTGACTGTGCTGCACGTTCCGCGCAGGCCTGGTATTTTTTTTTTTAAACATCGAAGCTGTTTAGCAGATCGTTCCTTGTCCACCCCGCACCGGAAAGGTATCATCATAAACGGTTATGCGTCACAGAAACTGGGTAAATCCCACTGCTCACCGCTGGCCCACTAAAAATGAAGAAGAAAACTGTCGTCACCAAACGGGTATGTGCCACTGTGCGGAAACTACCATCATTATAAACGGGTAAGTGCCACAGAAATTTGCTAAATCCCACTACACGCAACTTCCACTAAAAAGGACGAAGGCAACAGTTAGCCCAACGAATGGTTGCGAAGCGACGGCAGCGAGCCGAAGAACCCGAGTACGTACATGGAGAGAATGCTATAGGGAACGGAAAAGGCAACGGCGGCTGCGAGAAGATCTCGAAGCGATGGAAGGCCTACGCCAACGACGACGTGGCCGTAGATCTACGAAAGGTGCGACCGCTTGGTTTCAGCGCAAAGTTTTGTCTCTGGAGTTTGGACATCCGTGTCGCGTTTGTGACTGTCCGTGGTTTAACTCGAACCTCTCGGCGCTGAGAATCAACGCAGAAACAACCGATCATCACCTATCTAAAGCCTAGCTACGACCTAGAAGCAACCTAAAACCTGCATCGCCTATCTAAGGCCTAGAAACAATCTAGAAGGAGCCAATTAGTTTTCAGAATCGTCCAGTTCCGCTGTTTCAAGCCTTGCGCGGCTCAAGTTTTTTTCGTGTTTTCCTGACTGCTTCACGTTCTAGCAGTTATGGTACTCTCATGTGGCTGAGGCCTGTCGCCGGCTGTAAGGAACATTTGAATCAAGAGTTTAAGCAGTGTGCTTCATCGGGGACTCGCTTAAATAATGCACATTCCGCCGGCTGCCGTGTTCAGCACTAATCGACGTCTGTTTTACCCAAGCAGTGCGCTTTTCTTCTCTGGGAAGCGTATACATTAGCAAGCACGACACAAGGGCTGCAGGTAATCGCCAACACTAAAGAAAATAATAATAATAATAATAATAAAGCTGTGTACACGGCCTCTCATATGTGTAAACATATAGATGGAAACGTCCACTGGACGCACTAGATTGCGCGGGTTTTTCTTTTACTTTCGCTCTCCCGTGAGTAACGGCTAGAACCATGATCCAGGTTCTAACCATGTGCGTGCGTCTTTCTGAGTTACGATGTCCTTGCGCCAGATCTCCCTTGCGACCTTACAGAAATCCAAACTTGGGACAGCCAACCTTCCAGATGACATTTGAGGAAGAAAAAAAGGGAGTCATTGGAAAAAGCGGGCCACCATACGGAACAGGAACAAAAAAAAATTGTACACATGGCTCGCAAATGGAACGGGCTGATGAAAAGCGACGCGCAGTCAATAATACAATGCCGAAAGGATAGAAGGCAGACGCGATGGCGGCGCCCGTGTCGCGTGTTCTGCCCGCTTCGCCCCAGACAGCCACATACACTCTACTCAACTGCCAACACCGGACCTAGTCACCGCGAGTCCCAGTGCGGCGGCATACGGCACGTCACCCGCCACTGTGTGCGCCAACCAATCTAGACGGCTTGGGTCGATGCTCCCTCGCCGCGCGCGTCGCGAATCGCTCCGCGGACGATGGGCAGATATAAAGAACAACAAATCTTGACACTACGCGCAGGTTTTAGTATTATTTGCACTTATTCATCGTTTAATTCTTAGCTTACTCCGCATTTGCCGCTGGCCGAGCGGCATGGGAAGACGTGGGGAAAAAAAAAGTGTATAGGGGGGATGCAGACGCGAAGGAAAGTGTACGCTCCTGCGGTTGCATGCGGACGAGGCTTCGATGCCTGCATAATATTAAAAATGAAAGAGTTAGGCTAGTAATCATTCGGCCTGTACCTCAGCGGCGATTCGATTCCATGTGTTCGCACCTTAATTTCGCTTGGCAACGAAAGAGCGCGCTTGGTCGAACAGCATCAGAGGAAACGCAGTGTTGGCAGGCGATCGATGCAGCTGGGATATTTATTTGCGACGCTCCTTCGTTAGGCGTTGCACTGATTTTTTTAATCGTTTCGAAGGCTCGTAATGCCATGTTCCCGCTTTTTTCTTTTATCTCACCCACGCAGACTTATACTCGATTTCTCTCGATCCTTCCACCTTTCACGGCCCGCAGCACCTACGGTAATGAGAATGCAAAATGTGACGATACGAGAGGGCGGATAACAAAAAAGGAAGCAGATTTAGATTCTGTACGAGCAAGGTGAAAGGAAATAGAAGTCGTCGGGTTTGACGTCCCAAAAGAACTTCGCCGGCTGTGAGGGGGGCGCGTTAGAGGGTAGGATGTCCGTTTAATTTTAGATCATACGCGTGGAGTTATCTTCGACGTTTACAACGTTTTTTTGGACGGATGAAATGTGAAGTGGGTGAAACATGACTTTTAAACATACGTATGTTTTCGTATATATATATATATATATATGTGTGTGTGTGTGTTTAAACTCTGGCTATAGAGTTAGCTGGGGCGCCCTGTATACTGTGTCATACTGAGTCTGTGGTGCATAATGGTGATAAAATTTGCATACACACAGATATAAGATAATCGGAGGATTAGCTTTAAATTCCTGCCTTTCTATTATAGTGTTCAGTATTATTCCAATGGCCGAAGTCTGCCATTTTCGCCTTAAAATTGAGACAATTTATGCTTTGACAACTGCGTGGCTGCTCGTCCTAAGGGTCCCCTCACGCAATATTCTTGCAAAACATGTTATGCGCCTGCCTTTGCCCATGCAAGCATTTTAAATGTTACCTCAACAGCGCGTGCTCGTTAATATTTAATGAGGAAAAATTGCTGGAAGAGGAGTGAAAGTCTGCAATATCAAAGAGGGGGTGTGTTAGAAAGTGGTCATTAATTACGCGCCACTATAGGAACTAATTTCTTACGTGAAGTTTATTGGCCCTGCTAACAGTGCTAAGCTTTCTACGTGTATGCTCAGGCCTTTTTAATGAGCTTTAACCGAGAGTGAGATTTAGAAACTTCTAAACTACCCAGCGGTACAGAAACTACCTCATTGTGCCTTTAATTCGTAGAATAACCTGGGATTTACTCCATTACGGAAACAATGGCATTTAAGCGAACGATGCAGCCGTGAACCACTTCGCTAAGGGGCATCACTATATCTTTATTCTTTCTCGACAAACAGGTTATTTATTAATCTCCGAAAAACAACGTCTCGCCAATTACAATAATAAAACGGAAAACAGCTTTGTAGTTATAAAAAGCTTTTGAATCAGTCTACCCATACGTTCGTTAAGTACTTTCTGCAGAAAGAAACCAGTGTTTTTTGTGTGTTTTTTTTAGGTGTTCCAAACAATCTTGGTTGCACCGGTCCACTGGTTTCGCAACACTTGCATTATGTTGACAGCACTGCGCTTGATTTTTTCATTACCATCAACTTATGCTCTGAAAGGGCTTCTTATCAAAGAGCAAACAATCAATAACGCAGATTTGGCCTTTTCCAGGCTGTTTTCAGCCAGGTAAGATAGCACACCAGAAAGCCTGAGCCCCGAAATCGCATCCCCGTTGCTGAGAATCAAGATTCAGTATTAATCAAAGGTACGTCATTGCTGAATCGTTGTCGTCGAGTATGCAAATGAGACGCAGACAAAGCGTGTTACGCCACAGATTTGTGAACTTAGCGCGCACAGCGAAAACAAAGGAGATGCAGTGAAACGAGCTGCTGTCCTCGATGCTAAAGACTATACGCGGCGTGAAATTAACGTCTCATCTCTTTGGAGGTCTGGTGGACCAGGCACGGGCCGCGGCATTAGCTTGTAGGAACAGTTTCGGTTTCGGTTTCACCGCCAACGTCTGGCAACCACTAGCGACTCTGGTGGGCCGCCGGAGGGTGCGGTCAATATAAAACATCAAAAACATCGTCTCGAGTTACACCCGGGGTCACGGGAGAACACCAGATGCTTCCGAGGGACGAGACGCGCTCGTGGGGCCTCGTACAACTCAGTCATATATACGTAATAATAAACAGTTAATCAGCCACCAACCTCTGGCGAAGAATTCTTTCTCGCTGTTTCGCGCAATAAACGTTTATTCCTCCTCCTGCTCTTTCGGTTTTGTCGAGTGTGATAAGTAAGCGCAAAATACCGCTTCGGTTCTCTAACTCTTACGTGCTGAAAACCTGCTCTTTGTTCAGTTTATTCACAGAGCAGATGGAGGGACTATTGAAAACTCTCTTATTTACCTCGGCCCTGCAGGTAGGATTACCCCCGTTATCCGCGATTTGTTCGCTGGCTGGCACTAGAGTCACTGTATATGCTACCTTTAGGTATCAGAGTAGCGCATAGGTCCGGCTAGCAACTACAGCTATGCGGTGAAGTTGCACTTCGTTTTTGCAGGCGACATGCCTACTGTGTCGCCGATTAACCTGTCTGGCGTGTCGAAGACCGGCGATGAACATTGGCTGTCGATGGCTAGTGTTAATTCAGTTCGCTGCAGCGGCGGCGTCGAGAAATAAAAAAAAAAAAAATTGGCCCGAGCGGCAGCTTCTCCGCAATGCATGGTTGCTAGCGGCGTTGGAAGACAGATGCGCAACTCTGCTACCTAAAGGTAGCATATACAGTAACTCTAGCTGGCAGTAGCTACAAGCGATTTTTTTCCTACTCGCTGACGTGAAATTTTCGTTGAAACTCCGCGCCAACTGTGCTCTCCTGTGCTTTATCTCCAATCGAGGACTAAAGAGAGTAGAAGTTTGCAAACTTGGCATCGGGAGCCCCTTTTCTGGCCTTTTAAGATTACTGCAGGGTCCATTCAAGAAAAACGACTCAGAAAAATGCTGCAGGCCCTTGAGGAAGTCATTCTTTTTATCTTTCGATCACCGCGTGACATCCTCTGGCTGATTGGCATCTTAAGCTGACCCTAATTTGTATTTCGATGACTACGTTAGTAGTGAATGCCGTCGCAGTCACACCCAGCCTCTAGGCAAATGACGGCGCTCCACCAGTGTGGCGAGGCTGATGTTCGTATGCACCTATGCAGCACCGCTGTCCCCGAGCAAGGAGGAGTTCATCCAGGCCTCTCAGCGGCACGCCAGCCTCAGCTTGCGCAGCTGGAAGAGCGGCGGCTGCGAGCTGCTCGACTTCACGGTGAAGCTGCGCCAGGGCGCGGCGCTGGCCTGGTCCACCGTGGCCGAAGGGTTGCCAGCCAACCAGACGCAGCTGCTGCTGCGTAACCTGACGCCCGGCGCCACGTACCACGTACACGTGGTTGCCGCTCCACGGCGGGTGCTACCGAGGCCCAATACGAGTTCACCACGCCCAATGGCACTGCGCGTGAGTCTATATCCACTCCGAGACACGATGTCTCGTGCTGCCGACTCTGAACAGGGCACACTGTCTGTACACGCAATTGCTTGCTCTGAGAGACGGACGACTGACCGTCCTCTCCATCTTAACTAGTGGATCGGGAGGCACAGCCTGAAAGAGAAAAGCATTTTCCATTCGCGTGCCGGCAGCATATTCCGCTGCATCCAGCATTGTTGCTCGGTGGCGAACTATTGTTCGACACAAGATCAGTTGCAGTCTTTTTGCGTATTGTTCAAACACTGAACGTTGTCAGTCCAGGTAATTCGTATCACGCCATATTGTGAAAGTTCGCTGTTGCATTGGTATCGTTTTTTTATAGCACATTTTACCGGGCCTATCCACTCAAGGGCCCTGGTGGGGCAACAGTGCTACCGATACATCGCTTCACTAAATTCTTACCACAGCTCTCTTAGCACTCGTTGACGTATGCATCCCCCTTGCGCCTTTGAAACACAAAATAATCTTCAGTGTTATCATGGAAGTGACAACTCTACTCGTTGCAGTTGCCATCGCTCACGCATACTTGGTTCCCTTTGCAGACGTGGCCTCGGTAGAGGCCACCTCGTCGCAGCCCAAGCGTTCGTCCCTGCCTAGCATGACCGACCTGGAAATCCTGGTGCCTATCCTCGTCTCCAGCTGCGTGGTACTCATCGTCATCGTCGTTGGCTGCATCCTCTGCTCCAGGGAGTCCCTATGCGCCGACAGGCATTGTGAGCACTGAACACTGTCTTTTCGCCTTGTCGCGTAGCATTCTTGTTCCGCTGACGTGCATTGCGCTACCGTTATGGAGGCTACGGCTGGTCGTGGAGTATTTTGTCACATACGGAATCAATGTAACTTGAACGTGTTGAATGTCTAACAAATTTGGACACTCAGAACTGGGTGGGTGTTGCTTAGCTTTGTTGCGCTACTTCCGTATTCCCACCGCATAATGATGACGTTTTCTTTTACCTGGTAAAAGTTGATCGCGTTAGGTGTCTCGCATTGGCTATAAGCGAAGAGGATCAGCCTTCTGTTGCCGGCAGATTCTTTCACTATCTTTTTTTCTTTCAGGTCGTCTGCCTGTAGATGATACCACTTCTGTAAGAGTCATTTATTGCGAAGAAGAGCAATCATAAAAATAGACAAACAGATTATTTGGGAAAACGTACGGCATAACGCTTCAGTTAAAACATGTGTTTGCCAAAGTGCTTCACTACGCTGGCAAAAAAAAAAATCTATAAGATATTCAAACTTAAGTTGCTTTTCTGATCATTATATTTGATTTGTTCTGAGGGCATCAATTGTTATTGCTTTTTTAAATAGGTTAATGAAGCGCGTTTTTCGCATCATGTTTGCGTAAAAAATGCTCCGTGATCAATGGATTCTTTGCGATATCGCTAGGCATGTGTTATAAATCGACTCCCTTCACTATTTTTAACGGAACCTCATATTGAACGCATCCTCTGTAGGGCAACAGGGTGTGAAATATAGTAGGAAAAAATAGATAAATGGTCGCTGCTGTCGCTGCCTATTGTTCCAAAAACACATATCTCTTCATTAGCTGTAAATGAAAAAAAAAACAATCAGTTAGGATCTCTTATCTGTTATTTATGCGTTTAAACACTATGACATAACTATGAGATTCAACAAAAAAAGAATGAACTGATCCCTGCGCTGTTTCAGACGAGCAAAACAAATTAATAATAAAATACCCTCGCCAAAGAGCAATCGTTCACTTTCATACGAAGGCAAACGAGGATCACACAAAAGCTGTCACATACACTTTTGCCTATAAACTTGCCGCATACGCGCACCACTAGAAACCATTCATTCAGCTGTCTAAAATCAAGAATAAGACAGTTTCCCAATGATTTCAACACAATAATTAAAATTCACTCTCTTTGTTGGTGCTCTGTCGTGGAAAGAAAACGATGCTGGTATTGGAACGAAATTCGCTGAGCCGTGCGTGCGTCATTGCGTAAACGAGGATTCAGGACTAAGGCGGCTTCGAGGCGAACATCAATTCCTTCAGACTCAGTTTCCTTAGCATATATGTGAAAAATGACGGAGCTACGCTAGTTGTCTTCGTTAGCGCTATAGTAACTTTATAGGGGCCCACGCAACGCTCAAACTTGAAAAGTTGATGAAATATTTTTTTTTAATTTTGCTCTTGAATTACGGCTTCACAAGTCAGAAGAGCTTATAGAAGCTCAAAGAATCGCACAATTTGATAGACTGACGCAGAGTAAAACAGGTAGATATATACTAGAGGAACTGAGCATAAGCTACACAAATCAATTTGGCTCCAAAAAGGATATCCCTTATGAGATAAGGAAATGCTTGGTAACCTCACCGACACCGAAAAACATGCATCCCGTACGTCATCAGGCAAGGAGAGCAGAAAGAGCGAAAAATATACCTAAGAACTTAAAAGGTTACCCGGAAACCACCTACGTAGACGCGGCCAAATTCAAAGGAAATGACAACGTGACTATGGCAGTAGTGGACTACAAAGGAAATCATAAGGTCAGTGGTTCGGTGAGAACGAGCTTCGCAGAAGAAGCAGAGGAAGCAGCCATTGCACTGGTCATAGCATCCACCTCAACTACACTAATCATTAGTGACTCGCAGACGGCTGTGAGAAACTTTGCACGAGGGCGTATATCAAAAACAGCGCAAAGAATATTGGCTGAACACAAATACCAGCGAACAATAGATATAATGTGGCCACCCGCTCACTTCTCCTTAACCGGCAATGAGGCCGCACACCAGACAGCTCGAGGACTCGCAGACCGAGCCTCTGGACTGCCCTAGTCGAGCTGGAGGAAAATGAGAGATTTGAAAGGATGACCAGTTACAGAGAGACCACTCAGCATTATAGGCTAAGCAGGAGAATTTATCCTTCAGCACACGCGTCATTGAACAACGGACAGGCGATGGCGTGGCGCCCACTTCAGACACATACGTTCCCCAGTCCGGTAACGATGAACCACTGCGCGCCGGAAATTTATTCGAACAACTGTAAATTTTGCAATAACAGGGCGGACTTGTGCCACATGCTCTGGGCGTGCCTGGAGGCCCCCATGAGAGGCGAATTGCCAGACTGGCGTGGCTGGAAGGCCGCACTCCTCAGCTTCGACCCACAATTACAAGCGCGCTTAGAGTACGGCAGGCCGACGACGACGCCAGGGCCCACGGGATCATTGCCGACGTCCAGGTTGGCCCCCTCCCCCTCCTCTGAGAGGGGGAGGGTGGATCTTTCTGCTAATTAAATAAAGTTTGTTCATCATCATCTCCATCAAGAGAAGGACGAAAAGGTTACCTTTAATATTGTTGACAATTGCGCGCTTGCCGTCTTCCTCGGAACTAGAAGCCATTCCATTTTCTCTGCCGTGCATAACTAAATTTGTTTTCCCGACTGTAGCCGCTGTGAAGAACGCCCGCGAACATTTTGTCGTGTTATCTATCAATTACACATGCCGAGACGATGGCAGAAGACTCGTTTTCTTCCTTCGTACTTCCTCCCTAGTCTCTTGCCAGATAAAGTAGACGGTGATGCCACAAACTTCGCCAAGGCGTTTGCTTCTCAGACGACGTAGGTGATTTATTACTCTTAGGTCCACGTAGTTATTGCGAGATTCAGGTGTCGGTGATAGGTGAACGACATACGGAGATCCTGTCGTCTTCAAGACCACATTTCCGCGAAACTGTATCGTATGCGCGTAGGGGATGTGCGGTGCAAAAGAAAAGTACTAGTAAGTTGAAAGAATTTCATGTCTAATGAATAACGTTATATGTGTGGGATGCGGAGTCGGTGAAGGACGGATCCCAACATAAAACAAAACGATGTTTATTAACGTAATAGCAGCAGCAGGGCAAGCATGCCGATGCTGCGCTTCGGAAGGTTAGAGAAACAAACATGAAACCAAGCTTGGTAGCTTGGGTTATATAGCCAGCAGTGGTGACGTAAGCCTCCGGTGAAACTGCGTGGCGCTGTCTTTTATCGGAAGCGTGTTGCAGCAAGTAGCTGTGTCACGCCGGGCTAATCAGTGACGAGACGGAGGCTGCGTAGGTCTGTGCGCAGTGGTCGCCACATCACCCCCCCCCCCCCGCGGAGTGCAGAGCCCTCAGGGTCTGTAGAAATCTGGGAGGCGTACCAGACGTCCAGAGCGTGTCGTGAAAGGAGCGGGCTGCGACGTCGGTGGGAGGACGCCAGTTGAAAGAGTGGCGCTGCCAGGTTCGTTCGCCGCGATGTACGCGGGCTTGAGTCGGGCCTGTCCTGGTCGGTAACACGGAGTGGCGAACGGGTGCTCAATTTTTTCCTGGGGGTCGGGGCTGAGAGTGGCGTAGAGGACGGGTGTAGACACCTAGTGGATTTTGCGAGCCGTTCCGCTGACGGGCGGCGCTGCGGAGAGACGCTTCAGGAGGGCCAAGTGGATCCGCGAAAGAGCGGTCGCACCGGGCGCGCTTGTGTACGTGGGCGCTTTCACGGGCTTCTCCGCGGCTGGTGGCGCCGTTGTAGTAGGCGCCTGTGGCTGGTGGTGTATCGTCGCCGACGTCATGGGCTCCGAGATAGACGGGGAGATGTTGCGGCGGCGCCGGATGCAACACCGTCGTGGTGGTCATGACGGGATGGTGGTGGTCCTGCGCCAATATCTGCGGCTGGGTGAACGTCGGTATCTACACCAGGGACTGGCGCTGGTCTGTCTGGAACGCACCCAGCGTGGGCTGGGCCAGCATGGTCTGCACGTGCAGCATGGCCTGTAGCTATTGTAGTGTCAGGGGCTGTCCTCGGACTATGGCAAACGAGGGGGGCGGCGTCATGCACGGCGGCGCCAGAATGATGTTGGGCCTTGGCCCCAGATTCTGCGGGATGACCAGGGTTGGGGTGCCAGGTGTGGCCTTGTGCTGGTCCGTCCGGGGAGACTGGGACCGGGTGGTCGCGGTCGGTGCGGGCGTCATCTTGTTTGCGCTGCCGCTCGACAGCCTGAGCAGGATCTGCGGTCGGGACAGTCTGAGGTGGCTCGGTTAGGGTGACATCCGTGGTGCCAGCGAAAACGTGACAGGCAGCGCTGGTTTGGGTGTCGCACCCAGGATCAGTAGGCGCTGATGCCGTCATGCTCACCGAAGTGTCCACAGGCGTTGACCACTCTACCAAAGGCCGTTCGTCGGCGATGGCAGGAGTGGCAGGCAAAACAGTTGGCGGCAGGCGATACTCAGTCGTGGCACGTGACGTGCACTGTGTCGTCCTGTGCGCCGCGTCGAAAGCGATGTCTTGCAATGGCTCTGTGGTTACGTGTAGCGCGGCAGGGAGTATGTGACGTGGCGCTGCCGGTTGCGGTGGGGCTAGCACGAACCCTCGAAGTTGGTCGTATGCCTGCGGCCCAGGAGGAGGCACAACGCGTCGCAGAGCAGGAGGAAGCATAGCTACCGTGATGGCGTACTTGTCCTGCTGCGAGACGATGTTACGCAGGGAGAAACCAGCCTCCATCTTGATAAGCCAGATGGCTGGACATTGCGGCCAGAATTCGGGAAACTCCGGCGGCAGCAAGATGCAGTGCGCCGTGGTTTCATCCGGTTGCAGCGCCATCGTGATAGGTGTGTCAGAGGTCGGTTGACTCGGCGTGAAGGTCCCGTGGAATCTTCTGGAAGGTCATTCCAAGGTCCGGGTCATGGCGATGCGGTTTGTTCGTTTTCCGGGTCACCAGATGTGGGATGCGGAGTCGGTGAAGGACGGATCCCAACATAAAACAAAACGATGTTTATTAACGTAATAGCAGCAGCAGGGCAAGCATGCCGATGCTGCGCTTCGGAAGGTTAGAGAAACAAACATGAAACCAAGCTTGGTAGCTTGGGTTATATAGCCAGAAGTGGTGACGTAAGCCTCCGGTGAAACTGCGTGGCGCTGTCTTTTATCGGAAACGTGTTGCAGCAAGTACCTGTGTCACGCCGGGCTAATCAGTGACGAGACGGAGGCTGCGTAGGTCTGTGCGCAGTGGTCGCCACATATGATAAGTGTAGTATTTAATGGTGAAAAAACAAATGGATACATTATGTAACCCGTGCTCAGACGGTCATGTAAGATTCGATTGATACGAGATACACTTTCTGAGTACACTAATATATTAGTGCGGTAACATTAATTTCAAAATAAATTATCCTGAGTGCCATATTGCGAAAGCACTGTAGTTACTCTTTGATGTAGTTAGTCCGTACTTTGAGGAAGACGAGGTCCTGTGCAGTAAGTTTCGTTTAGTGAAGAAGACGGAATGAAAGCAAAAGAGAATCGAGTGTTTATTAGATGATCACCTACTGATGCTGTTCGAAAAACAAACTCGTCATGATTATAATTATTAAAGTAATTTAGATAAAGGGTTATACGTTTCTCAGTTAATACCTAGCAGCCTTATCACTCGCATAATCAGTGATCTTGGCGGCAATCCCATCACCGGCTGAGCATCTTGATATAAGCGAGCTGTCAGTATAGACGAGCGTGTTATGGCTGTATTGTCGATATAAATAACATAAGTCTCATTTCTGAAGCTTTGCACTAGATAAACCAGGTAGATCTATCCACCGAGTAGACCTTTAGTGAATAGTGGATACACGCCTACCTATTACACTTAGGCCTCGGGATACCCTATACAATTTTTCACTCCGGAGCTGTTAAGCTTCTAGTTATGCTGTTTCGCGTCGACAGATAATTATCATCATCATGAACCGGCACGCGCTATCTTCGTCCTCTTCTTCATCTTCTGCTTCGCTCCCGGAACACGTGCGCTGATTTTTCCGGCGTGGGATGCAGTAACTCTGACGGGTGAGAGAACGAGCACAGAGAGAGAGAAAGAGAGAAACAGAGAGAGAAAGAGATAGGAAGAAATAGGAAGAGAGAAATTATTGGCGAAAATATTTCTTGACGAGGCGGGATTCCAACCAGCGTACCCACGCTCCGAAGGCGAGCACCGTAACCACTCGGCTATCCAGGCACGCTAGCAGAGCATAACATAGCCTGGCGTAGTATAGTATAGCAAGGGTGTGGGAAAGGGAAGTGAGGGTGAGGAGAAGGGAGAGGAGGAGGGTAGGGAGCAAAGCATAGCATAGAAAGAAAGAGAAATATAGAGAAAAAAAGAGGGAAGAAAAGCAGAAAGAGAAATATATAGACAGAAAGAGATAGAAAGAAAGAGGAAGCGAGAAAGAGAGAGAGAGAAAGTGAAGAAAGAGAACGAAATCTATGGAGAGAAGAAAAAAAAACAAAGTAAGAGATGGAGAAAGAAAGAGAAAAATAAAATGTAAACAAAGAAGGCCGCCCAGCTCCACACTTCCTTCAGGCTTGGCACCACTAGTGCGAAACTGCCTTAATTTTCTTTCTCGCATTATTACATGAAAAATACACAATCTTCATGCGATATTGTAGCACAATGGAAGTTTCTGTTGGGCACTGTCTCAATGAGTGGCCCCACCATGGACGACAGCGAGTGATCTTTCAGTCCTCCAAACACTCGATGTCCGCCGCGGTGGTATAGCGGTTACGGTGCTCGGCTGCTGACCCGAAGGTCGCGGGTTCGATCCCGGCCGCGGCAGTCACATTTCGATGGAGGCGAAATGGTAGAGGCCCATGTACCTGGATTTAGGTGCACGTTAAAGAACACCAGATGGTCTAAATTTCCGGAGCCCTCCACTACGGCGTCTCTCATAATCATATCGTGGTTTTGGGACGTAAAACCCCAGATATTATATTATTATCCAAACACTCGAGATAGGCGCCCTTTCTTTGAGCGAAAAGTACACGGAACATGGTCGTATCCCAACAAAAGTCAGCTCGTAAGTCGGTGCGATATTTTCTCGGAGATGTCCTGAATTAAACTTTTTTTTAAGAGTAGTTCATATGGATTTTTTTTTTCTGTTGCCCATGACCTAGCCATGCTTGCGTTGTTCTTGTACTCTTAGGAACATTTATCTCTCTGTACAGACTTTCAGCGTTTACTTGTAATTTTGTAAGTGCGGAGCGCTTTAGGGGCCCGGCCTGTCCTATGCTGTCATCGTATGCTGTCGTAACATGGCGTAACGCAGGCAAAACCACGAATACCATAGCCATCTGTAGCATATTGAGCGCGCGCGCGCAGCAAGGAGAAGTCTTCTTCCTCTTGTTTTTCGAGGGCCTTGATGATGACAAGTGCGGAGCGCTTTATAGGGGTCCAGGCTGTCGCGTGCCGTCGTATGCTGTCGTCACTTGGCGCAACGCAGGCAACACCACGTATATAAATAGAGAAAAGATGAAGCAAGCGAGAAATAGAAAGAGAGAAAGAATGGGAAAAAATAGGAAGAGAAAACCGAAGAGAAACAAAGAAGGCCACCGAGCTCCGCACTTCCTTCAGGCTTGGCACCCCTAGTGCGAAGCCTGCCTTAATTTTTTTATTCTATTTAGTTTTTTTTTGTTTTCTTCAGCTAATATTTTGAGATAGTCAGCCCTTTCTGTGGTCAAATTTCCCAATTTCACTTGTAATAAGGAAGACGGAACCGCAAGATGTGTGTAAGGTCGTCTGAGGAACAACAGTGGAATAGAATGCTTTACTCTTGACGATAAGCCCTATGTAATCGAAGAACAATTTGTAGAGAAGGTCGTAGTGAAAGCTTTGGCGCTTTCTTCTTGAGTACAATGCTAACATAGTAATAGAACAAATGGGGTTAGATGCCTCACATCCACTTGCGTTATCTCAACAGCGAAGTGCATTGTAACTTGAGGGTCCTAACGGATAGTTAGTGTTTCTGCCCGTTAGTGGTGGTCAGCGGCAAACAAAGATTACAGTTACTGCATATAACTGCCAGAGGGAGCCAGACTACTGAAGGTCCTCTATCTTACGACCTGATCTTGCGCGGTAAAGCCACCTCTCGTTCGCGCATGATCAGGGCAGTTCAAGAGTTGTTGATGCGTTGTGACAAGAATGACACGGCATTACCGGAACGACGTGAAACGTAAGCCATGACGTGAGTGAGATGACCGACACTCCCATGCATGACAAAAACAGCACATGCATGTGCAAACTGGCATGAGCATTGTGAGCACTTGGAGTACAGTTGTTTATGCCTCACAAAACACGTACGTAGGGTCGAGCGTCGCAGTGGATATTTGGAGTTGCTCGTGACTGCGCTTGGCCAATGCCAGCTGGGTGGCATAGGGCAAAAAAAAAAAAAAAATTGTGGCAGCTTCGTAGTAGTGTTGCCAAGCCTGAAGGAAGAACGAAGCTGGGTGGCCTTCCTTGTTTCTCTTTCTTTCTTCTCTTTCTTTCTTTCTCTCTGTTTCTTGTATCTCTTTTTCGTATCTGTTTCTGTCTATTTATTTATTTCTCTATCTATTTTTCCTCTTTCTCGCTATTTCTATCTTTCTTTCTCTTTCTTCACTTTCTTTCGTTCTCTCTATCTCTTTATTTATCGCTTCCTCTTTCTTTCTATCTCTTTTTCAGAGCTCTCTGCTTCTTTCTCTCTCTCTTTCCTCGTTCCTCTTTATTTCTCTCTTTCTTTCTCTCTTTGTCTCGCGCTCTGTTTTTTCTATCTCTTTTTCGTGTGTTTGTTTCTATCTCTTTCTCTCTCTTTCTCTGTCTTTCTATCTTTTTATGTCTTTATTCCCTTCATTTCTCTCTATTTTTCTTTCTTCCTATCTCTTTCTTTCTCTCTCTCTCTCTCTCTTTCACGTGTTTCACGTGATCCTCTTCGCCGAGCAGAGTTTTCGTTTAACGCTCGCATCTGCTGTACTCGGCAGTGGGGCTTGCCCAATTCCTGTGGCGCATGCCCACCTGACGAGTTTTTCACGACGGAGCACAAGTTGCCGACAGCTCAAACAGCTTCACCGCAAAGAGAACGAAGAGAGCGCTTGTCGGTTCATGATGATGACAGTTTTTTACGACGGGGCACGCGTTACTGACACCTTAGACAGCTTCGCTCTTAAAACTTGCGGGGTCCTGTACGCATTCGCCTAAGACGAGCCGAAGGCGAAAGCCACCCGGTGTGGCTATTTTACCGAGCACCTTACATCACGCGAACGCACCTCGAGGCACCAGGCGTATGGGCGGTCATGACTTTTTGTACGATTTCGAGTCGACGCCGGCTTTTAGCTCGTTTCGCATAAGACAGATAAGGATTTTGCCTTAAAAATATGCGCGACTCTGGCTCTCCTTAAAAGCCTGTGAACCATACAGAATAACTCGTAAGGAAAAACTCTCAGCGCTTGAGCTTGGATACTGTCGATTATGTGTTAGTTCCACATGTGCCAAGTATCACCGACAAAGCCTACATTAGAGAGTGTATAAAATGCACCCACCGGATAGAACTACACCATAGCCTATTCGAAAGGACCCCGAAAATTACGAAATTTAAAAATCGCTGTAAAGTACCCCAGTCTTGCTGCAAAAAATATTTTCGAAACTGGAAAATTGCTGTGATATCTGCTTGGTATACTTGACCCGTAAACTCTACGTAGGAGATGTTTGTCGCTTATAATGCCCACGAATCTTTTAACTTAACATACGACAGCATACTCAACTATTGATGGACGTCACATATGGATTCATTGGCCAGTTAGTAACTTTTGTTTGGTCAGGAAATATCTCCACAATCTTGATCGCCACTGTGCGGATGATGGGAAGCCAGCTCGAGCATCGCAGCAGCAGATGTGTGTCGCCATCTAACGCCGACGGCTTGAAACGATTCACCGCGTGCACGGCCACCTGGATCGGGGCGCGCGGCGGTGTTGCTCCGGCCGTCCCATTCGAACGGAGGAGGCGTAATTGCAGAAAGGGGCGTGACCGCTCCTTTCGCCGCACCGCGGCGCGCGCCTACTACCCCTCCATTCCTTTGCGCTCTATGCGGGAAGGTTTGCGGCGCCTTGAAGATATCGGTGTAGAGTAACCGTGGGTTAACATAGCACTTACCCCACCCGCACAAAAAGCACATAAAAGGATGGATGGCGGCTATCGCTATATTCTTTATTTTGTGTGTGTGTGTGTGTGCGCGCGCGCCAGTCCTTGTCGTGATGATGGTGACCGAAGCGAAAACACCCGTGAGTCACTTTTCAAGAAAATTGTTTTGGTGTTCTTAAGTGCAGCATATCAGTAAAAAGTATACATGCGAAGGAAAGCACGAGATTTATTAAAAACTCCTTTTTTTTTCTGAGTGCTTACAGAATAGCGGAAACGATCCGAAGGTTGGTTCCGCTGCTTAAAGGAGGTTGGCGGATTTCCCTTGGGATGCTGCGGCCTTGAGTGCGCGAGCTTTACCTGCTCGAAGGAATGCCACTTTGGCGTCGAGGCAACGTAATCTTTCTTGGTATTGACTTACAGTAAGGCACGCAGCAGTACGGCACGTTTCTGAAAAACACGGTAAATTACACAAGGAATCCCAACCCAGACTAAAAAAAAAAAAAAAAACAAATTACTTGCCTGAAGTCAATGTGGTATGACAATGTGAAAATGCATATGAAAACATATATGCTAGTCGCAGAAAGCCTTATCAGCAGCCGCTCAGCCAACGAACCGGTAGATTAGTTCGAATTTTAAAGGGCAAACCGCATGCACGCAATAATGGAGGCGGAAATTGGGGGACCCTTAAGCCTCGCCTTTAAGAGGTAAATGCGACAGCGATATCTGCGCGCATACACACACGCACGCGAACGTACACACAAACACCGCCGCCGACGCCGGAATTACTGCGAAACGGGCTCTTTCATGCTGTCGCGTTAAAACGACAAGCGATACCAAAACGAAAAAAAGTGGCCATTGCGCGACCGACCCTTAGCTAATTCGCAGGCGACAAGCGTCGCTCATCGCTTTCGCGTTCAAATTCGCCTACATGCGGCCTGCGCTTAAATAAGAACGTCGCATTCACATCACTGTCGTATTGTGGGAACTTCAGAATGCAAGAGACGTGCCCACAACAAAATGTTGCCTATCATCGGCAAGGTGAAAACACACTACAGCAGTATCATTACCGCAATTTAGTTTTCCAGCAACGTGATGCTCTTAAGACAGCGCTCGACCGCAGAAGATAGCTATGCAGTGCCGACGACTAAATGTATTTCCTTTAGAAAGAAGCATGGCGCGCGCCGGTCCAGGCGGCCGTGGAAGAAACGAGCGCCAAACAAGGAACGAGAAGCGCGGCAAATCACGTACTCGGCACAATACATGTCTCATGGCACTTATGTAGCGGCCGTGGTCATGGCATATGAACGCACCGCGCCACACGAAGTCTCCTAAGCACGCTGCTTGGCTCTATCTCGATCCTAATATGCTACAGAGAACAACACTCACTGTGTAAAGCCCGATTAACAATACATAACAGCGTACCTTCATTCCAGTCACCACGTGCACGACGTCCAGTGTGCATTTTTCCAAACACATCTGCGGTTGTCTACGGCGCGGCCAGCGTGGCGTCATCCGCAAGGGGGTGGGAGGAGAGCGCCGCGTCGCGGCGCGCGGCTGAACTACCTCAATTACATTTTTTCAAAGGGGCGCGCGCCGAATGGGACGGCCGGAGCAACACCGCCGCGCGCCCCGATCCAGGTGGCCGTGCCGCGTGTGAGACTGGAACGAGAATAGACTTCACGCATTAGCGCATTTTCGAATCCTGGATCGGCACATTATGCCTCAGTCGCTCAGGATATTAATGAGCGAAGCAGCGAAAAAAACGAAAACGTCGGTTGCAAGCGAGTGAATGTGTCGACGCTCGATGTTGTCGTAGGAAAGGACGGTGCAGAAAGGACGCCCTGAATGCGCTCAGTGAACGAAGTTACCAAGGGTATTGTCATGAGTTCATCAAATAGATGTTATTGTGTTTCCAATAATGAAAGCTTATTTGCTTTTGATGTTGTTTAATCGCAAATGCGGATGCAGGCTACACTAGACCCGGCTTTCCCAATACATACTTTAGTAGGTTTAACTACCCGTATCCTCAGAAATACGCAAACACTTGCCATAATTCAATAAACGTACTAATTCCATTTTAAAAAAACAAATATCAATAGCAAAAATACACAAACGAGTTGAACGAAACGAGGAGAGGCGACCAATGTATACGTACATCTACTTTAATGAAAACTTCAGTGACATTGCTCAGTTTAAAAAAAAAATGCTAAGTTACGAGCCAATTCATTTCATTTTCGTTTATGCCATAATGACTACACTACAGCTAAAGACTGAAAATAATGTCCCCTATATTTTCCTTGGTCTCATTATCTGTTGGTTTCATTGGGCTGTGTATAAAAAAATAATAATAATAATCAAACACGCGCGCCCGGCGCACGCTCTCCCGCTTCGCTTATTTTTCCGGCATGGGATGCAATAACTTGGATGGGCGAGAGGGCGAGTACAGAGAGAGAAAGAGAAATAAAGAGATAGAAAGAGATAAATAGTGGGAGAAATGGAAAAAAAAGAAAGACGGAGAAAGAGATAGAAAGAAGCAGACATAAATAAGGAAGAAAAACAAAGAGCAAGACAGAAGGAGAAAGAGAGAGAGAAACAAAGAAAGGGATGAAAAAAAAGAGGAAGCGAGAAATAGAGAGAGATATAAAAAGATAGGGCAGAAAGAGAAAAAGATAGAGAGAGCGCGAAAGAGAGAGTTCAACAAGACCGATGCTATTCATTAACATAGCGGTAATCACATCGAATACAAAACCTGTAGTAAGTACTGAAAGCCAACATTAATTTTTTTCAGTTCATCATATGTTATTCCACTATGCACGTGCACTACGGTGTACTCAACTCGCATCCCAGCACACGTACACTCACTTTCGCACTAACCATTCACAGCGGCGTCAGAATTGAGCATATGGAAGTCAGTCTTGATAGCCGGTGACACTGCGTGTACAATTATCCGGGTTATACTAATCGCTGACGGGAAGCGTGCGTGGGAGCGCTGATGAACGAGTCGGGCCTCACTCGTTCATCACGCCTGCGCGGGCATGTTTGCGGATGATTATGAGCCGTGAGGGATTCGATGACGATCTGGTATTTAATCTTCCAGCAAGCGTTACACACATTAGAGGGCACTCCCTCTTATAGTCTTGCGACTTTGGTAGCGTCGTGGCTGCGGCGGTTCGACCACTTTTTGGTTTTTGCTGAAAGTAACTGACGAGACGAGACGTGTGTGTAGTATAATATATATATATATATATATATATATATATAT
This sequence comes from Rhipicephalus sanguineus, assembly GCF_013339695.2. Classification (NCBI taxonomy): domain Eukaryota; kingdom Metazoa; phylum Arthropoda; class Arachnida; order Ixodida; family Ixodidae; genus Rhipicephalus; species Rhipicephalus sanguineus. Next base: position 198,281,465 of record NC_051176.1, on the reverse strand, counting down.
ATATATATATATATATATATATATATATATATATATATATATGTGTGTGTGTTGTGTGTGTGTGTGTGAAGACGAAGGCCGGGGGTCCAGACATCAGCGTCCCGTTTGCTACACTGCAGTCAGTTCCAGAAGTAGCAACCCTAAGTGATCTTTGCTCACCAGAAAACCTAAACTTCTTTGTACTCCTTTTGCTTTCTTCGGCACTCTCTCTTGGTTCTTTTGTACGCCCAGGCAACAGCGTCCCGCAACTTCGCTCGGGTCTCGTAAATTCGCGAGTAACTAGTACTGTGCCGCCGCGTCCCGTAGAGCGGCTCATTTAGCACTACGAGCATTCGGAAGTCTAGTCATTCAGGTACTGTACTCTACACAAGAAACATTGTAGTAATGAAAGGTCTCCATAGGAGCCCCAGTACGCAAAGCTTGGCTTCAAAATTTTTGTACATTTAATGACAACGCCGCGTAGGTAGCACGGTGCAGCGACAGCTCGTGCATTCCCTTAGAGATATCGGAACTACGGACATGCAAATATTCAAATATCGCATGCAAATTGAATAACCCGCGCTGTTCCATGTATGTTTCGTTCAAGAATACACTAGCTAGAGTTGTCAAATGTGTGCTTCTTTTAAATATATAAGGAGCAACAATACTTATCGGAATCCCGAAGGATCGAGGATGCAGTGGATGCAATGTATTGCTTCTTCGGCAAAGCAGTTGCACTTGTTGCTCAGGGGAAGCAGTTTCTTAACGAACGTATGGTGCGTATAACTATACTGCCCAACTCCTTTTAGTCTTTCAATAATAATAGTTCGTTTCTATGCATATACCTCGTATACATATTTGTTCCGAACTACCGATTTCGTATTTGACCAGTTTCATCACGTTTCGCATTGTTTAAAAACAATCTGCGCTCCTGCTGTATATTAAGCTTATCTCCTTTAGCGCATAGAATACTGAACGTACATGTGGTAGCATGTTTCAGTAATGAGATTGGTAAGTTGTCCCAGGTAATTCGAGACAGCTTATTGTTTACAGGCCTTTTAGCTATTCGGCACATGTAATTGTAAACGACATTATGCATGCATTTGTCACTGTATACAAGCCTGATTTTTCTTTTTATCAAGTGGACCCTGCTGAGGCCTTTTATTTGATGTCATTTTAGAAATAAGAACGTTTCCGATATTCAATCCCATATTCGAGGCAAGCATTTTTTTTTAAATATTCGTATTCGATTCTATTCGACCATTTTACTACGAGTACACTGGTAAATTTGAACCCCTTTTGTATCATTGCGTTGGTAAGTAGGCAGTGTTGCTCCCCACCCTTAATCTCAGGGTTACAACTCTTGTCATCACCCCGCTGCGTTTTCAGAACGCAAATCAACAGGATAATCACCAAAGTGCCCAACAGCACGCCTTAGGTCATGCGCAATGTGAGCCGGGAACCTTTGAAAAGGGCCGCACTTAACACCGGTGTGCTACAGGTTCTAGTGCAGCGCAACCCACATCGAGATATAGGAAAAGTGTGCAAATGATGGTACTCACCGTAATGTACCCAGTCGAGAGTACAATAAGCGCTCCCCCTCTTATAGGCACCATTTCCAATTTACTTTTAAGGAAAATGCAATACATATTGTTACTTTCGTGACGAAATCTCTTATCTTCGGTCATTGCGGGGGTTTTTATTGTTTGTTTTTTTCATTGCACCTATTACGGCGTATGGACGTCTGTTGCGTTTTTTACACTTAGCACGAGATTACGTATTCGAGCTTTCGCCTCATTTGCATGATCGCCTGATGCAGAACATCTGCGTGCTGAAATTTATGCGCTGAGTTGAGAAGCCTCCAGGTGTTGCGAATGGGCAGAAGGTCGGCGCGGCTCCAAGCCTGAAAATGCTGCCTTGATACGCCCCCCCCCCCCCCCCCAAGCTGAATACATTACTAATAAATAATTTTACTTTGTGTTTTTGCAAGCACTGTTGCTCCCCACTAAGTCTGGAATGTGAAAGTGTCCGCATTACGCAGGCGGGCAAGCTACCGCGAGCTTGCCTGAATGGGATTACTTGGAACTCGTTATTAATTGGCACCTTCGGGCCCTCCACGAACGTTCGTTAAATCAATGCTGTGGCCATACTGTGTACGTTTCTCAACACGTGAGCACACGCCTAATGCGACAAAAACAATATCCCAACGATCTTTTGGTGTCGTTCTATAATTCTGATTTTCCATTTTATTTTAAAATAAAAATACGTTCGCTCGTTTATGTGATTTTTCTCAGTATTAACTTAACCATACAAGTGAAATGGAACGTCTGAAGGTAAAGAAAATGTGGCAAATTTTGAAGTGTTCATCGGTGAGTATTGCGATGTAGTTATCTGCGACAGCCTTTGATCTTCGCGGTTCTTTTACGATAAGTGCCTATTACACATACGAAATCCTGCGGAGTATAATGAAAAGAAATTAAAACACTGGTTGGGTCTCTATAAGAGACCAGTTCGACGATCAGAGTGCCTAAAGACACTGCGGTCGTTTTTATTTTTACTGCACGAAAGCGAATATATCCCGCAGCTATACGGTGAAATTTATTAGGTGTGTGTCGCACGTGCACAGCAGGCCTCACGAACAGTACATCGTGTAGAATATGCTACCGCAACGTTCTCCACCCAGACAAGTTAGGCGAAGTTCTGCGCGATTATGTCCATGCAATGCATCTAACTCCAATAGGTTCAACTGCACTCTGTCACGACGTGGACACATAACTGCACCCACATATATCTGTACATGTTGTCATATTTTGACTAAGCTGAACCACGTGGCTGAACTATCTGCTTAGTTGAGTTCCACGACGCTTCAAGATGACCTCCACGCAGAACGTTTTCACGGAAAAATCAGCGCGAAACAAGTTCTATAGTGATTGTGAAGGCGGTGGTGTGGCAACAGACGATGTTAGCCTGGTGTTTGACCGGCAACTGCTGCTCCTGGGCATTTAGCACATTGTCAACATAAATGCTTTTCCAAACTTCGATGAACTTGGAGCCCCAAATGAAGGTAACCGGCAGGCGTAAAGCTACCCCATCGATCACTACGAGATTTCGAGAGAACATGCTTGGAATATGGCTTAGAAGATACCCTTGACTCGTAGACTGTGGGTCAGCGTTTTTCTATACACATCCAAACGTGCGAATATCTCGACAAAGTGTTACACGTCACCCATCTCATATCTGAAGACACAAAGAGAGGGAGCAGATCGGCGCAGCCAGCACGAACGCGGTACAGGTGAATAGCGTCTTCCCAAGTAAGACTTTTAACCACTCAATGATGATATGGATATTCGTGAAAGCGTCAGAAGACGGTCGCGGGTCATGTCAGTTGTGTACTTAAAGTTTTCCGGGAGACTAACCAGGACTAAACAGGGTTGACTGCCTTGTGCTAGGGAAAGTGTGTGTAGGAAGAAAAGATTTAGAAAAGAGAAGGCGCCAAGACATGTGCACATACGTATAGGCTTTAAGTTTTCGTAGCGAAGCTACTATGGCAGCACACCCGCCACGGTGGTCTAGTGGTTATGGTGCTCGAGTACCCGAAGGTCGCGGGATTGAATCCCGGCCGCGGCAGCCGCATTTCGATGGAGGCGAAATGCTGGAGGGCCGTCTACTTAGATTTAGGTGCACGTTAAAGAACACCATATGGTCAAAATTTCCGGAGCCCTCCACTACGGCGTCCCTCATAATCGTATCGTGGTTTTCGGACGTAAAACCCCAACAGTAATTATTATTATTACTATGGCAGCACTGTCTAGTTTTCGTAAAATAACAAAGTGATCTACCTGACCAGATCTTCGCGCTATAATAGAATGCATACAGAAAGAAACACTGCTACTGTCAGCGTCAAAGGTCGCCGCCCCGTCTGTGTAGACCGACGTCGCCTTTTATACGCTTCACTAAAGTGCCATCGAGCACAGGAAAAAAATTGGGGGACACTTAAGCTTCGCCTTTAAGAGTTGAACGCGATAGCGATATCCTGCCCCTAGTGCGCACTTCGAACGCTACAAGTGTTTAAGAGAATGCGCGCACTAAGGTGTGTGCCTTATGTAATGAGTAGCGTGCTTTAAACCAGGAGCAATTATGCGCGAGAAACTTTTTCGAAGTTGCGATGCACCCACTACGTGGTCTTAAAGGGGCCCTGCACCCTCAATTACGCACGTTGTTTTTATCGGCCGTTTGCTTTCTATGGGTCTTGATGACTGCTGTGGCACCAACGAAAGCGGCGAGAACGAAGCGTTTGATATTTTAATTTGCTTCCGAAATGGGTTTCCGCGCCGATTGCAGTGTCGTACAACAACAATTTCTGTTACAGGAAGTGAGGTATAGACCGCGTGACTTATGCTGTTCGTTTTGATTGGTGGGAAATAAATAATATATAGTACACGCTTGCGACACACTCAGTATGTGGAATGTACTCATTTTAATGTGTTTAATGCTCGTTACAGCTGCGAAAAGGACACCAATTTGTGCATCGATTTTAACTTATCAGAAACTGCGACACAGATGGCGCTGCCGAACGGTCTACTCAAGGCGCAGCCTTCATCAATACACTGTGCTTTGCATTTCTGCCTTACACAGATTTTCCATGTGCTCGAGGTGTCTAGGTGTGTTTGCGTACCTACCATCAACTGCTGGTGTCGTCTTTGGTATTTGTCACCTGCCAGCATTGTGTTGAGTAAACTTGATTGTGTGCACCGTCAAAGGAGCGGCGCCCGCTTGCGACTAGAAGGCCACCATGTGCTGCGGGGTTCCGGTATGGCAAAATGTAAGTCGCGTTTTGATTGGAAGCAGACAAAACTCCAGTGACACGTCACTGGGCGAGTGAAATATGAAAGGGTACGCCAATTTCTGTCGTCTGCTTTTATTTTGAATTTGTAAGTTCAATAACTTCCGTTTCCGTGCGTCTACCTCCAAAATTCTTTTTGCATTCATCTCAGGACGATACAAGGAACGCGTTCCGATGTAAAAATCGGAGGGTAAAATATGGGTGCAGCGCCCCTTTAAGGAGATACGCGCAGTAATGTGTGCCTTTTGTAATGGGTGGCTGTCTTTAAACCACCAAGTCCTTATGATATTGACATGGTGGGACGCTCGATGGCAATGTACGCTTGTAGCACGCAATATTACTGCGATATTACATCTCGTACTGTGACACCTGTATACAGGACGCGTATTTTTGGGAAGCACGAGAGTTACTTTCAGTGCAGCCCCAAGCAGAGGCGTGGCTGTGTGTTAGAACACCTGCTTGCCCCGCACACGGCCTGGGTTCGATTCTCACTCGGGCCCAGCATTTTTATTTATTTTTTGCAGCTTTTTCGATTTTTCGGTCACGGACAAGATAATGATTTTTCGCTCACAACCAACGGCGCCGAAACCGACGGTGACGGCAGAATTTCTGCGATACGAGCTCTCTAACGCTATCGCGTTAAAATGAACACCGATGCAACCAACAACCCAAGCTCATCAAAAGGAAGAAATCTATAGCTAGCGTTCTCATGGTGCCTCACCGTTTCACCGGTTTTGGTACGTACTGACACTGTCTGCTTTTAGAAGAATCACCATTTACATGTGCCTATATATAGGATAATTACATTGTTCCTGGCAGCGAGCATCGGTAAATAGCACGAATGAGTGTCTGTAGCTTCTGTGGTCACAGTGAGAGTGCAAAAAAGACACAAATTTTCATCTAGGCATATCTCACTGAATGTTCTAGCCGGCCATCCGTAACACGAGAATTCTATCATCCTGTTTTGCAGAAGAGGTTTCGCTTTGGCCTATGGCGCCTTTAACAGTTGTCATCATAAACTCATAAATTTACTCATGAAAATATTTATGGCACAGATGTTTTGCGATTGCTTGGCCTGCAGTGCACAAGACTGCCCGCATATGGTTGAATCTGATGCCTTAAACACGGTTTAATAATGATGATTACCTACAACAGTTCAGCAATAGAACTTTCGTCATTTGTCAAATTCCTAGGTGTCATTGTCGTAGAAAACTTAAATTGGACCCCTCATATCAGTAAAATTCACTGTAGATCTTTAGATCTATAGGTATACTGCTTAAAATTGGACACTTCGTTCCAGCATGGCTCAAACGTCAATTTTACTACGCACTAATGCAATCTTAGTACATTCTCATTTGCTAATCGGAGGCACCGTATACAGAAATTCGTAATAGATAGTCGTAGCGTGTTTTTCAAATCATTCTGTTGCGATTGCAAATACATGAAGATTAAATTTTCTACGGTGCCCGCAATAAATCAACAACTTTTAAGTTTTCTTCAGCATGTTACCCATAACTCAAACTTTATTTTGTACGAACTATTCCCATCTATTCAAACACCGTAATCATTCGTCAAACATCGAGAACACGAAGTAGCATAAGTTCTGTCGTTGTCTGAGGTGCCATCGACGAACCCAGAACTACGAATTTTTTTTAAATATGTTCTTATCAAGATACTCTTTATTTCTACTAAGACTCAAAAGCGAAACTTAGAGAAATTAAGTAATTTCGTCCGCATGCCTAATTAGCTACAGCAGGCACATATCCGACATCCTCTGCCATCTCACTGAGCGACTAACTTCAATGTTTCTGTTACTGAACTTTCGTCCACATTCGGAGTGGTCGTTTAACCACCACGTTTTCGAACGAACATTCTCCACCGCATCTAGTCACAATTACAGCTTCGTAGTTAAGTAAAACTAAGCTTCTCAGTTCACCTGGACTTAAATCAGAGCACTTCTGCGAATATAACTGTACATTAGCGAATGATTGATGACATCGCTAAGTGTGGCTGTGTTTGCAGGCGGCCGACCAGACCTGCGTGCCACGTACTCGGAGGAAGTGGTTGACATGAAGGACCTGGCCAACACGGCCGAGTGCATGGCCCGCTGCGAGGACAGCATGCACCACTCGGCCTCGCAGATGAACAGCCGCTTTCCTCCTGCCGGACAATCCATTTATGCGCAGAGGCCTGGTAAGGTCAGCACCACGCTTCGCCCATACACGCGCGGTCATTTGAGTCACTCCTGTACACGCACGCGAGGCGGAGAAAGTTTTCAGCAGGCTTTCGAAGTGACATTGCTGGCAAAAGTATACACTGCCCGATATACAAAGGCGGCGGCTCCGGCGATAATGTATTTGCTAAACAGAGCATATAATTTAACCGTGACGATCTTACGAGTCCTGCATTGTGCTCCTTGAAAGGCCGTGCAGTAAATCCAAGTAGCTGCACCGTCTTCAAAACAGGGGAAATGCAAAGGCCCGGGAACGTTCCCCTGGTTGGTCGGCTATTCGCAAAAAGGAAATAAGATAGTGCTGCTGCCTTGACGATTCTATAAGGCGTACTTTCCGGCAGTTATTGCCACAAAGCCGCTTATACCTTCCTTTTTCTAATATTCTCAGGGTGATTTTACTGACGCGCCACGCGGTAATGTTTCGCTTTTAGTAATTTAACTATTCTTTTCAAAAACACATGCACTGCCTTTGAAAAAACATCGTTAACATTGGCATATTCAAGCATTTTCTCTTAGTTGTTCCATTTGGGGGTACGGTGTATAGTAACAGCACAGATAGATGCTACGAAAGCTATCTGCTAGCTATCACGCATTGCAGTCTGCCTTTCTTTCAGTTTGCTGACTTCGTGCAAAACTTTTCTCGCTCTATTTCTTTCTCATAGCTCACATCTTCTTTCTTCTGCGGGAGGGGGGGGGGGGGGGAGGGAGAGTTGAAGATAGTTATTCATCCTCGACTAGGTCATTTCGTAAAGTCCTCAAAACGAGCGCGCGCTCCCGAAGTGTCACGGTCGCCATGTATGGGTGTCACTTCATCACATAGGCGGGCCACGTGCCCCGGTTCTGACGTGATGGCGGGAGGGATCGTACCGCTAATGTTCGCACGACGCTGTGCCCACATTTTCAGGAGCTGATAGCGATTTTTCATTCGACCCGCTAGAAGCAATGTGGAGGATAAAACTTCCCGAGTTCACCAGCGTGGCAGCCGATGTGTCGCGGACGATAGCCGCGCATGTTTTCGCATATGATCTCCTCTTTCACCCCACACTGCCGCCGCGCCTCATCACCTCCAAACGTGCGCCGCCCTCTATGCACGCCCTTTTAGATCAAACGCGTCGATGTTGCTCACCCACCTGTGCTTCGCCTAAGCTCAGAGGTTGTGTGGTTGTGTGCACAGACGGCTGTACCAGTGTGCCGAAAGGAGGCGCTGGAAATCGTGATGAGTGTGCACCATGCGGAGCGCGTGCTGCGCACCGCGTCCTGAGAATACTAAACTCTGTGACCATCACCTTCGGGGTGAAATCATCTTCATGTGATCGACAGGTGTTGTATATGTTGCGCCCAGTCATTTACTAATGGATAGAGTTGTTCACATGCATGCGACAGCCAGAGGGAAAAAAAAACAACCGAAACCGTCAGACATGTGGTCATCGGTCATGTCACGCTGAACACGCCGCTTCTCCTCAGATCACCGAAGCTAAGCAGCATCGAGGTCAGTATAATTTCTTTCGGTGGAGGAACGTGTTGTAGTAGCGCCGATTGCTAGTGGTCTTTCGTCTGCCCAAGCCTTCAGCAATACTTTCATGACGATATTTTCGTGTCAGCCGCAATACTCGGGCGTGAAATGCCTTGCGGCGCTTTTCGCGCATTTTATGTTTTAGTAGGGCAGTTCCGTGGGAGCTCGTATTCAATGAAATTGTAAATCGCTGCTTTGCGTCGAGTGTTCCCAGAAATCGACAGTGATAAATGCGATGGATTAATTCTATTTGTTACAATATATAACCGAGGGATTTGGAAGCAGTGAACTGACGCAGTGGGAGAGTGGCAGCCCTGCAGGCCTTCGAAATTGTATGCTCTTATGCCTATTGTGTTATATGTTTTGAAATAATACGTAAAATCTGTTCGACTGCACTCAGGTTCTATCGCCTTTCCTACTAGCACCGCTGCAGGTTTGTAGCGCAAACAGTCACCCCAAACAATTTTTTTTTTATCTGTGTACTGGGCTTATTCTTACAAGCATGCGCATAAACCGTGGTATACTATCGGGTCGTAACATACGCCCATTACTTCTAGTGGCAACATGTATTTAACTATTAATCTACTTTAATTATTTTCACTCGTCAACAACAGTTTAACGAAGTCAATAAAAGGCCTCTCTGCTGTACGACACGATGTCGACAACCTCCATAAAACGTCGCCGAGCACCACCAATGTAGGCTGAACTATTTTCGACGCGTATAATTACAAACTAAGAGCGTTTTTTTTTTTAACAGAACATTGTGCACCGCCTTCTTTATTATAGAATTTAAGACTAAAATTTACGCTGTACTGACGAACCAAATTTTAATGAAATAAACTCTGCCATCCACGATACGTGGCATCGAGTCAGACGTGTTAGTATGCTATAGGTATAGCCTTCCCGATGAACATTTATTCTCTATCAACATATTTGCTTGGGACATTTTGCTTTAAGCCTTTGTGGCCAACGGAAAGCAATGTCGCAGATCTGCACCGTTTTCAAGAAATGTGTAGCTTAATAAATGAAGTCACAAAACCTTTCAATGCCGCATTTTATACGCATATATTAATCATCATTCCCAAGAACAACACAGCGTCGGAGTTCCCTCTTTAATTTTTTTCGAAGTGTCTATATGGATGCAACGGCGGTGTGTGCGCTTTGCGTGTTTGATTCCCGGGAGGCTTGAAATTAGCTTCGCGACAAATGCGTTTTTTTGTTGTTGTTGTTTTTTTTTTTTTTTTCGTACGCGCAGTAGTGGAAACCGAGGACGACCGGCACCCGTACGCGATGCCGTACGACGTGCTGCATGGTGGCGGCGCAGGTGGGGCTGCAGAAGGGGCCGCGGCGGAAGACGGCAACGGCGCGGACGGTGCGGGGTGCCAGAACCACCTCGACGGCCGAAGCACGCTCAAGAGGCGTTCCGACCTCAAGGATCACCGCTCAAACAACATCTACATCAGCCGCCAGGTGCGTGTCATATACTGCCATGCCACGGTGTAACTCGCGGTTCGAATCAACCGTGTTCAGGTGCAGTGTATATGGGACGATCCTGCATTTTTTAAAGTGCAGTTTAGGAATTTGGTTAATGAAGAGACTAAAAATTGAGAGAGGAATAAAAGGCAAAACTAGGGAAACTGGGAACGTGCGAGTGTGCACTTTCGTCCAAGAAGCATGCAACAATCGTCTTTACAGGAATTTTCGCCCAACAAAATGTGGACAAACTTCACTTGTTGAACCGAAGCACTTAAAAGTGTGTCGCTGAACGTCACGCAAACACTCAGGCAATGAAACGAGTCGTGGCAGCTCTGCACTTGTTTGGTAAATGCTTACAAGCGCAATGGATTAAAAGCTTGCACTTACTTGTGAATCGTTTCTCGCGTGATGTTTCGTTCGTTTGTTCGTTACTTTGTTTGTTACAGGGTATGCGGTTAACTTTCCAGTTTTCTGAGCTTGCGTTATCAAGTTCCCAAAATTTAGGACGTAACGCTGCGCGCATATGACTGTCCAATAATACATGAATATTTCAAGATCACATCTTAGTTAAGCGCTTTTGGGGGCAAGTTGACGAGCTTGTTTTCTTCCGTGTGCATGGGCACTTTATTTTGATGGTAAAACAACCATGCGCAAGGCTCACAAACAAACGAAATTTTTACTTCGGCCACCCTGAAACGTAACTGTGTAGGCCACGTGGTGCGCAGGAGGCGTCTGCTAAAACACCGAGTCCTAAACGTAATTCGAAGCATCAGAACGTGTCTCGCACTGCACACCTATATGCGGTGGCTTTCTTTCTTTGCCTCCATATACGAAACCTTCGATTGTGAGCGGCCCTGCGTGCGAAAGATACTGTCCGCAGAGGCAGGTCGATGGCATAAGGATGGCCGACAGCGTATCAACCCACAAATCGCTCGAGTTGCTCCGTGACAAGGTCACGAAGCCAGTGATGCGACTGGGTCAAAGAAAAAGAAAATGAAGCTTGCAGGCTGTCTTGCTGCAATCGGAGCGTGCGAGCCAATGGATCGATTCCACTGGCTTTCTCCAGCCCGGCAGCAGAGCAGGCGCTGAACCGTTAATGGGCGAGGCGCGATAGACCCGTGCGTCTCGCCGAGCCTCGGCTGCAGAAGCTTGGCGCTAATATATCTCGAAAGGTGAAGGGTGAAGGCTATATACCGAGCCATCACTGCGGGGATGACGAAAACTTCCGCTCGGTTAGCGGCATGGCACTGTTCCAAGCACGATCAGGAGATTTCCCTTGTAATTCGTCACGTATGGGGCTAGCGGCCGTAACGACCTTCCGGTCTCCCCGATTCGCGGAGGGCTGCAGACTTGGACGGCAGCTGACCGCAAGTAAACTGCTTGCGGCGGATACAGGGCGAAAGACTGCGAGCAGGCAGGCGCGGTGCCTCCCTTGACAGCCTCGGCTTAACACACTTCGTCAAGCACCTTTGCTCGCATTAGCAGAACGGCAACGCTTACGTCATGACAGCCACTCTACGCAAACGAAGAATGAAAAAGAAAGGTTGGGGACAAAACTGCCGAGCTGTCATTTAAAGGTTGTAGCTTTAGTCGGGAAGAAAAAGCGCGACGAGTAAGGCTGCATTAGCCGAAACCATGCTAATACCTTACAAAAACTAAACGGCTACAATCGAACGTAAGTGAATCATAAAAAAATAAAAACAAACGGTCAATGAAAGCTGTATTCAAAGAGGATTTCTCCCTAGAGTTTCCTTGAAGTGCACTGCACAGCAAATGCCTTCTTGCATCTTACAGCATTTTCATTTGACTGCAGCCACGAAGACCTCTGATTGCGTGCTCTGTAGCTTGAAAATTTATTACAATAACGATTTGTCGAACATGCAAATGCTGTTTCAGGAGCTGTTTGGAAGATTAACGCTGTGCAAGGTGCACGCCTCACGACTAAAAAGTCGAGTTGACAGGACGCAGAAAATCCTATGCGGAGTCCTTCTTTAGTGAACTCTTTTACAGAAGGAAACATTGCCCCCTCGCCACGTCAAATTTCCTTTTAATTATGGCGGGAATGCCTCCGAGTGTGTGGGCGTGCCCATCACTGATGGGCACTTACTCTAATTCGCCTACTTTATACCTCAGAAGTATTCGAGGGAGTTTGTTTCGTGCACCTTTTGACCCTATTCTATGTCATTATGTGCCCGGTGTTGATCGTTCCTTCTCTTTTTTCCTTCCCCGCTCTCTCATCTTCCCCACTTCCTCTCTTTTTCGACTGTAATTCACCACGGTGTTTCACGCTGCTGCCGCCTGGAACCGTCGCCACAGAGCCTGTCAAGGACGAAGCCACGAGAGCGGCCTTACGAGTCCCTCATGGTGAACATGAACCCGTACCCAGCTGACGGCACCACAACGTCGACGCTCTCTAGAAAGGACCAGGAGGACATTCAAGTGTGACCCGTGGACGGACGCTGAACTTCCGCAGCCGCTCCTGCTGCCTCATCCCGCGGTTCGCTCAGAACTCTGTGCTCACAGATATGGTCACCTAATGAACTCGACGCACCCGTTGAGTGAAGTGCAGCGATCAGGTTCCACCCCCCTTCGCAGAAATCATCATCCGGCTTCGGTTTGCTCCGTCCTTTGTGGTGGACAACAAAAGGAACCTACTGACTTCCCTTAGCTGCGCAAAAGAGTCATTCGCTGACGTCACTTGCTGCGCAGGACAAACGTAAACTTCGTCGCATTATTTTTTTTTTCAGAAGATCGCAGGTGATGGCGGTAGTCCTTGGACATACGCCGGTGTCAGTGTTTCGAAGGTACGCATAATTATGGCAGCGAAATGCCAGTCAACACACACCGGGAAATAAGTGAAATCTACTAACTGACCAGTGATCGTTCGAGCGAACACAAGCTCTCATAAAGTTAAGTATTTCTTAAATACAAATGTTCCTAGCATTCCCTCTCCATTAAAGAAAAATGCAAGGAATAGTTTAGCAAAAATGAAAAGCGAGACAGAAGACTCCGCTGCAAAGGCGCGAAAGAAGTCGGAAGGAATCACAAGTGTTTAACACTGAAAGCAGTCCGCGTGGTTCTTACCGTTCGATACGTGTCATATGCGCCTCCCCTGTAAGAAACGACGCGGGTTGAACCTTGGCATCAAATAGGCATATTCATACGTACGACTGCCGTTTGGACAAGAAGTCGGGGTCGCCAGAACAATAGCTCATTTAATAGAGATATGAATGCCAAAAGCTGTGTCTCCGCCTCTGGCACATTTTTGTCCCTCCCGCGCCATCATAACTCCATGATATATGGCGGTTCAGCATTTCACACTTAAAATGTTAGTTTTATTACAGTAACTTCTATTCTCCAACTCATGCAATGCTGTCGTAATTTCCAACCACGTGTTACGGCAATTCATTCGCGACGCCCTGATTCGAAACTTCATGTCGTCTTTATCGTTCGGCAGAACTGTTAGCTCACTTAGGCATTTGTGCCAATACCAACGTCGCAACATGAAGGAAACAAGCCTCGTTTTACTGCATTTTTCTTTCTCGGTTTACTTAATCCACTTTGCTTCTCTCACTTGCTTCAAGCCAGCACAGTTTTGTCGTCTTCCATACAACAATGAAGTCGCACTTTCTTCGAGTCACCAGTTTTCTTCTTACCCAGGGACCAGGGCAAGCCTAATAAAAATTTTATTGATTGCCCGTTCTGCCTATTTTTTTTATTATTATTATTATTACAGCTTTATTTTCCTAGCGTAAGCGAGTAAATGAGGAATCCGATCGCGCTTTCACTGGTCATGTTGCGAGTAAGAGAGCAGTGAAGTGTTTACGCTAATGGCGAGGCGTTTTTACTTTTTATTTCGCGCGCGTTATTCGAACATGTCGTGTTTGTGTCACACAGTGTCGCAATATATGACGGCAGGCTCGTCATCCGCTGCATTCATATATTATTGACAGAAGCGGGCAAAACAAGCACTTGCGTGAAGTAGATATCTTCGAGTGGAGCCACACGCACATGAAAAAAAAAATTAAAGAAGAAGAAATGAGGCAGAAGTAACCTGTCTCAATCAAACGCATCTTGATCCAGAGAGGCAATGCGCCAGGAAATTTAATTTAAGAAATTAAGAATAGATCTTTATCCTGAAAGGGGATCCCGATGGCCACATGCACTGTACCCTATACTGCCCTGCACCATCACAAAAGCCCAAGATTAACGCCCTATACTCCCATGATTGCGCTCGTCGGCCCCGCTATAGCGCAGAATACCTGTCAACGTGACTTGATTTCATTTTCAGAAATGTTTGTGCGAAACGTACGCGTGCGAGAGAGAAAGTTACTCAACTTCTGCCCAAACAAATGGCAGTCTTTAATTGGTAAAACTACCCAAGATAATCATTTTGCGCAAAGAGGAAGAAAAACACGTCGGCGAGCAGTATTGGTGGCGCAACCCACTGCCAAGAATCCCACGTCATCTCTCGTACTTACATCCGTGTAGTTGAGCTGCTTTACAGGAATGTAACTTAACGAAATATTCCCTGCACTTATACTATCTGGCCGTTCTATTTTTTATGATTTTTTTTTGACGCCTGGTTTTGAACAGCCTGAGAGTAAGAGTGCGCCAGCTTCGTGGGTTGATCTGAGTGAGCCAGCGGATGAGTGGAACTGCGGATCCGCCGTGTTTACATGTTTTCCTTCTTGTGAAAGTGTTTCTGCCATCGTGAGCTGTGATCTCGAACAGTGTTCAACGGCGCCCCGTTCCTCCCCTCCGCGTGTGCCACGGACGTCGTTCTCACGATTCACTGCTTCGTCATTAACAGTCCGCGTGTGTTGAACATGTCGCTTTGGTTATCGGCGCCTGAACACTAATCAAGTGAACGCGCCCGAAGACTTTGGAACCAGAGACCATTCGATTACAGTGTGCAGCCACGTGCTTTGAACTATTTTGAGTTACGCTACATATAGTTACTTTAGAGAAACTATTTCCTACCACTGTTAATATACTCCCTGAATATTAAAGATGGTTTTATACGCGGTTGAAAGACATAATAAAGATATATTCGACAAGGCGTTCATGCTTGTTTGACCCAGTACTACGTTTCGCTGCAGTGTCTATGTGCTTCGTGGACACTACAACGAAAGTGGTAACTTTTAAGTCATAAAAGTGCTCATCATGTTGATGAAAGAGTAAAGTTTTTGTTTTATTAACTTTTCGTTGTATGTGATTTCCGCTAGGGAACGTTGGTATCGCGCCTGACAATGACAGATGCACAAATTTGTAAGAACTCTTTTATGATACATTCTTGCGCGTGCATTATAGGGGTAAACGAATGCCTGACACTCCATCGCGAGCCAGATGTCGACGTGCGGTGAGTCGCACGGGGTCTCGAGCCTTAATGCGTCAATGTGTCCGTTAAGAAGGGCTTAACTAACTAGTTGTTTAACATTTTGCTAGGCTTAGTCATTCCCGTTCCATTTCGGCAAGATGAGCGTCGATAAAATTATTTTTTATATTTTTTATGTGTGATTTATACACTAAGTGGCTGTGTAAAATACGACGCCCATCCAAACAGCTGCGTATATATACTTTGTCATGTGTCATCAGTATATCACTTCACAGTCCGCGCGGTGGCCGAGACAGTGCGGTAGAGTGACATCACTGGGTCCAAGGGGGCGTCATGAAAACCACATACTAGCAGCAGCAGCAGCAGCTAAATTTTGGTCTCTATTTGCAGAGCTTTGGATACATGTGCCTCTCGTACGCATGTGTTTCCTCGCTCTTTAAGCTATATGCTGTACGGGTGCACTTAATGATTTATATACCTTTGCTCTCAGAATGAAATGGCTTCCCGCATAATCACTGTTTCTTCCAGGGTAAGGACCATTAAAGAGTCTCTGCACTCGAGTCAAAAGAGTTCTGCAAGGCGCCCACCAAGTAAGTTAACCAAGGAGCGCATTCTCATTGTCTCCCATTATATTTCGCATATGAATGTACCTGTTCTAGGTCAGCAATCAACGCATATGTTACTTCTCTTTTCCGTATCAAACATCTCTGACTAACAAGTCCTGGAGACATCTGACAATGTCGCATACGAAGAACATAAGGTCGCGTCACTCATGCCGATCCTCCATGAGCTTGCTGCCCCTTGTTTGGTATGCGGTCACAGCGGGGCCCGCCGGCGTTGTCCTCGGCACAGGCCCTCGTGGCCGGCCGCTGTTTTGTCGGGCGAAAGCTCGCGGCCAACTCTGCCCTCTCGCCCACTTTCGCAGAGTCCGGACGCCGCAGAGGGCCCCCTTTTGTGCGTGTTCGTATACACACATCGCGCACCGTGCACACACGCACGTCGCGGTGTCCATTCGCGGAGCTCTCGTTAACTGTACGCACGGCCGGCGCGCGCTATGCATCGCGGAGCAGCAGGCTTATGTGCACCCGCGGGGCCGAGGGACTTGGCCTCAGCGGCGGCGGCGGCGACACCTTTAGCCCGCGCTGACCTCTCGGCGCGAGCGAGGCGACCCCAATGCGCCCTTGCCCTATTGTTCATCACCAGTGAAACGTCCGAGGTTGCCGCTCCCAAGACGTATATCGAGCAGCGAAGTTATATATAAAGCGGACCGTGCCCGGCAGCCTATTGCACATTCATGAACGGCTACTGATTCGGCGTGTCGCCACCACCGCGCTCGAGTCTCCGTGCCAGTGCACCCCCACCCTCATTCGTGTCGCGAGCCTCTCCGTGCATCGGCGAGTCATGTGAATATCGCCTCATCCTTGGATGCCGCTGGCCGACGACGAGGAGATTCGATGGCTCCCTTCTGGCTACCGGTGAGCTTCCGTGCAATTTACTCCTCATCGGAAGAACATCTATTAGGGGGGGGGTGGGGGTGACTTCACAGTTTTTCGGCATCTGAGGGTGTCAAAATAGACTGCTCTCCGAGGAGTGCAATGTGGCTGACCGTCACGTTCCATCCAAAAGCATTTGGAAGGCACAGATCGGTCAGCACGCTTTCTTTCTTTCGTTCGTTCGTCGCTTTTGAAACAATTTCTCTGGGCTATCCGCCCATCACTACGCTTTGTCATGTGCAGGCCCACTACACGTAGTCTTGCAAATATTTATTGCCGCTACAGCAACTCCTGTGTGGGACCCCCAAACAGATATTTTAAACAGAACAACAACTCGGCGCTAGATTTTATGCTATGGTGTAATTTTTCATGTGATCTTTGAGCAATTGCGAATGCGTGTAAGAACAAGATCACTGAGCTGGTGTGACCCAGATGAAAAAAAAAATTGACGAAAAATGAGAAAGGATTCGCGATTCACCAGACGTCATTTGGCATACTAGCGCAAGTTGAACAATTGTACTGTGCTTGAACTAACTCGGAGATGCCCATGGCGTAGCTCCTTCTACCTACAATCTCTCCTTGCATTCAACTTTCTTCTTTTTTATGGTACACGCAGCTTGCCTGTATGATTGTCATTATATAAAGTTATGGTGTGCACTTGAGTTTTTTAACTTCGCCGTTTGTTGACAACATTAAAAACGTTCATAAAGTGACGGTGGTACTAATTACTCCCAGAATGAAATACATAACAGAACCAAATATTGTTTCTTTTAAAGTCTGACATTTAAAGGAAAGGAAAGAATGTTTGTTTCTGAAGGGGCGTATTAAGCATCATCGCCACTGCGAGAATTACGTTAATTTGCTGTTGGATATAAAAAGGCAGGAATGGCCGAAGAAAGTCTTCGAATGACTTGAATTCGAAGGCTTCTTTCTTCCATCCATGCCTCTTTATACCCGACACTTCAACCATGTCGACTTGAATGCCCCCTTCATTATTGCGTACGTGCACACTAAGTGGAGGCTGAATGAGGGGCTACTAATGAGATATTTGTGATGTCGTCAAATGGATGTGATAGCAAATGTGATTGGATGTGTTTCGATTATAGAGTTTTAGCAAGTCGCCACCTTACCTCCTGCTCCGCTCACATTTAATGCGCTGGGGCCCTGCATGGCAATACGTTGACTTCGAAGCTTTATAAGTACGTCCCCTAGAGACGCAAGCCATGCGCGGCCGTCTTGTCTGCAGATCCGTTCACTCGCGGTGCCCTCGAGTTTCCGCTGTGCGACTCTGTGCAAGTTATCAGAATACAACTATTAACGCGATAGCGTTAAAGAGTTCGTTTCGCAGGAATTCCGGTGTCGGTGGCGGCGTCGTTAGTTGTGAGCGAAAAATCGTTGTTGTCCGTGAGCGAAAGTTCAAGATAGATGCGAACAAATAAATAATAATAATGTTCTCGAACCGAACACATTCCGCATGGCAAGTAGGCGTTCTACCACAGAGCCATATGCCAACTGCTTGAAACTGATTCTGAAAAAAAAAAATCCTATACGAATGTCATGTAATGGAAGGAGTCTCCTTAACGCATATAATATTGCGTGGCAGAAGCGTATAATCGCACCGGGCATGTAAACATGTGAATTGCGCTACGAGAGGGTGGTTTAATGGCCCACAGTTCTCGGGCATAATTAATCATCATCAGCAGCAAAAGCCTCAACAAAGTGTGCAGGTGCGCGTGTTCACTTACGGACGCGTATACCGGGTACTTCGTCAATTCTCAAAAAAGGAAGAATTATGGCGTAATGGGCACTCCCCTTCTGTACTTGCAGTGGGCATTCTAGAATTGGTTGAAGCGGCCAATTTTACGTCCACAGACGTTCCATTCCTTGCGGCATGGTTTCCGTCTCCACCGAGAAGCGAAGCCAGGCTAGCGAATGAGAGGGCGATGCGAACGGGGCCCGATTACGCTTATACCGCGTTCTACTCTTGAAGGCGAAGCTCAAGCGTCCTCCGAGTTTTCAAGAGAGCAAAGCGAGCCGTGAATGCACCGCTAAGACCATATCTAATGACGGCGCTTCTCGCATTTGACGGCACTGGTTTTTACAGTTTTATCTGAGCGTTGTATATATGATTCGGTCGGCTCCCATTTCACGCGCTAAGGGTAACTGCGAACTGCGTTACTGATGTTTATTTCGCACTTTTTATAAGCATTTATCCCATAGTCGACACGCATTCGCTGTACTGCAAAAAAGAAAGAAAAAAATGCCTCCAGACCCTATAGCAGATGCACCGTTCCGCTCAGTTGACTCGGCGGAGCAGTGCAGGCTGCCCTGCTGAGCCGACATTAAATGTTATTTTTTTTTAAATTAAAAGGCACAGAAAAACAAATAGAACCAAAAAATGGTGCAGACGTACAATGCGCACATAAGTTGCACGAGCTAGCATCACATCAACACACTCGTGCAACGGTGCACAAAGTAAGACTTGTCTTGATACTTTACGAAATGTGCGTAGTAGTTTTTTGCAGCCTTATAATAGGTTATTGCTTTACTTCCTGCTTTGTAGTCAAGATGATAACCTCCTTACATTTCGCTTCTCTCGCTGCCTCTCCGATATGCTTGTGCAAGCAGGCTACATCCGAGTAACTCGGTATTTTTATCTACCACACCTGTTTTGCCTTTTCGCCTTTCATTGCTACAGCAATTGTAGGGACACTCCTTGCGAATTCGTGCCGTCGTCGTGGTGTTCAAGATAACGTCCAAGTGCGATGCTATCGCGTCCCTCTCACCGAGTGCTGTTGGCGCGAGGAAAAAAGCCAAGAAGGACTGTGGCTTTTCGCGTGCCCAGTGTTGGAGGTCACGTGATCTAGCACGCGTTATGAGGAAAGGGGGTTGGGGTGTAGAGTAATCAAGCACACGTCTCCACGTCTCCCTCATCTATCCCGATTACGGCTTTGTATGGTGCGGCTTCGTGAGCGCTCGCGCGCCCTAACTTGGGTGTAGTCTGTGGCGAATGCAAAGAATGGGCAAGCCGAGATGGCCAGCAGCTTCACATGCACTGTATTCCCGTGCGCCTGTAGTGTTGGATGGCACGTTATCTCAAGTTTCAGAGGCGTATCGAAGCCAGAGGCAGCACAAAGCATTCGCTCTTCTTCACGGCAGTGTTGTGACAGCGAGCGTTCGAATTCTCCTTCAGGACGATTTGTTCATCTTTGTCCATGCGCACGAGAAAAGATCATTAACAAATTCAGTTAGCGATTCACACAGTCGATAAAACTACGAACCTTACTTAGCGTAGTTGTGGGATACTTTATTGTCCCAATCAGTGTTTGGTCTTTCGTACGAAACCGCTGCTTTTTCTTAAATTCTTTATTGCCTAAGGAACTTATTTTTTGATAATTTGGATAGCTAGCCTAACTGTGAACACGCCGCGGGGTTCCAGTGGTTATGGTACTCAACTGCTAGTCCGAAAGTCGCGGAACCGAAGAATCCCGGCCGCAGCGGCCGCATTTCGATGGACAAAATGCTAGAGGTCTGTGTGCTTAGATTTCGGTGCACGTTAAAGAACCCTAGGTAGTCGAAATTTCCGGAGCCCTCCACTACGGCGTCTCTCATAACCATATCGTGGGTTTGGGATGTAAAACCCCCAACAATTATTATTATAAAGCCTTACGGAGGCCTATTTTCCGGAGATCCTATCATTCGATAAAGAACAATTACAGGTTTAGCTGCCTACATGTTCATGCGCGTCGACTTTACAGAAAAAAAGAGCTGGAGAAAAAACAATTTTTGTCGGCTCATCGAACAGTCAGCGAAAGGTAATGTTTGTGCGTGTACCCTCAATATTATCACCGAAGTCTTCTTTTTCAAATTTTTCGAAGTACTTGCTCGCGCTTTAAAACAATAATCGAAGTGCAGGTATACGTAAGGTACGTACAGTTCCTCCATGTCATATTTTGTCCCTCCTCCCTCAACTGTGGCGTGAAGCATTGTTCTGCGCCTTGTATCCTTTTCACAGTCTCGTCAGTTAAATCGCTTTGGGATCCCCATTTTGTTGCCTCACTAAAGACTTCAACCTGCATAGCCGGGTTTTCCTCTAAGTGGAAATGAACACATGTCGCTTACGCTTGAGCGTCTAGGCCTACCCGTAGATCGACTAAAAAGAAAGCATGAGAGTGCAACAACAACAGCGTGATGGTCACGCTTAACCGGCCGAGCACTGCGGGGTTTCTATGGTCTGCCTCGTCCTTGCGCCATCCAATGTGCTTGCGACGACGAAAGGAGGCTCAAAGCACTGAGAGGCACAGCTGTGACACGGGGCGTTGCAATATCTCCGAAGAACATTTATGACGACCCTACATACATTCGAGACGAGAACATGGTTCTCACTCATGGCGTAGGTCTAAGGAAGCGATCGCGGGTAGGAGGAGTACTCTGGCTTTCTTGTCCTCATATTGAAAAATGTCTACAATTGCAACCACATTATTTTAGCCCTGCTTGAAACTTCCCAACACCTGTAGTAACAAAACACGAGAAAGAGAAGGTTTACAATAAAGTACAGTTATCAGATGTAGTGCGGCTATATGCAGTTAAATAAGGTGCTTGTTGAAATAAAGGCAAAGAGGAACATTAGCGATCGATTTGTTGACTACTTGAACGCGTATTTCTTAGTTTCAATACGTCGAAATATCGTCCTTGCTTTTTTTTAATTATTTTATGTGATTCCTTGCATCTCTAATGCGGTGAAGTGACTGACACAAAGTATGAAATTAAACAAGATTCAGTCTTCCAACTTGCAAGACTCGTCAATAAAAGCGAGATATGCGACAGGAACAGCTCATCAAATAGGAACTTGTGCGTCTGGACCAGTAACGTTCTGCAAGCAGCACAGCATAACGACACTCCAGAAGCCAAGGCTAATTTGCTAGCTGCTCTAGCTCGGCAAGGTTGCTTAACAAGTAAGCTGTCGCGCTGCTGAGCTTGAATATGAGGGTTCGGCTCCCGGCGACGGCAGCCGCATTTCGATAGGGGCGAAGTGCAAGAAAACCCATTGTACTTAGATTTAGGTCGCGTTACAGGGCACCAAGTGGTCAAAATTAATCCTGCATGATTTTCCCACTACGGCGTGTTTCATGACCATATCGCGGTTTTTGCCAGCAAAACCCCAAAATTACCATTATTTAGCGAGGCGCTCTACCAGTGATAAAGATGCACATGTAGAGAGAGCGCGATTTTCTGACTTGTTCTCCACACCATACCTCACAACGCATTCATACAATGTACGAGTGTTACGCATTCATATAACAACTAAAGAACGTATGTGAACTCATTCTGTCGTGAACTTCAGGCATAGCAGTTATTTAACGCGAAAATGATGTGTGCCGGGTTCCACCAGTAATTGAGTGACGTCATTTCCGTCACGAAAATGACGTCAGTAAAAGGTCAAGCGGAGAAGTCCCGAAGAAATATATTCGGAAAGAAAAGGCTTGGCCGAGGCACCCGATCGGGGAATCGAGCCTCCGGCTCCTTTGTCCTCGAATGCGTAAGTCCGGCGCGTTAGCCACTTGGCCACCTAGTTTGTTTTTAACAGCGCAGCTATTTAAGCTTGGCAAAACTCCGGGATCATCCGCACAAAACTGGGCGGGTATGCACCACAGAAAGCGGGTACGTGTCAAGCAGCTCCTAGCATAGCATAACCGTGCATAGTATAGTACTGCAAAGGGGTGAGAAGGGGAAGTGAGGGTGAGGAGTGTGGAAGAGGGCGAGGCATTGCATAGCCTTGTATAGTATAGCTTAGCAAGGAGACGGGAAAGAGGAGTGAGGGTGAGAATTGATGATAGGGTATGGAGGAGGGAAAGGATGAGGTGAGAGGGCAAACCATAGCATAACCATATACAGTATAGCATAGCAAGGAGTGGGAAAGAGAAGGACCAAGCAGCTCCTAGCATAGCATAGTCATGTATAGTATAGTATACCAAGCGGGTGGGCAAGGGTAGTGAGGGTGAGAAGCGGATGGTGGAAGGGAGAGGGTAAAGCATAGCATAGCCTTCTGTAGCATAGCATAGCAAGGTGGTGGGAAAAGGAAGTGAGGGTGATGAGAAGTGATGTGCAGGTGAGGAGGAGTGAAAGAAGGAGGGGACAAGGTAGAGCATAGCATAGCCACGTATAGTATAGGGGTGGAAAGAGAAGGGAGGGTGAGGAGGAAGGGAGAGGGTAAAGCATAGCATAGGCATGTATAGAAAGAGGGTGGGAAAGGGAAGTGAGGGTGAGGAGGAGTGATGTTAGGGTGAGAAGGGAAAGGAGAGGCGAAGACCGCCAGCTCCACTGTTTCCTCAGTATTCGCACCACTAGTGCGTAGCTGCCCCAAATATTTTATTTCAATAACTAAAGGCAGACACACAACTCACAGTTCGGCAACAGCAGAAACTAACAAACTAGTAATGCGGGAGGACAGTTGATTCTCGAAGCTAGCAACCCAATCTGGAGCACACAACTGAAGGCTGAATGACTCAGTGATATGGATGCTAAAGTAAGCCTGTGCAGCAGGGGCGTAGCCAGATTCTTTTTTCTGGGAAGGAAGGGGGTTCAACACCCCCCCCTCCCCTAGATGCGCCAGTGCTGTACAGATCGCGCGCCGATTGTCATGGAGCGATGGCATACCATGTGGTATGCCGATGTAAAAACAAAACAATGTCAAAAGGTGCGCCGTGTTAATGGCCTAACGAAAAATTCTTCTTCCTTAAAATGCGGGGGTGTATATCCCAAAATAGCATTACACCTTGAAAATCAGTTAACCCATGCTCAATGGTTTCGGGTTTCCTTCAAATAAAACAACGCGTACCCCTCGCGACAAATAATACTATTTCCTCTCTTCAGGTTTTCACCGGCAGAGTGTCGGCATGGAGTTTAAAGGGACACAAAAGAGAAACAATGAATTGGTTTAGATCGATAAACTGTGCTCTGAGAAGTCTAATGCCGTTAATTTCGCCATCATAGATTTATTAATAGAGGAGAAAATCAAGTTCAAACTTTCATTTTTGAATTTCGCTCCGAAATCTCCACGCGTGACGTCACGGATTTCAAAGTGTATTTATCGTATTTTGGCGCCATTGGCTCAACAAAATTACCCCGAACTTGGTATGTTAAGTCTATGGACCCCTCAGAGGAGAAAATGCACTTCATTTTTATCAATTAGGAAATAGGTAGTCCCTAGTAGGCGCCGTCAAAATATGTGACGTCACGGCGAATGGTGCGGAAACTTGTAGGTGGCGTCGCCACCCACATTTTCTTTTTGCGCGTTTTCTCGTTTACTAAGCGTCTTCTTGTAGCAAGCGTGGTGTTTTTGGCATCATGAAAGAGTGCTTTACTAATATGAGAAAAATCGTTTTGCTCTTTAGTGTCCCTTTCATGAAGGATGACTTAGTTCTGGATGGACGAGGCATCCGTTTGTTGTGTGTAAGGACGTTCTTCCCCTGCCTGTTACTGTAGAGAAACCGATGAAGCGCAACCGACAATACCGCGTAGTTACGAGGCTACACGTATACCACTCGGCGCTAACGCAAGCTATGCCATTTCTCCCCAACGGATAGAGATGGCGACGCTATCTAGGAGCAGTCAAGCGAAGTACTACATCACGACACTTAACGAGCGCCTACAGCGCAGTTAACAGTGCCAGAGCGTCTAAGCGCAGCGGAGGTTTGTTTCACCGTCTGAGCTTTCTGCTCTGGCGGTGCCGTAACGACGCAGTTTGGCCACATGAAGTCTCTTCCGCGTCGTTACGCCACATCAAATCTCTATGACGCCTGGTTGCCTCCGAGGTGCAGTTAAACGTGCAGCAGCAGTGTTCACACACTGCCCAGTGCATCGCTTGAAATGGCGCCAAAAAAAAATAAATAAATAAATAATGACGCTGCTGCGTTTAGCGTTGCTGAAACGTAGCGACATGGACAGAAGAATGTCACGAAAGTGACGAAAGTGGCCGCGTTAGAATCGGCGTTAGCACGCCAGCGGGAAGCTCAACACTTCGCGCTTATCAGATGCGCAGAACAGTACCTCTCGCATTGTGATGTTCGTGATGTTCTTGATTCGTGCCTGGCTGCCACAGACAATTCATATAGCGGGATATTAGCGAATCCACACGTCAACAGGTCACCGCGTGCCAAGCGATGCCTCAAGACGGCCGCCGCCCTGCAAGTAGTTTGCCGTAACGCTTTAGTTTGGGCCAGTGTCTCGAACTCGAGGTCCCCCGACGTGAAAGGCGTCCGAGGACCTCGAGTTCGAAAAGCGTTTCACGGACAACCACTTCGCTTTCACTTGCATGGTCTGCGAACAGCCTGGTCGCGGCTTCCATATACCGACCGCTGCGTCCAGCGGTGACATCAATTACTGAACTACCACAAGGGGTTGCTGATGGTTGTCGACGTTAGTCGTCGAGATTTGGGAGATGTGGCACTACGCGTCAGTGTGGGTGCATCCCCGTTAAAGGCTACTTGTCCTAATAGCAGTAAAGTCCGTGTAAAGTCTATTTCTTAACGTCCGACGAAGCTACAGCTACTACGAAGACACGTTTCATTTTCGTGGTATGAACAATTCCTCTGAAGGAGAGGAATCGATAGTCTGTTTTTTTAATAGCTGACCCAAATCGCAAAGCTAAAGCAACTACGGCCATTATATATATATATTATATATATATATATATATATATATATATATATATATATATATATATATATATATATATATATATATATATATATATATATATATATATATATATATATATAATATATATAATATATATCACTCGTCTCCGGTGGTTCGAGAAGGAAAAAGCTTATGTATATCTGCAGGTCTCATGCATTGGGGGAATCGACGCAGGCAAAGTTTTCATGGGCAAGTGAGTCAATATGCCGCATTACGACGGATGTGTAGAAAATATAGTAGTAATGAGATTGAACGAAAAATAGCTTGCCCCTGCGGGAGCCGAACCCACGACTTCCGCATTTCACGTGCGTCGCACTATATATATACCATACGGAGGTGCTACTTTCTCCTCCGTCCATTTCCTTAGGTGCTGATGTATAGGTACAATATTTAGCCATGGTAGTGCTGTGGCAATGCCCTGCGTTGCGCGAGAGCAGCGAGTCTCCCTCTACGGTGGCGGACTGGAACTATCTTCTCACTAGCCAAGACAAAGGAGACCAGCTTAGGGCCATCCAGAGGGCCCGCGACATGGCCGTGGAGTTTAACCTCCTCATCCCGTCGTGGGAGTGGCCCATTGACACCCCCTAAGGGGGATTGAGCGCCGCCTCCGGATAATAATAAAGTTCTTTGCCTGCCTGCCTGCCTGCCTGCCTGCCTGTTGTTAGACAGCGCCACTTGCGGCTATGCAGGCGAATGTAGTACGTCTTTTTTTTTTTCATGGCATCGCGTAGTACGTGAAATGTATTAGCTTACACGTAACCTACAAACCCCTCGCATGCGGCCTGAAGGCATCGAAGTCTGAAGGCCTGGGTTGTGACCTTCGCTATACAGTGAACGAGGTAGAAAACGATCTAGAGGCCTGATTTTCGTAGAGGCCACCATAGCACGACTGGCACATATGTATAGTGAAGCACGCGCATAATGCGGATGATGTGGGTTCCGCTCCCACCTGCGTCATGTCACCTTTTTTTTTCGTCCAGTTTCATTTCCCTTTCCTTCCTATTTTTACGTTTCTGTTAAGCCCAACCAATAATTCCTCGCGTGGTTTTCTTGGCTTCACTCTGTTGCCCAAAGAGATAACTGTAGCGCGAAAAAAGAAATGACCATGGCGCAGAAGGAGACAGGAATAAGTAACATGATCTCTTCTTCTGTTTCACAGGCGTTTTTGCCTTCCTGCTGTGTGGTTGCTTTTTTTTTTTTTTCTTGTTGCGCTATAGTTAGGTCTTAAAACTTAAACACCAACTCAGCCAGTAACGTGTCCTCCTGCTATATCTTTCGGCTTCATACGGCCGTTGCTAATAAAATCGGGCCCCTCGATAGGTTCCCTTTGTTCTCGTTTTCAGTACATTTGAACTTTCTCCTAAGTGGGAGTAATAATCGGACTTGTCCAGTTTCAACTGTCACTGCGTTACCATGCAGGTTAAACAGGAACATTGGGCGCGAGGACATACCGTGGCGCCGCCATGCGGAGCCATCCTGTGACGTGCACGTTTGGATTGCTCCGCCGGCCCTCTCGCGCTCAGCCCGCAGCCGCTTTCGCGTCTGCTTTTTTATTATTATTGTTGTACTTCACTTCAACGAAATCAGTAAAATACTGCTGCAGCTTCATCACTGACTGTACGAAATGCTAAATAACTGCTCATAAAAAAATGTTACGTCTTCATAATGCCTTAGACAGCGTCCTGACTGCCGGCGTCGTCTGCTATGGCCACCGATATGGAAACCGCGGGGGCCGCGCACGCTGCTTTTGTAAAAAGTAACGAATCATTTTGCGTCGAATGGGCTTTAGCGCGTGCGTGCGGCAAAGAAACATATTTTTGTTGCAAGAAATGCGGGCAACTGTGCAACGTCATTCATTGTAAGTTTCATATAATAACGAGCCGCGGTTGACACGACAAGCATGGGTAAATTTACGTTCTTGTTTAGTACACATAGCCCTATGACGCACGATGACAGCGGCTTCTCCGCTTTGTGGGCAGCAATCCAGTATGCTTAGAGATTCATGCAGCCGCAACCTGTCTCATATGATTGGAGACACATTCACGAGAGCCATATGTACACGCGCGGCTCATTCAGTGTTTTAGCTAGATAACGTGCCACATGAGTTTGTCTGTGGCACGATTTTAATATGTATCTGTTGCTTCTCATTACGCGTATTTTCGAAGGTTGTCACACGTACGGTGCATCTTCGATCGCTACCGAGCCACATCGGGATGAAAATTTTCGACGATTGACTCCGTTATCCAGCTTGCACAAAGGGGCCAATCGCGATCGAAAAATACGGTCCCGATCGGGTTCGATTGCTATAGCAAATGCACCGTGTGTCGGCCAGCCGTATTACTTTCGCACTTAAATGGCCATGCTGCAAGGTGTAGCTTACCGTGGTCTAAATGGGAATTTTATGTTGCAGTGAAAATACCAGCGTCCAGCATTTATAAAGCTTCATTGAAAAGCAGTATGACACTTCGCGGCTACTGTTAGAAGGTGAATCAGTGTTTGAAGCTGGCCATGTTTTCGCCTGTAGCGTAAAACAACATAGAGAAGAACAAGTGACACTGACTATGGGCTCATTTTACAGAAATAATATATAAGCAAAGAAACCAATGGGCTGAAGTCGAGAGTCTGAAGGAAACCCGTGTGGTCGGGAAAAGACACGAGGACAATTAAAATGGACGCGGGGGGGGGGGGGGGGGGGGGGGCGCAAACTGTGGTGGAAGTTACATCGGAGACAGGTAACTTCGGCAATAACTCAGACAGCCAGGCACGTAGCCAGGATTTTTTTTCGGGGGGGGGGCCCAAGGCCTAACTGTTCGAAAGAAAGTATTTCCATGGCAAAAATAAAACAAAAGCTTCCCGGGAATATAGAAGCCCGGACGAATTTCGGGGGGGGGGGGGGGCGGGCCCCCCGGGCCCCCCCTTGCCTACGTGCCTGCAGACAGCACATGTACGACGTAAGAAATGTTTCATCTAACCCGCTGGCCGAACACGTAGAAGCAACTGGCCACGAATACACCGGGAGAAGGCAAAGGTAACGGAAGAGAAGAACTGGACTTCTCGCTTTATCTTGAATCTCTGGCAATCCAGACAACGGCGCACACGCTTAATCGTCATGACGGCAACTTTCCACACAGGTCAGCAAGTTGCCTACGTCATATTTTAAACATAACCGAACTGTTTGCGCATTCATTTTTAACTGTGAACAAGGCTCCCCGTGCGGGAGCCGGAACGTCTTGCTCTTATAAATATTCGTGGTCGGTGTCCATTTTAACACCATAAACTTGAAATAACGAAAAAGAAAGACAGGTGACGAAGCATCATGCTCGTGAAAACAGGGTAGTGGGTAAAAGTGAAAGCTCACGCCTGGCCACTCGCGTACGTAGTGCACTGTGGCACGGAGCAGAAAAGTACCAGGCCGCCGATATATTTACTGCACTTTAGCGGATTGTGTAGTCTCTGTGGGTCCACACACAAGAAGTGAAAGCAAAAAAACGCTGTTCAAGAGCGAAAACGCCGCGAAATTGCGGATAAAAACAACTAATTCAACCGTCCGCTTCCCTTCGCCAGAGCGAGGCGAGGTCACGTGATCCAACCCTGCACGTCACAGCGATTGCAGCGCCCGCGTCTCCAGTGGTGGGCCTCGCGCCCAATAGCTCGCCACTGCGGTGTTTCGATTCCTCGGGCGTACTATTACATGCCGCAACAACAATTTGCGTTACCAGTTGCAAACACACGCTGTCCACCGCTGACTAAGTGGTATAGACAGAAATTAAAAACCCCGAATTTATGCTTTTGATCATCATAATATATTTTGCACACAAGTTAACGCAACACTGTATTCTAGTAAAGAGAAAAAAGAACTAGTCCTTGTTTAAAGCTGTGCGCGTCCCAACTTGTTTTACTTGCAACTAGTATACGAGTTGAGCTATGAGCTAATAGCGACAAAACGTGTTCTTTTTTTTTTTTTCGAAGCTCTATTGGCATTAAAATGTACTGATGGGCTAGTTGGTGAGCCATGATTCTCGAATAGGCAGGCACAATGGCAACGAACACGTACACCAAAAAAGACGCAAACACAGCGCTTGTGTTTGCGTCTTTTTTTGTGTACGTGTTCGTTGCCTTTGTGCGCTGCCTACTCTATTGGCATTTCGTAGTATTAAGAATATTTATACCTGTTCGGAAAGCTAAAGTAAAGCTTTCCCTTCTAGAATTTCGAGCTCAAAACTGCAGTGCCGTGGAAGCTTAATTGACTTGCATCATAAATTTTACTGACATTTCGACGTTACTGTGCCCTCTCAAACCTTTACTTAATCTTTACAAACTTTCGAATATGTGCACTCTAATTACTACTAGTTCACGAATACTTTGTTATGCCCAAGCAGACGCTGCTAGAAAACGTGATCTTATACGGCGCTGGTGTGGCAATTGTAATCTGGCGTCGCCTCTCACTTTTTAAAATTTTGTGCTTCCTTTCTGACTTGTCAAGCTTGTTATAGTACCACTGTCGGTTTGGCAGACCTAGGTATGCGATCAATCAGTCTATAGGCTAACTTAGCGTTTATACTTAGTTTCCGTATAAGTCACACCTGCTTCTTTCATTCGCAGGTTGGGATCGTGTGCATGGCGTTGGTTCAGCACGCACATGGTGGCCAGCAGCGTCAGCCATCGCCATTCGAGATGTCGAGCAGCGTCAACAAGAACCAGCTGGACCTGGCTAAAGAGCTACTACGTCTTTTCAACCTTCACCACGTGCTTGCGTCCATGAACGTTTCTCACAGTGTGCGAATAGGGTCGGGTAACGAAGGTTCCTCGTTTGTTCCTTCAAACCCCTATTGGATTCTCATGAACCAAACGCAGCGACGGCAGCCGGTTCGGCCAAGTTTCGTGCCGACGACGGTGAACAAAACTAGTGTACTTAAACCGATGGGACACGACTGTTAAGGTCACTACAACTTCCGGCAAGATAAACTACACTCAAAACAAAACATCCACATCTTTCTCCACAGTCACAGCCCTGGTGTCTGAAAAATCTCCGTCCTCAAGCCGTAGCCTCGATTCAACGGCTTCGAAGGCTTCTCATACTAAAAATCATAGTTTCGTTGCACCATTGCCAATGGAGAAATTCACATTCGAAGACGCTCCCAAAAGCAGGCCTCTCCTGCACACGCTTCACAAGGAATCACTGACTGAGAAAATCGAACGGGCCAAGTCTTCGTCTTTTCCTACTGAGAGTATGCGCGGCAGCCCAAAAACTAAAATGAGAAGCACCGAGATCGACAGTGAAGTCGCTGCTTCAGACTTCAAGCTGCAGCCCGCCATGAGGATCATAACGTCTCCGAGTAGCAGCGTCAAGCACGAAATACCGGTAGCCTTTAACCACGCTTTTATTGTTCTGGGACAGCCCGTAGAGAGAAAAAAGGCTCTGGCATCCGATTACGAAGTGTCGGTCCTCGGGGCCGTTCTGGGAGACCTCATCGACCAGTCTGAATCAGCTCACAAGCGTAACAGGACACGCATGTACAAACATGTGTTCAATATTGGAGACAAGCCAGTCATTCAAATTACTGAGGTATCAAACACACCTTCAGAACCAACACCGAAAATGAACAGCTCTGTTGTTGGTGAAGATGTCGCGAGTAGGTCAGCAGTTTACAAGCACCGGTCAAGCCCCCAGACACCCTGTCTATAAAAAGGTGACCAGTGAACGCGCTGTCGCCCGTTCATCTCTAACCCGACCTCACAAGAACAAAGAACATAATTTTGAGCAGCCTTCGAACAAGCTCATCACACCAAGGATAGGGGAACTTGTACCCGGTGCGAGTGCATCTGAGCTACAGGCTACGTACAAAACCCGTCCACTTTCGTCCACTCCACTTTCCTATCATCCTTCAAGGCACAGAGGTTCTGGTTCGTGGATGTTCACCGCTAGGAATGAACAGGGCGCCCCATCGTCGCAGTGGATTCCACTCAAGAAAAGCCTTGTCAAGAGAAATGCCCCTTCCAAAAGTAAGACCAAAGCCGATGCAAAAGCACAAAACACTAGTGCGCCCCTGAGCGCTCTTCTCGATGATACTAACACAATAAAACCTGGCAAAAAATGGCGCGGAATTCTGAAGCCAAGGTACTTCGAGACGGTGAACCTCACCGTTCCGCAACTGCTGCCGGGTGTCATATTCACACCCGATATCCGCGGCACCCCGATTTCGTCCATATCGCCTTTCGATGAGGCTCCCATCGGAAGCGTCCATCGCGTTGTGACCATTTACGGGAAAAAGACCAACCAGAAGCCATTGGCCCCTGTTGCAGTCGTCCTAGCTGAAGGCTCACAGCCATCCTCGACTGTGATGCAGCAGGCGTCGCTAGTGAAGCGGCGCCACGACGAGCCGGAGCCGCCGAAACCCAAGTACCTCCACGGCCTGTCGGACAAGTATGGAGAGCGGCCGCCTCCTCCGGACCGAAAGGACGACTATCTTCTCCACAAGGGACCCAAGGGTTTCCGGGGGGAAGGTGAAGGAAGGAGGCCGCCGCTCGGCGGTGGTCGCCACCCGCCTTCGTTGGAGCCCAAATTCGACCCAGAGTTTGAAAGGTCGCGCTTCTTGAAGCCGCCGCCCTTGTTCCCGGAAAGGGACCGACCGCCGCATCACGGACGCCATCCGGACGATCATCCCCGTCACCGTGATGGGCCACCGTACGGTGTGTATGGGCACAGGCACCCGGACAAGGGGCACTACGGAAATGGCGAGCACCCTTATCGTCCTGGGAAAAGACACCCACCGTATCACGACGTGCCGGACAGGAGCGAGGGCCTGCCGCCTAGGGAGGATGGCGAGTTCGAAGAGGATCTCGACCCGTCCCGTTTCGATGACTACGAGGCCTGGAGGCACCTGACGAGGCCACCGCTGCCGGCCGGCGGCTTTCCACCGCCCTTCATGCCAGGCTTCGGCGGCTACCCTCCGTTCCGTGGCCCTCCATTCCAGGGCGGTGGCCCGCCTTTCCTAGGTGGCCCAGGCATCGGTACTATTCTGCCCGGGAAGAAGATGGAAAAGTTCAAGTACCTGCTCAAGGGTGGTTTGCGTGGTGCCGGTGGTCTCCGACCTTCATTTTTTGGTGCACCGCAAGGCTGGTACTGCCCGTGCAATTACTACCCTCCGGCGGGACGTTTCGTCACTGCAGGCTACCCCGGTTTCTGGGGGCCTATGCGTGGAGATTAAGTCCCTTCTGCCCCCAACATGATGAGTCGCGCACAAATCCCGCCATTCAATATCCACTTTTCTCTCCGTCAAGAATTTCATCTCTCGTCACTGCAAATGCGGGCGAGCACGGTAAAAAGTGAAAGCTTCTACTCGTGTTCAATACAACGGAGGGCATTCTTCCTTATCGCAACCATCTACAGAAATAACGCGCAACCATTTTCACCCTTTCATAGATTCAACGATGCGCTGACATACCGTCCACGTGGGAGAAATGAATGACACCCATATTTATTCACATCAGACATTTAGCCTCGTGGGAACGCATTTGGGCCCAACATTCATGGAAGCTCGTGTGAATAAAAGTCGCAGGATAAACAGTTGTCCTCCTTGATTGAGCTCAAGGGTTGTCGTTCTTGTTCTTGTTATTATTATTATTATTATTATTATTATTATTATTATTATTATTATTATTATTATTATTATTATTATTATTATTATTACTAAAGTGTGGAAAAATGTGAGAATCAAATTTAAGGATTATTATTCACAAGTGGCTATTACGTGCACACACTAAAAAATGGCATACATCTTGGCGGGTGCATTAAACCGCACAAGTGTAGTCATATTCTACGTATATAGTGTTCACAAAGTCACGCGAAATTTTGAACGGTTAGCGATTATGCTGTCAAACTGGGGAGGCGGTTCCAGTCTTTTGGGGTATATATATGCGAGACGGATGACAGATGACAGCATTTCGTACGGCGCATCATGCATCCGACGTCGTGTGGAAGGTCGATACGAGACAAGATGTACAGTCGCTCAAATCTTTAACTATAGCGTGCGCGAGCGGCGAATTTTTTCTCTGTGTGTTCGCCATATGACTGAACTAAGTGCCAAAAAGGGTGAGGGCAAGTGCATGCCCACAAAGCACATGCCCACAAAACAATTTCTTGCAACTGCGTTACATCGTATGGCGCTGACACACAGAAAATCGCCGTTGCGCACGCTAGTTAAAGATTTGGGCGGCTGCACAACGGGATAAGTATTAGGCTATTGTGCAAAACTGCGCAGTAGTAGATAATTTCATTTCTTTATTTTTCTTTTAGGTAAGCGTTAGTGTCAGAATTTGCGGCGGATTGCGAGAGAGATTTTTGTATACCGAGTTTTTTTACTTAGGTTATGTTGGCTGTGTGGGGACGGTTATTTAGAACTAAACAAGTACACAGTTATCATAAAAGATTTCAAGCGCACATTTAGACTACGTAACCTGTGTTAGGATCCCGGATAGCAGTGACGTTCTTTACACCGAATTAAGGCTTTGTAAAGGATGAATTTAAGAGACGTCGGGGCGGAGTAGAATTTTTGACAAAAATATCCCAATTTTGCTGCTTATCGATTTGTTAATGTGAACTGCCAAGTTAACGTGCGAAGTATAATCTGGAGGCCAATTATACCGGTAGCATTTTCAGATTAGGGGGAGTAGTGAAGTGGACATGAAGCGATAATCGGCCGAACTACGAGGTATATGTAATACTGTGTAATGACGTTTAAGTCCTTTCACCAGAGGCCGCACCACTTGGCATGACATAAAAACTTGTTGCAATGTGGTATAGTGTCGTTGTGGCCGTTAATAGACACTTTTAGCTGAGCGTTTACGATCCGCTCCGGTCAGACCTGCGTATGCTAGCGATATACACACAAACATGTAGAAGAAACTGTAGTGCGCGTGCGCAGAACGATCGTGCGAGCAGCGGAACGTAGAACGCACCTCTCGCTCCGCTGTGAAGTCAATTAAGCGGAGCGTGCAGGTGCGCCTGCTTGGTTTCGCCGTCGGTTTGCAGCCAAGCCGACCACGTCTCGACACGAAGCGCCTGTCAAAAACGCGAAATCTATGCAGTTCTCTGCATTCGTTCGGGCCGCGATATCTGAGCGGAGCAGAGCAAGCTACGCTCAGCTAAAACTGTTTAATATTTTCCTAAGTAACGCAACGGTCCACGAGTAAGTGAATGTCCGAAGATGCGAGCCAATACGAAAAAAAAAAATGCTCGATCTGAGTTTAAAGCCTAGGAACTTACTAAGCTCAAATAGCCGACTTGTGACAAACGTTTGAAAATGCTTCGCTGAAGCCAATTAATGTGCAATCAGCAGATGAGCGACGACCAACAATTACACGAAGGCAATGGGTGAAGGATGGCGGTAGTATTTCTCATTAGAATATCTTGAGAAAATCATGCTGGCAGGGCAGGAAATTAAATTTGATTCAAGGAACGTGAGAATGTTTAAATAAAGAACGTCTTCAAATATTTTGCAAGGTATATAGCTATAGCTAAAGAACACTGAACAATGAAATCATAGAGGTAGGATTGCCTGCGAGGGTCAGATTGAAAATATTGCTGGTGACAAGGCGAACTTGCAGTCGAAATTCGCTGCGCGTATTTCATTGTACACTGACGCTTTGGCCCATTTCTACAAGTTCGAAAAAATCGTGCCTTGTGATTAAACGCGTTTTAATGCTAAATAAAACTTACACTAGCTCTGCAAGGGTTACCATCAAGGCGGAAAGACATGTTCGTCGTACGCTCGTCATTAAAAACCTTTGAAACGTCGTAATGCGCCATCTTACCTTGCGTGCTTTTCCTTTTCTTTTTTTTCTTTTTTTGCCACTGCTAGCGACAGACAGCGTTCGTCCACTTTTTTGGATGTGTTTATTTAAGATGTGGAGATTTTATGTGACAAATCGCAATATCGATCACATTTAAAATTAATTGATTCGGGAACAACTACATAACCTATATTCGTACCAAATAAGAACTCACATGCCTGCGCGGGTGTTCGGAAGTAATTTAGCTATACTGTTACATCCCCTGAAGGAAGCAAGAATTTTAAGCAAGAAATTAAGTTTCTTTCGGCTTCTTATCCTAATAATGACTGCTGGGATTTTTCGTGCCAAAACCACAATATGATTATGAGGTACGCCGTAGTTGGGGACACCGGATTAATATCGACCACATGGGGTTCTTTGACGTGCACCTAAATCTAAGCACACGGGTGTTCTTTGCACTTCGCCCCCATCGTAACGCGGCCGCCGTGGACGGGAATTTAAACGCAGCTCTCGAGTTTGCAGCGCGACGTGCTGAGTACGACTTCTCACCATACCGTCCGTTCACGAATCGCGATAGTTACTGGCATAATTAGCGTTAGGCGCCATCAAGCAACTACAAGTTATTGTCAGATAACAAAAAAAGAAAAAAGGCACGCTACAGGAGTGAACCCCAAATGTGCTATGAGTGTACATGAAGCTCGCGTTGTGTTCTTTGAACTTTTGCTCATCGCAATAACCTAAGAATAAGTACAAGCTCCGCCCATAAAACCGCGGCGCGCTTGTCAGTTGCCTGTGTAAGAGAGTCGTGCAAGCTGGTTTCCCTTCGAACCGTGAGTACATTTTCCGTGCTAATGTAAACACGCATATCGAAAACTAAAGCTGCATCTTTCCTACCTAAAATATGACCTTTAGCTAAGCAGTGATGTCAAACTCTCTGATGAAGTTTGCCAGGATGTTCAAGTTTTCTACTTATATAACCAGCGACAAGAACGTGCGTGTGTGTATATGGGAACACCGACTATTTGAAACCGCGAAAAGTGCTTGACGTCACGGAAATTAGCAAATGTGATTGGCATATAGGTCGACCAAAAATGTGGAACTCACTCAGACTCACTCAAGAAATATATTTGGCGCTTAGGGCTCACTCGGACTCGGACTACTTGCCAAAATATTACTCGCTCGGACTCGCTCACACTCAGACTCGTGGCTCGATCCGAGTCTGCGTGAGTCGACTCATGAGTGCGTTAACGTATAATTAGTTTTTTTAATCATGGTATCAATGCTCTTTAACGCCCATATCTCACAAATCGGTGCTCTACGTGGTACCTTTCGATCTCGTACAGTATATCAACGGAAAAAGATTGGACACGCGGCGCTGCGTTTTCCCCGAGCGCACCGACATCGAGAGTGCCAAGCATATTCCATTCTCCAAGGGGCGGAAAGCACTCCAACAAGCAGCTTTTTCTGGGCAACTGCGATAAAGATACGGTTGCTCGCAACTTCAGCCAAAAAAGAAAAACAAAAAGGATATCGTGTACATAGCCACATCTGGCGATAAGCAATGAACAAGCGTTTGTTCAAGATATATGGGCTTCCGGATGGACTAACAGCAAGATGGGCTGCTTTCCGCCGGTCGGCCGGCCACCCCTGCTTTGAAAAGTGGAACCGGCACGCGCTGTCTTTGTCCTCTTCTGCATCTTCGTACTCTTCTTCCTCTTCTGCTTCGCTCCCAGAACACGTGCGCCGATTTTCCCGGTGTGGGATGCAATAACTCTGGTGGGCAAGAGAACGAGCGCAGAGAGAGAGAAAGGAAAGGATAAAGGCAGAGAGAGAGAAAGAACGAGATAGAAGGAAAGAGAAAGAAATTCTTGGCGAAAAAATTTCTTGGCTAGACGGAATACGTAAACCGCGTACCAACGATCCGAAGGCCAGCGTCCTAACCACTCAGCTATCCAGGCGCGCTAGCAGAGCATAGCATATATCTTTGTATAGTATAGTGTAGCAAGGTGATGGAAAAGGGAGGTGAGAAGGAGGGAAAGGAATAGGGAAAAGAGGAGGGAAGAACGAATATATATATATATATATATATATATATATATATATATATATATATATATATATATATATATATATATATATATATATATATATATATATAGAGAGAGAGAGAGAGAGAGAGAGAGTGAAAGAGAGAGAACGAGATAGAAAGGAACATACACAAAAAGATAGAAAAAAATAGAGTAAGCATCTAGTACAACAAGGGGTGGGAAAGAGAGAGGTGAGCGGGTACAAGCCTAGCCAAGCCAAGACCAGCTAGGTTC
This sequence comes from Rhipicephalus sanguineus, assembly GCF_013339695.2. Taxonomy (NCBI): domain Eukaryota; kingdom Metazoa; phylum Arthropoda; class Arachnida; order Ixodida; family Ixodidae; genus Rhipicephalus; species Rhipicephalus sanguineus. The sequence goes on along the minus strand of NC_051176.1, from coordinate 198,243,777 downwards.
CCACCAGCTCTGCCGTGACCAAGCCTTGCGCGACTTAGTACAAGATGCGCTAATTTTCTTTTTACCAAGAACTTCGCATCAAAGAGAAAGGTCAAGGCTCCCCCCGCCTCCGTAACTTACGCCTCTGATCAATAAGTATTGAGGTGTCGTATGAACGCTAAGGCGTTGAAATATGCTTGAGAAGACATGAGTATAGTAATTCTGAAAATGAGTTGACAGGAGTCAGACTGGATGGAACGTCTATGCAAATTCTTTCTGAGTGGAACAGCGATGACAGTGGGTGGAGCTTGTACTTATTCTTAGGTCGTAACCGACTCTAGTAAATTAATTCCACATGACTGCAGCCTGCAGGGTTGCCGTTGGTGGATACTTTGCGCCAAATCGGCTATACCTTGAGACCTCGTCTGGCGACGAACATCTCAACCTACTTCCTGGCTACTTTTTAACTTCCATTTTGGCACGTTTAAGCCAATTTTCTTATTATTCGTCAATAAAATAGCAAGCGATTCCAAAGACTACCCATTATGTCCAAGCTTTTCCGTCGTGTCGGCCGATGTGCGCACATTTCCTCAACCCCCCCCCCCCCCAGCAGGCTGGTGCGCATCGAGGCACCCCATCGCAACGCGCGGCGCGCCTGCAAAGACGGAGTGGCGAAGTTACATGCATGCTGGCAAAGGGGTGGCTAGCACGCTGCCCGCCATCTGTGCTGACGCCAGTTTCTAACGCTGATCAAGCATGACAAAAAAAAGGATCAGCAACCAACTATAGCTGAATTGTTCTTATTCAACCACATTTCACTACCTGAAGTTTCACTGGCATTATGACAACTTCACTTATCAATTTCGGACAGCGGCTTCAAGAAAAATTGCTTCAACGTTTATCATGTGTTCCTATTGACTTGTTGGATGGAATGTTCCAAATTACTCTGTCTCTGGCAAAACCTGTATCTATGCTACATAAACTATATGCAGGCGCACTGAACTCATAGTTGCTCTGTCCAAGTGGAGTAAAATATGGTTTATTGAACTAAATGTCAGAATGGGCAAGGTTATGCGTGTCGCCTGAAACTCTAACAGTCTGGCTATTCACCTCTTGAACAGCGTTCCATTAGAACCCGTCACTTGTTATAAATATTTAGGAGTTCATATATCACGTAATCTAAACTGGACAACAAACAGTGAAAACATTATTAGCAATGCCAACCGTATACTTGGATACTTGAATGGCAACTTTTCCGCCGTTCCTTCTTAAACTAATATTTTACAAAACCTAAATACGACCAAACCTTGAATACGCTGCTTCAGCATTGGTTCCTATATGCATGTAAAACTAATCACTGCTCTGGAACTTGTTCAGAATAATTCGGCTAGCTTCATTCTTTCTAACTATGGTCCCACCGCTAGCATAACAGCTATAAAAGCCAGCCTATTCAGTGCCCTGCTTCGAGTTGTCAATTAGTTGATTATCGCAAAGCCATCTGTATGCCCCTGGTCAGGCCCGTAGCCAGGAATTTTTTTCGGGGGGGGGGGGGGGCATGAAAACCTTGACTTTTTGAGAAAAACACCTATTTTTATTATTTATTTTTCGTAAAAACACCTACTTCACCAAAATTTCCGGGGGTGGGGGGGACTGGCTACGGGCCTGACCCTGGTTAGCTTGGTAGGTATAGGTTTGAGGCAACGTCCGTCTCTGGTGCCTTCCTCCCATCCAATCATAATAATATATGGGGTTTAACATCCCAAAACCACGATATGATTATGAGGGACGCCGTAGTGGAGGGCTCCGGAAATTTCGACCAGCTGGGATTCTTTAACGTGCACCTAAATCTAAGTACACGGGCCTCAGAGATTTTCGCCTCCATCGAAAATGCAGCCGCCGCGGCCGGAATTCGATCCCGCGACCTTCGGGTCAGCAGCCGAGCGCCATAACCACTACACCACCGTGGCGGGGCCACCTAATTCCCTTCCTCCCACCTAATTCGGGACCCTGCGCCCGCCTGTGTCCACATGTTCGGAGCAACGTCTATTTGGACCATGAGGTGGACACGGTATTCTTCAACTGTATTGGCCTGGTGTGCGACCGATGGCGGCGCTGCGAACGGCGCCTGTATGACGTCAGAGCGGGGATTCGCGCGCTTTCGTCTGCTACGTAGGCCCAGCGCCGTGTTGAAACCACCGTTGTGGTAAATCTCAACAAAATAATTTGTTCAGTTGGTTATCTTGCGTATGGTGGCTACTGACGCTGTTCGAACAACCGTTGGTCCGCTTTTAACGTTCATTTAGAACTACAGCTCTTTGTTTCGTGGAACTGCGGCCGCTTGTCTCGGCGGCGAGTGCTGCGCAATGGTGAAGTACTACTCTCAGTGTACTCCGTCCGCTCGTGAAAAAGGCGTTAGCTTTCACAACTATCCTAAGGACCCGAAGCTGAAGAAGCGGATAGTCAAGTTCAGAATGGGAAAGCGCCCCACGCCTTCATCGACAGTGTGCAGCAAGCACTTCGCGGACAGTGACTTCTGCTACCCACCGTATACGCGCCACTCTTAGGTAAGCTTGTGACCACATTTAAGCGCCTTGCCAATACTTCAGCCGTTTATTGCACGCAGGCTATAAGCATAGACGACGTACACCAGGTATGGTGCCGTCCCACAACCTGCCCCTAAGGCCCCTAGAGAAGGAGCCAACGACGCGGCCTCCGAATCGCCTTGAAGGGAAGCGCGCCTCGTGAGCTCAGCTGAGCGGTGCTGGATATGAGACTACGGCTGCATTTGGATGGTGTATATGCGTATTTTACTTATGAAGGCAAGCGCGCGCCTAGCGGACTGCTTATCATAAATTCATAAGCGAAACCTGTGGCCGCTGTTTAGTGTACATTCTCTAAAAGTTTTTACCTGAGCCAGCACAGACACTTTTTTAAAAGCGGAGCTCTTTAAGCTTTTCGTTAGGCTGCGTGGCGTGAAACTCGACCCAGCTTGCCTTTGCCAAGTTAATCTCTGTGGCCCTGTGCGTGATATAATCGGCGATTAACTATTTGTTGTATTCTAATACCCATGCGACGGCGCTATGCGGTGTTAACATAAACTACGACGTAATATCGTTGTCACTAAAGCAACATTACGGGACAAACTGCGATCATGGGCATCGGCAGGGGGGTGTGCAACAAGGCGGCACTTGCGCACTTGTTTGCAGGACAAGGGCTGCGACGGTGATGCGATCTCCGTTGGCGGCCTCGACCGCGCATTCAACAACGTGGCCTGCGTCGTACACCGCCTCGCCCTCGATGAGGCACCGCGACCTTTCACAAGCTTTATCTACATACTTGTAGATGCTGGAGAACGGCACGCTTACTGAAATATCGAAAGAAACACTGAAACTAATTAGTATCGTACGGCGGAAACAAGATAACGTGCGAGAACACTCACACATAGTTTCACTTTCTTATCAGCAATGCGCTCGGTGGCATCGGCGCACTCGTCGGCCATCCGGAGGATTTCTTGGCCCTGTCGATTGGGCCGCAACTAAAACAAGTTCAAGATTACACTCTAAAACATTCGTTGCAGGCGTTAGTTGACCGTCACGAGGCTGTTCGTTCGACAAAGTTACCGTTTGAAGCAGACGATTCGCATACAGGAGCAACGGCGGCTGCAGCGCGGTTGAGAGCGGAGTCCCCGCTCTGATGTCACACGCGAGAGGGCGCCACTCCAAGATCTCGAGGCCAACGCCATAGGTTCCATCGTTTCCTGTAAAGCAGTGAAGATCCCGTATAACTTACCAAAGACCTGTGAAACACCTTTTTTTTATCAAGAATAATGCTGAAACCAGATGACAGTTCCTGTCCCGGATAGTAAACGAGGATCGTATTTCGCTTTTTGCATGTAGGCGCCTGCTTGTACTCGTGGTTGCTGCACGCCGTCCGGCGTCAACTGTCTGTGAGATGCAGCCGTTCTGTTGAAGGGGTGGAACGAATATCGCTGACAGCCCAACGGCAACCCGTGCAGGGTTGCATTTGGGTGGATTGGGCCAGAACATATAAGCTTCATCAAGTACCCAAAGGAGCCATGCCATTTAATTTTGTCGCCGGATCTGTAGCCAAAAACAACACAAGCGGCATTATGGGTAGAGTTTTTGTATTATTTAACCATAAGTAATACCATACTAAATAAGCAAAACCACGGAGGTAAAAGCTTATTTTTTCCCTCTTGCTTCGTCTTCAAGTCGCAGATAAGTTGTAAATAAATGAACATATTATCATAAATTCACTGCGCCTGTGTATAGTTTACGTATAGAATAGATAGAGTCAGAGCCGTATATTCCTTCGGAGAGTTCGGCGGAGGGGCGGAGCCAACAACCATCCAAATTTAGCGGCGGCGCGGCGCTGTCCGCCATTTTGTGCCGCGGCACTGTAAGCTCGCGTTGGCGTGCGCCCGCAACGCTCCGTCTCTGGCGAACCCTTTCTTCAGCGACCGCGCTGCAAGCCCTCATTGCGACGTCCGTGCAGGTCCACGATGTTCCACGCAGCCGACACGTGCACGATCAGCAGCAAAGACACACCAGGTCGGTCACAGAGGAAGCATAAATGCCGACAGCGACGTCACGGGTACAGCATCACGAGAAACCTCGGCACGAAATGGCGTCGGCGGCGCGGAAGCGCGCTGTTGCCAGACTGGCGGCGAGATCAAAAGAGCGCCGAACTCTCCCAAAGGGAATATACGGCTCTGGATAGAGTTATTGTCAGATATAGAGCGACTTTGGAGCATCCCAGCCAACAAGTCAGTAGGAGCAGTAAATGTTGAAAGAGGTTTTCCTTGAAGGCGCAAACCGAATTTGATTAGTAGAGTATTCCTGTTAGCATTTAAATACATAATATAGCGGAACAAAACAAGGACAGAGAAAGATACACACAGGACGACCGCTAGACTTCAACTGAAAATTTTACTCTGGACACGTCACATATAAAGTGTAAAAAAACAACAACGTCTAAACTAATAGAAACGTCCCCATTCAGCCTTCAAAGCAAGCTGCACGTGCCAAGCTACGCGTAGCGCATGCGCCCTTCTAAGAAGCCAATCTCCTTTTTCGTTAGGGCAACTGAGGGCACACTTCACCTATTGCCTCCCTGTGTATATACATGGCCTCACAGATCTCACGTCGCGTCTGGTCATGACCCCTTCCCAACACCCGAGTTGCAGCAAATGGTGGGGCGCACCCACACCGCTTACAATAATCGGCCAAGTGGCCCCCCGCATGTTAGCAGTCCAAGTTCCGACAGCGAAATCTGGTTGGAAAATGAACAGCCCAGCCTTATCTTGGCGCGGATCTCTGTTTCTTGTCAACTTCACACAAGAACACGCGCTACGCATCAGAATTATAAACTTGTGCATAGCATCAACGTAGACGGCGGGCAGCATGCTCGCCACGCGTTTACTAGCATGCGCGCAACTTGAGGCCCGCCGCGTGTTGTGTCGGTGTTCATCGATGCGCAGCAGCCTGCTGGTGTGGGGTGGACGCACGCGCATCGGCTGACCGACGGCAGAAATGCTCGGACGCAGAGTATTTTATGCGCAAATAACAACAAAATTACCCACCTAATGCACCAAAACAGAAGTTCAAAGGTAGCCATAAAGTAGCCATAGAGCCAACCTGAAATTTCCGTCGCGACACGGGGCCGTAAAGTCGCCAATGTGGCGAAAAATAGCCACCAACGGCAACCCTGATCCTACCTCGACGCGTTCCGTATAGGTGCTTAGTGTTGGCATCAAAAAGTGCTGGAGCCGTACCAAGACGTACTCAGTAGAACTACTCCTGCGCTATCCTCTGACAACCAGACGCTATGGAATATGCAAAATTATCACCAAGTTCTCTGTATCTGTGAAGAATATATTTTTAGTTGTTGTTTTTATTTTTTTTTTCTTGCCTGTCTGCTTAGTTGCCCGGTCCGATGCCACACACGCGACGCCCACCCAGCTAGCGGCGAAACAGATCTATTCGGCATATAGTTTTACCACCCGCGCTTGCATTCCCTAACGCCACACCCCTTTCCCTACCCACGGCCGCTGGATAAAAAGCGAACGGGTACGGCCTGCCGCGTGCTCCGAAACCGGCGTGACGGGCCTAGTTTCCCGGAGCACCGCCGCGGCGCCACCGGGCGGGGACGGGTTTCGCGGACGCCCGCGGGATCACATGCGCGGCGCGCTTGCGGCAGTTATGCTTGGGCGCGTGCGTCTTCATGTGACGCCCGAAATCCTCTTCTAAAATTTATCTAGCGTGTACACATCAGTTAATTACCGATATTTCTTGTTCATTCTTGCAGCGCTTGGGAATTTTTGTTCTTGCCTTGCCAAAGAAGCACCTTCGCGCACCGATCGCTTTTTGCGGAAGTAATCGCGTGGGCATATTTTTCTGGTATCCTAGAAGACCGCAACTAACTAACCTGGAGGCGTTGCACCTTTCTTAATGCATCGAAATTCTTTATTTTGGCTCTGAGTATGTTGATTCAGATTTATTCATTTCATTTCAAAAAAGTGATCTCAGAAACTGCAGCGGCCACTGTTTATTTGACACGAAATAAGATAAACTTCTTCCTTCCTCCAAACATGTTTATAGTACACATACGGTACGGTATCGCATGCAACAGCCATGAAATAATGCTTATCATATGTGCGACCATCTCATAGAAGGAGATTCGAGTCACTTTGAAATTTCAGTGACATCTTCAACAATCTTCAATACTGACAATTGCGCGAGCTGTTATGGATTAAATAATATGAAAACGGTCAGACGGAAAGAGTGATGAAAAGGCTGAAAAACACACGAACACAACTGCTTGCATTCCTGCGCTTTTCAGTAGTTATGTTTCTTCCCCTTACGCCGTTTTCATGATCGTGTAACGAATTCAACAGTGAACATAAAATCTGGACACAATGTGAGAAGTTATTTTATTTATTATGAATTCAGGCCTGATCCCTGCCAACTGCAAACGGCGGCTTGTTGCAAACGTCGTTGAAATCCAGCGGCCGTGACACCACCTTCCCGTTTTCTCTTATCTCTCGTTTTTTTTTTTAGTTCCCACCTTTCAGCCCGCGGCACCTTTGCAATCGGTTCCGGTTGTTTCCGAACGCTGTCGCGTTGCGGTGGCATGCGTTGCCCCGCAATGCCATGTGGTACTGATGTTGGTTGCCGTGAAAAGCATGTGTACTCCTTTTATTCAGGGAGTTGGGTTGTCTGTGGTCATTAGCGGTACGGGCCACAGACTCAAACTTACCTCAGCAAAACATGCGGAGACAAAAAAGTGCATAAAAGCGGCTGGTGGACGACGACAAGATTTCATTTCAAACAAATATACGTGGCAGCCAGCACACACATTGCGAGCGACTCACAGGGACAAAGTTAAGGTGGGTCGCTTTTGACAGCTATACGATAAAAAACAACAAAAAAAAAGGATAGGGGGGGGGGGGAGGTAGACGCTTTCCTTATACTCGTCTCTGTTTTCTCTTCTTATTTTTTATTATTGTTTTGTTATGCCTCCAGCTTGTGAGCTCAAATTTTGGCGTCCCATGTCTACTTCCAGTCCTGTGCAGACCATAAAACCTTTCGTTTTGGTCCTTTGACGTTAGCCGCTGTACAGGCACTGGCGAATCTTCGTTGCACACGAACGTGATTGTCTTCTTGCAGTCTCCGTCATGTGGTCGTCACTTCTAATGAATACATAACTTGCAAGTGACGTCAGTTCCTGTCTTCCGTTCGCCATCACCGAGCACATACGTCTCAGTGACCGCGCTGTGTTTACGTGCGTGCGCGGATCGTTCGGCGTAGTGCGCGTGTTTTGATCGTTTGCCTTGCGCTTATGACGAACGAGAATCGTTCAGGACATGATGCAGCCTGCAGTGTCGTCAGTGGTGTCGCACGTAATGGTTGAAACAACTTCGCACGAGTCACCTACAGCGGCGCTCTTCGCCGCCTACATTTTGCGGCGCTCAAACTGCACAGATTTCGTCGCTGATTTCTGCATGAAACCATGGGCCAATAACATCTTTGGCGCCCAGTCGGGGTTCCTTTCACCGAAGAGCTAAGAGAGCCTCCCGAAAACCAAGGCGCGCTGTGTTAGTTCGGTGCTTCACGTTTTGACAAAAATTTACCTCGCGCATAACTCCGTGGTGATACACTCGGCGAAAACGTGAGGAGATTCGGAAGCATAACTTGCCTGTTATGAAGTGACGCCCGCACACACAAACGTTGTGCAACGTCTGAGGTCCTTCCTGTTTACGCGCGCATAAGCCATGTGCTCCGCTTCTCGGACAGCTCTTTCGTGCGGTACATCGCACGGGTTTGTAATCACGTTTGGCAAACAGTATGTCCCCCGATTCTGGTCTTTTTTTTTATTATTGATTTACGCACTTCTCGTGCAGCAGCCAAATATCGCACAAATCGCCGTTGCGATGTGTAGCGTTGACGGGAATTACGAGAACCGCACAGCTTGAGTCGGTGTCGTCTGCTGCCATGTGCTCGGTAATGGCGGCGCATGTCGCGAAATCGTATCCCAGAGTTCCGCGGTGTGACGCAGTTGCAAGTTATGTATATATAATTCCGCAGCCTTTTCAACAAAGTTACGAGGAGGGCGTCACTATATTTGTAGAATCCGCTAGTATCAAGCATCCGAAGCTGAATTACTTTTCGGCACAGTACCATGTATCAGACATCATGAAAAAGATTCAACGTATGTTTTTACATGCACTTCCTGTGTATAAAGAACATGAACGTGTATTGCCAGATGTTTCAAATAAATACCTGTCAAGCATTTTCAGAAAGGTGCCGAAGAAATGTCACGGAAATCAATATGTTAAAATAACAAACGATGCATTCATTACACGCACATAAATATAACAACCACTTTTTCACACATTCAGCACATATATAATGTTGCTACGCGCATTGTGGAATATTCTTTCAGACACAAAGCAAAAAGTTAGTCCTGGAAAAAAAAAAAAGTGCCAGGAGCTCGGCACGTACACGGAAACTTAAGTGGCTATTTAACCAGATTACGCGAACCGACTCAACTGAATGCATGATATGTCGTGACTGCGATAGATGAGATGGAAAAAAACCGCTTGGAACAGCTGAGTGAGATCGCTGTTGCGACCATCACCAACTAATTTGCTGCGGCTGCTGCCCCAACGGAGCCGCCGGCACCCGTTTCCCCTTCCCCGCCCCGTCGCGCCGCAGCGGCCGCAACTGCAACTAGGACCAACACGCGCTCTCCCATAGAAAGGCGCCTGACGCGGCAGGCCGTACCGTGCGCTTTTTATCCACTTCCAGAGCACCATGAGCAGGTCGACCCCGCAGCAGGGGCGAAGGCAGAAATTTTTTTCGGGGGGAGGGGGTTCGGCAGGGGTGGTGTCAGAGGAGGTTGGCTTGCCGAGGCTAGCGGAATCACGTGACGCTCCCGCCTAGTTTTTCAAGCAAAGCTTGTGTTGGTTAACTTGCGTCGGCGTTGTAGTAGTTGTCACGCCGACATACGAGTTGCCCCTAGAACAGAGCACGTGCGGGAATAGACCTGTTGGCCGGGTATCCAGCAGCGCTACCGCCGGATGGTGACGTGTGACTCGCGCAGAGGGAAAGGGAAGGAAAGGGGGTTCGCGCGCGCTCGGCAGTGCTAAAGTGGCTAGCAGGGTTTCTTTTGCCTCAGATCTCCCTACCACTGAGACCGGGGCCCTTGCCACCCCTATCATTGCTGCCGGCCTGCTGCTCTTCGTACTGATGACCTCTGTGCCTCCACACCTCTAACCTTCCCTCTCCTGTCCACTGTCATCCCATCTCCCCATCCCGCTGGCGCTGCGCCGTGCTCCCGACCGGGCTGCAGAAATTAGGCGCCTTTTCCTTTTCAAACCACTACCACCACCAGATCTCTCTCCGATATGGTATGGCACGGCCGCGCGTTCCGCCGAGGAGCAGGTGGCGTTTAGTCAGCAGTACGAACTCTCCCGAGGAAAGGACTCGTCGCCGACGTGCAGGCACCATCGTGACGGCTGCTCATACGTCAACGAAGAGCTGCGGATCCCGAGTTGAGGGAGCACGAAGCCCGATGCGACGGCCAAGTTTCAACAAGACTTTCTTACCACGAATTTCGGGGCCAGCTGCAATGTGCGTTACCAGTTGTGGTTTCATCACAATGTTTTGAACGACAGTGCGATTCGTTCCGAAAAACGACGACTCGACACGTTTGAAGTTTCTGAAGGAACCTGAAACGGTTTTTTGACATTTGGACAGCGTTTAGCCTACAGCTTCATCAAATCATTCGCGCCCTAAATTAAGCGGCGCACCTTGAGTCAAGGAAGCTAGGGACAATTATATGTTGCCTTCCTTCTCAGCTCTGCCTTTCCTCAACTCGTCGAACGCGCAGCTGCTCGAGGGGTTGAGCTGCGCTACCCTCTCCGTGGCCTCCGCAATCAACTCCGTCGCGTGCCGTTGGGCAGCGGAGACAAAACGTCATAGGCATGCGCAGGGTCCTCCATTAGGGAGGGGGGGGGGGGCAAGTTTTACCGCAGCGCCTCCTCCCCGTTGGTCGAGCCCGAAAGAACACAAGGTCCGCAATAGATGCAAGAATGAACTGATGCCGTGCTTTTCACAACCGCCTGCCATTGGTCGCTGGCTTTCCTGGGTAAAAGTGGGAAGTAAACAGCTCTTGGAATGCAACGTCGAGGTCCCTCTGCCGCTCTTATCGTCAAAAAACTTGCGTGGCCTTAACCCCGCACATTCAACAATGACGTGACTGGCCCGACTGGGTAAAGGTATGAGGTAGAATTGGCGCCCTCTTTTAGATGTTTATTGAGGACGGCCGCCCCCCGCCCCCACCCCCCACCCCTCACCCGCCTTCCCTGTGCGCCCGCCTATGCGTAGTGGATCGCGTCCGTCAGTTACCGCTACTCTACCAGCCGTTATTATTTTAATCTCCTGTAAGCCGAGAATCTACAAACGCCAAGAAGTATGCGGACAAACAAAAAGTATTTGAGAACGATCACCAATAAGCGTAAACTCGGGCAATGTGGTTGTGTCTTCAGGGGTGAGGTTACAGCGTTGCAGACACGTAGATCCTGCCGTTGATCGGATAGCGAGAGCCAGACGCTCACTGCACCGACGAGCTGACGCGACTCCGCTCGCCAGTTGCCTTACACGGTGTCGCAGTTTTACAGGTCACCAATATCGGAATAAACACAGTCGCGCACCTCAGGTCAACACGGAGCACGTTGCAACACAAGTAGACGACGCTCGTTGTGCACCGGAGTTTCAGTGAGGTAGGCTAGACATATCCAATCAAATCGGTCTCCGGTGTTACGTATGATGGAACAATGCTGCATAGAATAGAAGAGGGAAGTTGAAAACTCGTTCAGCTGCGATATGTAGCGATTCGGATGTTTAAAGTCTTCTAATAAATTCCACACTTGACGCAGAGAGCTTAAATAATTAGCTAGGGTCCCTAAACCACCTCCGATAATTTTGAACATTTCAAGTAAACGCGCGCATCGAGTTCAGAAGGCCGTCACGATCAACAATGCCAAACGCGGCAGCGATACGAGCCGCGGCTCGTAGAGCTTCCATATTCCGAGAAACAATGCCTTCTCCTCTCCGGAACTTTCGGCAATCATCAGCCCCCAGCGTTCGCCGTGACGTCAACATTCTTGTCTGCTCGGCATCCACAAAACCTGTTTGTCTGCGCGCAGATAGGTGCGCTCACCGCTCTTCCTCCTCGCGCGGTGAGGATGAGCACTCGGCCAAGACGGTAGACGAACGTAGCATAGCGAAGGAAAGAGCGAAACAAGTGAGGGACTCTTTTGTATCATCAAACGCGTGTAACTCCGCTATCACGGCACCGTTTCGAAAAATTCTCACGTCTACGTGTTCGTTGTAGACTCGTGCACAACTGCAACACAACAACTAAATTTCGACCTCTGGGTGTGTTTTGACGTCAGTCGAGTGGCCTGCTTGCGTGCTCACAAGCTACTGATGCCTGCGCATGCACCAAGAGATAGCGTGTGTATACATACAGACCACAGTATCATGTGGGCGGCATATTCTGCGTTGTACTTCTTGTGTTTAGGGGCCCTATAAATGATCCTTACAGAGAGCCTAAAGGATCCTTAGAATATGCTTTACCGGCTCAATGCGTTTGTACAAAATCGTGAAAACTGTTTCAGGGTACAAGCTTCGCTTACTCCCATTTTCTCAACAAGGAAGTGCTTGTAATTTTTTCCTTGCTCGCTTGTGGCCACACCCCGCTCAATACCGCCGGCAGGGGCGTAGCCAAGGGGGGGGGGGGGTTCAACCCCCCCCCGAAATTTTTCAGTTTTGCTTGCGTATATAGGCACGCACACATACGAACGCACGCACGAACATACATAAAGTATGGTTGAACCCCCCCCCCGAAAAATATTTCTGGCTACGCCCCTGACCGCCGGACATATTCAATAAAGTTTTTACTCACTCCAAACAGGGAAGTCGGACACCCCCCCCCCCACCCCCCTATACGGAAATAAATTTCTTGCTACAACCTGGCTGCGCTGTACCCAACGTTTCCAAGTTCAATGTACCCAAGCCCCGCCACGGTGGTCTAGTGGTTATGGCGCTCGACTGCTGATCGAAGGTCGCGGGATCGAATCCCGGCCGCGGCGGGTGCATTTTCGATGGAGGCGAAAATGTTTGAGGCCCGTGTACTTAGATTTAGGTGCACATAAAAGAACCCCAGGTGGTCGAAATTTCCGGAGCCCTCCACTACGGCGTCTCTCATAATCATATCGTGGTTTTGGGACGTTAAACCCCAGATATTATTATTATTATTAGTCAATGTACCGAACGTACCCAAGTTCTATGAACGTTGGCTGTACCTACTTTACTTGGAAACACGATCGCTTAGCTAAACAAGGACTACGAAATGACAAGAACAAGCTCATGTAACATGAATCAAGAACTTGCCTACTAATCAGCCATTCTGTACCTGCGATACTTAGTATGTGAACCAACTCGCCAAAATCTGTTGATATTTTCAGACAGCCATTGGCCAGAACTAAAGAACTATAGCGGTTTTTTTTAAATGACTATAGTGGCTATGTGCTCCAGCTTTTTATATGAAAATGCCAAACGAAGGAGATATCGTGCGCTCCGTGAGAGGCAGAGGTGCAGCGGTAAGCGTAAAATATTTTTCTGAAGTTGCCTGACGATCTTTACCAAATATGTGCGCCAATGAGCTTTTACTCTCGTTTCTAAAAACAGCTATAGTGACCCTTGATAAAACTGTGAACATAATTTGTATTCATTTGTTTCAAATAGCATTCGCGGCATGCATGTGCATATACTTTGGGGGATTCGTAAGATGGTTCGACCGCTGTCCGGCATTACTTTTCTGTGAGCTAAAGGTCACGTGGAGTGCTGCAATGTGGAGTATCATACGCGTGATTTCATTTCGCTGGCGTTCCAATTTTCCGCATTCTTTCCAAAATTTCCGGAAAAAGAGCTGTTTTACAGCCGCTCTTTTTTTAAGCGTGCAGAAGCTAAAGTGACCATATTCCGCGGACTCCAGAGCGGGGATGGGGGTTGGCGGTGCGGAATGACGGAGGGAAGAACATGTCATGCAGTTCATACAGGAAAGGAACGGAAACTTTCTTGTCAAATCAATGAGACTTGAGTCCGGCGTCTTCTTAGTGGGCCTGGGCACCCACCGCGGACGCGGTTCTGAGACCTTGTCTCGAAGCGGCTTCCTCGGCACGCTGGACGGCCCAGAGTTGTGCTGTCAGGTTCGAGCTGAGCAGTACACGGTTCACTGCCTTCCTTCATTAAGGTGGTCAGTGAACAGGCAGCTGTGTTTTGGATGCAGTTCATACAGAAAATTCCACTTTTAAAAGCGGAGGTGTTTTAGGCTTGGAGTAAGGCCGTGTAGTGTACGCAAGAACTCGGGCCTCACTACCGAGTACAGAAGGTGCGAGCGAAAGCGAAGATATCAGAGGGAGAGAGCGGAGTGAAGAGGAGGGATGAAGAGCGGTGGAGAAGGAGGTTGGAGCGTAGGATGGGAGAGAGTAAAGCCTAGTAAAACGAGGAGTGTTGAGGCAAGGAGGAGAAAGCTCTACTCGGCGAAGAGGAGAGGAAGAAGAAGGAGAGGAGATGGAAAGTGGAGAGGAGTAGGAGACCAATTAAAGAAACACAATAAAATTTCGACGCGGGATTCTAACCCGGGTACTTATACTGCCCGAAGGCGAGCGTCGTAATCACTCGGCTATTCAGGCGCGTTAGCTGAACAAGCATTTATGGGAACCATATGATTGCGTTGCTATGGGCGACAGAAGAGGAAAAAGATAGAAAGAGAAAGAAAGACAGAAAGAAAGAGAAACAGAAAGAGAAAGAAATAGAGATAGATAGAGAAAGAGATAGAAAGAAAGCAGAGCATAGCCATGTATAGTATCGTATAGCGAAGGGGTGTGGTGGTCATGCTAGCTGACCGCGAGTGCGAAACACCGTCCCGCAAGCAGGTTGGCGGGACAGCGGTAGCCCAGCCGCAAAACCGGGACATGTTCCGCCTAAATCGGGACGTCTGGTCAGTGAGCAGACCAGGGGCGTAGCCAGAAATTTTTTTTCGGGGGGGGGGGGGGTTCAACCATACTTGATGTGTGTTCGTGCGTGCGTTTGTATGTGTGCGTAAGCTAAATTGAAGATTTTCGGGTGGTGGGGTTTGGACACTCCCCCCCCCCCCTCCCCACCTGACTACGCCCCTGGAGCACACATATATACATTTTCTTGTTTCCTTGCAAGCAGACCCGAACGGGACATGGGAGAGCTATCACGCCGCCATCGGCGTAGCCACATGGGAAAAGGGGAGGGGGTTAAACCCAAGGAGGTTTTTTCAACCTCCTTGGTTAAACCTCATCCCCCTCCGAAAATTTTCAATTTTGCCTGTGTTGTATGCACGCACGAACATACGTTTAGAATTTGGCTGGACCCTCTCCCCTCACCCTCGAAAAGATTTCTAGCTACGCCCTTGCACGCCGCGGGGCGGTAACAGCCCATAGACTCTGGTAACACCAGCCAAACTATGGCTACCATAGTTCAGCCACCATAGCTGAACCCCATAGAGTTTATGCTGAACCCCTAGCTGAACAGTCGATAGAAAAACGTGCCACCCGAGAGACTAAAGTCAAAATTTGCCGCCAACTGAACGAGCCTGCAGACGTATCCACATCCGATAACTAGCCATATCCACATCCAGCCGCTGTTTATGGGATATTTTTGTTTTGTTGTTCGCCCGCTGCGCTGCTACAGCCGCTACAGCGGTAAAGAGTCACGTAAATGATGCGGATGTGCCCTGTTAGCACCCGCTACTACTTGCAGTAAGGCACTCTTGATCAGCTGCTTGTGCAATGGGTGCGTATTCTTTACGAAAGTGGCAGAAAACTATTGATTTTGGTTATCAGCTGTTGCGAAGTGGCATAGGCAGTTGACAGCCCTGGGAAGGGCGTGACAGCGTGCGCGAGCTCTTTCCTACCAATTGGAGTGGAGAATTCATATGCAAAAGTTTGAAGACGAGCCTGCTCTGAAGTTGCCTATGTGCTCATAGAATATGGAAATTTTTTTTTTTCGCCCCCTTTTTTATGTCTAGTTATCATTGCTTAGTTATTGCTTCAACCATTTTCTTCTCACTCGCATGCCTTATGAATCGCATGGAAGCGTTCGTCATGTACTTTCTGGCGTAGCATTTCTGCCCGTAACACGACTGCATTGTTTTCAGAAAACATTACAGAAATACTCGACGGACTTAAGCTTGGCGTTAGCGGAGAGCAAAAAGCGGTCGATGCCGATTTATGTCTTCGCCTGAAGAGTCTCTTGGCACTCCTCACAGCTGATGGTAAGAGTTCTCTCGCTCCAGCACAATGCAGCGTTTGTTTTTCGCTGAAAGACCGTGTTAAACTGAGTAGTGACGCACCTTCGTGACTGAGGGATCTACGTTGGGCTAGTTGGTGTTGCATATTAGGAAGTGAATACCAGCGCTAACGACACAGACAGAGTGAAAACGACACCGCGAGTTCTGTGTGTTGTGTGCATGCCTGCTTTTGTAGCTGTATTTTGTATAGTGTGCAGTTTAGTATCTAACTGTTATGTATAAATTCGTCTGTGTTGTGCAGAGCAACCTTCTAACTCGGAACCTAACAGGCAGCAGGTGTGTGAGTGTCTCTTGAAGAGTACGTTTGTCAGCTCCACAAAAGATCTTCTCAAGTCTTCCTCAGCCATCACTGAAGAAACTTTGACTCTGCTTGTTCAAGTGATAGCCGAAGCGGCCAAATATGGTTGGTTTGGCTTTCTTATATGCTTGATATAAAAAGAATACAGACGGAGTGATTGACAAATAATGCAGTTGTGTTTCACCAAATATCTGTCTTCAGAATTTACATTTTCATTTAGGTTTTTTGCCACCTACTGAATTTCACTGGATGGGATGGCGGCTCCTAATAAAGCACCTGTCTGCATTTTCTTGTAGTTTTTTTTTTTTTTCGTTTAATGAAACGCTCGGCCATTGCACCTGCCTGGTGTACCAGACAAGGACGTGATGTGAGAAGTATTCACAAGCGCAAGGGCGTCCGCAGAACTTTTTGCAGGGGGTGCATACGCAGGGGGGGGGGGGGGGATTCAGCACTGGCAGCGTTTATTTAACTGCCGTGACATGACAGGCAAGATTAGTCAGTAGTTTGTAAGTTGCGAAATTGAATGGCAAACCTGCAGGCCAGGACCTGAGTGTGCTAATCCAGCTGTGTAGCTTATCGCAACTGCATAGAAAAATATTATCCGAAATTCCAAGGGGGGGCAGCTGCCCCCCCTTGCACCCCCCTCCGGACGCCCATGCACAAGCGTGGTAACCTCGCATGACAAATGTAGATTACTGCATTGAGTGTTGCTAATTGCATCATAGTTTGGTGTCTGCAGGACTTTTGTTCATGCTTTCTTGTAGATGTCACAGGATTCTGGGGAAGCAGTATAATGGCTCTAGTTTCTAGCAGGTGCCTGAACATTTTGCGGTGCAGAGGAGTACGAGACCCTGCAATGCAACTTTCCTTTTCCGCAAAATTTATATTTATTGGTGGTATGGTCAGTCCTCATTGCAATTGCTGTTTGCAGCATAGCACGTGACGTGTATGCTTCTGTAAATTCCTGTACTTCATGTCTGAAGCAGCTCATGGCAGCCATTCAAGTAAATATAACGAAATCTAAAGGGCACAAAGCATCTATGGAAGGCCTACAAAGGTATTGAGTTTCAGTATTGAGGTTTTTCTAAAAGCCAAATATGGGCTAGCAAATGTTGAATAACGCCAAACATTTGCGACAAGAACAGGCTCTGCCACCATTGTGCATAAAATTTCTTTCGCGGTGCAACAAAGCAGCCCTGTATGTTTTGCAACTCACTGATATCCCTGTTTCTAAATTGAAATATAATCGAGTTACTTGTTGAAATCACTAAATTTTAATCATCCATTGGTTTCACAAGCATTGTAACACGACTTATGTAAATTAAGCTGGGGGAATTTTTTTGCAAAGTTTTCTTGCATTTGAAGAGCATAATACTGTGGAGACTATTAAGCTGTACTGTCCACATTAATTGCCCTCTAGCATTGATTGGTACACAGCTTAGTAGAAAAAATATTTTGTATGAAGTTTTAAAACACTTGCACACTATAAAAATGAAAAAAAAAGGAACTACTTTAGAAAATTATTTTCAGGACTTGGCAGTTTTCCTAAAACACTTTCTTTACAAGTGGAACTTTGAAATAGTAACACATCTGTCAGATATGTGAAAATTAATCTGAAAATTGTAGTTATGTAAATAAATGTCTGCCTATTTCATTATTTGCATAAATCAAGTAGAAGTGATTTCTCTAATACAGTTGTATGCTTTGTGGCATCCTTTTTCTGGAGAATTGCACATATGCAATAGCATAATGATGCTTTGAGCATGCCCAGCGTTATTCTTTATAAGCCTAGAAAAATAATCTATTCGAGAGTACAGTAATTTTTGTTATTAATGTCTGAATTTGAGAAACTCAATTCACTGAAAATAGCCTTTGGTGACCACAGGAGCAGTGATGATGATGATGAATTAACTTTATTGATTGCCCTGCGAATTGGTGGGATGGGCCTGGATCCCGCCTAGGCTTCGGCCAAGGGTTGCTGGCCCTTGGCGGCTTCCTCGGCTCGCTGGACGGCCCAGAGCTGTTGCTCCAGGTCCGAGCTGAGCAACGCAGACTCCCAGCGCGCGCGGAGGCTGTCGCTGTTTAAGGCTGCATCACAGCTATTGTTTATCAGTGTTATCTTTTTTTTTTTTTAATGCACAAAATTACTTTTTGTGAGCTAAATTCAATAATGCATTAATGTGGTCATAATTGGAGATGGTGACCTGCGCTGTCTGTTTTCTTTTATCTAGATGCACCTGTATGCAACTTCAATCTTCACTTTATACACTGGTAGCATTTTTTTTCTCTTATTTTTTTTATATGCCTACAGAAGTGTACAGGACGTTTAACCATTTTGTTAGGGTTCACAACATGAGAACACTTGCTCATATCCCCTAACAGAGCCTCTGAGAAAACAGTTCACAGACGCAGCAGTTGTGGATCCTCTCCTGGGACTTGTATCTCATAAGAACTATGCAGTCGGTGCTCCAAGCTTGCCGGGCTCTTGGAAACATCTGTTATGATAATGGTAAGTGTAATATCTTAGGTTCAAAAATGTGGTTGTGACCCTTGTCGATAGAAAAAAAAAAGAAAACTTTGGCACTGAAAGGAGATAGTTTATATGTATGTATACATTGAGCATAACATATGTCCTTCATCTTCTTTACCTGTATATACTCAACTCTGTCAGTGTCATATTTGTTCAGAGTGTAGCCCATCCTAAAAAGGCATTGAGGTAATGGCTGTCTTACAAATGACTATATATGCAAGAGTACAGACAAAATGGAAACAAATTTCAGCAGCACTACATCAAGTACAGACCTGGCATGGCTGAAATTGATTTAAAGGTCTAGGATAAGATTTTGCATGCATTTAATATTTGTATCAAGGCAAGTTCGTCAGAACAACCTCGTTTAAGGGGAGAGGTGGGTCTTGAGAAAAGTTTTTTTATTAGTTAGGTTAACTGAATGACATTCAGTACACTTATTCAGTTTTTCTTGCAGATTCCGAATCTTCAAGCAGATTTTTATTATCTGCATTAGAACAAAAGATATGCAATTCCTGAGAGGATATTTCTTACGGCACATTTTAGCAACTTCGCTTTGTCAAACACAAAAACAAAGTATATGGCAACACTGCCAGAGAGCTCGTCTAGCCGATGATGCTAATTTTATTGTTTTCATCGAACTTTGAATGCAAAATAAATGCATGCAAATATAAGTGAAAATTTTTTTCTGCACACATTTTATGATTATCGAGAATTATCATTTGGTAAACAAGATTATAAGAAAATAAATAGCATCATCGGCTAGATCAGCTTTCTGGCCATCTTGCCACATACTTTGCTTTTGTGTTTGATGAAAAGTAGTTGCCAAAAATCCCCGTAAGAAATGTGCTAGAAAACGTTGTCGAAATAGCATATCTTTTGTTCTGATGCAGCTATTAAAAATCTACTCACACATTTGGAATCTGCAGAAAAAACTGCATAAGTGTATTAAATTTCATTCTGTTCACCCAACTATTAAAAACATACTTTTCAAGACCCACGTCTCCCCTTAAGGCAACAACCTATGGAGTATTTCTGTAGTCCAAAGCGGTGTTTGGGGGGGGGGGTGGTCAGGAGGATGAAAAATCTGCATTCATTTCACTCGTATAGTCAAATCAAGTTGCTATAAAATGTAACCAGCAATGTGCAGACACTGAAAAGTTCATAAGAGAGAAGGCAACATTGCATTTGTCTCACAGGAGAAAGTTCAGCAAAAAAAAAAAAGTGAAAGTATAGACTACTCGGTCTTAAAATAGTGAATAACATGACAGTTCAGTAATAGTAAACTCTTTGAGAAATTAGACGTTGAATCTCTTGGTGAAAATTTATTTGCTTCTTGTGTATGAATATGCTCAACAGTGTTTGTGCTACATGTACTCATTTAGAGAGAGCAATTAAACTGAAAAGTGACATGCCAGTGCAGTAGTCAAACTGGTAACCAGCATCACGGAGGCAAAAAAATTGGTATGGCAGTGGAAACCTGACCCTCATCAACATCTTTCCATTTTGATAGGAGGAGGTAGAAGGGAATTTAATGAATACAGAGAAAAGAAAAGCAAGTTATTGACGTCCAAGATTGTTTTGGTTTTGTTACGTCTTAAAGGTCCCCTCACCAGGCCCCTCACCAGTTTTATTATACAATGGAAATTGTAAGGCACCTTCTCGGGAGTGTTTTACTGAAAGAATTTTATGATTGGTTCATTACTAGAGGAGCTAAAGAACAGAAGCTGTCCTGTTACCATGCCAGCAGGAATTTTGCTTAGGATAACAGAGAGCTGAGCTGGTTGGTAGTTATTTATGTTAAAAGACTGGGCGTGCAAGCACACAACACAAACGTGCTTGTGTTGTCTTGACTTTTCTCTTGTGTCTATGTTTGCATGCAAAGTTAAACATAGAGGCATTTTGCACAGGGACATTAGTGTGTATGACATTGACCTTCACTGAAGCACGGTTCCCTCAAGAGAAATGGGGTACAACCTTGTGTTTGAAATTTTGGCTGCTTTTGTGCTGCACAAATGTTCCCTACTTTGCGGATACAATCACCACCACATGAGCTCTGTGCTGTGCTTGTTTGTTGGCAATGCTCAAGCCTGGTAAGGGACCCTTTAATAAAGCAAGCTTATATTTTGAAAATTATAGAAGTTATTTTTAATTATGCTTATTGTTTTTCTGAAAGCTGTTTATTCATTTCTTTGGCCGTCATTATTAAAACCGTTTGCACCCCTGCAAAGTTATAAAGGAGTCCTGACACAAAAATTTTAACACAATTTAACTGCTACATCGTACTGCTGGGAGCACATAGGTGTCATCTGTACAATGTCAGCCACAAATTCAGCCTAAAACATATTTTAATTGAGTTTTGAAGTTTGTCCTAGCATCATATTGGAAAGTGAAGGACCTATTGATGTAGTCATCACGCGGGGTCTGCTTTGTCAACAATGTATGTGACGAGTTTTGGCCAGGTTACCGAAGACGTGTGGGTGATATGCAACGCTGGTAGCGACACCTGATTATTCAGAGCCTAAGCAGAGAGCCGCAAACCTAACATTGCAGCGACTTATCCGCTTACCAACTTTGTGTAAAGCATCGACAGTGATGTAATAATCAACTCACAGTATTCTCATTATTTTCTTTCAGCAAGAACACAGAAGTGACTGAAAATAAGAAAAAGTTCTAGTATCTTGTAGTTAGATGAATCGCCACAAGATGTCTCTGCTGGCTCCACCGTTGTATGCTGCTGCCATCAGTGGCTCCGGTAACAGGTATCCACAAGCGTTGGGAAGTCTACGGACAAACTAAAGTTCTCTACTGCTGGGATTGTACTGTGTAGTGGACATATAACTGTTCAGGCATTCTCCATCACATGGCGTTGTCCGCATTGACACGTGTGATTAGTGCAGTTCCACATCCTGCTGAATGAACTTCGACGTGTGCGCCGCATGTACGGGGGATTTGTATACCTTTAAAACTCAGCGTTGCTTGATCTGAGTATGAGTCAGTAAAACGTTACATCACGCCACTTACATGTTGCGCATAAACACTTACAGAGCCCACAAAAGCAGGCAAACGTATCGCAGCAAATTGCCATGAAGTGCGATTTCAGTGGCCGGTGTGTTCCATTTAAAGGTTGCGCCAATATTGTGATGTCACTGCTTCTATCGTCAGTTCTCGACATTCTGCTTTACAAATGATCAAAACAAAAATGGCTCAGCATATCTAATACTGCGGTTGCTCCAAGGCTCACGGAAATCGTCTCATCTGTTGGATGACGACGACGACAAGAACAAAATCGCAGCCACTGGCAAGTTTCGTGCAGTGAACCAAACTTTTCTAACTGATATTTATACTCTTCCCGGCTCCCTCGCCAATCGACATACTAGATAAGTGCCGTCGCTTGACGGTCGAAGAAACGATTAAATACTTGCAGCACTCAACATAACAGACGAAACAGCAGCACTGACGACATGGCAGAAGGTGGCCAGTGACATCACTAGTATTCGTGGTCACATGATAGTATTTGTTAACGAGCAGCGTAGAGTTTCTCGCAATAATATCTAGAGGGAAATCTGGCGCCACCGTTGCCGCGATGGGAATGACGGTATATGTGTCTGCTAGGCTTGTGTTGGGCTGGTGTTGAGCGAGGCTTCGGCTAAAAAGCGGATACGATTGTGGAAATAAAGCTACTCTAAAACAAAACTTTTATAAATAGATCTCATTCACGTTCATTATATTCTAAAATAAAAGTCTACCCACCTGTACGGCATAACCAAACAACGAAAAAAAGAAACGGACGACTGAGCAGTCGCAGAGTGAATGCTGGCTTTATCATCTGCCTTCCAAGTTTAGCGGCCATTCGTTACTTTTTACGCTTCATAAAATTTTATATCGATGTATAAGTTTCCAAAGTTAAGTAAAACTCGTTTCTGTGTAATGATGAAAAAGAAATAGCTTACAACGTGCTCCTTCAGTACGAAATGAACCACTTTGACTCAAGGAACGCGTTGAAGCCAGGCTCGTCTTCGGGTAGTCCGGGCTCTTTGTAAGCGATACCAATCCGAGCCAAATCCGAAGCTCACATATACCGTCATTCCCATGCATACAACAGCTCACTAGCGCCAGATTTCCCACTAGGTAATTGTGAGAAACTCTATGACGAGCAGGCTGAGTATGTCACGGGCTGCCAAGTACTCTTTGCTATCGAAACTGCCACTGCTCGTAATATACGAGTATATAATAAAACATTCGTCTTGCGCTAGAGCAAATGAATTGCTTTGCCATGTTTAATGAGTCAGTAGCCATTTTTGTCATGACCCTTGCACAATAATTTTAAGAATTGGAACTAGGTATGAGTGAATGTCACTTTTTTGGTTTGAAATAAAGTGGAAGCAGCCTTGAATAGTATGAAGATTTGAATAGCAGTAGGGTGCAAGTTATAAGTGGTGCAATATGTTACAATTTAAAAATTACTGTACTTAGTGCATATAGGCCGATATAACACGCTTTTAAACTTGAAAAAAATATGTACATTTAACCTTGAAGTGTGGCTTCGCGGCAGTGCAGATTTCCACTGGATGGGTTGTTTCACGGCACAGCAACCAGACGCTGCAGTGAAACCACGTTTACAGGTGGTTATGTGGGGTCAAATGTATTCGTTCATTTCGAATACTTCGAAATTTCGAATAATCTAAATTCGTATCAAAGCGAATTCGAATGCTGTAATATTCGTTCGAATATTCGAAACGCCCGAATATTCACCCATCCCTAGTGTAGATAGATTTCAGCGAACTTTAGAAAACCTCATAAAGTTAAAAAGCCTGGAGACCTCCACCATTGCATCTCTTAAAGCCTCGGTGTTATTTTGGGATTTTAAGCTCTGTGAACTTATTCTGCAGTCCTTATTGCCTCTACTTTTGTTGATTGATCTCATAGTGGTGTTGTGACAGCTACAGCTATACATAAAGGAAAATCTGTTGATTCAAGTATTTCAGTTAAACATGTTCGCTTGTTCATCCAAGAAGCCCCACAGTTCCTCACAAACTATTTTACTAGATAAGTAAACTGCCACAGCAGATGTTTCTCTATTGCAAGAGTAGTGTGCTACATGTAATAAAATAATCTCTCAAATGAAGTGGGTCTGCAGGTTGTAATGTCTACTTTCATTTGTAGCCTGAACTTCCACACTGTTTCAAGATATCAGTTATTATAAAATGTTCAGGTAAATTCAATGATTTTTTGTTCATTTATAGGTGCATATATTGTGTATCCAGTGTCTTGTCAATGCTGCTTTGTTTTCAGGGACGCATAGTGATGGTGTTATCCTGTGGTGTGATTTTTTATGTATGACCAAGTCTGTGTAAATACTTTGTCCTTTGTGTTTCAGATGATGGCAGGGACCTTGTTCGAGCTAAACAAGGTGTAGAGCAGCTGCTGCAGCTTCTTCAAAATGTTCTTGAAGTTGACTCTGCACCAAAAGATCTGCATACTGTTGTTTCAGGATGCCTCCTAAACTTGACAGATATGCAAGGTGACTACTTTTAACCATTAAATGCATATTTTATGTTGTGTGCTTGCAAGTTTTAAGGACAACTTTTTAGCTTTCCCCATTGAACAGCTATATGCAGGGGTAGCTGTATAACCTCTGCAGTTACCCCTGCATGACCTTGTAGAAATAAAGCTGAAGAAAAAAACTTCATGGAGCATGCTTCCTAGAGTGTGTTACCTCAGAGCCGCCCTGGTGTAGGAACAGCTGTCTTTGCATTGCAGTGCTGACCCTCACATCACATGGTCGAATGTGCAGCTGCTTTATAACAACTTGTGGAGATGAAACTGACAATAAAATTTACAACACAGAAAATGCAAGGCTGATGAAAGAGTAGATAGATGCACAGTGAGTGCTCACTTCAGTCATGGTTGTTGTATTTGTTGTAAGAATAAATTTTTTGCACGTCAGCACTGTGCACATCTACTCTCCTGTCAGTCTTGTGTTTTCTTGCTTTGTGTTTTTTTTATTATACGTCACCAACAAGACTACCCTCCAATCCTCCTAGATGAAATCTGCTTCCCTAGGCTTATAAAAAAGTGCGAAATTGCAACAAGCCCAGAGAGTCTGAAAAACATTGCAGCCATCTCATCATAATGTGCTATGAAAGTTGCACTTTGTCACACTGGTTTATGTTGGTGCCATTTCAGAAATACAAGAGGATGCTCTCCGTTTGGGTGTCATTGATATCTTGCTCAAGTACCTCCAAAAGTATTCGGATGTTGAAGATGTCGTCATGCACTGCGTCTTGGTGCTCAACGGCATTGCAGATTCAGGTAATGCTAAAACATTCAGCCCTGTATGTACTTCTTTAGTCAGAAGAAAGTACAACTGCCTTTGTTCAGTCAGCATTGTCGTCCATTTTTCAAACACAAACACAATCTGTTTCTTTTTCTCCTTTCATTATATGGCACTCAAAAAAAAAAAATCTTGGAGGACACTTGAGCTTTGCCTTCAAGAGTGGGATGCATAATTGGGGCCCATTTGCATCATCATCTCATTTGCTTGCCACGCTTCTCTTTTCGGTGGACACCTCAGCTGTGCTGCGAGGAATGGAACGTCTGTGCGCATTCCATTCCTCAAACGTCTGTAACACTGACCGTTTTAAAAGGCCAGTAAACAGGCTCAGACTTTTTTTTTTACATCTCCCAAACAAGCTCGCTAATTCGCACAGAAGGCTGCAACGATCACATTTCGTGAATATTGCAGCATCTGTGTGCTGCGCAGATGCTGCATTTTAAAAAAACAATTTCTGCATCCCCTTTCCAGCGGCTGTCCAGTATTCTTCGCCTGCAAAGTGACGTAATGTTGCCAATGGGCAACATGACGTAGTACCGACTTTGTCGATTGGTCCTCTTACTACGAAGTGGTGTCTTGGCCCTGCGATGATGCAGTTTTTGGCTGTGCAGTTATCACGTATTTGTTTACCTCGCCAGTGCCTCACACCACGCTTCCTCACCGCGCCGCTTAGACACGAGCGACACATGCTCGCTTGTTGGCTGCGCGCCGATGACGTAATCGCTGACGTCGTGTCACGTTGCCGATGTGGGCGTAATCATGAAGATGGACTGTGCCTACCCCTCTTCAAGGCAGAAAAGGGTGGTGGGGCAGAGCGAGAAACTGAAACCAGCTGAAATTGTTGTTCTATCCCCTTTAACTTCATTATTACGCCACTTATTCGCTAAATTCTTCTGGCAGCACATTCAGATTGTACAAGTGCGAAGTTATCTCTTCATTGCAAATTTTGGACCTTTAAACCCATTGTAACTAACCTTCTTAATCTGCCTGTATTTCGCTCATGTAGAGCTTTGTGGCGCTGCTTCTAAACGCATGTTTCCTGCTCCCATATGGATAATTCCTGCTTCAAGCCTTCTCCAAAGCGGCACATTTACTGTTTCCCAGAGCTGCTCCAAAATATCATTGGCTGCTTCCATCACTGTGGAAACTACATAGAGGAAGATGCCAAGGGGGCAAGAAGTTATATCAATCTGAGCCACAACTTCTAACCCTTTTTTTTTTTCATTTCTTTCTTTGAATGTGTTGGCCATCACTTCCGGTTCAGACAAGCATATGGCAGCACCCTGTGTTGGCTGCAGTGGCTGCACGTCTGTAGTGTACTATTCTTTAGAAGGCAGCAAAATTTCCACCTCGAAGGGAATAGGAGCCTGTACCATTGGGCACTATAGATTTATGTCATGAGCCGGATGCCATCTTGATGTTGGAGAACATGGCCAAAAACATGAGTGGGACTATTTCCTTAGTTGCTGAGGTAATTGAGTGCCATGCTTCAATCATCTGGGTAGGGCCTCTCCTGCCTTCTTACTAGGGGTTTGCAAATATCGTAAATTTCAAATACGAATGGAATATTTTTCTTATTCGAAGCATATTCGATTCAAGAAATGCATATTTGAATTTTCTCTAATATTCGACCACAGCCAAATATGCAGTCACGGAGGTGAATAATTGGGCAAGTAATAAATTACGAGTGCTACGCAGTCTTATTTTTAAAATGAAACATTGCTAACACGTACCCGTATGAAACTAATTACGGTTAAAATTTAATTCTGACAAATCCCCAACCACAGAGCCCAATATATTCCCTGCTGTCGCAGTGGTCATCCTTATGCCAACTGGTTTGCACGTACTACGAGCACAATTTGTCACCTGAAGGTTAACCGTTCCCCTGAACTACGTAGTGGTGTGGCCCACGCCACTATAGGCAGTTTCTGAATAGGGTACCCAAACCTTTGCGTCTGCAATTGCTTGCGTTTGTTGACACTGCACATGCGTCATATGCTCTCTTGGGTACTCACATTATTTTAACTCGAAATTGTTATGGCGGGGATTCCGAAATGAAGTTGTGTTGAAATTTCGCAGTGAATGAGAGGAGCCACACAGGTCAGCATGGAGGGGGCATTCTCGGGGATGAGGTTTTTCGTATCAGAACAGCAATCTCGCATATCAGCAAGTATGCTCAAGGAGCAAGGTAGCTATTTGGGCGAGTTGTTCGAACGTTTTCATAAAACAGCGCACACGCACAAATACAAAAGAAGGAGGTCGTGTCGTCGGTTCTTCCATCTTTTGTATTTGTGTGCGTGCGCTGTTTTATGATGATGACATACTCAGTGACTTGTTTCTTCTGAGATCATGCCCACTACCTTGACTCAAAGCATTCAGCCTGCTCAGAGAATTGGTACACTTTTCTTATCTCGAAAATCTGCTTATCTTGAAATTTTTCCTGGTTTTTACTACTCCGAGTTAACGAGGTATTACTGTAATTCACTTTTGAGCTAATACTGTCTTTTTATTGTTACTTTGGCTCGAAAATTTTTGCATGCAAATAAAAACTTTTATGAACCATTCTGGACCTTTTTTTTCGCTCCAGGACAGAAACGGAGCGGAACTTTTTTCAGCAGAATGAAACTAGAACCACTACGAAAAACATTTCGTTCCGACACGCTAGTGAGGGCTGCCACTGATGGGCACATCAGTATGACACAGCCCTATCAGGATAAGAATCTTAAAGGGGTACTGACACAAACTTGCACGGCCGAGATAGCTTGCAGGATCGATTCCGTGAACATGCGTGTATTATCTGCAAGATATCAACTGCGAATACAGCTTGGAAGGTATTTTAAATGAATTTTGAAGTTTGCTTGAACGATCGACACCCTCGCACTATCGACACCCTCAGAGGTGACCCTCGGGGACTTCTACTTCCCTCACGTGACCACACTGCAAGTTATCACGACGTCATAGCTGCCATGTTTTTTTTTGCCACGTTCGCTCCAGCAGCCTATTTTTCGGCGGCTGCTCGCGAACCGCGCGGAAGTGCGTCACAGTTCTGTGTGCTGACGTCATCGAGTGCTGCACCGTGCTAGGTGGTGTTAGTTGCACCTGGAGGCTTGTCGTTCTTGAAACCGAAACTGACACTGGTCGGTAATGAGGAGCTTGTAATTAATTATCTGTCATGCGCTGCAGCAAACGATGTGCCGTGTTATGACTAACAGGCCCCCAGCAACACACTGCAGCAAAAAAACACGAGGCCAGAATTTTTGTGTCAGTACTCCATTAAGCACTGCGCTATTGGAAGCATGCCACACGCTTTTAAGAAGCAGCAAATCAAGCGTACCGTGCTGCCATTTGCTCTCATGTCTTTCCTTGTGCGGGACCATGTAGTGCACTGCGGGGATGCATCACTTGCAGAAACAAAAGCAGCTTGCCCTCGCTCGTTGACCCATTGAGATACTTGCCACACTTGTGGCATCTGTACACGAACAAGAATGGAACAAATTCATGTTCAATTCGCTTTAACAAATATTAATATTCGCTTACCCCTACTTCTTAAATTGCAGCTGACTATAGTGCTATAAACTACTATATACACGACGCAGAAGGAGTGCTGCGCAACTGCTGTGCTAAAGTCTAGCTGAGCTACATAAGTGCTTAATGTGCATCTACTTTGTCCTGTGTTAATTTGACTGATGGATAGTACCATATCTACTCATGTATAAGCTGCACTTTTTTTGCACTCAGGTGCAGGTTATATATGTGCCAGTCTTATAGCCACACATTAACACACTCTAGTACCACTGCAACTACTGTGTAGCATAGTGGAATAACTTGTAACAGATTATGAACATTTTATTTGACTATCCATCGCCGCGTTTGCTTTCATCATTGTCAGACGAACTCGGCTCATCGGAACGTTCACCACTGTTGGACGAGTTCACTTCATTGGTGTGCTCCCAAAGCTGATCATCTTTTGTGCCATTCATTGCATTTGATAGTCTCATGACTAAAAAGCTCTTTCTGAAAAGCTGTTCCACTTGTTCGTGCTCGAAATTATGTGGCCTGCTACACAATGGTAGAGAGACCCTGTGAATGCAAAACGACAGACTCCACCTGAAAACAAAGGTGAAATGGTGCTGGCAAGTCGGCATTGCTGTGGAAAACGCAAGACAGGAGCAATGGAAGTGTCAGGTTGAGAAAGATCATGATGATGATGATTTGCGGCAAATGGCAAAAACTACCTGGCGCCATCTTGTAGCACGTTCCATAACTGTAGACCATCAGTGACTAGCGAAACGTTGCTTTTAGGCGACTTTTGTGTGTGTGTGTGTGTGTGTTTGTGTAACAAACACACACACAGTGTAGGCAGCTTTGTGTATGTGTGTTACACACACACAAAGCTGGCACACATGTTACATATTAGATTTTTGAATCCAGAAGTGGGGGGTGGGTGCTGGTTATACACTAGGGAGGCTTATACACGTGTAAATATGGTAGCCAAAGACAGATTGTGTATTTTGAAGCACTTTCAATTGGCTAAGCGTCAAGTGGTTTCTGCCAAGCCATCTAGATATGAGCCTGCAGAAAAGACGTGGCGTAAAGGGTAGGCTTACTGGTGGCTTCATGGTCATCGACCCTCGCGTTATAATCGAATCCCGAAATAACAATTTTTTCTTCCTGGACCCAATGAAGAGTCACCCTTCGCATTACAATCGAGTAAATACGGTGCTGTCGTAGCTGGCTCAGTACGAGACAAGTGACCAACTCCTGCACATAGTGTTTGAAGAGCAGGTGTGTAGTACTTGAGGTTTCACCTCACATGAATGTAAGAGAAAAGAAAACGTAAAGCAGGAGAGCATTGATCATGGCCAGAAGAGATGATATACTTTTTCGGTGTTTAAAAAAAATTAGCCATTGCCTGCATCAGGTAATGGCTGTGTACATTGCCTGCATACTGCAACTATACTGCATTGCCTGCAGTATAGTTTGCCAAGGCTAGACCAAGCGATTTTTTATGGTCTTTGACATGAAATTAAGTTGTCCGCTGCATGCATTGCATTAATATATGGCTTGCGTGTTCACAGGAGCTTTAACTGCAGATTCTCTGTGTTTTCTGACTATGTTAAAAAAATGTTGCAGGGCCCCTTTCATAGTTCTGTGTGCATTGCCGTCTCCTCTGTTCTGCGATGAATACAAATGCCGAACCTTGTGTATTTTTACCGGTTCTGAGTCCTCTGTGTGGATGGAATTCAGGCATAAGGCTACAATGGTTTACTGTGATTGGTAGCAATGTGTTAATGTTATGGCACCTTGAGACTCTGTGCAGTCGTTAACAAAAGATTTAAAACACGCTTGCAATAGGAAAAGGAAGTGCTGAATTTTTAGCGTGCAGCATTAAAATGAGATAAACTTATTCAGTAATGTAAGATGCACCTTTAAAATCAAAGCTTGCTTGCTTAATCTACAAAAAAAAGTTTAGTCTTTTGTGAGTTGCAATGTTCTGTAAATTTTTGGGCCTAAATATCAAGGGGGCCATATAAATTCATATGAAAAATCAGATGAGTTTCTCTGAACAAGCTGAAATGAGTACCATGACCTTTTTAATATAGTGTGGAAATGTTCAATTAGTTTTATTTGCATTCTTTGCACATTATACTTCCATGCATCTTTTAATAAATTGCAGGATTATCATATTTAATGTGTGTGTAGAGAGAAAATGTAGTCAAGTAAATGTCAGTGTTGCTGATTGCAGTGTTATATTGTGGTAAACAATGATAGTAACATTATAATACGTATTTCTGTTGTAATATGTATGGCTTGAAATTAAATGCCTGTTCTAGGTCCCCTGGAGATTTTAAATTTGAAAGGTACCCATGAATATGTATTAAAATTTAAAATACAAATTTTTGTTGTTTGGTATGCCAACATGTCCCCCAAAAATACATGTCACTGAATAATTTTGTAAGTAACTCAGTGAAAGCAAGAAGCCCAAATATGGTTATAGTGCTGCGCAAAATAAAACTGGTTGTCATGCTGATGTTGTATTTACTCTCTTATGCAAGCTTTAGCCTCACCATCAGATGCTATTTTTTTCTTTCCTGTAGACGATGGCCGTAAACGGCTTACCGAAAAACATACACTGTCCCTTCTGCTTAGTAATCTCGACAAAGTTTTCTCAGAAGAAGTGACGGAAGTTTTGCTCGAGTTGTTTGGAAATCTTGCTGAAAGTGGTGAGTATTTTATTTGCCACTCTGTAGTTTGTGTGCCACATACAACCTTTATGTGCTAATAAACTACAGTTTGTTTTCATTACTGTAAGGCAGGGGTCTCGATCTCACCTCAGCTAGCGGGCCGCAGTCACGAAATCCCGCAAGGGCCGGGACTGTGAAGAAGGTTGAAGGGGGGGGGGGGGGGGTGAACAAAATGTCATCTAACGCTGCCATAGAAAAGGATGAATTTCCCATATCTGATACATGGAACATTTCTGAAGGGGATTTGGCATTGGGATTCGAGAAACATATCGATAGTGATCTCCAGAATGACTCTCTGGACGCCGATTCTGAAACATAGAGATTTTGTTCTACGGTTATATTTGTAGGGGTTCGTGGCCGTCTGCTCCAGAGAAAGCCGTCGGAGACTGCTGCACAACTAGAACATCGTTTGTTAGCTAAAACAAAGTCGACTGTTAGGCAAAATTACCACAAAGCTACAGGCCCCTAACATTGGCCCCGGTGGGGCGCACGCCGCGTGCACGAACACTCCCTGCAACAATCTGTCGGCTACACCCCCATGGCTGCCCACGGTCTCTTCTCATATGTTCTTCCTGACACGTGGAACATGCGCACTGCCGTCGGATCATGCCTCGTGTCATAGCCATTGGGGGCGAGGGGGTTTATCGGCGGTGATTCCCACATGTGTCAACACACGGTGACCACATAAGGTACTTGAACAAAGCATTATTAATTGCAATAGGCATGTAAATAATGCGAGTACCATTTAGCAAAGTCACATACATTTTATTCCTTGTGAAGCCGCGGGCCGCTAGCAAAATGTCTGTGGGCCGCGTGTTTGAGACACCTGCTGTAAGGCCTCTGATTCTGTTGCACAATAAAAGAAATTTCCAGGGCAATGGATGGCACACTGTGAGAGCACCTCTTAAAAAGTGTGGACTTGAAACCTGGAGGCTTTACTCAGTGTCCTGAATGATGAGTTATTAAAGGCTTGAGAGCTTGCAAGCCATAGTGCCCTTCATCTTTACCTTTAACTTGATTTGTCTGGTTTTTCTCTTTGTGGCATTGTCTAGATGAAGTAAAAGAAGACCTTGTGGAACTGGGCTTTTGTGAGAAGCTCATTGAAGTGTTGAAGCGATTTCAGCCTGGGCCTGAAACTCCTTCATCAGAAGAGAAACAGAGCGTGATAAAGACCATCTGTGACCTTACAGTCCTTGTCTTAACTGGAGGCAAGTGCAATCAGTGGCATGATTGCATCTACATTATTCTGCACAATTTTTTTGCATTCAATAGCACATTTACCGATTATGGCAAGGAGTAGTTTTCCTGAATGTATACTACAAATACAACTCCTGCTGTAAAAAGCTCAGTATAGCATGCTAACTTTTATGGCACACAAAAAGAACAAGGGCTGAACGTGCTGTGTCTATGTTGCCCCTTTCAGGCCTTGTTCTTTTTGTATGCCATAAAAGTTAACATTTACCAACATGCCCAAGCATATGCTGTTGAGTGTAACAAACTAAATATTGAATTTTTTTATCAGTATGCAGTGAATATATGCTTGCAATGAATACTTTAAAACCCTGTAATCTTACAGCCCCAGTTGTTCGCATATCAAGGATTCTGGTAATTTGGAATTGGGGACATTGGTTGTTCCATAGGGCTCACTTGTGCTGCATCACTTGCACAGCTCAGCCGCGTGTGTTCTTCATGCATAACTTCTCGTGCATCACTTGTCATTCAAGAGATGTGTTGGCTTGCCTGCACAAGTTTGTTTTTTATGTCTGGCAAAATGCAAGCTTGCACAGTCAAGTGAACAGTCCGCACCACATTTTGGGGTCAACAAACAAAGTTAAAGGGGTCATGAAGCACCCCTTGGGCTTGTTGAAAAAACACATCCTGTGGAACGCTGACACGGCTATGAACTGCTCTGCCAAATATTACAGTCGTGCGCGCCGCTTAAAGGCCACAAGCGGAGCGCGAAGTTGCCGTTTCCCCAGGCGCCCTCTTTTCAAACAGAGGCCGGTTCTCACTCTCGTCAGTGGGCGGGGCGTCTGCACGTTGACATCGCGGATCTGCCAGTTTCAACGCAAGAGACATAGCATGCTTATTGGCCGATAGCCGACGTAGATCGAGAGCGGCGTTCGGATCAGATGCGCTTCTTGCCACGGGGTGCCGCCACTTGCCAGCGCCGCACTCCTCAGTACACGGTAGCCGCACTCGCGCACGCGAATCACAGCGGGAGAGCGATCGCGTTTCATGGTGCGCGCTGACGTAACTTCTTTCCCCCGTGCCATCCCTCCCCGTGTAGCTTCCAGTGCGCTCGTCGGCATGAGAAAAGAGAGAAAGCGCTGAGAGCGTGCGCCAAACCCCCATAACTCTGCTCATTCTTGACGGATTCGAGAAATTCTTGCGGCAATCGATTCGGGAGGGGCAGTAAACTCCGATACTGAGGTCATTAGATCATTACTTGGAAAAGTGGTTCATGACCCCTTTAATTTTTAGTTTTCTGCATAGTGTTCATATTTTTTTCTCAAAACTTATTCATGCCACACATGTAGCAGTGAACAAAGATGGAAAGGATGAAGACAGAGACAGAGTGTAAAGAGTGTGATTTCACTATGTTTTCCAATAACAAAATTTCTATAAATTAAGGATGTGCAATAAAAAGTGTTTTACAATATTTGACCTACAGTGGCATCCTCTTGCATTGATGGGTTCCTAATCTGTGATAGCTAATTACTGTATTTTCATGATTTAGCAATTCTGACCTAAAGGGGCTTTATCAAGACAGTCAGATTTTGGCATAGTATTGTATAGCTGTCCAGCAAACATAAACAAAAGAAAAGGCTGGTATGTTGCCATCATCCACTTATAAAATAGTGCTCCACATATGGACTTTCTGACAACACTGAACATTTCAAGAAATTTGCTTGGGTGCATACAGGCACATAGACGGCTGTTGTGAGCTCTGCAATACCAACAGTTTTACTGGCTGTCGTCAGTTGGTAGATGGTTGGCGTTTGCTCTCTATGTCAAAGTATGCACAGTGAGGTAATTTGGAAATGTAAATACATGTCTAAGCACTTTTGCACTGGACACGCATTCCATTTTTCACAAGAAAGCCATAATTATTGCACTTGGTTAGCCAATAGTTCGAATGTAATGCGGGGATGTCTCAAGCTTGCTTAAAAATAGCCTTAAAGGGAACCGAACAACTGATTTTTCTCGACCCATTTCTTTACGGCGCTACAGAAAGCTCACCCTTCGCAGTGTTTGTAGCTGCAGTAGTTAATCCCAAAAGCACGTAGTTATTTTACAAGCAGTATTTTTCGATCTGAAAGGCTCTAAACATGGACGCACCTTTCCTTCAGCAACGTTGAGAATTGATAGCGATGCCGCCAGCCCTTCTAGCGATTTGTGAAAGCTATCGTTGTTCTGCTTTCGCAGGAGTTCCTGTAACTATGCTGAACCACCTTTATTTAGAGCTTTTCAACTATTTTTGAAAATAACAAGCTGTTACAATGAGATGATGTGGCATTATACACCTTCCCTGTATTTGTACCGCGTTGTGTGCGCATGCGTCCAAGGTTGCCTGCGCCTGTGTCATGGGTTAATTGTCCTGGCGTCGCTACTCTCTAGATGCACGAGCCAAGCCAAGTCATCGAAAACATCACTACGCATATGGGCAGCCGCGCCGAGTAGCAGCGTGCGTAATTTTTGAGACGAAGTGTAGGTAGCAAAAGCTATGTCGCTCCAAAATCTTAGCGACCTGGAAACTGCGTGCACGGTCTACGGAACCAGTGGAAAAAACACTGCAGCAACAAGAACGGCGGGAAGGACGATGGAGAGGGAGACACCACCAAAGAAAGTCGCTAGCTTTGGAGCCGGCCGAACAGTCACCCCTGAGGAAGGGACCGAATCGGTCCTGAAATGTTGGGTCAATTTATAGTTTTTAAAGTTTAACTTTAGCAACTTTGGACTATAAATGGCTGGAGAGTTTATTATTTTTCATATGAATTTTCACCCAGCCAGACAGTTCTCTGTCGAATATGTTCACATTTAAAACGGCTGCATGAGCACGCTGAAAAGTTGCTCAAGACGTGGTGACGAGCATGGGATCATTACGTCACGCTAAGGCAGCGCCACTTTAATGCATACTGCTGACGCAGGCCTATATGTACATTTTTATGGAGTAACACCTTTTAATATAAAGAAACGAACGATATTTCAATACTAACAAAAAATCGTCGACCACATACAGCAATCAACGGTCACGTGGCCGGGTTCATCGGATCGTTCATGTTTTAGCCGCCAGAGGCGCCACAGGTCATTTTTCGCGACTTTCAATTAAGAAAAAAAAATATATAAATCCACCTCTCACGAAAAAAACAGGGTTGGTTTGAGTCAATGCGATGGACAATCTTTCCATCAGTGGAGTCAGTGGAGTCATCTCATTTCATGTTCTGTGCAGTTGTCGGTCCTTTTAAGTACAACTCAGTTTCTTTTGAGGCAGTAAAGTTTTGCCATAGAGGTTACAGTTTGTCATGAAGGCTGTAATAGTAAGCAGTTCATTTCTTTCTTTTCTGCGGGGCAGATGCTAGCATGCGGCATGTCTACCAAAATGGTAGTGGGCCCATCTACAAAGCCACCATGGCATGGCTCCAGGCAGATGATGACAACCTTCGTGTGGCTGGAGCCCTTTCAGCAGGCAACTTTGCCCGCAAAGGTCAGTCAAGTGTTTACTGTGCTCTCAAAGCACATTGTGAAATAATTGGTTGAAACTACTTTTAGTATCTAATTGAATCGAAATGTTCTGAGCCAGAATTAATGTTTACTCTTTTTTTTCTTTCATCCTTATGATGGAACTGGTTTCTGGTTTTGCAGGCATGTTTGTTTGGGCATGTACATTTGTTTGGAATCACAGAATGAAGATGAATAGTTAATTCTACTTTTGAGTGTATTGTTGGTGACCAGCTAGCTTTCATCACTCATCAAAGACCTCCAGCCCAAAACTTAGTCGTTGAACATAGCACATTATGCCTGTCTTAGATAGGGGGACCACATTTAATGGGCACATCAACAGGCAGACAGAACGAAAGCACATGTCAAGAAAGATTAGAATTGATTGTGAAATGAGTCATGCCATATTACGTAGTGCATAGTGTATGGTAATCAATGGTGCGTAATGGTGCACAATGAAAACTAATGTACAGTTAAGCCTTTTTATAGGAGACATGCACTGTGGAGCAGTTATTCTCCCTTATATGAGGAGTCTTTTTGATCGATCGATCGATTGATTGATTGATTGATTGATTGATTGATTGATTGATTGATTGATTGATTGATACCACATTCTCTTTTTCTGATCAGCCCCAGTTTTGATGCAGGTGCACTGGTGTCTAATACACAGTTGTCTGTTACGTCAGTGTCCTTATAAAGGGGTTCAACTGCCTTAATCTTTAAAAAGAAAACAAAAATGAAATAAGGTTTAAATTAGAGCTGTGCGAATAGCAAAATTTTGGGTGCGAAGCGAATTCGAATAATAAAGATTGAGTGCGAATCGAATCGAATAATTTCGAAGAATTTTCGAATATTTCTTAAACATTTTTCAAATAATTCGAAGTGAAATTACAGAAAAAGTTGCAGAGAATCCCTAAGTATGTTCTTGTGAGATCGCAACATGAAAGTGTTTCTTTTCGCTAGGTTGATGAAACGCTGGTGGGGTCATATTTCATAGTTGCCTTTCTTATCAAGAGTGAGGCAATGTAGAGGCCGAATTGCATTTATGTACGTGATTTGGTGCAACCAAAGTGTTGCCGACAACACTTTACACGTGATAGGCAAAGATGCCATTTCCTCAGCCTCTCCTCCTCTTTCAACTTCTGTGGAAGCCCAATTGATGTGGCAGAGAAGGTTGTGCTCCCTTCAAGTCCGGAGTTCCAAATCTGCCTCGTAGGTGTTGATATATAAGAACATCTGAAATTTTGGATGCTAAGAAGCTTCGGTGTCAGATTTTTCGGACTTCCTGCCCAAATTTCAGGTCCAAAACAGCATTAATTGAGCCCCCAACTCTACCACATCTTTCATCTCCATATTGGAACCAGCGTTTTCTTGAGTTAATACATTTGCGACCGTAGCGGAGCTTGAAAGGCAGCTTTGCCGCAATGCGGGGGTGTGATGAGGTGAAGCATATTGAAAATCTAGGGACCACTTCCAATCGGACGTTGACTGTCTCTTGCCTAAGTTCGACCGTAACAAGCTTGAAAGGCAGCTTTGCCGCAATACGATAGTGTAATGAGGTGAAGCATATTGAAAATCTGAAGGGGTCACTTTCAACCGGACGTTGACTGCATTTGTATTTGGGAAGTTCGAATAGTTCGAATAGTAAAATTTCAGTGCGAATCGAATCGAATAGCAAACACTGTTCGAAAAATATTCGAAATTTCGAATATTCGCACACCCCTAGTTTAAATAAGAATTATAAATTTTGCCATTACATGAAGAAACGTTTTTCAGATAATTGATGACTTTATCTTTTTTGTGATCTGTATGCAACTTTCTTTCGATCCAACACAGTAATAAATATTGTGAAATCA
The DNA here is from genome assembly GCF_013339695.2 of Rhipicephalus sanguineus. Classification (NCBI taxonomy): domain Eukaryota; kingdom Metazoa; phylum Arthropoda; class Arachnida; order Ixodida; family Ixodidae; genus Rhipicephalus; species Rhipicephalus sanguineus. Next base: position 198,205,880 of record NC_051176.1, on the reverse strand, counting down.
AAATGTTTGAGGCTCGTTATCATCATTGTCAGGTACACCTTTTTTACCATGAAGGGGTTCTCACAAGCATGACAAGGAAGAATTGCATGCCAACACACAACAATTTTTTTCGAGAACAACTTTCTGTGTGACGTGCACTGTGCAATCGCGCTGTGCAGTACTGCTTGTTGTGGCCTCTGAGATATATTTATGCACACCACTACTACTCTTAGAGCCTGTGTTGAGTGCAACACCTTGCACTAATTACCATTTGCTATTGTTGCACAATAATATAGCAGGCAGCGTGTCCAGCTACTAAGTACACATTGCTGATGTGCTGTGAGTTCAAATCTTAGTGGCAACAGTTTTGGACAAGGTTTTCTTTTTCCTCATTTGAGGGCAGTAGTGAAGCTCAGTATAAGAAGGTAGCCTGGCAACAACAGCATTACATTAATGACAAAAATCATTGTAATGGAATGGTAGACAGCCAAGTTGACGGATGGGCTAAGGATATAGAGTTTCAAGCAGTTTATGCTTTTGCAATAAGATATTCTAGGGAGTCTGTGGACTGTTGTAAAAATCCGGCATTGATGAGTATTTTCTATTTAATGAAATACTCATCAATGAGACTGTATTTAATGAAATACAGTTCTCATACTAGTGCCAAACTAATACAGCTCAGACCACTTGTAACTGCTTACAGCACAGGGCAGTTGCCTAGGCAGTGGAGAAGCCTTTTCTCCTGCTTGGCGTGGCCACTTCTTGGCTGCAAGCCAAGCGCTTCACGAAGAATGCGTACCCGCATCAGCATCAAGTGCACGTTATTGCGCTGTTTGGCTCTTCAGTTTGCTGTCAAAAAAATAACTATAGTTGCGTTAGGGTGGCTAGAATCGGGAGGTGTGAAAAGCGGCTGCGGAAACCGGTCCACAAGTTGGGGCACTGTACGCAAGGGGCACTGTATGCAGGGGCGCGTGGCATTGAGCAGACGACGTACAGCGCAGCTCTGCTTACGTCCAACGAATATGGCTCGCGCTATTTTTTGCGTGCGACACTTTGCAGCATTAATCGTCTTCTTTTTCCCTCAGTGATTTTACTAATAAAGGGTAGACTTCCTCTGCTCATTTGAAAAACAGGGTTCGTATGCATCATCACGGTAGCAGGCTGCATATCGAGTAGCACTGCGCGCACCAGAGTAATATTGCTCGCAGCATTTCGCGCAAGCCACTTTTGAGCACAGAGTTTGTTTTTTTTTTGGGGGGGGGGTTCGCTTGCGTCCTGCCGTTTTACCAATTGCCATTATGTATCACTGCAGCTTATTCAAGTCATTTTTAGTGCTTCTTCACATTGTTAAGGTATGTCTTTTTTTTTTTCAAAAGAAGTGAATTTTTACTTTTGATGTTCTAAAAAATGTACGGACATACAGAATTGTGGTTCACAAAAAATTACGCTTCTGTTTGGTTCTGTTCGAAAGTTATGGTCCTTTTTTTGTGACTACACTCAAATTGAAAATGACGTGCTTGGAGAATTTAATTCTCATTTTTCTCGAAACTTGATTTTCAGTAGGTTTTTGTTGCGAAAAAGTTCATAGCTATTGAACAGATCAATATTTTTTCATGAAACTTTCCATGCTTCTTGCTTAGACATTTACCTGTGCCTGTGCGATGAACTAGAATCATTGAAACGATGAATAAATTTTAATTTTATAATACTTCACTTGAAATGCAACCTTCTGAAACGACACAACTTTTGATGGTTTTAGGCTATGATATACCTAATAATAATGATAGCGCAAGGATCCTAGCTCATCGAACAGCCTATGTACACAGCTATAATGCTGCAAAGCCATTTTTTGTTTGTATGGTTGGATTGGTAGTTATGACTATTGCCGTGATGGCCGTATTATGGGTAATATTGGTAATTACATTATGTTTACCTTCCATTTTTTTACTCAACACACTTGCAGAGCCTTTTTAAACTGTTCTCCCAAAGGCAAACACAAAACAATCAATTTTGGGTCAAAATCTAAGAAAATTTCTAGAAAGGTGGCAACATACCTAAAAAATTGCCTGCTTTCGCACTTGTACCCATTACTATGCAAAGCTGCTGGCCAAAATGTCATGTGTATGTTTTGTCGGCAGTTTGAAAGATTTAATAGTTGAAAACACATTCGTACGCGAAGCAAGTTTATTTGAACGCTGCAATAAAAAGCTATCTACAGAACACAGGTCTTAGCCCACTTGGCTTTCTTTTTTTCCTCCTTATGGTTGACCCCTTTTAAAACGAAATGCACCCAAGTTAAGGAATAAAAGTGTACAACAGATCACGTTGTACACGCTGTTGTTCACTTCAGACTACGCAATACCAACTAGCCCAACGTCGTTCCCTTCTACGTGCCTTGCGTCAAAATGCTTCTCGCATTGTGCTGAGTTCTCTGTCAGCTGCCTTCCAGCTCTCGGTATCACATGAGCTTACTTCTAAAATAACTTTTTTCACGCCAGTACTTTGAACAAAGATGCCTTTTCTGTTGACTACCAGTACCCAGAGTTGCAGCCAGGAATGAAGCAACAATGTCCAGTTTTCTTCTTCGGTTTATAGGGCATTATTCTCACACCTCAAAAATTCATGACCCTCTAACAATAAGCACCACTTGAACGGTGACAAATATGACGCCGCGTTGCCAAGTGCTAGGCTTTCCTCCGGTAATCTGCAACGGCAGCGGCCATACCATGCAGCGTCCCTGGCGGCATCGGCGCACAGAGGGACCCTCTCTGGCAAGGGAAACACTCTGCGCTCAGCGCACCTCCCCATTCTAGCCACCCTTGTTGTGTCATTGTAGAGTGCAGACATCGTGCATTCGACCAGGGACCAGGGGCCTCAAACTTGCCTCTGTTAGAGCGCAGTCACGAAAATTTACTCCAGCAAGGGCCAAGTCATGTGAAAAAGTTAAGAGTGAGGATGGGGAGGGATAGTTTGTACATAATGTCAGCTCACGTTGCCATTTGAAAGAAGACCTTTCCCATATCTGATATAATGGGTCATTTCTGAAGGGGATTTGGCGCCAGGATTCCAACAGCAGATCGATGCCTATCTCCAAAATTATTAAATCCTGGACGCCGATTCTTAAACACAGAATTTTGTTTCACGGCTATGTATCAGCACATGGTGAGCAGAGTGGGTGCTTCAAGAAAAAAAATGCTTTGGACCAGTCGTGCCTGTGTAGCTCATGAACGTATACTTATTAAGCAAATAAAACCAGAAAGTCTGTGACGAAGACTGTCATGTGCGGACGAAGTGAACTTTACAGTGCGATGATGGGAATATCATAAATAACTTTCGTTAGTGTACTCCTCCGGGGTCGAGCAACGCTTGAATATAGCTTGCTGAATCATAGGAATACAAATGTAATGTTTATTAGGCTGTTATAAAAGTGGAGCCAACACTTGAACCAACATGATGCCTGTATCGTAGGAGTATATATGTAGTGTTTATTGCTTTGTTATAAAATTAGATAGCCAGAAGCACAACCACAATTGACGTTGCACCGACATTGTGCTTGCATAGGGTGTTTTTCCAAAGCAGTTTCTAGACCTGGCGTGGCTCTGTGGTAGAATATTTGACTACACTCAAACCTCATTATAACAAAGCCACATCTGCCACAAAAATAACTTCGTTATATCCGAAAATTCGTTATAAACATTTATTTTTAACACTGTGGCTATGACAAGACTATTTTTCATTTACTTCGTTATAACCGATAATTCGTTATATCCGTGTTCGTTATATCGAGGCTTGAGTGTACCACGCAGAATGCTTGGGTTCGATTCCTGATGGGATCCTAATTTTTATTCTTTGCAATTGTTGGGTCAATGCTGCTGACGTCTGTTTTTCTTAACGCTCTCGCATTTAAATTACCAATGTCTGTTCTCGCCGTTCCTGGGTGGGTATAGTCTGTCAATCACCTGTGGCGCATACCTGTACACTACGGCCCGTGTTAAACGGGTATGTGCCACATGTGTCTGGAGGAAATGGTTTGACGACGTATGCGACAGAATTTTCTCATTATTGATATCATGAAGAGACAGTCGGATTCATCAAATCCTCTTACCCTCCCATAGATAGATGGATGGATGGATGATTGATTGACAGATAGACAGACAGACAGACAGACAGACAGACAGACAGAAAGAAACACCCAAAGGTGCCTTGGGTTCGCTAGGAAATGCTTCGCATTTAAAATTTCTAGGAATGGATGGGATTTGAACCCCGGCCCTCTGTGTGGCAGACGAGTATTCTACCACAGAGCCACGCTAGTGCTTGAAACTCCTTTGCAAAAACACCCTGTACAGGTGTCATGTCAGGCAAGGAATCATGTTAACATATGTAATTTAGCGTCGTAGAAGACTAAAATAGCAACCAGGCACAACACATTGCGAATTGCACAACGAGTGGGTCTTTGAATGCTTCCAACCCATTATGAAAGGCTCAGACATAATTCTTCATCGTCATCAGCCACAGCACAAACAAAGTGCACATAATGCCTTACAGGTGTGTAGCGGGTACCTCGCTTATCCATAGAATGACGAATAATGGCATAGTGGGTGCTTCCCTACTTCGTGAAAATTATGGTGGTTTATGGCGTAGTGGGTACCTTGCATGTATACTTGCCTCAAGTTGCCTCAAGAGACTTCACAACGGGCTCTGGAAAGGCCGATCTTCGAGCTTTCACTGTGGCTGTGCTGCATGTTCTACGCAGGCCTAGTGATTTTTGACATTGCACACACACACGAGAAATCAAATGAGGTACCGTACGGGCATGAGCATTATCAGTCGCTGTTCGACATAAGTAGTTTCTGCGCGGCACGGTTCCGCTGGAAGTCCACATAATTGAAGAGGTCTGAAATTTGGTCGGAGACTTTCCGCTATAGCACATTCTTTTGTTAGCTCCCTTTTTATTCCTGTGTTCATTTTGTCGGCAACATGGGCCCTTAGATTTTAACCTTTCGACATTTGGAAATTTAAAAGAGTACTGACACAATTTTGAGGCATCGCAAAAGAGAGATTTTTCATTCCCTTGACATGCAAAGTTGATGCTCGCCACACACCGTATCCAGGAAACACATACAAAATATTTGAGCTCGATTTTAAAGTTTTCGTCGCCCAGCGTCTCCAAGCCAGCCCCACCGCTATGGACATTATCATGATGAGTCAAGACAATTCGCTAAGTTTGCAAACTCTGCATCCTGCATGCTGTTGAAATTGCTGTCTGAGTCGCTGGACAACAATTCACTCATCATTTACGTGCACCGTTTGCAACTGACATCACGAGTTGAGTTAGACCTATGACCCTGTGACTTAGACCTTCTATGTCAGACTGCTGACAGATCATTGTGAAACTGCCTCATCGATATCAAAACCAAAAGTGTTTTTTTAAGGTAGCGGTATTAAAAGTATATTCAATGTGTTCTGAGGCACCACAATACTCTTTTTAGGATTCTCAACGGTGGTGTTTTTATTTAGAGTAACATAAAAATTTCTAAAATTCTTGTTGGTACTCCTCTAAATGGATGCGGATGCCCCATTCACAAGCCACAATTCAAAGGATACACTCAGCTGCTTTGCTTGCTAAACATATTTTGCACATGTGCAGCCTTTCAAGAATGTTTTGGTTGTAGTACGGTACCACTTATGGTGTAGATATTTGTGACTGCCGTGACTTACATTATTATTGGTTTGTGCTGTAGTGCCATCAGTCCGGATACCCACATGCTCTAATAGGATCAAATGCCTTATGTCACGTCATGTGATGTGTGCCTAGTGAGGAATAAAATATTCATGCAGTAAATGGAGCAAAGCTGCTGGCATGAAACAAAGCACAGATAGTAATGCACACAAGTGCCAATTGCAGGTTACAGCAGTGAAGTGCAGAATTTTTTGTTCTCCTTACACCTAAAATTTGCTGCTTCATACCTTGTCGTAACCTTTAATGTTTTAGGCCATTGTGTTTGTTTTTAGGTTGGCTGAAGAATTCTTTGCCTGTGTATGCGTACTTTGCTACTTGATGAAAGCCTGTATGCTTAATTCATCTTAGTGGTACTGTATAGTATTACTTATTGTGTATTTCTCAATGTGAAATCTCCAGATGATCACTGCATTCAGATGGTCAGAGATGGTGTTGCTAAACGTCTGCTGGACCTCCTTACGGAGCACACAGGAACAGATGGAGACATCAGACTGCAGCATGCCTTACTGGCAGCATTACGGAACCTTGCCATTCCATGTAAGCGAGATTGAATTCTTAGGATGGGGTGTATCATTTGGGGCTTTGTGTGGGGGGGGGGAGGTGTGGCTTGTGTTGTGTTGAAAACAGATCTAGCTTTGCACATATTTAGAGTCACTCCAAAACATAATTTTATTGTTCAAGGCAATTTCTGAATAAGTGCTTACACACCATGTATCCATACTTGCTACTTGCAATGGCTGTATTCCACTGGGGGCATAATGTTTAAACACTCTTGTACTAAGATTTCAATGTAGGTTAAAAGAACTTCGAACAGTTGAAGACACACTGTATGCTCATTTATGTCCATTTTTCTTTAGTGGTACATATTTCAACTTCAATTTATTTATTTATTGCACACAGTCTAAGGACATTTCCATGTATATGTTATGTAAGGGCAAGACCTCCTGTTAATAAACAGTAATGGAAAAATAATTAACATTCATATAACATCAGAGAGCAAACTGTTACATACAACATTGAAATGTGAGCACTAATACATAGCAATGAATAAAGCAGCACATGTGTTATGAGATACGATGTGTCCTCACAGTCCCAGCCTGCAGGCCTCCATTATGGCTAGCCACAGCTGTGCTATCGCATGCAGCATGGCACACATGTGCACTTCCTCATCTCCTCTGTTCTTTACCACTGCTGTTGGTGACACCAATCATGGAGGCCACCAGGGATACAACAGCAATTCCCACACGGCCCCTTCCTCTGCAAAGGGGATGACACTGGACAGCAGTGCTTGCAGCGTTGGTACAGTGCTCCACTGTTAGGTGTAACCTTACGAGCTGGTGCACCTAACGGATGTTTGGGAGCAGGCAGTGTATGAGATACAAGGTCTTGGAGGTGCCCACAAATCCTAAACCTGGCAGGCCTCTCAGAAGTACCTGGTGAAGTTGCAGCAGACCACGTAGTGCAGCCTCCATATTTTTGAAGTCCTGCAGGATTCCACAGGTCCTAGATGCTCAAACATACCTGGTTGTTTTCCCCAACCTTGCTGTGCGAAATGCACACAGCAGGTAGCTGCTAGGTGCAGTTACCTGCTCACTGCCATGAGGGCCTGCCACTCAGCTCAGGTGCATAGGTTATATTAGGGAAAAGTGGACACATACTTCCAATAGCAGCACCAGAAGCCTCAACAGGACATTGGAGGCAGCGCATGCAGGTTTGACATGAGGCCTGATGATGGCAACCTAGGAGATGCTGTCGGAAGAGCGCCCACCAATGCGCATGGTGAAGGTCACCTCACATGCAAGGGTGGCAATCACAAAGGTGCTGTTGAACAGGTGACATGGCCTCCCCTATGAACGTGATTGGTCCCCAAATGCAGCTGAGGCCCCACATGGTGGGGGCCAGTGTGGAAGGTGACACGTCTCCACAGTCCTGGCCCACAGGCCTAAATCTGGCACAGCTATACCCCAGAGTTTTTCAATCATACCAGTTGTCAGACACTCTCCCGAAACCTGGACAGGCACATGGACAAACCTGTGGAGATTAGTGAACCACCACACATTAGTGAACCAATGTGCCAACACACGTTGGTCCACTAAAACACATCGTATGGCTGCATTCTTTGCCGTCATTGCACAAATTACTGCGGTGAAAATTGGGAGAACTACTTTCGAGTAGTTCTCCCAAGTAGTTTCAAGTTCTGTGGCCGCAACATAATGTGCAAAAAGTAAGCTACTAACACAAACCCACTATTCGCCTCATCAAGCTTGTAGTCCTTTGCAACGTGAAATGCAAGAAAATGCGATTTAGTACTAATTTGCTTCTCCGCTGACAGCCGGTACGACAATCAGCATACCTTTGCAATTTTGAGCAACGCCATGTTTGGATTCTAATACATAGAGCCTATAAGGAGTTTCACAACTAGTATTGTTCAATAACTCGAACCACACCCATTAGTGTCCAGCCATAGCTCAGTTACAGCATGTGCCATGGCACACACATGCATTCCCCTGCTTCCTTGTCTTTTAGCACTGCTTTCAGTGATGCCAATCAAGGAGCCACCAGGGATACTACGGCATTGCGGAATAGCGCAAAAACACACAGGGACACAGGCAAGTGAGACGACACAGGCGCTTGCCTGTGTCCCTGTGTGTTTTTACGCTATTCCATAATGCGTTCATACCAACTAGCTTGGCTTTCCTTACTAATACACCAGTTTTCACAGTAGGAAAAGAAAAAAAGTATTATGCCAGGATACTAGGAGTACATACAGTACTTAGTAAGCATGTAAGTCAAATTTATATACTACTTAACCAATAATATAAAATTAATTAATCTTCATTGATAGGATATTCCATAAGGAAATTGAAGTGAAATTGGTGACAAATTTCCCAAAACTGTTTCTTGGTTTAGGCAAGAGAAAGCTATTCTGGGATACGAATCTTCTATAAGTGACATATGGAAACTGACTTGGGTTAATAATGGCTGTAGGGAGCTTTTCATTGATGCATTTGTAAAATAAAATGCTGGGAAAGTATTTCTTTAATTTATGAAGTGGTAGTTTGTTGTGAGTAGAAAGCAACAAGCAAGCATTGGTTTGAGAGGGTTGAACATCGTGATTCCTTTGTCTTGATTTTGAATGTGGTGCAACAGGGACAAATGTGCGGGGTTAAGTGTTGCCACGCTAAAAGAAGCGTTTGCGGGCGACACAAGTAGGCTACCCTAATTAATTTTGCTGAGTTCTCTTTGGCTTGAACAGATGGTGCATTAAAAAAAATTCAAAAATGCGCTCAAAGCAGGCATTTTGGCAGAGAAAAGACTTCGTTCTGGTGACTGGAATTAGAAAATGGCATCCTCCTTTGTGCACGAGCGTGCTGGCAACAGGCTCCATTCAGAAGAAAAGATCCACTTGTTTGCCAAAGTTTCGTGCAATGAAGAAGAATTCAGCGCTTGTGTCGTGCACTTCCTTGTGTTTTCGTGTTCCTTTTTCGCGCTGAACATGGCAAGAATTCCAGTTCTCCTGATAGTCTGGCAGCGACTACACAGAGCGCTATACTTTCTCTAAATGATCGGATTCGGACGACAACTGCGTCTCACCGTATCGGCAGCGGATGCCGATAGGCGCCCCTTTTTTCACTGGCTCTCTTGATCCTGCGTTTTATTTTTAAAATTTTAAAGAGTCATTTTCTGCACCGAAGACTAGAGAGGTTGGGGCACTTTCCATGGTGCAGTGCAGTGAAGCCAATCTGTATATTTTCAAAAAATATTTTGCTTGTATCTTGCGAATAAAGAGCCTTCAAATAGTTTTTTGAGTTCCTTCAAGACACGGGGAATCAAATAGGCAAATAAAAAAGATTGGTATTCTTGTATCATTTTTGGCCAAAAAACTTGGTAGGGAAATAGTTAATAGAATCTTAATGCCACATGTTGATTTCTTCATTGGTGAGGATATACGTATTGTTAAGGCTATACGGATGTATATCTAATACTACCTCCAAGAACGTAGTAGTATATTCTAAGAAGCAAATAAATCATTACCATTATGGATACAGTAGATAGAGAACCTGGGCTATGCTTATTGTGTAAAGAGAAGATAATAAAATTGAGCTTGTTAGTGTTAGTGCTCAGTTCATTATTCTGGCATGAATTGAATTAGCGGCATCTATGTTACAAATTACGCCTTTCTTCGCTACCTTCTAGATCTCTGTTGTTCATTCATTGTTCTTCCTTGAAAAGTCATATGGCTTGCCAGAGCAGCTGCCTATTATAAACTAGTGTGTGTCCTGTTGTGCAAGGATTGAAGTACAACTGAAGTAAGCATAAAATGTAGCTTAGCATCTATGAGAGACTGGATTGATGGACTCACGGTGACCCAATATTCAGGACATGTAAAGAAATGCTCAGGTGGAGCAGTTGTTGGCCAAGTCTGCCAAGCTAACTCCAGCTCAGCAAAATCCCCACCACCACCACTATCATAATTCCAGAACTGTGTTGCCAGATATGCCCGCGTTAGCCCAATGTGACAAGCTGCTTTGTCACTGGTACTCTCCACATGTCACTGGCACAATGCTATTTTAAAAATTGTTTTCTTAGCACACATGTAAATTTTAAACATTTTTGTAATGGTTGGTAACAAAAGGAATGTGCTGCTCTTAACCATGGGCTTACCATAACAGCAAATGCTGAAATGGACTGGCAAGCGTAGATTATTTCTGGCTAAGTGTGATAGACTAAGGTGTGTGGGCCCAGGACTGCTTGCTGCAGTATGCAACTGAAACTCAACTGCACATGCAACACAGAATGTATTAATGCGATAGCGTTAAAGAGCATCAATACATCGCATAAACAACGGACGAACACAAAGTGACATCCGTTGTTTGTGCACTGTTTTGATGATTATGAACACCAACTAGCCTGAATTACCATTCCTGTGAGCGTTAAAGAGCCTTTGTCACAGAAATTCTGGTGTCGGCATCAGCAGTGTTGATTGTGAGTGAAAAATCGCGATAAATGCAGAATAAAACTCTGGGGTTCGAGCCAGAATAGAGCCCAGGCATTCTGCATGGCACTCGGGTATTTTACCCCTGAGCCACGCTAGTGCTTGAAATTGCTTCGGAAAAAAAAAAACTCTATGCAGGTGCCATGTAGTGCTAGGAGTCGCAATAACAGATGTGTAAAGGCTTTAATTGTTCGATAGCACCTGAGCCAACTGTCAGGTGAGGGAACGAACTCTGAGCACGAGTAGCACTCTTGAGCCAAGCGTTGAAGACCTTGACCCACTAGCTCCTCTCTAGTGTTGTACTGGAACGGCGTTCCAAGGAACGAAGTTCCAGGAACTACTAGTTCCTTTTCGGAGGAACGGAGGAATGCCACCGTTCCATTAAGGATTGGTGGAACTGTAACGGTAACTCGTTACGTTTACGTAGGAACGGCATAAGGAACGGCGTTCCTTCCGTAAACGTTCCTCGGCATTGAACAGGCGCCCACACACAGCACGTCATGCAGAACAGGGTGGATGGGTCGACCGCGTGAGGCGCAAGAACTCTTAGCGCTTGCCTGTCACTTGACTATGCTGCATCCAGGGGTACAGGGAAGCACGCGATGTCAAGACCGACCACGCGCGAGGAGAACAGGTGACTTTTTTTTTTGTCTGAGCCAGTCTGACAGCAATCATCGGCCGTTCTGGAGTGTAGACACACCTTGGGGAACTTTTACTTGACATTCGAGAATCATCGAACCCCATTGTAAGGCTGCCGCCAAGAAAGGGCCGCACTTTTTTCACCTGGGTGACTTTTTGTTCGGCCAACTCAGAACGTAGCTTTTTTGTGTGTGTGTGTGTTTGGGGCGGGGGGAAGGGGGGGGGGGTCGAGGAATGCTGTGTATCCAGGCGGTTCTGCTTGCAAACATTGCCAACGACGTGCTGATGAGAAAACAGGTTCCTCAGTCGGATACCAACATCGATATGCAACTCTTGCTGAGTGCAAACACGGGACTTTACTAAGGTGTGAATATGTATCCAGGACATTATTTTCTACTCACACTGCGATATTGAAGTAGCACTCATTAAGCGCTTATGGATTGTTCTTTTCGATGTGGTTTCCTGTGCAAGAAACTTATTCATATTGGTGCATGTGTCGGTATTTCTATTTGAATATCTGAAGTGCATTATTCTGACAGCGCATTTGAACACTGACGTGGAAAGTGACCCATCTGTTGCTCTTGTAATACACGAGCACGAAAGTTGCAGTTAGAAGACATATGTCTGCAGCATGGCCGGTGGTCTCTAAAAAATTCGTGTAGGAGAGTTTCTTTAGATTCATTTTATCTACGTTGCCGGCGATGTCAAATTCGTAAAATACATGTAGCTCAATGTTAGAATGACTGACTGGGCTAGTTGGTGATTCATTCTGCTTGCTTGAAATGCGAGCGCTTAACGTAGACAAGGACGTGAAGAAATAACACACGGACAGGCGCCTTGTCTACGTTAAGCGCTTGCATTTCAAGCAAGCTCAGTGTTAGCTTTAATTTGCTCACTTTATTTCACCTCAGGGTTATCCGGCACTATATTTTGATGGAAAATTCAAATGTAACATTAATGTAACGACACGTTCTAGTTTTCGAAATGTAACTGGAACGAGTTCCTTTCACGCTAAGGGAACTTCTAACGGGAACTCGTTCCAAGATTTGGAAGGAACGAGGAACGAGCTTTCGTTCCTGTTTTAGAGGAACGTGTACAACACTGCTCCTCTTTCTACAATTCTCTTTGCTACAATCATAACATTGTGTTGCACAAGTGTAGAATCGTACATGGCATCACACCTTGTGAATTGTGCAAAGAGCGGGTGGTTTAAAGGCCCACCTATTTCCAAGCGCTCTGCCATAATTAATCATTGTCATCAGCCTCAGCATCAACAAAGTATATACAACTGCATAAGTGCACGTATTGCGTTAAGGGTGCATAATAGGTACTTCACAATTTTACATAATAATGAATTATGGCGTAGTCGGTACTTCGCAACTGTACTTGCAGTAGGCATTCTAGGCGAGTTTAAAATGGCCACTGTTACGCACACAGATGTTCCTTTCCTTGCGGCACGGTTGAGGATGTCTCCACCGAGAAGCGAAGCATGGCAAGCGAATGACAAGGCGATGTGAACGGAACCCGAGTACACTATTGTGTTCATTCTTGAAGGCGAAGCTTAAGCGTCCGCCAAGCTTTTCACAGAAAGCTAAAAAATATAGATACGGGACAGACGTAAAGAAACTGAAGTTCAACATGTGTATTACAGCCTGCAAAGATGATGTCTTTACAGTAACAATATAATTTCACTATGGTCTTGCCCATGGTACTGCATGACAAGCAGCCCCTGCATGGCAGCAAAAGCTAGCAGTGGTTGCAAAGCTAAAAGTAGTCGCAGCTGTGGCTGCTAATGTCACCACTGGAAGCAAGTCTTTTGTCATGATGGCTGAGAGCAGTGGCTTACCCCCTTTAATGGACCATTCGTCCAGCAGGGCTGTCCTTTATGGACAGATGGCCGAGAAGCCTAGCTGAAGCACAGACCTTTCAGGCACTTCAGAGTGGAAGATGACGGGGCACTGTGGCAGATGCTTTGCTGGAATGAGGACCTAGCGCGAAAATCAGCTGGCCTTGAACACTGAGCAGCAGACGGTGCCAATAGGTGCACATGGGCCTACCACAAGTGCATCAAACTTAGTCCTTGCCCCCACAAATCAAACGCCACCATTTCTTCCATGTGATTCCTAACAGTGTAGGTACTGACTCTGTTGGGTTGCTGATAGGGTGTTTTCACAGCATGTTTCTTGTGTGTTCTGTAAACCGGCTTTCACGTGGGACAAGGCCAAGCTGAGATGGTGCCATTGTTCCCGTAGTGTTGCCACCTGGCAGCAAAGATATATGGGGCCATGAGGAACGGTGCTGTTCCTCTTTGACCTGCAAGCTTGTTGCGTGGGGTCCTCTCTCGGGCGCGTGATAAGCAGCTCCGTGGGGATGATCCTACGGAGCTGCTTATCAATGCAATGGGACTCCTTCCCATTCCCTCAACTGCGCCTTCATTCAGGAGACATGACTCGTGAATGACATAGGCTGGGACTTCTCGCAGGAGCAAACATTATTTGCTTGTTGTCCTGGCATTGTGAGTAGAGCTTGTCGATTCCGCAGCGTGTTACATTGGCAGGCTATTATTTGTATAATTTGGCTAGCAGGCTTACTGTGTAAAAAAGTGCAAATAAATGCCCTTTTTGTTAGTTTGTACAATGGTGTATTGTGTCCTCTATTCCTTGAGCATGAGAAGCTCCACAACTGGTGGTGCGAATACAGGCTCAACTTTTCATCATAACCAATGGGACTTTTTGTTTTCTGTTTAGTGGACAACAAGCCTCTGCTCGCAGAACTTGGCGCTGTTGACAAGTTGCTGTCAATGCTGGCTGTGGAGACATTCCCTGTTGTCTTCAAGCTTCTTGGCACATTACGCATGCTAGTTGACAAGCAAGGTATGTCTTGGCTTTTCTGCTTGTGTTTTCTCTATTACATTTTTGTCGTTTTAAGCAGGCTGCATTTAACAATCTACCAGGTCTGCTGTAGATGCATTGCATTCATATGCAGTAACAGGCTCATCTTTTTTTTTAGGCTATACTTGCTTGGACTATATTTTCTCTGGCTTCAGCATTTTGGATTTTTGCAACTTCTTAAACCAACTCAATTACTTATACCTTATCAACTTGGCCAACTTTCGCATTGGCGTGTCCTTCACAGGACCGGAGGTGTGAAAATTAATAGCCTTTGAAACCGCGCCTAATAAAACATTGAATACTTTTTTTTTGCTAGTTTTCAAATATTGGACATCGTCTTTTCTTAATAATGTAAAAAAAATGTTTGCATTGCTGTATTGACTGTACAGTTGAGCCCGACTATGTCGAACCCGTTTATATCAAATTATCCCGCATATCGAACAATTTCTAAACATGGTAAATTTACATTGAGAATATATAGCAAAAGTTACTGTTACATCGAACGAAAATAGCAACGACAACCGATATATCAAACCCCATGTGCCTCAAAAGTGCCCCAGCAAGTTGGCTTTCCCTCGCGGTGGCGGGGAAAACTGCCGGCGCCACCCTAGAAAAAGTGGTTTAGACCCGGTTGTGCACAAGCGAACACCCCCCTGCAAGAAATGATCCTGGCCCGCTCGCAGCGCTTACAGCCAGTCAGAGGCCGTCGTGCTTTCTCCGAGGCGCGGAGGCGGTACAAGTGAGCGCCATTTTTTCTTTCTTTATGCTTGTGTGCCTGCTGCTGCCTGTTTTCCTCGAGTCCTCATTCAGCGTGGTCCGTGCTGGTGGTGTTGCCTGTTGGTGCTCTGTGAACTTTATTGGCGCGCTGTCGTCATGGCTTGTGCAAAGAGGCAGAATTTGCCGTTCGCCGCGAAACTCGAAATCATAAATCGGGTCGAGTGCGGTGAAAAGAAGTCCGACGTCGCCGCCGTGTACAAAATTCCAAGGAGCACCTTGAGTACTATCCTGAAAAACAAGGCAGACATCAGGGCCAAGTCGGACAAAAGGCCAGGTGCCCGTGGCGCCCGACGTGTGCGCACTGCTGTGTACGAAGATGTTGAAGCGGCCGTTTACAAATGGTTTGTGGACGTTCGGTCGCGAAACATCCCGGTGTCCGGCCCTATGATCGAGCAGAAAGCCAAGGACCTTGCTTTCCTGCTTGGCAGGAACGATTTCCAAGGCGGTTCAGGCTGGCTCCAACGGTTCAAAGAACGGCACGACATCGTTGGCAAAGCTGTTACAGGTGAAAGCAGAGCGGCGGACCTGGACAGCGTAGACAAATGGCTCGAGGAAAACTGGCGAGATATCGCAGCAAGATATCAAGCCCAAGATATCTTCAATGCGGATGAAACCGCTCTATTTTGGCAAATGTTGCCAAACAAGACACTTGCGTGTCGTGGCGACAAGACTTGCGGCGGCAAGGCAAACAAAGCTAATGTGTCCGTGCTGTTGGCAGCTAATTTAGACGGATCGAAAAAGCTTCGACCTCTGGTTATCGGGAAAAGCACGGCACCGCGCTGTTTTCGAAATGCGCTGTCGCTTCCAATTACCTACCGAGCAAACTCAAAAGCGTGGATGACCGGGGAGCATTTCGGCAGGTGGCTATCGTCGTGGAATGATGATTTGGTAGGCGAAAATCGCAAGGTGTGCCTGCTCGTGGACAATTGTTCATCGCACCACTGCAGTACGACCTTCAGCAACATCGAGCTGCGTTTTTTGCCCCCAAACACTATGTCTGTACTGCAACCACTGGATCAAGGCATTATACGCGCACTGAAAGCCGGCTATCGGAAGCGCCTGGTGGAGGGGCTGCTGCAGAACCTTCGTGTCGGCAGGGAGCTTTAGATTGACTTGCTCGGAGCTCTTTCTGTGTTGAGTAGATCGTGGGCAGATGTCATGAAGGAGACGATCCAGAACTGCTTTAGGCATGCCAGCTTCCGCATGCCTGGTGATGACACCCCAAATTCCGATGACAGCACTGAAGACACCGCAGGTGTTTCCGCCGAAGTTTGGAGCGAGCTGGCAGAGTTCCCGGGAGCTATCGACGGATCGACATTCGACGAGTTCGTCAGTGCGGACGATGATGTCGCCATCATGGGTGAGCTACAGGATGAGAACTACGTTGCAGACGTCGTGCCGACCACGAGCCAAAGCGACAGCAATAAGGAAATTGACGATGGCCCATTGCCTACATCCTCCGAAGTGATTAGTGCACTTGCGTTGGTCTGGCGCTATTGCGTGAATGTGGAAGGTTGCGGCCTCAGCTGCTCCGACTCGTTGGACAGCGTGGAGGCGTGCGTGCTGTCGCAGGCAGCGAAGTCGTTGACACAGAAGAAAATGCAGGACTATTTTGTTGCAAAGTAGGGCACGCAAGTAAGCCACCATATTAATAAAGTACTTTTCTTATTGTTATGTGCCTTTGTGTCAAAATCCTATAGCGGGCCTATATCGAATTATGCCATATATCGAACTAATAAACGTTTTTTGGCGAGTTCGATATACCCGGGTTCGACTGTATTCGAATATTTCTGTCATTACCGTTGACATTATAAAACATGCTTTATCAAAAGCATAATTAAAGCATTAGGAACAATTAAACAGTTTATTCGCCTACATTGTACAGCACACGTGGTCATACATTGTTGCAATGAAATTATGGAATTCGACACATTGAAAGAGGTAGTGTTATGAACCTCTTAGCATTTCTATGTGGCTTCATAACTAAGTTACAAAATTTTTCTCAACTTTGGTGTTGGCGTACTGTAAAAGGCACCCTTTCTCTAGTTCAAGCGGCCGCAGATGGCGCAACATTTAAATCACGTAATTTAAAAAAATTTATTTAATCCAAACATACGCAGAGAGGTGCAGCATTGTTTAATGCCTGGCCACAGGCACTAAACAAGGCTTGGCCACGTTAACCGCAATTCGATGTGGGCGAAATGCAAGGAAACATGAGAGCAGGACAGTGCTACGTTTTGACACTCGCAAAGACTTGCTTGGCTATCTGCTATTGCTGTTACGTCAGCCATCACATAAGTAGCAGCATAGGAGGTGTCCAAATCAGCCACAGTGGGTGGCAAAAACATTGCAACATGTCAACCTGCAACATGTCAACATTGCAACATTGCAACATGTCAGCTGCCAGCTCGTAATAAGTTCACGTGCTACGTGACGCCAACAGGCAGAAAAAGAGTGTTCCACACTCGCCGTCATGGCTGCTGGCGGCGCTGACTGACGCTTCCACGTTTAAATACACATAGGTATATACCCCATAAAGTGGACGGGGGGATGGCCGCCGCGGTAGCTCAGTTGGTAGAGCATCGGACGCGTTATTCGAAGGTCGCAGGTTCGGTCCCTGCCCGCGGCAGGCTATCGTTTCGTCCACTTTTCTTCCTTCACATTTACATTACATTTACTACTAATAACGTCCCCTATACTTTCCTTGGCATTATTGTCTGTTAGTTCTCATTACTACTTCCTGCATCTTGAGATTGCAACACAGTAACCTCTTGGGAGACCTTACCGATGCTTCCATAGAAAAGCTATTGAATAGTAAACTATCTAGGGCCCTCTGAGGCTTTCCAGTATTTCCTCTAGGTTTTAAAGGCCACGCACTTCCGTTCAGTGCAAGTTTTAAAAAACTAAGAGGTTAAAAAATATGTCAGTGCTCTTTCAGATCAAGCCCTCCGTGGCACCATTCTTCACAGCATACTGTTCAGTTTTTCAGCATCAAAAACGTCATAAATGAATGGCCTTAGCAGAAGCTTACCTGCCATAGCAAGTAAGCTTAGTACATGTTGGCTCATATGTAGCCTTCCTACAATTAAAACCATTTGGCTAGCCTAACCAAGTCAAGCTGTCAGGCGCTGAATGATTGACACATGTATGTTTTATTAATAAAGCTTCTTTTTGGGCAAGTTGCTACAATTTGGAAAACATTATTTTAGGGTGCTAAAAAGACACAAGAAGGGACACACACACACACATGGTGCTCTGTGTGCCGGTGTGTTTCCTTTGCGTGTCTTTCTAGCACTCTGAAATCATGTTCTGAATCTGTGTTTGTATGCCAAATGACCTGCACCATATCGTGTCTAAGAATTCTCTTGCATGAATTTTGGGCATTGTTTCCCAAGGTTGATTGCACTGTACCCTTGCAAATAGTTTTGGAATTAGTCATTTTCGTTGTGATTTTGATAATCTGCTAAGTGCTGCATATGTAATATATAAGCTTTATGTGGATACAGATGACAGTATTAGCTCGAACTGCCTTATTTCTGTGCTGTGCACAATGACTGAACGATGGCCAAGTCATGGTCAAGTTCTCCCCTATGAAAAGCATGAAGTATGTTAACTAATTGTCTCAAACAGTTTTCTAGACATCACCACCAGTTACTGCCTCAGAGTTTGTTGGAAAGTGTTGTTTGAGCCGCATTGCCTTTCTATGTATCTTTTCCTTTAATTTTCTCACGGCTGTATTAACCTTGTTGTGCAGAAGCTGTTGCTACAAAGTTAGGCATGAATGAACAGCTGGTGAAGCATCTTGTGACATGGTGCAGCATTGAAGACCACCCAGGTGTCAAAGGTGAGATTATATGTTATGCTTTTTTGCTACTACCAGGGGTGCAGCAGCTGCGCCAATTGCGGCAGTTTGATACAATTCTGTATTTTTGCACCAAGCCGAGCCAAAACCGTGAAATTTGTTGAAATGGCGCCACGCTGCACCAAAATGCTCGACCAGCCTCAATATTTTCTCAGTTGCGCTAATTTTAGCTGGAAATGGAAGTTGCGTTGGCCACCTGCAGTTTGGGCATCGTAATCCAATCAAATCCAATCCAGATTTTAACCCTAACCCCACTGTGGAAAAAAAGAAAAAAAAAATGACTGTTCTAAAATTTTCTGGCCATGTTCTCTGGCGTGCAGAACGAGTGCTGAGTGCTTTTTAAGCCACTTTCGCCACCGTACACCGGTGTCGTTCGGAAAGGCACAGGGCCATACCCAGGAATTTTTTTCGGGGGTCGCTGTGAAGGCATGCAAATATTTGACTATCACTCGAAAAGTTAAAGAATGAAAAAATTTCGTGTGTCAGAACCCCCTCAACCCACCTTAGTTACGGCCCTGGAAAGGCATACTAAGATTTAGAAGTGGCTAGTACTACTAGCTGTCATGGGACACAGCCCAGCGTGCATGCGCCCCATAAATAATTCTAATATGCTCACTGTTGTCTAAAGAATTACTGGCAATCATTTGGAGCTGTGTATGACGTTTCTGCTGCCCTGAGAAACAATAAACAAGAACGTACGGCAGTTTTCTTTTTCACTACTGCCACTTACTCCTGCTTTACAAATGTCCCAAATTTCGAGGTCGCCAGGTTGGCAGGTCCACATTAGCATTTGCAGCACCTGTCAAATTATTTCACAGGTGCTACAAATGTTAATGTGGACTTCATTGTTTGCCCTGTGAGGTGGTTCAACACGCTGCTTTTGTTCAAATAGCAGTGTGCACGAGTTAGGCGATGTTGAATGGTTTTTACATATTTTTGCTTTCTTTTCTAAAAGCCTTTTTTGTTAAACTGCTTCAAATTTAGAATATTGGGCTAGAAAATTGATGTTTTTTTTCCCATAACCTGCTCCAGTAGCGTGATAAACGTAGACAAAAGAGCAGAGAACCACACAGGACAGGCGCTAAACGTCCACAATTTTTTTAGTCACAGAAAACACTTGCTTGGAAACTAACATACAAAGCAACCACGGCAATCACAAAGCCTGATAACACAAGAAACTACTATACATTCTACTAGCTGATTAGAAGAGAAGAACACACACCATCAGAGTGATGTGTCACTTTGCAATCACTTTTGAAGCACTTCTGTCTTCTTTATGTTAACTAAGCGTGTTTTTGTGCGCTGCTTTATCAGTATCATGGCTCACCAACTAGCCTATCAGTATATATTATATCTTGGCCAAGAGTGCATTCTGCAGATTTTGTGAAAATCCTGTATTGTTTAGCTCCCAAGGCAGAAGTTGTATGACTAGTGTTTCAAACATAATTACTGAAAGCTGATGAGGGCGCAGCAATACACCAAAGTTAATACAGTTGACCTACAATAATTAGACTTTGATTAAAGGGACTGACAACGAATTTTTGTGGTATCTGTTTTCTTTAGTGCAATGTAAAGCTTACCAGTCAGTGTCTAATCACGGAATAGTAACGCGGAAAAGGCCGTGAAACATTTATCTCGAGAATTTTTCAATCTGTGGCAACTGTGAAGTTGTATGCACAACAGATGCTGCAAACAGTGGGAGGTGAGCGTGACAGCATTTCATGCTTGTGCGCTGTAGTTTGCTGCGCATTCATGCACTCCACACACATGTGCCACGTCTCAGCATGTTCCGCTAGTTGCCGCAAAGGCAACGCCGCTTCTCAGCGTCAACTCCTTTTACCTTGTAAGCAGCACAGGATGGAGCGGGAATGGATAATAATAGTACATATATACCTACTCTAATTTTGAGTACTAATTATGTTGCGCATCAAAGCATCAGACTTCATACAGCAAACAGAATGACACTATAGTGCAGCATCAAGGCTCTCCTGCTAAGCTGTGCAACATAACAGTTTTTTTGGGACCAGTTTTTTTGGGACGAACATAGTTGACACAATTTAAAAATGTAATCTTACTCAAATCACAAAAAAGATGTTTGAATCTGTCGCTATAATTCATGGTCTTTTCATTTCCACCAGGATCTTATCGCACATTCTTGCCACTTGTCAGTCTCTAATATTTTGGGAGGTAATTCAATCCTATCCAAAGGTCCCTCCAAAGCCCATGCATTCCTGTAAACAGTAACTTTTATTATTTCCATTTTGAAATTGGTCAATTGAAAAGCTCAGTGTATGACGTCTAAAACGGCAGTATTATCAACAGCAGTACGCCACGAGGTAGACTTACGCACGCATGCAGCAGTGGACAGGACGTGGGAGTTAAGGGAGGGTGCAGGAGAGTGCTCCCTCTCCTCCTCTTGAAGAAGCAGTTATTTTAGGGGAACAAAAAGTTGCTGCCCACTAGAAAGCACGGCTGACAGGGAACAGAGTGGGGAAGTGAGAGAAAGAGGACATATAAACCAACATGCAGAGAAAGTGTTGGCATGTCTACGAACATAGTTGACCAAGCTGCGAAAGCGGTGTCCACTCATAACAGCTGCCACAGAGCTCTCCTGACCATAGGAGAGTGCACTATGGTGAAATGGGCAGAGGCGAGAGGGAAGGTGCAATGACTTTGAAAGGGTGCAAATGTGACAGAGCAGTAGGCAGAAGGGGGAGGGAGGGGGTTCAGCCCATCCATCATGCATGCCTCTCCTTTCATCTCCCTCTTCCTTCATTCCCCTTTCCTACTCGTCCCCCCAAATATGCTGCGCCATACTACCCTATATGGGTTGCAGAAATGAGCATTGTTCCTCATCTGAAACTACTACTATCTCTCCCTGTGACAATGGTCATAGCAGCTAAGTGCATAGGCAGCTTGCGTTCCTTATCTTGCAGGTAATCAGTGGCAGGTGCAAAAGCTAAGCAAGGCATGATAACTTGTAGCTGCATGTGCACCCTCTTCCTGCGTGCCTTGTGTAGGCAGTTGCATTATTTGCTGTATCTAAGTTTTGGAGATTTCATTGATGCAAAAGGCAACGCGATGTGAAATTTTCCAACAGGGTTGGTACGTATAAAAATGTCTGAAATAACTGTTTGGTGGTTTTCAGAGTTCGAATTTGCAGGGGTCTTTTTCCTATTCAGATACATACACAAAACTTTGCCAGGACCAGCTGTGCAGTTCAAATGATCTGTCATTTCGGATTAAGGGACTTCAAATTATTGAGATTCTACTGTATCTTTTTTTAACACGAAAGCGTTTTATGCCGGGGTCCAGCAAGACTTCACTGACGCATTTCCGTCACGGATATGACGTTGCAAAATATACACAAACGGATGGCAAAGAAAAGCTAGAAGAAAAAGTGCCGTCGCTGGGAATCAAACCGATGACCCCTTGCTCTGCAGCGCGCGGCGCGAAACGACTTGGCCACAAAGCCTATGTTCTTCAGCGTACTAATGGCAAGCTATTTATATTACTGCTGGCGGTAGGCAGAGCTCAGAGGCAGTTATTTTTGTTATCACCAATGAGATGGCGTGAAGGGTGCGCTTTAAAGGTCATCGCCTTGCTTGTTGCGATGCGTGCGTTCTTTTCGTGCGTCCTTTGTGCTTGAGCAGCATACTGCAAGTTTCAAGCTCCTTGCCGTTCTTCACATGACATTCCACTTTGTTGCTATCCCATTCATTGCTTCGCCGTTGTGGCGAAACAATGCACAATAAGCGCTCAGCTACCTCTGTGAAGACACGTTTCACTTTCGTGTTATACCGATTCCTATGACGTAGGGATGAGCCATGTTTTTGATCTGTTGCACAATTAATTTACTTTTTTCTTGTTATACACTTTCACTCACTGGCATTCACTCATGTTCACACCTTTATTCATTCACACTTATCAGGCACTCATGCAC
This sequence comes from Rhipicephalus sanguineus, assembly GCF_013339695.2. Lineage (NCBI taxonomy): Eukaryota > Metazoa > Arthropoda > Arachnida > Ixodida > Ixodidae > Rhipicephalus > Rhipicephalus sanguineus. Next base: position 198,183,053 of record NC_051176.1, on the reverse strand, counting down.
TTGCAAACTTGCATCTACTTACACTCAAAGGTAGTCAATCAATCATGTGTTTACACTTACAGTTAAACCGCCATATAATGAAGTCAGTAAAATCGGCAATTTTCTTCATTATATTGAAACTTTGTTAAATTGAAATCTGACCGTTTAAGCAGGGTGCAGTAGCCAAAAGCTTCTTTTTTGCACAAGAAGTGCCAGAAGAGTGTTTTAATAATACGACAGTACAAAAGACTAATTTCAATACTGGACACAAAAAAGTTCAGTTTTCTTGAACCTGACGTTATTAAACTGCGCAAAATAACGAGAACACAAGTAAGAAACATACAGAACACCATGAGCACAGTAATACCTTGGTTATTCTTCGGACGTGGCCCCAGGATGAAAGCAGATAACCAAATAATGTTTGCACTTGTGGAGGGGCAATCCTGCACTTCAGGCAATACGCACTGTGGTAATATGGGATAAGTGTTGACAAAAACTGCTTTCAAACAAACCATACGACCACTGAACCCGGTAGAAGTTTCAATTTTTTGCCTGAGTGGTCCCCTGGGGCAGCACTGAAACTTCGTTATATTGAAATCATGGATAACATGCTTCGTTATATTAAGGTTCCAAATACATGGCGTTCTATGGACATGAAGTTGTGAAAAGTGAAATACTTCTTTATATTGAGAATTTCCTTATACTGAAGTTTGTTATATAGAGGTTTAAATGTACTTCCATTCACAGCCAGCATCACTTTCCATACATGCATGCATCCACCGATGCATACCCGTACTTATAGTCACATTCACACTTATAATATTCATACATTTGTCCACTCACACTTGCTAACATACATTTATACTTACCTTCACTCGCTAGCACTCACATTCTTGCTCATGTCCACTCACACATAAAACCTTGCATTATAACATGTGCCCACTCACTCGGCACCATTCTATGGCATTCATAAGCTTTTCCATTCACGCTCACTGATATTCCTATCCACGTTCATTTTTTATATACATGTTCTTTAATGCTAGCAGCCACTTGCTCATGCTTATACCCGCGAAATGAATACATGAAGTGAGTGAATTCATCACTGAGCATGTCAGCCTGTGCTGTGGTGCAGAATCGGTTGTCACATGGTGTTAATACAGTAGAACCCCACTGTTACGTTCCTCACTGCTGCGTTTTCCCGGCTGTTACGTCGTTTTCCGCCGGTCCCGGCATAGCTCCCATAGGATACAATGTATTGGGAACCCCGCTGTTACGTCGTAACTGTCGGACCGTTCCCGTATGATACGTCGCGAAGTGCGCCCGGAGCCGACCGAGTGACTACCAAAGAGAGCGGCCATGGTGCATTTTCACGCAGCTTGGCCTCGTTTGACCGTAATATTAGCCGCATGAGAGGCGCAAGCAACAGAATCTTTCAATTGATGCAAACAAAAGCATGGCCTTCGAGATTCAAATTGCAAAGATGGCGTCTATGACGTAACTGCTCGCGAAAGCAAGGCCTTCGAGATTGGCATTTACTATTGACAAAAGCATAGCCTCTGAGATTTGCATAGCACAAACATGGCGTGTATGACGTAATTGCTTGCGAAAGCAAGGCCTTCGAGATTGGCATTCACTTCTGCCATCGCGTTGGCGTAGACTCATCATCATCGTTATTTGTTGGAGAACGGGAGGAGTTCGAGCTGGTTGGAGCTCGCATGGTCGTGCGTGCGGTTCGCGGTCGGACTCGCCGCGCCGGTCGTGATTGCGTGTGCTTAGTTCTTTCATGCCTACAGCTGTTGGTGTTAAAAAAATCACATACGTTGATTACATTTCTGTGGATAAGGCCGTCCTAAGCTCCGCGTTTCTATCCATCGACTAGATCGCGGCTGAGCGCGCCAATTTTCGTGCTGCTCGTAAGAATTGAAATAAAATTCTGTACCACAAAATATTTTGCCGTTTTTCCTGTTTTTCGGCTCTTACGTTTCCCGTCTCTTACGTTTATTTCCTACGGTCCCTTCAAAAACGTATCAGCAGGGTTCTACTGTAGTAAGAGTGTGCAAATATTCGAACTTTCGAATATTTTTCGAATAGTTTTTGCTGTTCGATTCGATTCGCACTGGAATTTTACTATTCGAACTATTCGAACCCCAGAAAATAAATATAACGACGATAAATCGGCGTGCAGCGTGCTTGGTCTTGCATTTTGGGGCGCTGATGTGCGAAGCTGCTAGCCACTTCCACCAGTGCTCTTAGCGGTCGCTGTGCGACGAGCTTGGCAGGGGGGTCCGCTGCCGATGTTTCAAGTGCCCATCCACGATTCAGAGAAGCCAGCGGGTGATGCAATTCGTTGCTTGCGACGAAGCACATTGCAGCTTCTTCGCTTTCGCGAAAAAGCTGCAACTAGCGTGAGTTAGGCCTAGCCACGACTTCGAGCAGTAAGCTCGGTCGCGGTGTGCGTGGTCGCGGTGCCCAATGTTTCAAAGTACGTCATGCACGATCACGAGTACAAAGAGTCGTCCAGCGTTGGTCTTCGTCACGAGGTCCGAAGTGCTGAGAAGCAGAACCTCTAACCGCGGGTCTCAGAGTCGGTTCGAGACGTGCATCGGCAATGTTCGCAACGAGCGCGGTGCACTATCGTAATCTGATGATTGACGTTCTGCTTGCAGCTGCCAAAGTAAAGCGTAATTATATTCTAAGTGATCGTCGACCCGTGAACACAGAACGAGCAAACGCATCACTAAGTAGCGCGATTGTCGACAACCGTGTCCTCACGACGCGCAAGCAGCAGATGACGCTCTCCCGGAGCGAGCACCGGACCAATGGCGAGGCGTGCTGGAGCAACATCGCGGACGCGGCCAATGAAAGACCCCCAAACGAACTTTAAACATTTGCTTTTTGTACGCTTGCTTCTGAATGGAGGACCTAGCTGAGGCGGGAAATTTGAAGACGGAGAAATGCTCTTTCCGACGAGCCCAAAATGGCGGCACCCGGTTGCGCCACTGCAGAGCTTTAATGTTTTTAGAATGTAATTTAGAATATGCTTAGGAATCCTCTGCAACTTTTTTCTGTAATTTTGCTTCGAAGTATTCTAAAAATATTCGACAAATATTCAAAAATTATTCGATTCGATTCGCACTCAAAATTTTGCTTTTCGCACAGCTCTAGTTAATAGTTTTTCACTTATTTCCATGGCAGGTGAATCTGTACGGCTGCTTGCCTGGATAGCAAAAAACAGTGCATCACCCGAAGCCAAGGCAGTACTGTGCCGTCTGGGTGCATTGCCTCACTGGGTGTCCATGCTTTCCTCTGAGCACAGTCTCATGCAGGCGGAAGGGCTTTTGGCTCTCACGCTTTCCCTTACGTCACCACCATCCAGTGAGTACTCCAGCATTATACATTAGCCTGCTTTTACATCTCACTTGGAGACTTTTTACAGTGATTGCTTTGTGCAAAACACACCACAGGCTGCCACGTGCTTGTGCTGCCTTTGAATGTCTTCAGAATTGGGAGCAGGCATGCTTCAGCTGCCTCAGCATTGTTCCACTATGAGGTCAGAGATCGCCTAGCACTCTTTGTTTAAAATGTGAATAAGCAGAAGGGACATGTTCCGTAATGAACTACCGAAACTCTACTTCATGACTTCATATGGTGTGAGACTGTGTGGGAGCTTCATCTGCCTCAGATGCAGGAGTGTCCATTCATGACAGTTCACCATGTACACCTTCCCACAAAGTGAGCGCGAGCTGAACTGGCAGCGCTTGATAGCCATTTGTCAGCAACGACTGGCAACGAATTACCAGCAGTGACTGTCATTTTAACAGCACCTGCAGCAACAGCACGATGTTACTGCCAACGTCTGCACAAAATATAGCAAAATGTTCAACTTTTATAAGAATGTAAGTCATTGCTGCATCTGCCTTAAGGTAGCACAGCTGACTTACTCGAGCTACTTTACTTTCCATGACAGTGAAGTCAAACATGGAAGAATAGGTAGCTTCTAGGTCTCAGAACCTTTTTTCTATACTAGTAGGCAGAGTGATGAGGTCGGTGTTTGCATAATTCCTTGTGTCATACTGAAACCATTGATACCCTGCATAGCAAAATCTAAGGAATGGATATTTTCCAAATATTTGCAGAGCATTAAAGGAAGCTTTCTTAAAATCAGAACTGTGGCAGATAAATAAAAATGAATCTCATGTTTGAAATAAGCATGTAGCATTGCATAAGTTTGCATTCAGCACTATATGTCGAAGAGTAAAGATTTCTAATAAGTTTTGGTATAAGGCCCAACTAGCCTCTTCTTTAACTTAATTTACATATATACAGTGCTGTTAGTACGCAGGAAGCCCCAAAGTTGGGAACAGTCAGGGGGACTCCCATGCATGAAATAAACTACATCAAGCAATGATACTAATTAATTTATAGGGCATTTGAATAAGGGCTGTGGTAGAGTAAGCCTTTATGGTAGAGTAACCGCAGCAAACCTGTGTAACCCGTGTGTCTGATTTTTCTGATACCTCTGTTATTCTTGTGATATTTCCGTTATTCTTCTGATACACTGTTCTGAAATCTCCATTATAAACATTGTATTGGACTGCATTGTCAGGGGTCAGGAAATAGAAAGACTGGCAGATTGCATCTGATGGCTCCTATTGATTGAATTACATTTGTGTCACAATGGAATAAAGAAATAACAATATACAGCTGCCAAAAACTTTAGCCTCCAAGCTAAACACTTTTTTCTGTTCAGCTAGGTGAGGTGAGTGCCATTGTCTTTAATAGTGGGGTCACCCGCTTTGGTGGCTTTTAAATTACTATGACACTGTGCTGCTAAGCATAAGGTCATGGGATCAAATCCTGGCAACGGTGGCCACATTTTGATGTAAAATTCAGAAATTCCCACTTACTCTGCATAGGGTGCACATTAAAAAAAGGAATGCCAGGCAGTCAAATCTAGTCAGGAATCTCCTATTACAGTGTGCCTCATAATTGAATCGTAGTTTTGGCATGTGAAACCTCATAATTTTTTGTGTAGCAGGGTAATAACTTGTTCTTCGAAGTCACAGGATATGTCATATTCCGGGGAACTATTCTTGATGTGTCCATCTAATGGACTGTCCATTTCAGCTGCCACTTATTGGCTGGAGCTTGGCGAGCAGCGCACTCCCTGTTTGCGGTTTTTCTTCCACAACATCATTTTGACGTCGCGGAGCTTTCACAGCTCTCGACACAAATGGGAACGACAGAGTGCGCTTCAGCGCAACCAATGCAGCCTCCCAAGATCCACTTTTGGCCGCGAGAATCTCTGAGGCCGTGCAATAACTCTGATTCTGTGATCGCGTTAGCCCTCGAATTAGATTTAATGTGGCCGCCCATTTAACGCACCTGTGAAGGTCAGTGTGCATTCCCTGCATTGTTCACAAGCATTTGGGACACACTCATATGCAAGGCAGACTTGTCAAGTTTAAGTGTTCTGTGACTATACATTTCGTCCACTTCTAACTCTGGGAGTGTGCAATGCGGGTGCGGTGCGTCGATGTGGTCAAGAGTCCATTAAATAGACAGTTCAATAATAGCTCCCTCTGAATATATTTTGTACTGAGTTTTATATTATTTTCTTGTGTGGTTTCCTCAAGGTTTTTTCTTTAACAAGGATCTCGTGCTTTTGTGTGCTGCCTTTATCACAGGTACCACACTTGAAGAGTTGAAGAAAACTGATGTTCTTCCTCTGCTGCGATCATTGCTCGAATCGCCAGAAATATCAGCCGAAGCTCTGCAGAACGCAGTTGCTTTCACTACTGCACTAGCCAGCCTTGGTGAGTTCTTAATGCCATTTAGGAAAGAACTGGGGAAAACATCGCACATAAAGCTAGTAATACACAAGTAATGGCTGATATGTCTTACAAAGCGTCCTCTTTTGCAAGGTCATCTGTTTACAGAATTTTCAGCACATGAAAAAGAGTGCCACTTTTGCTGAAAGTCTACCTTGCTGTTTACATGGCAGGTTCTGACTCTTGGTTATGTAGTGTGATTTTATATTGTTTCCCCAGCATTCCAAATTTTCAAAGGGTGAGGAGAATGCCCTATTTCGACCTTAAAGTTTTTGGAGCAAAAGGTAGTAGTGCTTCACTAGTCGGCACAGTAGCAGCCCTTTCAATGTGCACACTGACCTGGCAATGTAAGGTGGTACATGACTTAATAGTACCATGTTCAGTTTCATAAATTTCATTTATGTATTGAGCTCGTGAGTTCCTTAAAATGAACCGGGAATCTGAATCGTAAGTACATACTTCCTTAACTTCAAGAAAACGAGAACGTTAATCTTCTAGCTATTTTGTGCAGACTCTTTCAGGCCACTTCTACAGGCGGAAGGCTATGCAGCAGTCCTCACTGACCTGAAGGACCACAGTAACCATGTGCTGTCAAAATCTGCAGCACAGGCCCTGCAGATCCTCGAAAAAAAGGCATGAAGTTACAGACTTGAGCATTTGGGGCATTACCGCTGCTGCATTGGCAAAAATAATTTCTTCGATGTTGCTGTGTGCAGCATATGTAATTAATGTTCAGGCCTTTGTATACACCTTTAGCAAAGATTGGTGTTGGGGGGGACAAACCTTGTTTTGTCCGCTCCTGAAAATGAGTCCTATTGTGAAAACTTCGGGGTGACAACTCTCCTTTCTTCATGGCATGACCACTGCTTGAGAAATATTGACATGAAATGTCCATAAGGATCTTTCTTATAAATATGGCGAGCATTCCTGCTCTAGGGCAGAATACTACCGTAAAATTGCGAGCAAGCGCCACCTCCAATTTCACTGCTAATTTCAAATTTCTGCACCGTTCTGGGAAGGTGCCACCACACCCCTTCCCGTTCTGCACCCTGATCACTGATCATTCACCACGTCCAGGCGATATTAGCCTGCGTGAATCCGACCTGATCTCTAAGTGCCTGCACATGAAATTTGTCGCCAAAATTTTTATTTGTTTTCTTTCTCGCATAACGATTGCACCCGAACTTGGTGCACAACACCCATGACGATTTTCAGTTAGCCATGAGCAAAGCGTGGCCTTCGAGATCTGTATTTGCAATTGTAAGGTGCTACCTATGATGCATGTAACTTAGCAAAAGTAAGGCCTTCGAGATCTGCGTCTGTTGCCCGGAGCTCATGCGTTGGCGTGGGCTCATCATCAACGGTGCTTCCATGCTATGCTTCCTGCAGTCTGATTGCACGGCCTTTGTTTTTCTTGTGTTTGGAAGTCGCTGTCGTAATGCGCCGTGCCACGAACGAAAACCAGAAGACTTCTGAGGAAGTCCAAGTGCACTCCGCTTTTTTCTGGCAGGAAAATGTTGCCGGCACCATCTTGAATTTTGGTGCCATTCTGGGAAAGCACCCCGCTCCATTCTGCCGGTAATATTGACTAGATGAGGGGAGGGCACTTGTTCGGAATTTTACGGTATATGGTACCTCTCTGGGGGGGGGAAGGGGGGATATAGTGCAGGCATGAATTTCACGTAATGGCACTGGCAGGTTCCAGCCCTTCTGATGCATGACTTGGTTTGTGTCTGATACGTAGCATTGAAAATTCGCAGTCTTACAAAATTAAGTGCACTGTGAGGTGTGTCATAGAGAAGATATAGTGAAAACAAGACTGACAACCACCAGCCATAATGTCCCCTTTCTTTCTTTGCCTCCCTTCTTCTGTAAAATATTTTTATATGTAGCATTCAGTGTGCATTCAACATAATACCATCATTATATATAATATGTTATATGTAAACATTTATTACACATAAATATCGCGGATAAATATTATCAGATTTTCTTCTGTCAAGCAAAATTTCTAGGGGTGTGCAAACTTTCGAAAATTTCAAATAACGAATCGGATAGGGCATATTAGAAAAACCAAATACTTTTCGAATAATTTTCAAATAATGAGCACCGATGAAAAAACCTCAAAGGAACGAAATGTTGGAACAGAAAGGCATAACGTTTCTTGCTTTAACCAAGATGCATGCAGCCCAAGGTTTTACGGGACTATCGACGCTAGATTGATGACAGGATGAAGATGTTTTTGCTTAAAACTTCAGTGTCGCCGAAGCGACAGAGTCACCAATCCACAATCTTCATCATGACATTCAAGATGATTTTGACTCATGAATATTGTTTTATATTTATATATGAGTTTTATTTAAAATCTGTTGACAAAGTGCTACGTTGAAACCTGCAGTTATACTGGTACTGAGGAAAGAACACCAATGTGGTTAATTTTGTCACAAAGCATTTCAAAACTGTTCATGCACTGCCGTTTAGATTTTTTTTTGTGTGTGTGTGTAGCAAAGACAGGCCTGAGATAAGTTGCTTGAATTGGAGTGAGCCAAATACTACTGTCACATATGATCATCGTCATCATCAGTCTGTGCTATGTCCACTGAAGAAAAAAGGCCTCTCTCACTTATCTCAAATTTACCCTCTCTTGCACAAGCTGATTTTATTTTATTCCTGCAAATTTCTTAATTTTGTGGTCCCATCTAACTCTCTGCCATCCTCTACTATGTTTCCCCATTTCTTGGTGTTCATTCTGACGTCCTAATTGACCATCAGTTATCTGTCCTTCACGTTACATTACCTGCCCAGGTCCACTTTTTTCTCTTAAAGGGCCAGGAAACAAACTCGCGGTCCAAAATTTGTGATGTCGAGATAACTGTGTACTTGTACGATGTGAACATGCTGCCGCAAGAATTTTGCAAATAAGCTCTGTAATAAGGAAGTTACAGGGTATAGAACAACCCACTTTGGCTAGTTTCGATTTCTTGCTTGGCCTTCCCACTCTTCTCAGCAGCAAAGAGGGGTAGGCGTAGTCCTTTGTCGTGACTACGCCCGCTCCGGCAGTGTGACGCAATGTCAGCAATTACGTCATCGGCACACAGCCAACAGCCGAGCAAGGCTTCCTGTAAGTGTCGCTCGTGTCAGAGCGGAGCGGTGAAAAAGCACGGTGCGAGGGGTGCAATGCACTGGTGAGGTAAAAATATACAGGGTATGTCTGAAAAGTAATGTCATTGAGTGTATTAAAAAAGATGTATTGATCAGATCAGTACAACACTTAAAAGGTTTCAAGATATGCTCCTCTAGCGCCGATACATTGCTTCCATCGAGATTTCCTGGCATCGAAGACGTCACGGTAGACCTCCTTTGGAATGGCCTTTAGACTAAAGTCTTGGTGCAAGCCTCTTTGACTTTGTCAACTGTCCCGAAATTATGTCCTTTCATGGGAGTTTTCAAGCATGGAAACAAAAGTCTGGGGGAGCCAGGTCAGGACTGTGAGGGGGCTGGGGAACCCTTGGCACCTTTGAATCGACCAGGAAGTGGATGCCAATGAAGGCGGTGTGCGCTAGCACATTTTCATTGGTGATGGTCGTTGACGGCCATCCAGCACAGGCTTCATCGCTGACCTCATTAAGACCTTCTAAAAAGGCCTTGTGCCACCGGTACAGTTGACGTTTGGACAAACAGTTATCACCAAAGGCCGTCTTTATCATAGGAAAAGTTCCCTCTACGGTCTTGCCGAGTTTCACAGAAAACTTGATGACAATCTTTTGTTCCAACAAGCACTGCATTGTGCCTAGCACGGGAAATGAAAACTAGTTTCACGGAAAAGCCTGTCTTTATTCTCCCGATGGTAGCAAACGACAGTGCGACCACGCGTGCGTAAGCTGACTTCCCCCTCCACCAATATCAACCGGTCCCACTGTGTTGTGAGGTATAGATGCTTTACAATATAATCACTAACATTACTTTTCGGACAAACCCTGTATGCCACAGTGTGTGCGCCCTTCTGCCAGCGGTAAATTAGTGAGATGCCTCTTGATCTCAGAGGCTTTCGTTCTGGTGATACTGCTTGTCCCGGTAGTTTCTGCTCCACCAAAACAGCAGAGGGCAGCAGAGGAAAATGAAAATGTGGACTGCGTGGCTAAACCTGCATCACTGCAGGGACAAGGCGCCGTTTCGTAGTGCAAAGGACCAATCAAAGAAGTCAATGCTACATAAAGTTGCCCATGGGCAAGATTAGGTCACTGCACGGGCAAAAAGGACTGGTCAGGCGCAGGAGGGGGGTGAGGGAATTGTTTTTCAAAATGGAGCATCTGCATGGTGCACAGCGCTGTGATATTCGCAAAATGTGATCGCCGCAGCCTTCTGCACAAATTAACAAGCTTGTTTGGGAGGTGTAAAAAAAAATATCGGAGCCTGTTTACTGGCCCTTTAATATCTGCTAGAATGCTTGCTACTCCTGTTCGTTCTCTAATCCACAGTGCTATTTTCCTATTTCTGAATGTTACACCTGAATCCCGGCTCTCGCAGCCACATTTTGATGGAGTCAAAATGCTAGAGGTCCGTGTGTTTAGGTTTAGGTGCACATTAAAGAACCCCAGGTGGTGAAATTTCTGGAGCCCTCCACTAAAGCATCCCTCATAATCTTATTGCTGTTTTGGGATGTTAAATCCCAACAATTATTGTTATAGTACTAATGTTACACCTACAGTAAAGTCTCACTTGCGTGAACTTTGAGGGACCCAAGGAAATAGTTAACTGAAAGTTCACTAAACTGAATATTCACTAGAATGTGGAACAGCACAGGGCACAGAAGACATCGTGTCAAAAGTGTGAAATGCAATTTATGAAGTTCTACACATTAAAAACTTGGAAAACGCCTAAGCTTCGCCTTTAAGAGCGGAACGTGATAGGATTATTGGGCCTAAAGCTCACTAATGTATATAACGACCTGAAACACTACAACCAAGAGTCATGGCTGAGAGCGCAGGATAACCAGGTGGTGGGTGGCAGACATGAAGCGCCCCAGCCGCTGGTGGTATCTTTAGCCCAAGTTCGGTTTGATTCCACCTTGAACCTTGCCTTTTATTCCTTGCACAAAGACTCAACTTTCCAAGCGACCTCTGCTTGGTCCTCTGCTCTTTCTCATCTTCATAAACGACCTTCCTAATGGCGTTTCATCTTCCATCCGATTTTTTGCAGATGACTGCGTTCTTTATCGTCGCATCGCACACCGAACTGACCATGATATCATTCAAAACGACTTACATCAAACCGAATCCTGGTGTTCCATATCATTAATGAAAGTCAATACCTCGAAATGCAAAGTTATGCAGATGTCCCGTAAGTGCTCCAACAGTAATTACATGTACTCCATAAACTCGATAGCTTTGTCCTTCGTTGAATCATATCATTGTCTTGGTGTCACAATAAACAAAAAGTTGACATGGTCTGATCACATCACAAAATTAGCAGCCGATACTACTAAATAACTTGGTTACATCAGACGTTCCCTTTCCTTGTGTCCCTCCTTCACGCAAAAACTTCCTTATGAAACATTTATATGAAGTAAGCTTGAATATGCTCAGTTATTTGGAGCCCTCATCAAGCATACCTCATTAACGCTTTAGAATCTATTCAGCACCGTGCACCAGATTCATCTCTTCTAGGTACATACGGCCGCAATGAAAGCATCAGTGCCATAAAGTCATCCTTGGGACTCGAGGCATTGTCGTTCCGTTGGAGGATTGCAAGGCTGTGCTTGTTTCATCGGATTTACTATAACTTCCAATAACTTCACGGTAAACTCCTTAACCCGCCAAGCCGTACATCCCGTCGCCTTATTAACTCTTGCAGCATCCAGCGGTTGCACAGTTCTACGTCTTCTTTTAATCAATCTTTTTTGCCAATAGCCATTACGGAATGGAACATTTTGCCAGACAGTGTTGTCATTGAGCGTAACCCTATTGTATTTAAGCAGTTGCTCACTGATCAGCTCACGCTGTAAAATTTCATTTACACTGTTCTTTTTTTTTCTTTCCGCCTTTTTTATGCCTCATTCAAATTGTACCTTTTTGTTGTGCTTCTAAACAAGTTTGCTTTTCTCTGAGGTATACGTTTCAGTATTGTGATCCAATATGTTTCATTTTCACTCCCTATATAACCCCCCCCCCCTTATGTAATACCTCGAGAGAGGCCTTTAAGGGAAAAATAAATGATGATGAATGATGATGATGACCTACAGCCTCGGCTAGAGTTACAGGATTTGAATCTGCCTCGGCCATATCATCTTCCTCGTCACGCTCTTCTTCTTTGGGACGAATTCAGCAAACAATTTCCAGGTGTGATAGTTCAATGCAGGTGGGACAGCTTACTGTCACACTGCACATAGTCGTGAAACATGTGCTGGTGTAGCCAGTGCACTCTGCATCAGCTACGCCAGCGCTGCAGAGTGTGAAACTTCGTTGAACTGATTTTAAAAAATGAGCCCGAGTCCACTGATAGTGTTTTCACCTGAAATATTTGCTATTCAGAAATTCATTTAGCCGAACTATTTTTGCATAGAATGCATAGGAAAACTGTCAGCCATTTTCTGAAAGTTGGTTATTTTGAAATATTCGTTAAACCGATGTTGTTAAACTGAGAGTTTACTGTATCATGTTTCGTTTCGTCTCACGCTGTGTGGTCCTGAACTTATTCTCGAGTTTATTATCCTCCAATTTTCTGCCTTCAAGACAAGACCACTTGTTGAAACGTTGGCTCCAGCAACACCCCTTGTTCAAGGATTTTTCAGAAGTTTCTGCCCTGTAAGTTCGTACTGGCAATATGCAATGGTTGTACACTTTCCATTCCAGGGATAATGGTAAATTGCTTTTCATGATTTATGAATAGCTGGTGTAAGCGCTCCAGCATATCATTATCCTTCAGTGAATTCCCTTTTCATGAGTAAGCTCCCCTTTTTAACACGAAAGTGTTTTATGCTGGGGTCCACCACGGCTCCACTGACGCATTTCCGTCACGGATATGACGTTGTAAAATATAAAGACTAACATATGACAAAGAAAAAACTATAAGAAAAAGTTCCATCACCGGGAGTCGAACTTACGACCTCTCAATCGCCAGCGCGCAGCGCAAAACGACTCTGCTACAGACGGCATGTTCTCTGCTTTGCTAACGGCGAGCTATTTATGTACACCATTTGCCGGTGGTGGTACGCAGAGATCGGCGGTGCAGCGTGTTTTCGTTATCACTAGCGAGATGGCGTGAAGGGTTCGAAGAGCGCGCTTTAAAAGTCGTGCCCCACGCGGATTAGCGCGCGCCTCGACAGGGCGTGGTCGCTCATGCGGGCGCTTATCTCGTGATCTCGGTGGTTTGTACGTCTTGCGCTCTGCCTGCAAGTTTCCGTTGAGAGCACGAAGGTTACCTCACTCACTGCAGCTGGCCGCTTTTGCGAAAGGAGCGCGGTGCTCACACAGAAATAAGTTACAACTGTGACAGTTCGCGCTCATCCTGTGTATGTTCGTTCCGTGCGTCCTTTCTGCTTGAGCAGCGCATTGCCAGTTTCGAGCGGCTTGCCGTTCTTCGCATAACATTACAATTCGATGCTGTAGCATTCATTCCTTCGCGCTTGGGGCGAAAAAATGCACAACAAACGCTCAAGTACGTCTGTGAAGACATGTTTCACTTTCGTGTTATACCGATTCCTATGACAGAGGGATCAGCCATGTTTTTTTATAACTGACCTAGGTACTATACTGTAATGGAGAGGAACGCTAGTGGATCGAGATCTCCAAATGCTCGGCTCAGGAGCACCGCCCGTGCTTAGAGTTCATGCCCTGCCCTGATGGTTGTCTCTAGCACTGTTTAGCAGTAAATGTCTTCACGAGACGTTTTTGGCCTGGAAACTACTTCTGCATAACTTAGTGGTGCAGCTGCTGGAAGATGTTGCTGGTGCAGGGGCACGACCTTGGTAATTTCTTGTTCAATGGCATGGCAGAGGGTTGGCACAAAACTTGACTTGTGCTGTTGTACAGGCTGCGGCCATCAAGAGAGTTAGTGTGCAGCTTCCTCACGGACAAACGCCTCCATGTATGCGAGCAACATAGACAGGTCAAAAACAACAGACAAAAAAGTGAGACGTTTGTCACACGATGAAGGGTGACGGGTCAGCGATTGCTGCCTGTGTAGCTCTTCCTAGCTTTGGCACAGTGTTCTGCCACTGACTAAGGATTCTTGGCAAACAGCATGTTGAAGTCATTGTCTTCTTTTCCTTTCATTGTGTGCCTGATTTGGTCTGACTCCGACATTCGTCGCATTGACTCTCTTACACAAGTCCAAAACATCATTAATGTAGCTGGTGAAAGATTCACCTGGCTGCTGTGCTCATTGTTGCAACCATAGGTTGTCAAACTCACTCATGAGTTGACTCACTCAGACTTGCTCAGATTCAGGTCGAGCTGTGAGTCTGAGTCTCACTAAGTCCGGGTGAGTAATATTTTGGTGAGTTTGAGTCCGAGTGAGTCCGGTTCGGAAAAATTTCAGTGAGTCTGAGCTCGAGTGATTCCGGCTGAGAAAAATTTCGGCAAGTCTGAGTTTGAGTGAGCCCTAAGTGCAAAATATATTTCATGAGTGAATCTGTGTGAGCTCCGCATTTTTTTGCCGACCTATGGTTCTATCTAAACAACTTCAACATTAATATCAGCCTTATGTCGGCTCACGTTTACACTCCCGTCGACTCACACATACTTCAAAGCGCTAGTGTTCATACGCCAGCTCAATATTTATTGATCAGAGGCATGAGTTACGTGGGAGGGGGGCAGGTGCCGTGACATCCCCCCCCCCCCCCCGCAATACCTTTCACAGGTAGTTCTTGATAAAAATATCTCGTGTGAGTCATCTGTTTCAATGAAAATGTCCTTACTGAATTGCCACCACTGATAACTCATATCTGAAGGTACGAGATCAAAAGGCGCCAAGTAGAGCACCAATTATGCGAGATATTGGCGTTAACACCTTGGTTGATAAAGCTTATTATACGCTAATGGACTCTTGAGTCGACTCACTCAGACTCAGATAGAGCCATGAGTCGGAGTCTGAGTGAGTAATAGTTTGGTGAGTCTGAGTCCGGCTGAGAAAAATTTTAGTGAGTCTGAGTGTAAGTGAGCTCTAAGGGCAAAATATATTTCATGAGTGAGTCTGAGTGAGCTCCACATTTTTTGCCGACCTATGCTTGCAACCGAGGTTCTGCTTGCAGCTTATGCAAGCACAGCTGCTAAAGAGGTGTTAAAGGTGGACCATGTTGAAAATCTGCCTCATAGTTGTGCCAAAGGCTGGCCACATCCGCGAGGTAGAACAGCTCGTGACTGAGTTTGGCGGGATCGTCCCACTTGTTGTTCGCACTTACTCTCTCATACATTGGGAGCCATTCCTCTGCGTCGCTGGCATTCGTGCCACTGAATATAGCAGGATCCCCGTGGCAAGGCATGCCAGAGCACACGATGGATGGAGGAGGAGGAGTCTTCAGGCACGGTCGATAGTACGGCACATGGTTGTAGTGCCAGGATGGGTGATTTGAGGGAGCAGCAGACTCTACCACTTGTAAAGATGTTTATTGCTCGGCAGTGCTGGAACCAACCGTCAGGGCAGGGCATGGACTCCTAGCACAAGTGGCGCTCTCTAGCCAAGCACTGGAGATCACGACCCGCTAGCATTCCTCTTCGTTGTAATATATATTGTTGCGAATATATATATGTACCCAGCACCTCCACCAAAGTGTTGCAAATATATTTGCAGGTTATACACAGGAGAAAATAGTCCAGTAGACAATATGGCACTTGGTCTTCAGAGCACCCCCACGTCATCCTCCTCTTATTCCCTACCTTCACCGTGAGCATATATGAAACACCGCAGCGATATTCTTGTGCAGATTTCTGGGTCCGGTTTCCCATGGCAAACTCTCATTCTTTTATCAGGCCTCCTAACATTATCTTTGCCTTTTGCTCGTTTATCCTCAACCCTTTCTTGGTTTAGGTCTTCAATCATTTTTGTAGTTCATCGCCATCATTGCTGAAGAGCATTATGTTGTCTGCAAACTGTAATTTACTGAGATATTTTCTTTTTATTTTTATTCCTATTCTTCTTAACCTAGTCACTTGAATACTTCTAAGCATGCAGTGAACAAGATGGGAGGGATTGGATATCCTTGGCTGATCCCTTTTTCGATTGCAGTTTTTTTGCTTTCCTTGAGGACAAGCAGCTTGGCTGTAAAATTTTTGTATGTGTTGGCTATATATATGTCGAATGCTCCCTTGGTGACGCAGTGCCTTCAAAACTGCTAGTGTCTCTGCTGAGTTTAATGCCTTTTTGTAGTGTATGAAAGCCGTATAAAGGGGTTTGTTTACTCAGCAGACTTCTCAATTACCTGACTGATTGCATGGCTATGATCCATAGTAGAGTACCCTTTCCTGAAGCCAGCTTGTTCTCAAGGTTGATTAAACTGAAGCATTTCTCTTATCATATTTCGAAGTCACCTTCGTGAATAATTTGTGTAATTCTGAGAGTAAGCTGATGGGTCTATAATTCAACTCTTTTACATCTCCTTTCTTATATGTTAATACTGTATTATGTTGGCATTTTTCAAGCTCAGTGGTATTTCTGAGGTCTTGAGACATTCTGTTAAGAATGTCATAATTTTCTTAAACATAGATTCCCCTCCATCTGATTATATGGACTGTTATGCCACCTTCTCCAGCCGCTTTTCCACAGAACATGTCTTGTATGGCCTTTCTAACCTCATGGATAGCTACCCATGGAACTTCAGTGTCCTCTTTAGCTTTGATTTAACTAAATAAGGTTGAGTGACTTGTCTGCAAGCTGTACAGTTAAAAAAAGAAGTCTTCTGGCAGTTTCACTATGTCATTGAACTTGCTGATAACATTGCCCCGTTCGTCTTTTAATGGGTGCATTTTTGTCCTTCCTGTGCAAAGTTCTTTTTATCTGATTTGATGCTGCTGCCCTTTTTAACTGCTGCTTCTGCCTCTTTGACATTATAATTTGGTATGTTTTTGGTATTCTGTTTGTTGATCAGCTTTGATAGCTCAACAAAGTCTATTTTACCTCTTGTGGTAGTCAGCTTCATCTGCTGTTTTTTTATTAAGTCTTTTGTGGTTTCAGAGGCCTTGCTTACGTCTTGTGTTGGTGCTTTACCTCCAACTTCAATTGCCGCCTCAGAAATCAGTCTAGTTATTACGGTTTCATTCATTCCCTCTGTGTCGTTTGTTTCTTCTTGTTCTGAGGCATCGTATTTGTCCTCAAGAACAATTCTAACTTCCTCTGCTTTTACCCTGACAACATCTAGGTTGGCCTGCTTTTTAGTAATTAATCTTGTTCTAGTTCTTTTCAAGTTGAGGGCAATCTTTGCCCTCACAAGCCTGTGATTGCTACACTTCACCTTGCCCACTACTTCCGTGTCCTGTACTATGCCTGAGTCCCCGCACATTATGAAATCTATATTAGAAATCTACTTCATTTTTCGTTTTGTTTCTCCATGTGAAATCCAACATTTACTCCTGAATACCGGCGTTACTAGGTTATCCACATTTTAATTGCAGTGCAGGTTTGAGGTGCTTTGATGACATGCACACGCTACCAAAAAATTGTTGGAGCAGGCGCATATTGTTAATAGCAAACAACTGTGTTCTTCTCTATTCCACCTAAAGTGGATTTTATGTATATAAGTGATAGCTCTAGACATACTGCATTATTCTAGATTTGTGGCACAAATAGCTGTATCATTGTTTCTCTCTTAGCTATTGCAGACTGGAGTTTGAGCAGTTAGTCTTCAGAGCTTCGTGTGTGTGTGTGTGTTTTCACTAATTTAAAGGTTGTCAACAGTGTGTATGTCGCAGCACAGTTCCCGTGTTGCTGTAAGGTGGAATAAGTCTGGAAGTGCCAGTGCCATGTAGACCTTCATTTGCTTGCAAACAAGGTGCCATGGTGCCATGGTGCCAGGTGTATTGCTTAACCATGTCAAACGATGGAATATATTTAGTGTAATACGTATCTGCAATGAAACTACATGAAATCTTTTTTGAGTAACATGCGTGGGAACATGCTGTTGACTCGTAACCATGCTTTAAAGTGATTTTGTTTCATTTGAATGTTTACATGACTTGTAGGTGTTGCCTTATATATTTTATCTATTCTACTTAGTCTGCTTGTAATATTTTTTTTTTGTGAAGTTATGTTGTAAGACACTTAAGATGTGTAGATTTGCGACTACTATACACTGAAGGCCAAACTCTTTTGCTTTTGATGATGCTGCTAACTGAGGCTTTTCTTTTTTCTGTATGCATATTTACACAATTTTACCAGAAATTTTATTTATTATTGCTGTGCTCCTTGGTCTTGCTATGTGGTCAGAAGAGTTGCCCCTAAAAAATGTGTTAAAGCAATTTTGGTGATGTTTTCTTCTAGATAGCGTATTTTTGACTTGAAAGGTTTTGTTGCCTTTGTAGCCATTCAAGCTTTTATAAGTATACTGTTTTGCATAAGCATTGTACATGATCGTTTACTGGATGTAACATTCCTTGTCAATCATTGTATATTTTTTAAACAAAAGCATTGAATGTTGAAGATGACCAATAATTCTTGGTTTAGCCTTGCAAGGTTTTTTTGGGAAGGTTATCAAGCAGTCGAGCTTGAGAAACCCTCAACAATATTGTAGGCATTTTCTATGCAAAGATGTCAGTGTATGAGCAGTTTCTCTCCCCTCCCCCTTTTTTTTATCCCCTTAGGGTACAAAAGCATCTCTTGAATGTGCTCACCCATGTTGGCTTACTAAGCAGCAAATAAAATGAACGCCTACTCAGAAATACACAAGTCTTGTCAGACACCCAAACTTATGGTATTTATCAGATCAGAATAACCACTATTTTGATTGATTTCGGCTATAAATTTAGGATTTCTTTTATCTGCACTTGTCTTTCTTTTCTTCTCATTGTTTTTGTGCAAATTCATGTGGCTGGAGGTTTTAATTTGGGCCTGTACTTATGACAAAATCATCTTCATTGACTGTATTTTTTGTTAAAGGGAAACAAGTTCTGCTAGTACAGTTCAGACTACTTTAATATATTTGAATGACACATTCTTAATGCGTCTCAGCACAGTGGTTGTCACCAGTAGCTTACCTAACCTGAACACTGTTGAGATTAATCTAGTTCAGGAGCACAGCATGTATGTAAGAATATGAAGCTTTTTGGCAGTTTCTCTGCCCTGTGCTATCATGTGAGAGTGCTCCCTCTTAATGTGCAATGTGTGCTGCCTCTTCTTTTGCACGCATTGCATTGCAAAATTATGTCTTGTGCACTTGTTACTGATTGTGGCTGTTTGGTATGTATTAAGTGTGATTCATTAACCCACAGTTGTAGTTGTCCAATCAATTTCAGTCTAGCCTTCATTGAACAGATTTGTCCTTGAGAATAAGTATGTGGCCTCGGTTTTTGTAACAAAAATTTCACAATGGATACTCCTAAGCCTGACTTCATGAGCTTTTGTTTTACACTCTGTGACATCACTTAAGTCTCAGTAGCTCTATGCAGTAATGCTGCAACCTCCTCGTGTGCATAGAGCGTTTGCCAGTTTTTCCCAAGCAATGCAAGCTTATACTATCTTATTAACAGTTTCAAGTATGAGTTCTTATTTACTGGTTTCTGTGGGCATGCACAGTAACTAACTGAGCTTGGCCATCTGCACACTACCGCCCAGGCTTCGTGACCATAGAATGCGGCTTAATCAGGTTAAACCACAGTTGCTGATGCCTTTTGTGACCGCACTGTCGCCCCATTTCTTACTTCAGGCAAGCATCGCATTAACAGTGCACCTCAAGATTACAGCAAAAATAAAGGAATAAACAAACAAAACAAAAGTTAGCATCCTGCACAGACATATTATATCAGCACACATACATCCCCTCTTAAAAAGGTTTTAGTGCCAAAGCATCCATGACCAGAACAGACAAATATTGCATTGGCAATGTACTTTGCAGTAGTTAACAGTGGTGCTCTGTGTATGAAAGAGTTTTAATGTTGTGCTTGTTTTTTACATTTCTTAGTGACTATTTCTAAAAAGCCATTTCATTCTCTTTTCTTTTTTGTTTTCCTTTCTTCACTCCATACACTTTTGTTGTGCTTACAAAAGGTTTATACTAATAATTGTTCCTTTACTACCTCCTCTTTATTCTTGGGTGTCATGTCTTAAGTACATTTCAGTTACGTAGTTGTCCTGGGACTTTTTGCTGTTGGCACTAAAAAGAGTGTGTAAAAGAAAGATTAGCTATTTGTCATCAGGTTGCCAAGATGCAAAATAATCATTGTATGCTGTGACAAAATTCAGAGGGTGCTGTTTTAACCCATAAGTTAACCACTTTGAAAATCATTATGGACACCCCGTGCCAGCATGCAGCAGACCTCTGAGTCAGAGGGAATGGAAGAACCAGCAGTAGTTACATGCAAAAGTAAAATCTGGTCAACTCCAGCATTTTGTTAGAACAACATAAGCATGTCCCTCAAACCTTTTAGCACTACAGTGTGTCGCGATAGTAATGTGTGTTGTCTTGTTAAAGGGACACTAAAGGCAAATAACAGTTTGTCAGAGTGAAAGCTCAATATGTGAGAACGTCTAAAACGTCAGTACTATTATCTAGGGATGGGCGAATAGTGAATTTGAGGTTCGAAGCGAATCCGAAGCGAATAGTGATTTGGTCGAATAATTTCGAATCGAATAGTTCGAACAGTAATTACCGCATATTATTAAGAAAAATTAGCATTTTTGTCATGACCCTTGCACAATATTTTTAAGGATCGGAACTATGTATGAGTGAATCTTACTTTTTTGGTTTGAAATGAAGTGGAAGCAGCCTTGAATAGTATCAAGATTTGAATAGCAGTAGGGTGCAAGTTATAAGTGGACGTTACAACTTAAAAATTACCATGCTTAGCGCATATAAGCCCATATAACACGCTTTTAAACTTTAAAAAAAATATGTACATTGAACCTTGAAGTGTGGCTTCGCGGCAGTGCAGATTTCCCCTGGATGGGTTGTTTCACGGCACAGCAACTAGACACTGCAGTGAAACCACCTTTACAGGGGGTTATGTGCGGTCAAATGTATACATATATTCGTTCATTTCGAATACTTCAAAATTTCGAATAATCTAAATTCGTATCGAAGCGAATTAGAATACTGCAATATTCGTTTGAATATTCGAAAGGCCCGAATGTTCGCCCGTCCCTACTATTATCAATAGCAGTGATCTACTAATCGAGAAATTAAGATAAATGTAGAGCACGATGTGCACCATGAGTGGCACATTTTGGAAATGATTCCGATGACGTCAAGAGTCCCGTGTCCAAGTAACCACTAGTAATCAAGCTAGTTGCAATAAAAAAAAAGAACCTTCCGTGCATCACAAGATACTTAGTAGCGTTTGCTGTCGGGCTAGTTGGTACATGGCTGAAGTTGAATTGATGGCGCAAATGCTTGGACAGAGTGTATTACATCACAAGATGTAATAAAATGCTACTTTCTACTTGTTCGTTTATGTTTGATTCATGGAAAAAAGAACATCTTAACGTTACCATGGGGAACGGCGCGAGTGGTTCAAAAGTTTCATTTTCGCTGGGCTGCGCGTCTGAGTGGTAGTTTTGGTATCGCGTACTGCTTCATGTGCTTGGCTCTCGCTATTTTCGCACTGTTGATACTCTACTGCTGCCTGCTGGCCAAGCTAAGCTCCGTTACAGCGAACTATACTGTTTCGGAGTGGCCCGTGGCTGCGTTTTGGCGAGGTTGATGGCCGCTGTTGCACTAGAAACCGTAGCGTCGGCGGCGGGGCAGTAAAGGTGGGCAACGTTGGCCACGGCAACTGCTACGTCAGAAGGCCCGTTCAGGCGGGTGATTTGAGGTGCACTAACACCGTGTGGACTGCTAAAACGTGGTTTTCTTTCAAAATAAGCTGTCCCTTGGCACGAAACAAGCACTACGAGGTTTCTGGAATGCTATTTCAACAATCAACATCGACATAATATTTGCCTTTAATGTCCCTTTAAGTCATTAACTTTATGTTGAAAACTACTTAAAGGCTTGTGGCAGCATACACTACTTCTAAACGATGTCTGCACCTGTAAGCATGAGTTTGTGCACCGCAAAACCGCAGTATCATTTACAGGGGCCCTGCAATGTCCACAAAAAAAAACGCCCAGTACCGATTACATTACTGCAAAGGGCCAATTTTCCGCACAAGAAGTTCCGCACAGACAACAGGCCATGGTGTTACAGTGGTTGGATGGGAGCATGTAGCGTAGCTTACGCTCATGTGCTGTCAAAATTACTTTGTCCAGTCTGCAGAAAGTTGCTCATTCGATTGAAGAGAATACACACACTGAAAAAAGAAATGATTCCAAATAAGATTTTCTAAACCTTGCACATAAGGGCACTGAAATTATACAAGGTGTAAAGGCTATCATGCACTAATTTTGATTAAAAGCGAAGCTTTCTATGCAGGTGAAGCCAGTAGATTGTTGCTTAGTATATCCTTCTAAAAAAGCCTTCAGTGTATTTTATGTTTATCCTGATTAGTTGTAGTTTCTAATGAGTAACTTACTAACTTAAATTGTTTATTGTTTTAAAAGGACCCCTTGTTTTAAAGGGTCCCCACAATACTTTTCCAAGTAATCATCGAATGACTTCTTTGCAGAAGTTTATTGCCTCATGAATCAGCTGCCATAAAAATCTTTATGATTCCGTCAAGTACGAGCAGTACAGAGATTTGTCACATGCTTCAAGTGCTTTGTCTCTCCTTGTGTACCAGAGAGTACGCTGAAAGCTACGCAGGTGTGATGACAAGGGCGCAAGAAGATATCTCTGTTCGTCAGTGTGTGTCATGACCTTCAGCACTTTTTCTTCTTTTTCTTCGAATATGCGGCTTACTTTCAGTGCGATCATTAGCATGCTGGTGTAATTCTATACTGTGCATAATTCTAGCACTATAGAGTGCAGTGCAGGCACGTTGCGGCATCCCACGGCGGCCATAATAACTATGCAGCTCACGATGCTCAAATCAGTCAATGGCCATGATCCTTGTGCTTATGGCATGGTCATTTTGGCTTATGGCATCATTTGTCGAGAAAAAAGTGATCAATTTTGAGCTGACATTGAAATTTAATTGTAAATTCCATGCCGCGTTCTATGCTGTAATGTATGGCTCACGTGTTAGCAGGAGCCTCGACTGCCGAATGGCAGCATTTTCTGACCATGTTAAAAAAAATGTTGCAGAGCCCCTTCAATTGTTATTTATGGCAGATATGTCAACACAAGGCGTTAGAACTCATTGGAAACCATCAGTTTCATCTCTTCATGGCTTAGTATAACTTGCATGACTCTCTTTCCTGCATTGCAAATAAAAGCCTGTGAAATATTTAAAAAACTGGCCCAGCTGGCTTGTGTGCCACAGCAGGGGTACTGTAAGCATTCTGTAAAGAAACTAAGTGCACCATGCGTAACCCAACAGTTGCATCTCTTTGACAGGACATTTATCTTGGCACAACTGCATAATTCATGCTAGTGCCAAGCTGTCAAAAATTTCAATGGACTATCAGTTTGCAATGCAATGGTAACACAAACAAGCATAAATGTAACAGCAACCTTAACAAAAGGCAGCATATGATATTTAGCGTTATTGATTCCTTACTCTAGCAGAATGTTGGCTCGTTGTTTGGAAGTAGTACTGCTGTAGCATTTCGGGGGATACCTTTCAAAATTTCACACAGCTTGCAACGGATGAATCAGCTTCTACGAGCGATAGTGTTTTTCGTGCATTGCCAAGCATGCCATCCTAGTTCAGTGCCACAAATTCAGTCGCCTGGTGTTTTTTGCAAAAATATTTCATGAGGCTTTCTTAGACACAGGAAAAGTAGCCAGACACGTGATGGCACACTGCAAACAAGTTGAAAAATTGATGTTTTCAAATTTAATCTGTAACATAGTGTTGGACATATCTTCCGTAAATGTAACACTTGAAAAATTCATCACTGCAAACTAATTACAAATGGAACAAAAAATACCAGACCCTTCTTAAGGTTGCTGCTAGCAGCACAGTTTGTTTCAGTCGCATAGAAGGCTTTCCTGAAACTTGGTGCACAAGAGCTAGGACACCCTGTGTAAAGTGTCTACTGTCACAATCACAAAGGTCTAGCTTTCATTCACAAAGAAGCGAAAGCAGCATTGGCACTAGTATTAGCAAAATATTTGGCCACCATGGCTCAGCTACTTGTGTTTTTGTGGTAGTGGTGGTGGTGATGTGACTTGCAGCATGGAATAAAACATCAGTTGGGAGTGGAGTGGGATACTTAAGCTGCCATAACCAAGTTGAGAGCAGTTTTTTGTTTGTGTTTTGGAAATCCTCAGTTTTTTGTGTTTACCTACTCAGATGCCTTTTTTTAATACTTGTTGCACTTTATCTGTGTGTGCGGTGCTGAGAATAGATCTTGAGCAAACGGCTAGGTACTTGTTTGTGTT
Source organism: Rhipicephalus sanguineus (assembly GCF_013339695.2). Lineage (NCBI taxonomy): Eukaryota > Metazoa > Arthropoda > Arachnida > Ixodida > Ixodidae > Rhipicephalus > Rhipicephalus sanguineus. The sequence goes on along the minus strand of NC_051176.1, from coordinate 198,158,675 downwards.
AATTCCCATATGTTCTGTGTTGTGTGCTGTTATGAGCCTATGTTGTTTTTTTATAACCCCTTAATTTCTTTGTGTTTGTTTTCCCTTTAGAGTAACTTTCCTCTCCCCTCTCTCCTTTCCTTCTGTATTACCGTTTCCATGGCTGTAAGAGAGTGCAGGTGACCACAAAAAGGTGAGAGAGCTACAGTTCTTGCAGATGTTTCCTGTGCTAATGAATACAATAAACTGCTACTGGTTACACTCCAGAGTTGTTGCAGGGTCCCTTCATTATTGTGATTTTTTTCTCTCATTACCATGTTATTGATGTACAGGTTAGTTTTTCCAGAAGGCCATTTTCAAGTTCATATAATCTCTCTTGTAGTTATTCAGCAGTCAAACTGCTGTTCACCCTATTAAAATTAAGGAGCTCTGTTCATTTGCAAAATTTGCAATTTGTTCCACTGATTCAAACCAAATACCGCAAAAGCTTTTTGATGATAAATTTATTAGATATCTTGACTGTCTTTTTACTTACCATATATTTTGGTAGCCCACAGTCTTCTCATGGGTAATGTTACATTGGTGATGTGATACCAAAAAAGATGTAACCACATTGAAAGTAATGGGATCTTTTGTGTTAGTATGGAGACCACATACTCTTGGGGCAGCTTGTTACACACACTGCACAAAGTGTAAGTTAGCTTGGTCACTCTTTAAATTGATCACTAACTCTACACAACAAAGTGAGCTCAGCTTATTTTTCTTCATATATTTTGAAAACTATATACACAAGGCCTTTTGGCAATGATCAAAGTGTGTTATGAGCTGATTTGTTGGAATTGGTATGCTTATGTGGTTGTGGCATTTCAGGCACTGTGATGTGCTAAACCCCCTCCCATGCCTATCTGTGAAAAAAAAAGTACTGCATAATGAAATTTGATTTGGTGTCAGTGTCCTTAATTTTGAAGTGCGAGTTTGGCGTGTCAAGCCTTGTATATGAGTGTCACTGCAGTGCAACTTTGCGCCACATTTGGTGTTGTTTGTATGCTGCCTATCCTGGTAATAACTTGTTGTGGTGATGGCACATATTCATAGTTGGCATCTCTTATATCTCTGACATTGCACTGTCCTGTTCCTCTCAACTCAAATTTTGTGACCTGAAATAATGACTCCAGTGCTGTTGTGGTAAGCCGTACTTGTGGGATGTTGTCTGAGTCAAGTGAATTACAATAACTGTTACTGTGAAACTATATTGGTTGTAGCCTTATCTGCAGTCAAACAATTTTGAATTCATTGAAGCTATTTATAGCCAGTTGCACCCTTTCTGTCTCATGGACAAGTCTCACTCCTATGCAGACTCTGCATTGTCTCTTGGTCACCATGGGCAAGTGCCAGCATTTTCTTTGGTCATTTTTATTGCACAACTAAATGACATAAACCTACATAACAATAAATATTTCACACCATTGACTTGGGGCAAAATAGGCAGTGGGCATGCAATTAGGGGCTATCTAGTCTGTGTTCCACTGTATTAAAAGCACTTTGTAAATACACATTCTCTCTCTAGTGATGAACTAGCACAGGAAAACTGCACTGAAGTGTCCTCCAAAGTTGAACTTAGTTTAGGTCAAGGAGCAAGAACTCTTGAGGAGGTGAAAGAGCGCTCGCTTGGACATCCCAAGAAAGTAACGGTGTCGGGCATCGCGCCAACGTGCTCTCTGCCGTGCGAGTCGGTTCATGTAGAAGGCAAAACGCGCGCATCGCACTCTCCATAGCTGCTTTCCAGCAGCGCTTCATCGGTAGCACTTTACACACGAATGGACATGTCACTTTCACCTCCACAACAGCTCCTAATGCTATGATAAATTTACGAAAAGTAATGTATCATTTACATGGCACTTGCCTGCTAGATGTATTTTTTGAAGACGTAAAATCTATAATCTATGTTTTTTTAAAACATGAAATTGATAAGTATCATTGGTTCCAACTAATGATAGTACTTGCCCTCCATGCTATTATTTGATATTTATCTTGGTCTCTTAACAGCTTCCCCTCCATGTCTTTGATGATTAAAAGCATCGTTAATGGCCACTGCTAGGAAGTGCTTACTCCTGTCATAGTATTGGTTCAGATGTTTGATGATTCATTGGACGCTGGTGAAAAACATAGTGCATGGAATGTACTATGCCGCCTCTCCAAGAAGTGCTTCTCGTAAGCATAGTATCGAGACGTGAGCTCTCTATTATTCTTTGGGATTGCTCGAACCCACACTTTCAACCGTACTGGGTCAGTCAGAACTGTAAGGGGAGATGCTATTAGAAAAATGCACGCTTTTTTTTCTAATGCAGATTTTTTTTACTTGTTCTATGGAGCTGCATTTCTCTACTTTCATGACAAAAAAATCAGTGTTGTATCTGAACTGGAAATGGGTTAAAATTGTATGCCCAAAATGGTTAAAAACTAGAAGCGCATTGTCTAAGAGTCCTGTTGGTCCACATGGCTGCATGCCGTTGCAGTTCGTGTAAGGTGTTCACCAAAGCCGCATGCTCAAAATAGCAATGATTCTCGAGCTTTCATGAAGGTAGAAATACTTTTAAAAAGCATATCTTTGCCACATAGACAAGCTTTTCATTTTACCTTTAAAATGAGTTTTTCTCAAGATGCAATAACTTCTTGTGTTTGGACTTGGTTTTGTTAATTCTGATGGCTGGATCCGGACAAAGTTTTTCCCATGTATTCCTTAACATGTGAAGATTGCCATTATCCTCTTTAAAATTTGATATCACTTATATGGTTATCATGAATTTTAAATGAGCAATTACTAGGGTCTGAACATTTTAAGACATCTCAGATTCTAATTTTTCATGTTCATTAAAATATTTTATACACACTTTCTAGTAAGTTTACGGCATTCTACAATTATTTTGCAGGAATATGAGCTGTTATTGGCTTGTAAAAGTGCAAGGTTAGTGGCAGAAAAAGTCGATGCAAAAAGAGCTACATTTTACACATTGTCACTATACAGTACAGAAACTGCGCAACTCACTGTAAAACCGATGACATATTTGAAATCAGCATAAACTACTATTCAAACAGCAAAATTTCATTGCCCTAGGCCAAATAATAAAATAAAGATTATTTTGGAGTAGCAACTCCAAAATAATCCAAAATAGCCACAAAAGCATGGGTGGAAAGCACTAGTCTTTTTTGCAACGTGAAAAGCTCACGCAAATCTGAAAAGCCGGCGCCACCGGCACAATGCAGAAGTCCACTAGAGCTCTAAAGAGAGACAAGACGCATGGAAATAGCTAAAGAAACCCTCCTAATTTCATCCATGCACTTGCGCGCACTACAAGCAAACAAGTGACCTGTGTTGTTGGCAGACATCATTTGCTCCTGGATTACTCCTAATAGCTCATTTGATGTGCCGCACAGCGTGTAATTAAGGCAGTATTCATTATTAACTGCACATGAAAGGTCAGTCAATTCTCCTTATTGACTTGGGGATAGTCTGAAAAAAATTTGCAGTATATGAGACAATATCACCATTTTTGTGCATTGCGCCTGTAGAAGAACATGTAAACAATGGCAACGCTATCGACGCGTCATCTGCTCTGCTGCGGCGAAAACCGTATTTTCTCCTCGCTGGACCGTTACGTTATTGGGCCAACCGTATGCGCTGTCACGACATACCAGATTTCTCTCCTCAAATACTTCTTTCTCCGTGGTTTAGATGTAAGCAGCAAATGTTTTAACTGAAGTTTCAACAGTGCCAGGTGTATGCTGACTTCACTTAGTGCTTTTTTTTTTATCCAGAATGACCTGTACTGTAGAACATAACTAAAATGCATACAACAGGGGGCTACATAAAACAGCATAAAAAAAACTGAAGCAAGTTGATTTTTTTTTAACTGGTTGACTATGTTTATACTAAGCAAATTGCCAACAGAAATTATACTTACAGAAATCTGTGAATGCCAACTGGGGACAGCATGCTGATCTCAGCACAAACAAAATTTCTTGTGAACAAATTGGATGGGAAAAACGATCAAAAAGTCCAGTCATTTCTGATAAAAGGAAATTTCTCCTAGAAATTGATTAGCCGAATGGGTTTTGTGATACACCTGTGACACACACTGTTTGTGATGCCCTGCTTGCTCTGACCATGGCACATGACTTCAATTCGTAATACAATGCAAAATGCCGATGCTGCCACTGGAAATTTGATCCATAAAGCAAAACAAAGCAGAAATAAAGAAGGGATACATGGCATGTCACATGAACATAACATAGTGTCCCTCCGCCCTGACACATGTGAGAACGCAGGGAAAGAATGCCCCTTGCTACAGCTGCTTGAGGCAAAGTTTCTGTTAACTGATGCTGCCCTCCTAGGAGGCAGCAGGGTATCGAGACAGCTTAATTTCCTCTAACACCTCCGAATATGAACTGATTTGATCAATTTACAACTCCCATTATATTACCAGAATTTGCAGTGGTGCCTGGTAACGGGCCCTTTAAAGAAAGTGGACAGAACCGCGCATTTTGAATCGCACAGGTGTGTTAGAGTCATGTCATGTCATTGGCAATGTGAAATTGAAAAATCAATCATAGAGTAGCTGGTATTTGCGAAGTGCCCATTTTTTTTTTCTTTTCTAGCATTCCAGGATTGAGGTTTTCATTAGGACTGTGTGCATAGTGAAATTTTTATCTCCAATCAATCAATAACGAATATTTTTGTAATGGCCTGTGAATATGGAATGGAATACTATTGAATAATGTCACATTGCTGAAATGATGTCAGATACGAAGCTTGTGCAGAGTTTGTTTGATACGAGAAAGATCAGGCTTATATAAGTTGACACGTGTATGCATTAATACCATTCACAATTACATGTCAAATAACATGAAAGCTTGTTAAAGATAAACAGCTACTTTGAATTATATCTGGGGCAACATAGTAATGATATTACCATGTTACCAGATGTGCATACAGTGTTGCATTTGAAGAAGGAGGCTACAACACTGCATGATGCCTTTAATGGATGGCATCATGGTGGCAATGGTGAAATAATAAATCGCAACAAATTCGTATATAGGTTATGTACTTAAAAGCAAACCATTGTTATTGAATCACTGCAAATTCTTGAACAGGAGTTCTATATCTTGAGCGTTTCTCAAAGGAGTGCTGTTCGTCAGCAGCAATTTCGGCCTTCATGCAGAATAGTAATCCCAAACAGTCCTCAGATCTGTCGTTCTATTTCTCTATTCTAAGGGCTCCGCTTCAGAAAGTGTTATTCCTTATACATTTGAAAGGAAAGTATTCAGAGTATTTAAGAACTTGCGCTCCGTCCTGTCTGTCGTCTCTACCTTGTCTGTGGTTTTATGCGCTATTCAGTCATGTCTGCAGTTAATACGCACCAACTAGCTCACCTTACTTCTCTAAAGAACTTTTCACTAGTGAATTGTTGAATCTGATATGAATACAATAGCATGGGCTATCCAAGTAATGTTTCAAAATTCAAATATTCGCACACCCCTAGTTTTTTATTTCGATCATCAAGTTTTGCACCAGCAAGCAAGGCCTCCTGAAGATAGAAAATTTGTAAAGAAGCATACATGGGAGTTTTTAAAGACTCATGTAATTTGGCTCTAACAGCTTAGCCACCTGGTTTTGAACATTATTCATTTCTAAAGGGGCTTAGCCATCCTTTGGGCTTGGTGATGTTACACATTCTTCAGATTGAATGGTGTTGTAAACATCTCGGTAAAGTTTTTACTTTTGTACGGCATGGTGAAGCTAATGTAAAGATTGTTCCACCTCCTTTCAAAAGAGGGCCCATGCTCTTCATTTTTCAAACTGCTCCCTGTCTGCCAGCTGCTATCAGTCAACAGCAAACCATAGCCACCCCTTTGTCGCTTTCGGACGCCATTCACAGAAACCCAGATCAAAAGGCACTTCCCAAAATTTAAGGACCCAAGGAGTCGCCTCTCGTTATTGATGTTGACAGGAGTCATACGCCATCGTAGCACCCCTCTTCAAATTTTGTGATTGGTGCCACAGGCAGCTACTTAAATTGTGAGTTATGATAAGCATGCCAAGAAAACAAAAACAAAAAAAAAACCTTCAAGCCATGTGACATAGGCATGATAAGGAGGGCTTTCTGCTGTGCCGCCCCACAGAGACAGGCAAAAAAAGACTTAATATCAATAGCTATAATGATCCGTTTCCCTATTCCCTCTTATCTAATCTGTTCCCTACCGACCAGATGAAAGGTAATAAGTAGGGGTGTGCGAATATTCGAAATTTCGAATATTTTTCGAATAGTGTTTGCTATTCGGTTCGATTCGCACTGGAATTCGAACTATTCGAACTTCCCGAAAACAAATGCAGTCAGCGTCCGATTGAAAGTGACCCCTTCAGATTTTTAATATGCTTCACCTCATTACACTCTCGTATTGCGGCAAAGCTGCCTTTCAAGCTCCGTTACGGTCGAACTTAGGCAAGAGTCAGGCAACGTCCGATTGAAAGTGGTCTCTAGATTTTCAATATGCCTCACCTCATCACACCCCGGTATTGCGGCAAAGCTGCCTTTTAAACTCCGTTACGGTCGAACTTAGCCAAGAGACAGTCAACGTCCGATTGGAAGTGGTCCCTAGATTTTCAATATGCTTCACCTCATCATACCCTAGTATTGCGGTAAAGCTGCCTTTCAAGCTCCGTTACGGTCGAATTTAGCCAAAAAAGAGTCAACTTCCGATTGGAAGTGGTCCCTAGATTTTTCAAAATGCTTCACCTCATCACACCCCAGTATTGCGGCAAAGCTGCCTTTCAAGTTGACGTGAACAGCGCGTGTAATGCACAAGGACAAAGAAACGACGAGGATCAGCGCTAGTCCTCGTCGTTTCTTTGTCCTTGTGCATTACACGCGCTGTTCACGTCAATATGGAATACCAACTAGCCCGGTCCCACACCTTGCTTCAAAACAGCGCTAGTCCTCGTCGTTTCTTTGTCCTTGTGCATTACACGCGCTGTTCACGTCAATATGGAATACCAACTAGCTCGGTCCCACACCTTGCCTTTCAAGCTCCGTTACAGTCGAACTTGGTTAAGACAGTCAACTTCCGATAGGAAGTGGTCCCTAGATTTTCAATATGCTTCACTTCATCAGACCCCGGTATTGCGGCAAAGCTGGCTTTCAAGCACCGTTATGGTCGAACTTGGCCAAGTTACAGTCAACGTCCAATTAGAAGTGGTCCCTAGATTTTCAATATGCTTCACGCCATCACACCCCGGCATTGCGGCAAAGCTACCTTTCAAGCTCCGCTACGGTCGCAAATGTATTAACTCGAGAAAACGCTAGTTCCAACATGGAGATGAAAGATGTGGCAGAGGTGGGGGCTCAATTGATGCTGTTTTGGACCTAAAATTTGGGCAGGAAGTCCGAAAAATCGGAAGCCGAAGCTTTTTAGCATCCAAAATTTCAGATGTTCTTATATATCGACGTCTACGAGGCAGATTTGGAACTCAGGACTTGAAGGGAGCACACCCTTGTCCGCCACATCAGTTGGGCTTCCACAGAAGTTGAAAGAGGAAGAGAGGCTGAGGAAATGGCATCTTCGCCTATCATGTGTAAAGTGTTGTTGGCAACACTTTGGTTGTATCAAATCATGTACATAAATACAATTTGGCCTCTACATTGCCTCATTCTTGATAAGACAACTATGAAACACCACCCCGCCAGTGCTTCATAGACTTAGTGAAAAGAAACACTTTCATGTTGCTATCTCATAAGAATATGCTTAGGAATCCTGTCTAACTTTCTTTTCTGCAATTTCACTTCGAAGTATTCGAAAAATATTCTAGAATTATTCGACAAATATTCGAAAAATATTCGACTCGATTCGCACTCACACTTCAATATTCGAATCCACTTCGCGTCAAAAATTTTGCTATTCGCACAGCTCTAGTAATAAAGAAACGGGGAAGCCTGCTCATGTAAAGGAAATTCAACGAAACATAGGAATGGGTTGGTGTGCAGATGGCAGGCATTCCCAACTCCTGACCTGTAATTTACCCCTGTCAATAAAGCAGAAAGTGGACAACCACTGTATTATGCCAGTTCTAACATATGGAGCAAAAACCTGGAGAATAACAAAAGAACCTCCAAAAGAAGCTAAGGTCCACCCAGTGTTCATTGGAACGAAAAATGATAGGTGTGACCCTAAGAGATAGGAAGACAGCAAAGTGAATCAGAGAAGTAACAGGGGTAGCCAATATTCTCGTAGATATTAAAAGAAAAAATGGACTCGGGCAGGTCACGTCATGAGAAGGACAGATAATGGACTGTCAGTTAGAGTGGATACAAATAGATGGGAAGCGTGGCCGAGTACAGCAGAGGGTTAGGTGGAGCTTGGAAGCATAAAATGGAATCGGCTCGCGCAGGACAGGCTGGATTGGAGATCATTGGGAGAAGCCTTTGTCCTGCTGTGGACATAAAACAGGCTGTTGCTGATGGTGATGATTACGAGGGAAACAGGTCATTATAACTATTGATTTTAAGTCCTTTTTTTTCTGAAGTTATTTTGGGAATAAATTTATTTTAAAATGTGGTGCTTGTTCTGTGTTCCTCAGATTTTCAGAAAAGGTAATCAGAAGGTTAATCCATCTGTTCTGTTGTAGCTACAGCTGATTGCATTTTGAGGCAGTGTACTACTTGGGGAAACCACAATTTCATTTCACTGCTACACTTTTTATAAGTCTGAAGAGGCTGGTAGTGCCTACTTTTATAACTGATTTCTGGTCTGCTGCTCCTTTCAGTGAATGCAATTTCATACAAAGCGTTTTAAAAATTCTTACACGGTGTTTGTGCAGTCACAGGTCACAAAATTTGCACTTCACCTTCTTGTTATGTATAAATCTCTGCTTTCTTCGCATTAATAACAAGTGGATGTTCCAGCTAGGTTTCTCGCATAAATGCAGCTCTGAACCAATGCAAAGCTGCTTCATATAATGTACTCAGTCGTCATATTTTATAAAAGGGCTTGTATCTTGTGAATGGTAATGGCAGTCTCTGCAACTTTTTTCGGGCAACTGTTCACTCTTTAAGAATCCCTTTGTATCCCTTTAAAAATCCCTCTGCACCTTGTGGTGCACCTTTGGGGACATGGTTGAAACAGAAATGTTTTCATGCTAAATTCAAGACACGCGATGTGGATTTTAAAAGAAACCTTTTTAAATTGACATCAATGCTCTCCAAAATCTGTGTCTTGGACACTAAGTCTTTTATTGCTGGTCTATTGAATGTTGTAAATGCATAGTTGTTTGGTTCTGCTCATAATCACATTTGAAGCTATGGTGGTGTCTGGCTTTGTCATAAGCCTATACTTGTTCCGAGAACATTTGGAAATTTCATTAATTTAGGCTTAGCTTATGATGCATGCAAAGTAATTTTCAGATACAAATTCTAACATTATTGTGGCACATAGAACGGTATGTAAAAATAGTTTACTACATCGATATTTGTTTTAGATTTTTGCAGCGCTGTGACCTTTGGTTGTACTAAATAATTGTAGTTCTAATTCGAGTGTCTTGTTATGCTGCTTGCCAATGATAACTAGTTATTTTTCGTCTAATATTTGGCAGTGACTTTTGGGATTGTCATTGCAAGTGGATTTTTTTTTACTCAAACTGAAGCCCATATTGGGAGAAAAGTAATTACACTACTATGTTCATTTTGTACCAGCATTTTATTTTATGTATACATATGTTTTTTAATCTGTAATTAGAATGCCGAAGTTAGCTCATCAGGTAGTATTTTTCATTATAGTACATCGATTTACACATTTTATTATAGAGTTGAAAACCATATATTCTCAGTGATTCCACTCCTGCGCCAACTGCGCCAAATTGTATTTACTGCGCCATCCTGATAATATCGACGAAAATTGCGCCAAACTGCGCCAAAGTCTCGGGTTTGGGGGCGTCTATCACCGGCAATCGCACGGCCGGCGCGTCAGAACATGTGCAGCTTGATCTTGGGGCTGCCAAAGTCGCAACCATGGACCAAGAATTATTCCGCTGAATAAATAGCGCTCGCGCGTGCGTCCCGAATAAGCCACGATGCCATGCACGGTGCCGACGCAGCTTCTGTTCTGCAAGTCGGCTCGACAGCAAAACGCGCTCTCCGCAGAGGCTCGTGACGTCCTAGGCCTCTCGGTAGCGAGGAAAGTGCGATGGCGATTCATCGGCGGACGTCGTCTGTTCTAGAAACGCTGCTGATAGCTCGTTTCAAGCGTCGCACGGCACGTAAGGAAAGCAATGTTCAGTAATAACTACATGTGTGCTGCTAAAATGTCTGTCACTTCTGTTTCCGGACATCGCGGAATGAAATCTGGGATCGCTAGCAGTATATGTATGGAACAATATCGAATTTTCCTTGCTTCGCGTTTTGGAAGCGCACGCGAACGGTGGAAATGCGTTCACACTTTTTCTCAGATATACTTTATCCATGGATCTTAATTCGGAAGAGCTTTTTCGTAATTGCTTATACCAGCACGTCCGAGTTTAATCACTCTGCGGTAAATAGCCCCTAAAAGGCCCTGCCCTTTCGAGCTCACGTGCTAGGGTTCCAATTCGAATTTTTTGCTTGCTTTTTAAAAATGTCATCTCATTAATAAAAGCATATATCCTGGTCGGAGGCAGCCGCAAATGCGCAGCTGTCAGTAGCGGGCCCGTCGCTGACGGCCCACAGTGAAGCGGCTACCCCATGTTACACGTCCGCCCCTCGCTTTCGGGGGTCAATAGCTGACGGGTAAAAAAACTCAGTTTCGCTTAAGGGCGAAGCAATGAATGCGATACCAACAAATTGTATTGTTAAACGAAGTAAGGCTAGTAGCTAACTCTTTTGGATTCGATCTCGCGTAACTCAACAAAACACTGGTTTAAGGCAATATGGCCGCTCCAGGAACCGAAGCGTTTTCTTGCTCTGAGTTCTCTAAACACGATGTAAGCGTTGAGAGCACAGCAAGTTTACGAGCCGTCTCCTGATGCCTCGAGATGGCGCGCGCGCAAGCGACTGCGCCCTTCGAACGATGCGGTCCCTCGCCCCTCCACCACCGCTCCCCTGGCGTCCTTTCATGCTCCTTACGAAAGACGGGCGGGGCGTTTCCTCTCTGTTTGATGAGCAATCGACGGCAGGCCCGCACGCGGGAAGATGTTATCTCATGCCCTGTCCTACGCGACGGAGGAGGACAAGACGGCCGGCTAGCTTAATCTCCGCTCAGCCGCGCTTCGGTCGGCCAGCGCTCGTCGATGCTTTAACCCGCGGCTAGAATGCGCGTGGGGTGAATGTATTTAATTTGGTCTTTATTACAAAAAATTACGGCAATTGGCGACGGCAAAAATCCGCGGAGAGCGTCCATATAATTGTTATCACAATAACATTTTAAAAAAGTTGAACCATTTCACTCTGTGAAGTGGATGATAAGCGAAGCTGTTTCAGCGCAGGGCAAGGAGGTGACATGGTGGAGGACAGTTTGGTATGTAAGACCAGGTTGTTAACGTTTCAATACGCAATATTATGCGAAAGCATCAGATGCTTTATCAGACACGAAAATTGACCGTCGGCGGCGTCAATCGATTGATGCAAAAAATAATCATGTCATGGCGTCATCATCACACGTCATATATCGTCAAAATTTGTGACGTCATCATGGCAATAATATATCGTGATGTCACGTGATGACGCCATCACGACATCGTCGCTTTACACTGCTTCCGTAATCGTGGCGCCGATCATGGAGCTAGCGCAAAAACCAGGTGAGGTGCAGATAGCTTGCAGAGAAGGAGGGGGAGGATCAACCCGTCGATCGAGAAGAAAAAGAACCTGGCTTTCGCCTCGGAGTTGTCTTAGGGGAATGCATTAGGGACAGTGTGCTCTTTGGCATTGAGGCACTGCTGTACATCACGGCGTTTGTCTACAATGTCTGCTGATAACCACATAGATGTATTTAGAGTGTTATTTCATAAGTGCAATTTTATTGATCTGGTATTCTGTTTATTGCTAGTGTCTAAGATAATCGCCGAAGAGGTTAATTCAGAACACTCAACTGCATGAGCCCTTATATTTTCATCAGCGAGTGAAGTATGGAGTCCTCCTGAGATGATTTCTTCCATGAGATTTGCAATGAATCGAAATATTTCTAGCCTTCATAAGAGCCCCCTAGTAGTATTCTGGTGCTTGAATTTGTATTGCAATATGCTTCTGTAGTGGCACTCCAGGATGTAAAATTCGCTGCTCCAGATAAGTGCTCCCAGATGCCAATATTATCATGCTTCCAAAGTGCTCCAAGATGAAAATTTTTGCTGCGCCAAAGGTGCTGCCAAACGGAAATTTTTTGCTGCCTCCAAAAATTGCTCCAATCAGAAGTCCTCGGTAGCATCACTGTATTTCTTTATAGGGATTGTTGAAAATCACTTTGAATTTCTTATATTGAGTGTTTTTTTGTTTCATACCCTGAGAGCTGCCTCCATATTGTTTGGCTTAAGAATAAATTTTGTAGCTTTAATAAATGCAGGTGCTTTTTTTTCTTCAGCCTGAACTGTAGTGTATATTAGAGCATCTATGAAATGTTCATGTACAGGAACACTGCCTGAATATTTTAGCGTTTTCTGCAGTTTTCTAATGCTAAATGAAAGGTCTGTGTAGCCTCTGTAAATGATGAAGGTTCAGTTAAGGGCGTTGCGATACAACATCCACTGAGCCTTCTCAGCACAATGGTAAGGTTTATTGGGAACATTATCTGCTTGGCAACATGTACTCTCACACTTGGCTGAATGGAAGTCAAAGTGCTCTTCTTATTCAGAAAATCCTCATCATAAGCTTGCATTCCTTTTGTATAAGAATTTCCATGCAAACGTTTTGCCATGAAGTAGTAAATATGAAGTGCTTGATGTTAAAATTGGTGGTCGTTGCCATTGAAAAACCTTGCTGTGTGTTTTATGCATTGTTAGGTTGAGTCTTATCTTTTGCATCCTGCTACAAAAATCAACCAGCTTGCTGGGGACCAAGTTAGCATGTAAGCTTTCTGAGGCAGTCGACACTGCAAAGCTGCTGTAATAAATGATTTCCAGACCCAAATGTATTTGTTGTGCTTGTTTACTCCATGCATCCAACTGTTCTGAAGCAGTTTAAAATCATAAAATGAATGAGAAGAGAGTGAACTTGCCTGAAATTGCATTGGATGCAATTTTGCAGTATTCTGAAAAATGGCAAAGTTGCTGTCAGCCACAGTTTGGTCATTTTGTTGTACAAATGAAGCAGCAACACAAACACATCGAATGGTTGAAAAGAAAAGGCGGAGCTGCATGCAGTTGTAGCTTTATTGGCATCACAGCTGATGAATGTGTGGACAAGAAAGCTGTAGTGTCACTATAGATTTAATGATGCAGCATACTATAAGCTTTCTAAAACCTCGCAGCTAAACGTGTTAAATGCTTTCGTGTTGCTATCAGAAATGGTGTTCTCGCTATCTGATCCTTGTTTGTATGTGTCTAGCAGAGTAGTCTGCCGGACCTGCTGCTCAAGACAAGCTTCCTATAGACCCTACACAATGTCTTTAAGTATCTGTGAATGCGTTCATTCTCTGGCCACGTCTAGTATTTCAACAGGGGTGATGAGCCTTATAGAGCTCTGAAGGAAAGAAAAGTGAGGATGATGTCGGGCAGTCAGTTGGCCTTTGCAATGCGATCTCCTCTGAGGCCATTTTCAGTCTTTTGCTTGTCAAATACACTCGTCGTATTTGTACTTGGTTGAACAGGAGCAGCATGCATTAGTACCGCTCACTGTTGGATTTTGCCACTCATCACATTTAAGACGTGTGGTTCTCAGCCTCACTAGCTTCAGAACATTATCCACGTTGCTCTTTGTGTCACCTTTGAAAAGGTGATGCAAAGAAGGAAGGGGGAGGGGGTGCATGCATGACTGCTGATGGTATCATGTAAGTTTGGGCATGCTGGTATTCCATTTCAGTATCTAGCGCACACACAAGACAAGCACCTGACAATTGACGAAGACAGCTGCGCAAGGGTTGCGCAAGGTTTGCGAAGACAGCTGCGCCCGATGTGCCCCCCCCCCCCCTGGCGACGCCACTGGTCAGATTGAAGATGTGCTCAAGCATGCATCCCCTGATCTGCTACTAATTTTGACTGCTGGGATCCCCCGCGTCAGGTACAATGGTCATGGTTTCTACTGATGTGCTGATAGGAAGATGGACGACATTCTCAAAGGGTTCATGAACCACCCCCTGAGCTTGGTGGAAAAAAAAAAACACATCCTGTGGAAAGCAGACACTGCTGTGAACAGCTCAGCCAAATCTTGCAGTCGTGCATGGCAAGGAGAGTTCAGAAACGGAGCGTGCAATTGCCATTTTCTTAATCACCCTCTTTTTCATAGAGAGGTCTGTACTGACTCTCTTCGGAGCTGCCGGTGCCTGATCTTTGACGTCGAACAAGAGATAGCGTGCTGTTGGCTAATAGCTGACATAAATCAAGAGTGCCATTTGGATAAGATGCGTTTTTTGCCACGGGGTGCTGGCACCACACTCCCTAGTCTGCTAAAATTACACTAAAGCCACACTCGCGCACAGTACTTACAAAGGGTGAGAGCGGTAGCATTCCATCATGCACGCCCAAGGTCACGATGTGTAACTTCTTTCCGCTGTGCCAAACCTCCCTGTGTAGCTTCTAGCGTGCTCGTTGGGACGAGAGAAGAGAGAGAGCGCTTAAAGCGTGCAACAAATCCCTGTAACTCCGCTCGTTCTTGACGGATTCGAGAAATGTTTGCAGCAATCAATTCATGAGACAATAAACTCAGATATTGAGGTCATTTGATGGTCAAATCGCTTGGAAAAGTAGTTCAGGACCCCTTTAAGATTTGGCGGTTTTGGGCTAAATCTGTCGGGTGAACTTCAAGGAATAATTTAGTGTGCTCAAGTAATTTGCAATGAAGGCTTTGTGCTGCGCGGCAAACCTATAGTGTTGCCCGCAGAATGAAGATAGACCACATGTAGTGGCGTCTTCGTAACACTGGGCAGAGATATCATAGTTTGCTGAGGGCAGCGCGACCCGGACTGAGAGACACGTACACAAACAAGCGCTGACTGACAACTGATTTATTTCATCACACATGCAGTAAATAAGTACACACAAAAAAATTATCATGTGGCACGTGTCTGTCGTGATAGGGATTCATTTGATTACATGTTTCAAAAACTGCACTTCTTTATCATGCAGAGTCCTCAGTCCGGGTCGCGCTGCCCTCAGCAAACTATGTTTAACTACCAACTTGCCGTTTTGATTCAGAGATATCATGAGCATTTCACTGTATACACATATACAGTCCTGGGATTGCACATTTTGCAAAGCTTTAACAGCTTGTTGCGTGCAGAAAATAAGATCGCTGCATCGGAATGTTGTGCAGCCTTGTTGCAGAGTTGAGGAATGAACATATATCTCCAGGCTAATATTTGTAAGAGCGCTGTAAAAGGCAGAATACATACGCGGGCCCCACAGCTGTCACACATTGCCTTTTGAGCTTATTCCCCAGTAAATGCACATGAATGTACATATATGTATGTATATACGTATACGTATATATACATATGTACATATATGAACAATACATGGCATTTCCTTAAACTAGTTGAGAGTAAAGCACCTCTTCCCCCTTTTTATTTTATGCATTTGTTGGTCAATGTCTCAAATTAACATGTATGCTGGCAAGACAGCAAGTTTTTTGGTTATACATTGATTTCTCTATCTATTGTCTAATCATATACATGTCCAGTACACACAAAGTGGAAGCGCTGCAATGAGTGTGCCACGCACACCTGTCTTTTACCATTCGTGTATTGCTTCTTTCTGGTCTATATGAAACACTTGGTCTGATATGGCCTTTGGAGGTTTGTGTATGCATTACCAGGAGAGTACAAGACACAAAGCTAAGGAGACAAAGGAGGGGCATTACATTGAACTGAGGCAAGAAAGTTAGCACTTACCCAAAACCAAAACAGCAAAGGAAAACAATTTGAAGCAGCTTCACTAATTGATGAACATCGCAAAGACGGGTTAAACAGCGGAGCTGGTGGCATCATATTGCGATTTCATTTAGTAGCTTTGCCACCGTCTGCAGTGTTTAAGCAGTCTTCACGACGTAAAGTCGGAGAAGCTTGTTCAAATTTCCATACTGCATAACCGTAAATTTTTTTTAGAACATGACTGCAGGTATAGTTCAACGCAGTAACAGTTAATTACATGTGGCTCATTGTCATGTAATTATTTTTCCATCATAGGTTGCTGCAGAAGGCCTCTCTCAATGCTTTCAGTGTGACCATAGTGCACACTCACAGGACCACCCCAGCATAAAAATCAATGACTTCAATATACAAAACTTAAGCCATAACAATATAATATGCATGTGCTGATGATATACATTACCCCAACGCTTAATGGGTGCAATGCTGATGATATATCAAACGGAAGTTACCACTTCAGCAGGGGCGTGGCCAGGGGGGGGGGGGTGAAACCCGCCCCCGAAATTTTTCCATTTTGCATGTGTGCATACACGAGCACATACAAACGCACGCACGAACATACAAAAAGGATGGTTGAACCCCCCCGAAAAAAATTTCCGGCTACGCTTCTGCACGTGAGAACCAAGACCCCATCATCAGAGCAAGACTGAAGGTTGGCCTAGTTGGTGATACATAATGACCAAAAACAGCGCGCAGACGGACGGGACGAAGAGAAGGATACACGGAACAAGCGCTGACCCTCAACTGTGATTTATTGGCATATGAAGGTTATTTATACACAAACGATAAGCATAAAGAACATGCGCAGAGGAGCTGCCAAGCGACCAACCCTATTAGAGAGAAACAGCCCTATTAATTATCTGCGTAGCATCCATACTCATATCGATTAATTGCTCTATTCAATCAAGGCAATCCAGGCATTTATACACACCCCTCTAGTAGACCCCACCCACCTTAACCGCGTTCCCCTAACACTCCCAAAAATCAGATGATGAAAAAAAAAAAAAACTGGCTAATCCACTGCAAAAAAAAAAATAATAACAAAGACAGCGCGGATTCGAACCACTGCCCCCAAACTAGATACAACGTGGACATGGTGGCTGGTGCACCCTGCCACCGCGACCTTTCCAGAACGATTTATCCTGACAGCGGTAGTTATCTGCAACGCCTCCAACGCCAAAATGTCCGCAATATCGAGGTTTTGCTGATTTCGAATGGTAGGAAGGCTATAGTCCACCGCGAACTGTGACTGGCGCCTTCCCACGCGTATTGCCGCCGGTTATGAACGCTTGCACGATCAGGGTGCCTCACCTGTGCTTTATAATGTGAGACAATGGTGGAGAAAGCGGCCACCGATGGGGTACCAGCTTCAAGCTGGTTGGCAAATCAGTCACCGCATGTACTTTGCACATTGGGTGGTATTTATGACAAGCGCTGGTAGTATCACATGTTGTGCACCTAAGATGCTGCACATGCCGTTAACTGTAGCTTGTCGACGTCGAGAGCTAAAATCACGTTGGTGGATATAAGTAGTCTCGTAAAACGGCTCCTACTGCCATCGGCCATACCATGCGCATTCTACTTCCGGCCGCGCTAGCGAGCGGACGAAGAATGAACGGCTCCGATGGAGCGGCGATAGCGGCCCGTGCCGGCCGCGGCAACAGGATCACCGTCGACGACGATAAGGATTACGAGATTGTACTGCCTACTTTGCCCACCGGTCGTGTTGTTAACAACACCTTGTTCTTGCACGGAGACGTGCGTGAGAGGCCCTACAGGGTCGAAGACTTCCGAGACGCCCTTGTCACTGCTGGTGTGCTCTCCGACGTTCTGGCGCTGGGGGCGTACCAGATTAACCATGTCTGGGCGGTCACCCTGAACACCGGAGAAGCCACAAAGAAACTCGCCGCCATGAAGGAGTTGAAGGTGAAAGGGCGTCGGTGTGTCATTTTCGACCCCGAAGACCAGCAGGTCAAACTTCGTCTGCATTGGCTGCTCTACGGCGTGCTGGACGAAGACATTCGGACAGCTTTCGCGGCGTTCGGGAACGTAACCGAAGTGACCCGAGAGCGTTGGCGTGTCCAAGGCATGCGTGAAAAGGGCTCAACCACGAGGAGCGTGCTACTCAAGCTGAAGCCTGGTCTCAAGGTGGACGACCTGCCCCACCAGGTTCGTGTCGCCGGCGAGTTGGCCCTCGTGGTGGTTCCCGGGCGAGCAATGCAGTGCCTGCGCTGCCATGGAACGGGGCACGTACGCCGTGACTGCAGGGTGCCCCGGTGTTCAAAGTGCCGGCGCTACGGACACGCGGACGCGGACTGCGTCCGTACGTACGCGTCGGCTACCGGGCTGCCAAAGGCGGATGACAACGAGGCGCTGATGGACGTCGCCGAGGCGGAAGAGGCGGCGAGGGGCACGGAAGACGCGAGAAGGCAGACGGGACCACCAGACACGTCGGCGCCTACCGGCAGTGACGCCCCGAAAGGGGCTGTGCCCGTCGGCCTGGAAGCCGTAAATGACTCGTCAGGGTCACCGGCGAACGATCCGCTAACACAGGTCCTGCCTGCAGCGTCGTCAGGAGGAGGTACCGGGACAGGCGCCATCCCAGCGCTGCAAAGGGCGGCGGTCGACTCGGCGGCGTCAACCGAGACGACTGGGACAACGACGAACAGTGAACCAGCTGCCAAGGTCGGCGACGTTAAGACCTCCAAGGAGGCACTGTCGGAGAAGAGTGGCACACCCACGCCCACCAATGCTGCCGCGGCGTCCAAGCGCCCCCACCCACATTCCAGCAACGACGGCAGCCAACCGGCTGCCCCTGGCGTCGAGGAGCCCCCTGCCAAGGCAGCCCAAGTACGGCGGTCGTCCCTGCGGCCGCGCCCGAACGTGACTTTCGAGAAGCGCGGCGGTAACGCCGACCCCGTTGGACAAGCTCCAGCGGTTGCGCCGGATGGCACTGCCGGCGATGGCATCGTCTAGCCTCGTGCTAGACGTGAGAGGTGAGCACAGTGCTGCTGGTCTCCTTTCAGTTCGGTAAAATGGCACCCGCGTGTTCGTTAAAAGTGGCCACCCTTAACGTTAGAGGACTGGCAGCCAAAAGGAAACAAAGCCAGCTGTATCGACTTTTAACGGAACGCGACATAGACGTCCTAGCGGTGCAGGAAACTAAAGTCGATGGCGAAGAGGAGACCGGCAGCATGGTGCAGCGTTTCACGTCTCGCTTTTTTGCTGTAGTTAGCCATGCAGTGGGCACATCGGCAGGCTGCATCCTATTTGTTAAGAAGTTGCCGGGGCTGCAGGTGAACGCCCATTTTACATGTGAGGCTGGCCGATCTGCTGTGCTCGACTTTTCTCTGAACAACTCCGAGTGGCGTGTAGTGTGCGTGTACGCGCCCAACAAGGTCGACGAAAGGGCCGTGTATTTTCATAGCCTTGAACAACGGCTCAGTGCAGGAAAGCAGTTAATAGTGTTGGGCGATTTTAACTGTGTCCTTAGTGCGCACGACAAAACGAGCACTCGGAGTTTCAGAGACAAGAGCACCGACATTTTGACGCGTATTGTCGAAAGCTGGGACCTTGAGGACGTAGCTGAATGTATTCAAGGTACGAGTGCAGTAAAGTTCACGCGTTTCGAAGGCCCTAGCCATGCAAGACTTGACCGCGTCTACGTAACTGTAGACATCCTTCCGCAATGTACCAGCTACGATGTAGTCCCGGTGTCGTTTTCGGACCACTGCCTAGTACAGTGCTCTATCGGAATTACCAAGCGAACCACCTCTTTCTCGTGGGAAACATGGAAATTAAATAGTAAATTATTGCAGGACGAGGAGTTTAATTTAACTGTAAATGAATGCATCTCCAAATTAGACCCTAGTGAAAACCTTTCGTATTTGGCAGCAGTGGGAATTATGTAAGAATCTTTAAAATTGAAAGCAATTGAAAGGGCTACGTGTATTCGGCACGAAGAGAAAAGGAAAGAGAAGGAATTAAAACTGCTGCTTATAAGCTACTCGAGCAGGAATGCCGAGCCCCGGAAAATGGTAGAAGACATCAGAAAAGTAAAACAAAAGATTGAGCAACTGGACGAAGAACGTTATCGCGGTGCGTTGGTGAGGGCAAGGGCAGAGGACACAGCCGCGGGTGAAATGCCATCGAAGCGCGCGCTGTGTTTGGAAAAAGCACGTGCCGAAAGAAACCACATCCACGAGATAGAATGGGGCGGGTCGGTAACAACCGATACAGAGGAGATTAAAATGGCTTTCACTGAACATTATCGGGCATTGTTCGCCGCGCACGACGTAGACCTGGAAAAATTTAAGAACGAGTATCTGCCTGTTTTGCCCCGCGTTGACGATGAAAGAAAGGAGAGTTTGCAAAGGCCAATAACCTCAGCCGAAGTCGAAGTAGCAATAGACAAGTTAAATTCTGGAAAATCACCCGGTCCTGACGGATTCACCGCCGCTTTTTATAAACAGTTTAAACACGAAGTAAGCCCTATCCTCACAGTCATATTTAATGAAGCTTACAAACTTAATACACTACCACCGTCATACCGGTCTTCCCACACAGTACTTATACCCAAAACCGAAGATCCAGATAAGCTAAAATTTGTTTCAGGGTATAGACCAATAGCCCTCACTAACGTAGAATACAAAATCTATATGAAGGTTTTGGCTCGCAGACTACAGACTGTGATTAAGGACATCGTTGGGCCTCATCAAACGTGTGGTATCAAAGGACGATCGATTGTGACCAATATTCACATAGCGCGCAGCATACTTGAATGCTGTGATTATTCAGATGAGCGAGTCGCCATCTTACAGATTGATTTTCAAAAGGCGTTCGACTGCGTTGACCATAGAATTTTGTTTGCTCTGTTAAATTATGTTAACCTTGGTTCTGTTATTTGCGAGGGAGTGGCCCTGGCGTACCGAAACTGCACTACGAAGTTGATCGTGAATAAGAGTCTGGGGGCCCCCATTAGTGTGCAGCGTTCGGTTCGTCAGGGTTGCCCCCTCAGCCCTTTGTTATTTTGCATGTATATTGAAACTTTGTGCCTCAAAATTGTCAATGAACGTAGAATCAATGGTTTTGAGTTACAGGCAGCACAAGTTAAGCTGCTTGCATATGCGGACGATGTGGCTATTTTTTCAAGGGACAAACGTAGTATCGAACAGGCTGTCGAAACCGTGCGCGATTTCAGCCAATCTACAGGGAGCGGAGTTAATTGGTCGAAGTCCCTGGGGCTCTGGCACGGATCGTGGCCAACCAAACCTGACCACTTCGCTAACGTGCCTTGGGTGACGACCCCGGGCAGGTATTTGGGCGTCCCGCTCGATGGTTATCGCGACAGCGATCATTATTGGAAAGGCTCAGGCGAAAGACATACGGGAGAAAGCCGACAAGTGGAAAGGTGCCGCCTTATCGATCTTTGCCAGAGCCACAGTTTGTAACTTGTTTTTTATCAGCAAGTTGTGGTACGTAATGCAGGTGCTGCATTGCTCCCGGACTAATGTGCAGAAGTTTCACAGAATATTTGCCATATTTGTCTGGGCTTCTGAGTGGGAGCGATGCAGCCGTACCAACTTGTTTCGACGGGTCAAAGATGGGGGACTGGGACTTGGTCACCTCTTTTTGCGGCAGCTTGTTAACCGTTTTTTGTTTTTTAGAGACGTCACTGATCCCTTCCTGCGCACACTGTGTCAATTGCGACTTGGTAGATGTCTCCCAGAGTATGTAGTGACCACCGAGGATTTTGTGGGAGGGATTGGGGCTTTCTTTAAAGAAATTGTTTTTAGTATCAGGTTTCTCACTGTAAGATTTTCAAGGGAGTACCTTTGGAGTGTAAAACGAAAAGAACTTTATTTTGCCTTATGCGACATCGTCCTTCCAGTGCCGTTGTACAGGTCCTTGTACAGTGGAGGCCCAGGCAGCAATGTTTTAAAGAGAGTAAAAAAAATGAGGGTGCAGCCGGGAACAAAGACCTTTTTCTTTAAACTGCATACTGGAACGTTGCCTGTTAAATCTTTTTTGGAGAAAAGGGGTTGTTTTTTGCCATGGGGTACTCATTGTTTAATTTGCAAATTGCCGGAAACCATAGATCATGTTTTTTTGCACTGTTGGGAGGGGGTTTATTTTTGGGACGTTTTGCAGAGATCAGTCAAGAAAGAGTTCCCGCTGCACCCGTATGGCATTCGGTTTTTGTGCGTAAACAATGAAGATGGGGTTCCTTTCGATGCAATTATGCTCCTGGGCCTCCACTCCTTGTGGAGATCGCGAATGGCAGGCCACCATTTCGACAAAGATGCGCGGCCTGCACGAGCGTACTTCAGGGAGAGTATTGATTGGTTTATAGAATTATATAAAGCGGAACCGGAACCACCCGAATGGCTGTCAAGACTACAGCCACTGGTGACATTGCCCGAATTTTAACTTGACGATACCAGCACCATGCTGGTTGATTACACAGTCACCATATGTACCTTGTACATCGGGTGGCTTTTACACCAGTGTTGTGTGTATTATGTGCTGTGTACCAAAGCCAGGTAATAAAGAAAAAAAAAAAAAAAAATCGGCCATACCATGCTGAATGCGCCGGTTCTCGTCCGATCACCGAAGCTAAGCAGCATTGGGCTCGGTCAGTACTTGGGAGGGAGACCACCTGGGAACACCGAGTGCTGATGGCACCTTCTTTTTTTTTCCTTGCGTATTTATTTTCTTCTTCTTTTTTATTTAAATTGATTTCTTTTTCTTTCTTGCTTCGCACGTCGTTCACCATTTCTACATCATTCGTCCCTGATATTTCTTACGCCCACTATAACAGGCTATAGCGAGTCCAAACTTGGTGCGCGCGCGCACGGATTCAAACGTGGCGCGACTGGCGGCACGCAGCACGTTGGTGTGATTGGATAATTCATTTCGATGTTGTCTGTACTCGAGAAATATTTTTGCCTCTTGGTACAAGAACATTAATGGGCATCCAGTTACTCGTGCATGTATTTCGATCACGCGTGCACCGCTCAGTTATAACAGTTCGCACAACAAATGCATGGCTGGTACATACGTCAACTGAATAACGCGGATGGGGGGCGTGGCGGCAGCACGTCCGCACACACACCCATACGTGAAACTTGCGCTCGTGTACTCATGTGCGCCCCAACGGCAAACATTTTCTGGCGGAGAGCATCAGACGGTAGCCACGCACATACGACCGTTTACCGTGCTGCAACAATTGACAAATGCTGCACATGCCGTTAACTGTAGCTTGTCGACGTCGAGAGCTAAAATCACGTTGGTGGATATAAGTAGTCTCGTAAAACGGCTCCTACTGCCATCGGCCATACCATGCTGAATGCGCCGGTTCTCGTCCGATCACCGAAGCTAAGCAGCATTGGGCTCGGTCAGTACTTGGGAGGGAGACCACCTGGGAACACCGAGTGCTGATGGCACCTTCTTTTTTTTTCCTTGCGTATTTATTTTCTTCTTTTTTTTATTTAAATTGATTTCTTTTTCTTTCTTGCTTCGCACGTCGTTTACCATTTCTACATCATTCGTCCCTGATATTTCTTACGCCCACTATAACAGGCTATAGCGAGTCCAAACTTGGTGCGCGCGCGCACGGATTCAAACGTGGCGCGACTGGCGGCACGCAGCACGTTGGTGTGATTGGATAATTCATTTCGATGTTGTCTGTACTCGAGAAATATTTTTGCCTCTTGGTACAAGAACATTAATGGGCATCCAGTTACTCGTGCATGTATTTCGATCACGCGTGCACCGCTCAGTTATAACAGTTCGCACAACAAATGCATGGCTGGTACATACGTCAACTGAATAACGCGGATGGGGGGCGTGGCGGCAGCACGTCCGCACACACACCCATACGTGAAACTTGCGCTCGTGTACTCATGTGCGCCCCAACGGCAAACATTTTCTGGCGGAGAGCATCAGACGGTAGCCACGCACATACGACCGTTTACCGTGCTGCAACAATTGACAAATGCTGCACATGCCGTTAAGTGTAGCTTGTCGACGTCGAGCTAAAATCACGTTGGTGGATATAAGTAGTCTCGTAAAACGGCTCCTACTGCCATCGGCCATACCATGCTGAATGCGCCGGTTCTCGTCCGATCACCGAAGCTAAGCAGCATTGGGCTCGGTCAGTACTTGGGAGGGAGACCACCTGGGAACACCGAGTGCTGATGGCACCTTCTTTTTTTTTCCTTGCGTATTTATTTTCTTCTTCTTTTTTATTTAAATTGATTTCTTTTTCTTTCTTGCTTCGCACGTCGTTCACCATTTCTACATCATTCGTCCCTGATATTTCTTACGCCCACTATAACAGGCTATAGCGAGTCCAAACTTGGTGCGCGCGCGCACGGATTCAAACGTGGCGCGACTGGCGGCACGCAGCACGTTGGTGTGATTGGATAATTCATTTCGATGTTGTCTGTACTCGAGAAATATTTTTGCCTCTTGGTACAAGAACATTAATGGGCATCCAGTTACTCGTGCATGTATTTCGATCACGCGTGCACCGCTCAGTTATAACAGTTCGCACAACAAATGCATGGCTGGTACATACGTCAACTGAATAACGCGGATGGGGGGCGTGGCGGCAGCACGTCCGCACACACACCCATACGTGAAACTTGCGCTCGTGTACTCATGTGCGCCCCAACGGCAAACATTTTCTGGCGGAGAGCATCAGACGGTAGCCACGCACATACGACCGTTTACCGTGCTGCAACAATTGACAAATGCTGCACATGCCGTTAAGTGTAGCTTGTCGACGTCGAGCTAAAATCACGTTGGTGGATATAAGTAGTCTCGTAAAACGGCTCCTACTGCCATCGGCCATACCATGCTGAATGCGCCGGTTCTCGTCCGATCACCGAAGCTAAGCAGCATTGGGCTCGGTCAGTACTTGGGAGGGAGACCACCTGGGAACACCGAGTGCTGATGGCACCTTCTTTTTTTTTCCTTGCGTATTTATTTTCTTCTTCTTTTTTATTTAAATTGATTTCTTTTTCTTTCTTGCTTCGCACGTCGTTCACCATTTCTACATCATTCGTCCCTGATATTTCTTACGCCCACTATAACAGGCTATAGCGAGTCCAAACTTGGTGCGCGCGCGCACGGATTCAAACGTGGCGCGACTGGCGGCACGCAGCACGTTGGTGTGATTGGATAATTCATTTCGATGTTGTCTGTACTCGAGAAATATTTTTGCCTCTTGGTACAAGAACATTAATGGGCATCCAGTTACTCGTGCATGTATTTCGATCACGCGTGCACCGCTCAGTTATAACAGTTCGCACAACAAATGCATGGCTGGTACATACGTCAACTGAATAACGCGGATGGGGGGCGTGGCGGCAGCACGTCCGCACACACACCCATACGTGAAACTTGCGCTCGTGTACTCATGTGCGCCCCAACGGCAAACATTTTCTGGCGGAGAGCATCAGACGGTAGCCACGCACATACGACCGTTTACCGTGCTGCAACAATTGACAAATGCTGCACATGCCGTTAAGTGTAGCTTGTCGACGTCGAGCTAAAATCACGTTGGTGGATATAAGTAGTCTCGTAAAACGGCTCCTACTGCCATCGGCCATACCATGCTGAATGCGCCGGTTCTCGTCCGATCACCGAAGCTAAGCAGCATTGGGCTCGGTCAGTACTTGGGAGGGAGACCACCTGGGAACACCGAGTGCTGATGGCACCTTCTTTTTTTTTCCTTGCGTATTTATTTTCTTCTTCTTTTTTATTTAAATTGATTTCTTTTTCTTTCTTGCTTCGCACGTCGTTCACCATTTCTACATCATTCGTCCCTGATATTTCTTACGCCCACTATAACAGGCTATAGCGAGTCCAAACTTGGTGCGCGCGCGCACGGATTCAAACGTGGCGCGACTGGCGGCACGCAGCACGTTGGTGTGATTGGATAATTCATTTCGATGTTGTCTGTACTCGAGAAATATTTTTGCCTCTTGGTACAAGAACATTAATGGGCATCCAGTTACTCGTGCATGTATTTCGATCACGCGTGCACCGCTCAGTTATAACAGTTCGCACAACAAATGCATGGCTGGTACATACGTCAACTGAATAACGCGGATGGGGGGCGTGGCGGCAGCACGTCCGCACACACACCCATACGTGAAACTTGCGCTCGTGTACTCATGTGCGCCCCAACGGCAAACATTTTCTGGCGGAGAGCATCAGACGGTAGCCACGCACATACGACCGTTTACCGTGCTGCAACAATTGACAAATGCTGCACATGCCGTTAAGTGTAGCTTGTCGACGTCGAGAGCTAAAATCACGTTGGTGGATATAAGTAGTCTCGTAAAACGGCTCCTACTGCCATCGGCCATACCATGCTGAATGCGCCGGTTCTCGTCCGATCACCGAAGCTAAGCAGCATTGGGCTCGGTCAGTACTTGGGAGGGAGACCACCTGGGAACACCGAGTGCTGATGGCACCTTCTTTTTTTTTCCTTGCGTATTTATTTTCTTCTTCTTTTTTATTTAAATTGATTTCTTTTTCTTTCTTGCTTCGCACGTCGTTCACCATTTCTACATCATTCGTCCCTGATATTTCTTACGCCCACTATAACAGGCTATAGCGAGTCCAAACTTGGTGCGCGCGCGCACGGATTCAAACGTGGCGCGACTGGCGGCACGCAGCACGTTGGTGTGATTGGATAATTCATTTCGATGTTGTCTGTACTCGAGAAATATTTTTGCCTCTTGGTACAAGAACATTAATGGGCATCCAGTTACTCGTGCATGTATTTCGATCACGCGTGCACCGCTCAGTTATAACAGTTCGCACAACAAATGCATGGCTGGTACATACGTCAACTGAATAACGCGGATGGGGGGCGTGGCGGCAGCACGTCCGCACACACACCCATACGTGAAACTTGCGCTCGTGTACTCATGTGCGCCCCAACGGCAAACATTTTCTGGCGGAGAGCATCAGACGGTAGCCACGCACATACGACCGTTTACCGTGCTGCAACAATTGACAAATGCTGCACATGCCGTTAAGTGTAGCTTGTCGACGTCGAGCTAAAATCACGTTGGTGGATATAAGTAGTCTCGTAAAACGGCTCCTACTGCCATCGGCCATACCATGCTGAATGCGCCGGTTCTCGTCCGATCACCGAAGCTAAGCAGCATTGGGCTCGGTCAGTACTTGGGAGGGAGACCACCTGGGAACACCGAGTGCTGATGGCACCTTCTTTTTTTTTCCTTGCGTATTTATTTTCTTCTTCTTTTTTATTTAAATTGATTTCTTTTTCTTTCTTGCTTCGCACGTCGTTCACCATTTCTACATCATTCGTCCCTGATATTTCTTACGCCCACTATAACAGGCTATAGCGAGTCCAAACTTGGTGCGCGCGCGCACGGATTCAAACGTGGCGCGACTGGCGGCACGCAGCACGTTGGTGTGATTGGATAATTCATTTCGATGTTGTCTGTACTCGAGAAATATTTTTGCCTCTTGGTACAAGAACATTAATGGGCATCCAGTTACTCGTGCATGTATTTCGATCACGCGTGCACCGCTCAGTTATAACAGTTCGCACAACAAATGCATGGCTGGTACATACGTCAACTGAATAACGCGGATGGGGGGCGTGGCGGCAGCACGTCCGCACACACACCCATACGTGAAACTTGCGCTCGTGTACTCATGTGCGCCCCAACGGCAAACATTTTCTGGCGGAGAGCATCAGACGGTAGCCACGCACATACGACCGTTTACCGTGCTGCAACAATTGACAAATGCTGCACATGCCGTTAAGTGTAGCTTGTCGACGTCGAGAGCTAAAATCACGTTGGTGGATATAAGTAGTCTCGTAAAACGGCTCCTACTGCCATCGGCCATACCATGCTGAATGCGCCGGTTCTCGTCCGATCACCGAAGCTAAGCAGCATTGGGCTCGGTCAGTACTTGGGAGGGAGACCACCTGGGAACACCGAGTGCTGATGGCACCTTCTTTTTTTTTCCTTGCGTATTTATTTTCTTCTTCTTTTTTATTTAAATTGATTTCTTTTTCTTTCTTGCTTCGCACGTCGTTCACCATTTCTACATCATTCGTCCCTGATATTTCTTACGCCCACTATAACAGGCTATAGCGAGTCCAAACTTGGTGCGCGCGCGCACGGATTCAAACGTGGCGCGACTGGCGGCACGCAGCACGTTGGTGTGATTGGATAATTCATTTCGATGTTGTCTGTACTCGAGAAATATTTTTGCCTCTTGGTACAAGAACATTAATGGGCATCCAGTTACTCGTGCATGTATTTCGATCACGCGTGCACCGCTCAGTTATAACAGTTCGCACAACAAATGCATGGCTGGTACATACGTCAACTGAATAACGCGGATGGGGGGCGTGGCGGCAGCACGTCCGCACACACACCCATACGTGAAACTTGCGCTCGTGTACTCATGTGCGCCCCAACGGCAAACATTTTCTGGCGGAGAGCATCAGACGGTAGCCACGCACATACGACCGTTTACCGTGCTGCAACAATTGACAAATGCTGCACATGCCGTTAAGTGTAGCTTGTCGACGTCGAGCTAAAATCACGTTGGTGGATATAAGTAGTCTCGTAAAACGGCTCCTACTGCCATCGGCCATACCATGCTCATTCTACTTCCGGACGCGCCAGCGAACGGTCGCAGGATGATCGGCTCCGATGGAGCGGTGATAGCGGCCCGTGCCGGCCGCGGTAACAGGATGGCTGCCGAAGAAGATAACGCATACGAGATTGTGTTGCCTACTCTGCCCACTGGCCGTGTTGTTCACAACACGTTGTTTTTGCACGGAGACGTGCGTGAGCGGCCCTACAAGGTCGAGGACTTCAGAGACGCCCTCATCACGGCTGGTGTGCTCCCTGACGTCGTGGCGTTAGGGGCATACCAAATTAACCATGTGTGGGCGGTGACCCTGAACACCGGCGAAGCCACGAAGAAACTGGCAGCGCTAAAGGAATTGAAGGTCAAAGGTCGTCGGTGCATTGTGATCGACCCTGAGGACCAACAGGTTAAACTTCGACTGCACTGGATGCTTCATGGCGTCCAAGACGAAGACATCCGGACGGCATTTGCAGTCTTCGGCAACGTCACCGAGGTGACGCGTGAGAGGTGGCGCGTCCAAGGAATGAGGGAAAAAGGCTCCACAACAGAGGAGCGTGCTGCTCAAGCTGAAGCCGGGACTCAAGGTGGACGACCTGCCCCACCAGGTTCCGAGTCGCCGGCGAGTTGGCCCTCGTGGTGGTGCCTGGGCGGGCAATGCAGTGCCTGCGCTGCCACGGCACGGGTCACGTCGCCGAGACTGCAGGGTGCCCCGGTGTTCGAAGTGCCGGCGCTATGGACACGCGGACGCGGACTGCGTCCGTACCTACGCGTCGGCGACCGGACTGCCAAGGGCGGACGACAACGAGCTGATGGACGTCGCCGAGGCTGAGGAGGCAGGGGGGAATCGACGAGGCGAAAAAGCAGGCGGGGCCACTGGACACGTCGGCGCCTTCCCGGTGACGCCCCGAAAGGCGGATGCTGCCCGGCGGACCACCAGGCAGCAGGTGACTCGTCTGGGTCGAAGGCCAAGCAGCCGGAAACGCAAGCTCTCTCAGAGGCTACAAGTGGCGACGCTCGCAAGGGCGTCACACCAACGCTTCAAAGAGCGGCGGGCGACTCGACTGGGTCATCCGAGGCGACAGTAAAGACCACGACGAGCCCACCACCACCCAAGGGCGGCGAGCTTAAAAGTGCCAACGAGTTGCCGCCGGAGAAGAGCGGCGTCCCCACAACGACCAGTGCCACCGCGGCGTCGAAGCGGCCCCACCCCAGGCGAGCAACGACGGTGCTGAAGCAACAGCGCCTGGCGTCGAGGAACCCCCCGCAAAGACTGCCAAGGGTACGGCGGTCGTCCTCTTCGGCCGCGCCCGAACGTTACGGCCGATAAGCGTGCCGGCAACGCCGAGCCCGTAGGGCAAGTCCCGACAGTTGCCGCCGGACGGCACCGCCGGCGATGGCGCCGTCTAGCCCCGTGCTAGACGTGAGAGGTAGCACAGTGCTGCTGGTCTCTTTTCTTTTTGTTAAAATGGCGTCTGTCTCCCCGTTAAAAGTCGCCACCCTATAAACGTTAGAGGACTGGCAGGGAAGAGAAAGCAAAGCCAGCTTTACCGACTTCTAACGGAACGCGACATTGACGTCCTGGCAGTTCAGGAGACGAAAGTTGACGGTGAAGAAGAGACCGGCAGCATGGTGCAACGTTTCGCGTCTAGATTTTATGTTGTCGTTAGTCACGCAGTGGGCACATCGGCTGGCTGCATACTTTTTGTGAAGAAGTTGGCTGGGCTTCAGGTGAATGCTCATTTTTCGTGTGCGGCTGGCCGGTGTGCTTCTCTTGACTTTTCACTGAACAACGTCGATTGGCGTATTGTGTGTATATACGCGCCCAACAAGGTCGAGGAAAGGGCCCTCTTCTTTCTCGGATTAGAAGAACGAATGGCTGACGGCAGAAATTTAATAGTGCTCGGTGACTTTAACTGCGTACTCAGTGCGCAAGACAAAACGAGCACTCGTACTTTCAGAGACAAAAGCACCGATATCCTGACACGCATTGTGGCAAAGTGGAACCTAGAGGATGTTGCGGAAAGTCTCCAAAGTACGAGTGCAATAAAGTACACTCGCTTTGAAGGCCCTAGTCACGCTAGACTTGATCGTCTTTATGTTTCCCTCGACATCCTTCCGGAATGTAGCAGATACGAAGTCGTCCCCGTTTCTTTTTCAGATCATTGCTTAGTCCAGTGCTCTATTGGAAGGTCAAGGGAAAATAGGTCATTCTCCTGGGAATTATGGAAATTTAATAGTAAACTTCTGCAGGACGAAGAATTTAATTTATCCGTAATGGACGAAATCGGCAAATTAGACCCCAGTAAAAACCTTTATATTTGGCAGCAATGGGAATTATGCAAGGAATCCTTAAAATTAAAAGCAATCGAAAGGGCTACATGTATTCGGCATGCTGAGCGAAAGAAGGAGGCGGAGTTAAAGGCGCTCCTTGATAAATTACTAAAGCACGAGTGCCGAGCCCCCGGTAAATGGATTGAAGACATAAGAAAAGTGAAACAGACGATAGAGCAACTAGACGAACAGCGTTATCGGGGCGCGCTTGTGAGGGCAAGGGCCGAGGACACAGCTGCCGGTGAAATGCCACGAAACGTTGCCGTTGCGCATGGAACAAGCACGAGCCGAGAAAAATCACATTATCGAAATAGAATGGCGTGGCACCGCCATCGACGATACAGACTGCATCAAAAGAGCTGTTTTTGCAGCATTTATTCAGGCGCTATTCGGCTTGCACGATGTAGACACTGAAAAATCAAGACGAATTTCTACAGTTTTGCCCCGCCGGACGAGGAAAGAAAAGACAGTTAGCAAAAGGCCAATAACTGTTGCTGAAGTTGGAAGTAGCATAGAGAAGCTTAACCCTGAACCGCCGCGGCCAAGAGGATTTACCGCTGCCTTTAAAACACTTCTAAGAACGAAATATGCCCTACTCGCAGTTATCTTTAATGAAGCTTACAAAATTAACACATTGCCGCCGTCATACAGGTCATCCTACACCGGTACTTATACCAAAGACAGACAACGCAGATAAGTTAAGATCCGTTTCTGGGTACAGGCCAATAGCTCTTTCTAACGTTGAGTATAAGATATATATGAAGGTCTTAGCTCGAAGACTTCAGACTGCGATTAAAGACATCGTCGGACCTCATCAAACTTGTGGGATCAAAGGACGGTCTATTGTTGTCAACATCCACAAAGCGCGCAGCATACTCGAATGGTGTGACTATTTAGATGAACGAGCTGCCATCCTTCAGATTGACCTCGAAAAGGCCTTTGACTGTGTCGATCATAGCATTTTGTTTTCTGTTTTAAATCATGTTAACCTTGGTTCCGTTATCTGTGAGGGAGTGGCTCTGGCGTATCGAAACTGCACGACGAGGTTGATTGTAAATAAGAGTCTGGGGGCCCCCATTAACGTGCAGCGTTCGGTACGTCAGGGTTGCCCCCTAAGCCCTCTGTTATTTTGCATGTACATTGAAACTCTGTGTAGGAAAATTATTATTAACAATAACATCCTTGGTTTTAAGTTACAAGCAGCAGAAGTGAAGCTGCTAGCCTATGCAGACGACATAGCGATTTTCACGCGAGATCAGCGTAGTATAGCAGAGGGTGTCGAAATTGTTCGGAATTTCAGCCAAGCCACGGGTAGTGGCGTCAACTGGTCTAAGTGCCTTGGGCTCTGGCATGGATCGTGGCCAGCGAAACCAGACCACTTCGCAAACGTGCCTTGGGTAACTACCCCGGGCAAGTACTTGGGCGTCCCGCTCGATTGTTACCGCGAGAGCGATCAATTTTGGAAATCGCAAGCTAAGGATATGCGGGAAAAAACGGAGAAGTGGAAAGGTGCCGCCTTATCGATCTTTGCCAGAGCCACCACTTGCAATCTTTTTTTATTAGCAAGCTCTGGTACGTAATGCAGGTACTGCATTGTTCACGTACAAATGTCCAGAAGTTCCATAGAATATTTGCTGTATTTGTCTGGGCTTCTGAGTGGGAACGCTGCAGTCGTACCAACTTGTTTTACCGGGTAAAGGATGGAGGGCTGGGACTGGGTCACCTGTTCCTACGGCAGATTGTAAGCCGGTTTTTGTTTTTCAGAGATATTACCGACCCGTTCCTCCGCACCTTATGTCAATTACGGCTAAGCAGACTGCTCCCCGAGTATGTCGTGTCAACGGAAGACTGTGCTGGAGGAATAGGTGCTTACTTTAAAGAAATAGTGACCAGCGTAAAATTTCTTACGGTACGTTTTTCAGCAGAGTATCTTTCAAATGTGAAGAGAAAAGAGCTTTATTTTGCTTTGTGTGAGATGGTATTTCCAGTGCCTTTGTACAGATCCTTGTACAGTGGAGGCCCAGGTAGAAATGTTTTAAAAAGAGTTAAAAAAATGCAGGTGCAGCCTGGAACAAAAACCTTTTTCTTTAAACTACATTCAGCTACGTTGCCAGTTAAAGCTTTTTTGGAAAAGAAGGGATGCTTTTTACCATGGGGCACTCATTGCTTAATTTGTAATGCTTCCAGAAACAATTGATCATGTTTTTTTTGCATTGTTGGGAAGGGGTTTACTTTTGGGATGTTCTGACAGCGATCTGTGAAAAAAGAATTTCCTCTAGATCCGTATGGAATTCCGGTTTTTGAGCGTACAAAATGAAGATGGCGTTCCTTTCGACGCAATTATGGTCCTGGGCCTCCACTCCTTGTGGAGATCGCGAATGGCAGGCTACCACTTTGATAAGGATGCGCGGCCTGCTCGAGCGTATTTCAGGGAAAGCATTCATTGTTCCTAGAAACACATAAGCGGAACCGGAGCCACCCGAGTGGCTTTCAAGACTAGAGCCGCTGGTGACCTTAGCAGAGTTTGAACTTGACGATACCCAGCACATGCTGGTTGACTACAGAGTCCCATCATTGTACTTTGTAACATCGGGTGATTTTTATACCAGTGGTGTTTCATTATGTGTTGTGTAGCCAAAGCAGTGAATAAAGAAAAAAAAAAAAAAAAAAAAAAAATCGGCCATACCATGCTGAATGCGCCGGTTCTCGTCCGATCACCGAAGCTAAGCAGCATTGGGCTCGGTCAGTACTTGGGAGGGAGACCACCTGGGAACACCGAGTGCTGATGGCACCTTCTTTTTTTTTCCTTGCGTATTTATTTTCTTCTTTTTTTTTATTTAAATTGATTTCTTTTTCTTTCTTGCTTCGCACGTCGTTTACCATTTCTACATCATTCGTCCCTGATATTTCTTACGCCCACTATAACAGGCTATAGCGAGTCCAAACTTGGTGCGCGCGCGCACGGATTCAAACGTGGCGCGACTGGCGGCACGCAGCACGTTGGTGTGATTGGATAATTCATTTCGATGTTGTCTGTACTCGAGAAATATTTTTGCCTCTTGGTACAAGAACATTAATGGGCATCCAGTTACTCGTGCATGTATTTCGATCACGCGTGCACCGCTCAGTTATAACAGTTCGCACAACAAATGCATGGCTGGTACATACGTCAACTGAATAACGCGGATGGGGGGCGTGGCGGCAGCACGTCCGCACACACACCCATACGTGAAACTTGCGCTCGTGTACTCATGTGCGCCCCAACGGCAAACATTTTCTGGCGGAGAGCATCAGACGGTAGCCACGCACATACGACCGTTTACCGTGCTGCAACAATTGACAAATGCTGCACATGCCGTTAACTGTAGCTTGTCGACGTCGAGAGCTAAAATCACGTTGGTGGATATAAGTAGTCTCGTAAAACGGCTCCTACTGCCATCGGCCATACCATGCTCATTCTACTTCCGGGCGCGCCAGCGAACGGACGCAGAATGAACGGCTCCGATGGAGCGGCGATAGCGGCCCAAGCCAGCCGCGGAAACAGGATCACCGTCGACGATGATAAGGAATACGAAATTGTGCTGCCCACTCTGCCTACCGGTCGTGTTGTTCACAACACGTTGTTTTTGCACGGTGACGTGCGTGAGAGGCCCTACAGGGTCGAAGACTTCCGAGACGCCCTGGTCACCGCTGGTGTGCTCCCCGACGTGGTGGCGTTGGGGGCGTACCAGATTAACCATGTCTGGGCGGTGACCCTCAACACCGGAGAAGCTACAAAGAAACTGGCCGCGTTGAAGGAGCTCAAGGTGAAAGGGCGCCGGTGCGTCATTTTCGACCCTGAAGACCAACGGGTGAAACTTCGCCTGCACTGGCTGCTCTACGGTGTGCAGGACGAAGACGTACGGACAGCTTTCGCGGCGTTCGGAAACGTCACCGAGGTGACGCGTGAGCGTTGGCGCGTCCAGGGCATGCGGGAAAAGGGCTCAACCACCAGGAGCGTGCTCCTCAAGTTGAAGCCTGGACTGAAGGTGGACGACCTGCCCCACCAGGTTAGAGTCGCCGGCGAATTGGCCCTCGTGGTGGTGCCCGGGAGGGCAATGCAATGCCTGCGTTGCCACGGCACGGGTCATGTTCGCCGAGACTGCAAGGTGCCCCGCTGTTCGAAGTGCAGGCGCTATGGACATGCAGACGCGGACTGCGTCCGCACCTACGCGTCGGCGACCGGACTGCCAAGGGCTGACGAGCACAACGAGCTCATGGACGTCGCCGAGGCCGAGGAGGCAGCGAGGGGGACTGACGAGGCGAGAAAGCAGGCGGGTCAACCGGACACATCGGCGCCTTCCAGCGGTGAAGCCTCGAAAGGGGCTGGCCCGGCTGAACAAGAAGCGTCAGGTGACTCGTCTGGCTCAAAAGGCACCCCGCCGATAACACAGGTCCTGCCAGCGTCCTTAGGAGCTGACACCCGCCAGGTTCCTGAACCGACGCGCCAACGAGCGGCGGGTAATGCGGCTGGGTCGAGCGACACGACGGGCAAAGCGACGGAGAGCTCGCCAGGAACCAAGGGCGGCGAGCAGAAAAGCCCGAGCGAGCCGCAGGCGGAGAAGCCTGGCGGCCAGACGTCTATCAACGCCGCCGTGGCGTCGAAGCGCCCGCACCCGCAGACCAGCGACGACGGGACTCAAGCGACGACGCCGGGTGTCGAGGAACCCCCAGCAAAGACTGCCCAAGTACGGCGGTCATCCCTTCGTCCGCGCCCCAACGTTCCGTCCGACAGGCGAGGAGGCAACGCCGAGCCAGTCGGGCAAGTTCAAGTGCCGGCGCCGGACGGCACCGCCGGCGATGGCGTCGTCTAGCCCCGCGCTAGACGTGAGAGGTAAGCACAGTGCTGCTGGTCTCTCTTCTTTTCGTTAAAATGGCTCCTGCATGCCCGTTAAAAGTTGCAACCCTAAACGTTAGAGGACTGGCGGGAAAAAGAAAGCAGGGCCAGCTTTATCGACTTTTAACGGAACGCGACATAGATGTGCTGGCGGTGCAGGAAACGAAAGTTGATGGTGAAGAAGAGACCGGCAGCATGGTGCGACGTTTCACGTCTAGGTTTTTTGTTGTGGTCAGCCACGCACTGGGCACATCGGCCGGCTGCGTACTTTTTGTGAAGAAGTTGCCGGAGCTCCAAGTGAATGGTCATTTTTCGTGTGCGACGGGCCGGTGTGTGGTTCTTGACTTTTCTTTGAATAATGTCGAGTGGCGTATTGTGTGTGTGTACGCGCCCAACAAGGTGGAAGAAAGGGCCCTGTTTTTTCACGGCCTAGAACAACGACTCTGTGCAGAAAAGCAGACGATACTGTTGGGCGACTTTAACTGCGTTCTCAGTGCACACGACAAGACGAGCACTCGCGGCTTTAGAGAAAAGAGCACAGATGTCTTGACGCGCATTCTCGAGAACTGGGATCTTGAGGATGTTGCAGAATGTCTTCAGTATGCGAGTGCGATTAAGTACACGCGTTTTGAAGGGCCTAGTTATGCGAGACTTGACCGCATTTATGTATCCGTTGACATCCTGCCGGCATGTACTAGTTATGCTGTAGTCGCGGTGTCCTTTTCTGACCACTGCTTAGTGGAATGCTCTATCGGAAATAAGAAGCGAACCAATTCTTTCTCGTGGGAAACATGGAAATTAAATAGGAAGCTGCTGGAGGATGAAGAATTTAATTCAAGTGTAATTGAGGAAATTGGCAAATTAGAACCAAGCAAAAGTCTGCACATTTGGCAACACTGGGAGCTGTGTAAAGAAACTATAAAATTAAAAGCAATTGACAGGGCAACGCGCATTCGGCATGATCAGAGAAAGAAAGAGACGGAAATGAAAGAGCTTCTTGATAGGCTACTAAAGCATGAATGCCGAGCCCCCGGAAAATGGTCAGAAGACATCAGAAAAGTAAAACAAAAGATTGAGCAACTGGACGAAGAACGTTATCGCGGTGCGTTGGTGAGGGCAAGGGCAGAGGACACAGCCGCGGGTGAAACGCCATCGAAGCGAGCGCTGTGCTTGGAAAAAGCACGCGCGGAAAGAAACCACATACATGAGATAGAATGGGGCGGGTCGGTAACAGGCGATACAGAGGACATTAAAATGGCTTTCACTGAGCATTATCGGGCATTATTCGCCGCGCACGACGTAGACCTGGAAAAATTTAAAAACGAGTATTTGCCTGTTTTGCCTCGCGTGGACGATGAAAGAAAGGAGAATTTGCAAAGGCCAATAACCTCAACCGAAATTGAACTAGCAATAGACAAGTTAAATCCTGGAAAATCACCCGGACCTGACGGATTCACCGCCGCTTTTTATAAACAGTTTAAACACGAAATAAGCCCTATACTCACAGTCATCTTTAATGAAGCGTACAAATTAAACACATTGCCACCGTCATACCGGTCTTCCCACACAGTACTTATCCCTAAAACCGAGGACCCAGATAAGCTAAAATTTGTTTCAGGGTATAGACCAATAGCCCTTACTAACGTAGAATACAAAATATATATGAAGGTTCTGGCTCGAAGACTACAGACTGTGATTAAGGACATCGTCGGGCCTCACCAAACGTGCGGTATCAAAGGGCGATCGATTGTGACCAATATTCACATAGCGCGCAGCATACTCGAATGTTGTGATTATTCAGATGAGCGAGTTGCCATCTTACAGATTGATTTTCAAAAGGCGTTCGATTGTGTTGACCATAGAATTTTGTTTGCTCTGTTAAATTATGTTAACCTCGGTTCTGTTATTTGCGAGGGAGTGGCCCTGGCGTACCGAAACTGCACTACAAAGTTGATCGTGAATAAGAGTCTGGGGGCCCCCATTAGTGTGCAACGTTCGGTTCGTCAGGGTTGCCCCCTCAGCCCTTTGTTATTTTGCATGTATATTGAAACTCTCTGCATGAAAATTGTCAACGAACATAGCATCAACGGTTTTCAGTTACAAGCAGCAGAAGTTAAGCTGCTTGCGTACGCGGATGATGTGGCTATTTTTACAAGGGACAAACGTAGTATAACACAGACAGTAGAAACCGTGCGTACATTCAGCCAAGCTACAGGCAGCGGAGTTAACTGGTCGAAGTCTCTAGGGCTCTGGCACGGATCGTGGCTAACCAAACCTGACCACTTCGCTAACGTGCCTTGGGTGACGACCCCGGGCAGGTATTTGGGCGTCCCGCTCGATGGTTATCGCGACAGCGATCATTATTGGAAGGGTCAGGCGAAAGATATACGGGAGAGGGCAGATAAGTGGAAAGGAGCCGCCATATCGATCTTTGCCAGAGCCACTGTTTGTAACTTGTTTTTTATCAGCAAGTTGTGGTACGTGATGCAGGTGCTGCATTGCTCCCGGACTAATGTGCAGAAGTTTCACAGAATATTTGCCATATTTGTCTGGGCTTCTGAGTGGGAGCGATGCAGCCGTACCAACTTGTTTCGACGGGTTAAGGACGGGGGACTGGGACTCGGTCACTTGTTTTTACGGCAGCTGGTCAACCGGTTTTTGTTTTTTAGAGATGTCACCGATCCTTTCCTGCGAACACTGTGTCAATTGCGACTTGGTAGATGTCTCCCAGAGTATGTAGTGACTACCGAGGATTTTGTGGGAGGGATTGGGGCTTTCTTTAAAGAAATTGTGTTTAGTATCAGGTTTCTCACTGTGAGATTTTCAAGGGAGTACCTTTGGAGTGTAAAACGAAAAGAACTTTATTTTGCCTTATGCGACATCGTCTTTCCAGTGCCGTTGTACAGGTCCTTGTACAGTGGAGGCCCAGGTAGCAACGTTTTAAAGAGAGTAAAAAAAATGCGTGTGCAGCCGGGAACAAAGACCTTTTTCTTTAAACTGCATACCGGAACGTTGCCTGTTAAATCTTTTTTGGAGAAAAGGGGTTGTTTTTTGCCATGGGGTACTCATTGTTTAATTTGTAAATTGCCGGAAACCATAGATCATGTTTTTTTGCACTGTTGGGAGGGGGTTTATTTTTGGGACGTTTTGCAGAGATCTGTCAAGAAAGAGTTCCCGCTGCACCCGTATGGCATTCGGTTTTTGTGCGTAAACAATGAAGATGGGGTTCCTTTCGATGCAATTATGCTCCTGGGCCTCCACTCCTTGTGGAGATCGCGAATGGCAGGCTACCATTTCGATAAAGATGCGCGGCCTGCACGAGCGTACTTCAGGGAGAGTATTGATTGGTTTATAGAATTATATAAAGCGGAACCGGAACCACCCGAATGGCTGTCAAGACTACAGCCGCTGGTGACATTGCCCGAATTTTAACTTGACGATACCAGCACCATGCTGGTTGATTACACAGTCACCATATGTACTTTGTACATCGGGTGGTTTTTACACCAGTGTTGTGTGTATTATGTGCTGTGTACCAAAGCCAGGTAATAAAGAAAAAAAAAAAAAAAATCGGCCATACCATGCTGAATGCGCCGGTTCTCGTCCGATCACCGAAGCTAAGCAGCATTGGGCTCGGTCAGTACTTGGGAGGGAGACCACCTGGGAACACCGAGTGCTGATGGCACCTTCTTTTTTTTCCTTGCGTATTATTTTCTTCTTTTTTTTATTTAAATTGATTTCTTTTTCTTTCTTGCTTCGCACGTCGTTTACCATTTCTACATCATTCGTCCCTGATATTTCTTACGCCCACTATAACAGGCTATAGCGAGTCCAAACTTGGTGCGCGCGCGCACGGATTCAAACGTGGCGCGACTGGCGGCACGCAGCACGTTGGTGTGATTGGATAATTCATTTCGATGTTGTCTGTACTCGAGAAATATTTTTGCCTCTTGGTACAAGAACATTAATGGGCATCCAGTTACTCGTGCATGTATTTCGATCACGCGTGCACCGCTCAGTTATAACAGTTCGCACAACAAATGCATGGCTGGTACATACGTCAACTGAATAACGCGGATGGGGGGCGTGGCGGCAGCACGTCCGCACACACACCCATACGTGAAACTTGCGCTCGTGTACTCATGTGCGCCCCAACGGCAAACATTTCTGGCGGAGAACTTGGGAGGGAGACCACCTGGGAACACCGAGTGCTGATGGCACCTTCTTTTTTTCTGCTTTTTTAGTTATTCTCTACATGTATACTGCTGTTTTTTTATTTTTATTAGTCGCACTCATTAGTCACACTTCAATAATTACACATTGATGTTATTGACAAGAGCACATTGGTAGTTACAAGTAGAGTCGTAAAGCGGTGTCTCCCGCCATCGGCCATACCATGCTCATTCTACTTCCGGACGCGCCAGCGAACGGTCGAAGGATGAACGGCTCCGATGGAGCGGCGATAGCGGCCCGTGCCGGCCGCGGTAACAGGATGGCTGCCGAAGAGATAAGCGTACGAGATTGTGCTGCCTACTCTGCCCACTGGCCGTGTCGTTCACAACACGTTGTTTTTGCACGGAGACGTGCGTGAGAGGCCCTACAAGGTCGAGGACTTCAGAGACGCCCTGTCACGGCTGGTGTGCTCCCGACGTCGTGGCGTTAGGGGCGTACCAAATCAACCACGTGTGGGCGGTGACGTTGAACACCGGCGAAGCCACGAAGAAACTGGCAGCGCTAAAGGAATTGAAGGTCAAAGGTCGCCGGTGCATTGTAATAGACCCTGAGGACCAACAGGTTAAACTGCGACTGCACTGGATGCTTCACGGCGTCCAAGACGAAGACATCCGGACGGCATTCGCAGTCTTCGGCAACGTCACCGAGGTGACTCGTGAGCGGTGGCGCGTCCAAGGAATGAAAGAAAAAGGGTCAACAACCAGAACCGTCCTGCTCAAGCTGAAGCCGGGACTCAAGGTGGACGACCTTCCCCATCAGGTCCGAGTCGCCGGAGAGTTGGCCCTCGTGGTTGTGCCTGGGCGGGCAATGCAGTGCCTGCGCTGCCATGGCACGGGTCACGTTCGCCGAGACTGCAGGGTGCCCCGGTGTTCCAAGTGCCGGCGTTATGGGCATGCGGACGCGGACTGCGTCCGTACCTACGCGTCGGCGACTGGACTTCCAAGGGCGGACGACAACGAAGAACTAATGGACGTTGCCGAGGCCGAGGAGGCAGCCCGGGGAATCGACGAGGCAAAAAAGCTGGTGGGGCCACCGGACACGTCGGCGCGTCCCGGTGCTGACGCCCCGAAAGCGGATGCTGTGGCGGACCACCAGGCAGCAGGCGACTCGTCTGGGTCGAAGGGCAAGCAGCCGGAAGCGCAAGCTCTCTCAGAGGCTACAAGTGGCGACGCTCGCAAGGGCGTCACGCCAACGCTTCAAAGAGCAGCGGGCGACTCGACTGGGTCATCCGAGGCGACGGTAAAGACCACGACGAGCCCACCACCACCCAAGGGCGGCGAGCTCAAAAGTGCCAACGAGTTGCCACCGGAGAAGAGCGGCGTCCCTACACCGACCAGTGCCACAGCGGCCTCGAAGCGGCCCCACCCCCAGGCGAGCAACGACGGTGCTGAAGCAACAGCGCCTGGAGTCGACGAACCCCCCGCAAAGACTGCTCAGGGACGGCGGCCGTCTCTTCGGCCGCGCCCGAACGTTTCGACCGATAAGCGCGCCGGCAACGTGGAGCCCGTGGGGCAAGTCCCGACAGTTCCGCCGGACGGAACCGCCGGTAATGGCGCCGTCTAGCCCCGTGCTGGACGCGACAGGTAGGCACAATGCTGCTGGTCTCTTTTCCTTTTGTTAAAAATGGCGTCTGTCTCCCCGTTAACTGTCGCCACTATAAACGTTAGAGGATTGGCAGGGAAGAGAAAGCAGAGCCAGCTTTACCGACTTCTAACGGAACGCGACATTGACGTCCTGGCAGTTCAGGAGACGAAAGTTGACGGTGAAGAAGAGACCGGCAGCATGGTGCAACGTTTCGCGTCTAGATTTTATGTTGTCGTCAGTCACGCAGTGGGCACATCGGCTGGCTGCATCCTTTTTGTGAAGAAGTTGCCTGGGCTTCAGGTGAATGCTCATTTTTCGTGTGAGGCTGGCCGGTGTGCTTCTGTTGACTTTTCACTGAACAACGTCGATTGGCGTATTGTGTGTATATACGCGCCCAACAAGGTCGAGGAAAGGGCCCTCTTCTTTCTCGGATTAGAAGAACGAATGGCTGACGGCAGGAATTTAATAGTGCTTGGTGACTTTAACTGTGTACTTAGCGCGCGAGACAAAACGAGCACTCGTACTTTCAGAGACAAAAGCACCGATAACCTGACACGCATTGTGGGAAAGTGGAATCTAGAGGATGTTGCAGAAAGTCTCCAAAGTACGAGTGCAATAAAGTACACACGCTTTGAAGGCCCTAGTCACGCTAGACTCGATCGTATTTACGTTTCTCTCGACATCCTTCCGGAATGTAGCAGATACGAAGTCGTCCCCGTTTCTTTTTCAGATCATTGCTTGGTCCAGTGCTCTATTGGAAGGTCAAGGGAAC